>NC_064626.1:497169299-498375398 GCF_023864275.1 Schistocerca cancellata | reverse complement strand
AGAGGGCGGGGGAGAGAGAGGGCGGGGGAGAGAGAGGGCGGGGGAGAGAGAGGGCGGGGGAGAGAGAGGGCGGGGGAGAGAGAGGGCAGGGGAGAGAGAGGGCGGGGGAGAGAGAGGGCGGGGGAGAGAGAGGGCGGGGGAGAGAGAGGGCGGGGGAGAGAGAGGGCGGGGGAGAGAGAGGGCGGGGGAGAGTAGGGGGAGAGGGGGGAGTGGGAGAGAGAGAGCGAGAGAGGGGGAGAGGGGGTGAGGGGGAGAGAGGGGGGAGGGTGAGATAGGGGGGAGTGTGAGATAGGGGGGAGGGTGAGATAGGGGGGAGGGGGAGAGAGGGGGGAGGGGGAGAGAGGGGGGAGGGGGGGAGAGGGGGGAGGGGGAGAGAGGGGGGAGGGGGAGAGAGGGGGGAGGGGGAGAGAGGGGGAGGGGGAGAGAGGGGGGAGGGGGAGAGAGGGAGAGAGGGGGGAGGGGGAGAGAGGGGGAGGGGGAGAGAGGGGGGAGGGGGAGAGAGGGAGAGAGGGGGGAGGGGGAGAGAGGTGGGAGGGGGAGAGAGGTGGGAGGGGGAGAGAGGTGGGAGGGGGAGAGAGGTGGAGGGGGAGAGAGGTGGGAGGGGGAGGGATGTGGGAGGGGGGGAGAGGGGGGAGGGGTTGAGAGGGGGAGGGGTTGAGAGGGGGGAGGGGATAGGGGGAGGGGGTAGGGTGGAGAGGGGGGAGGGGGAGAGGGGTGGAGAGAGGGGGGAGAGAGAGGGGAATAGGGGGCACAGGGGGGGAGAATATGCCTGCAATGGAGGAGCAGAATGAGTGGTGGGAGAAAACAGTGTACGATGTGGATAGAGAAGCGGTGTGGGCAGAAAAGAGAAGGGAAAAATTATGGTGAGGCTGTGGGAACAGGTAAGCAGAGGTTGAAGCCAGGTGGATAGTGAGACTGTGGGATATGTTGGAAATACAATTCAAGACATTTGTGTTGTCGTGTTCAGCAAATTGAGCAACTGGATGGTCAAATTTGTCGTTTGCCACAGTTTGGCATGGCCAGTCATGTGAATCGACAGTTGGTTACTCGTCATGTCCGCATAAAATGCATGCTGTACAGTAATTTCAGCGTTGCTGATACACACTGCGTATCATAACTAATAGAACAAATGTATATAACTGAATGTGAACGAGATTGTAGGCAAAGAAATGGTCGTAGTGAACAGAGTCCTGTAAAATGAACAGTTTGTGAGATAATTGTGACTATATGGTTACCAGCCACCACTCTTGATTCTGTATAAACGTTATCCTCGTTAGGAAATCTTAACAATACTGCACGTCTACATCTACATGGATACTCTACAAATAACATTTAAGTGCCTGGCAGACAGTTCTTCAAACCACCTTCACAATTCTTCATTATTCCAATCTTGTGTAGCGCACAGAAAGAACCAACACCTATATCTTTCTGTACGAGCTCTGATTTCACTTATTTTATCATGGTGATCATTTCTCTCTAAGTACACTATGTGATCAAAAGTATCTGGACATCTGGCTGAAAATTACTTACAGGTCCGTGGCGCCCTCTATTGGTAATGCTGGAATTCAATATGGTGTTCGGTCACCCTTAGCCTTCATAACAGCTTCCACTTTTGGAGGCATACACTCAATCAGATGCTGGAAGGTTTCTTGGGGAATGGCAGTCCATTCTTTGCAGAGTGCTGCACTGAGGAGAGATATCGATGTCGGTCGTTGAGGACTGGCACAAAGTCGGCATTCCCACAGGTGTTCTGTAGGATTCAGGTTAAGACTCTGGGCAGGCCAGTCCACTTCAGGGATGCTATTGTCGTGTAACCACTCTGCCACAGGCCATACATTATGAACAGGTGCTTGATCGTGTTGAAAGATGCAATTGCCATCCCTGAATTGCTCTTCAACAGTGGGAAGCAAGAAAGTGCTTAAAACATCAATATAGGCCTGTGCTGTGATAGTGCCATGCAAAACAGCAAGGGGTGCAAGCCCCCTACATGAAAATCACGACAACATCGTAACACCACCGCCCCCAAATTTTACTGTTGGCACTACACAGGCTGGCAAATGACAACCAGGCATTCGCCATACCCATACCCTGCCATCAGATTGCCACATTGTGTACTGTTATTCATCACTCCACATAATGTTTTCCACTGTTCAATCGTCCGATGTTTCCGCTCCTTACACCAAGCGAGGCATCGTTTGGCATTTACCAGCATGATGTGTGGCTTATGAGCAGCCGCTCGACCATGAAATCCAAATTTTCTCACCTCCCATCTGTCATAGTACTTGCAGTGGATCCTGATGCAGTTTGGAATTCCTGTGTGATGGTCTGGATAGATGTCTGCCTATTACACATTACGACCCTCTTCAACTGTCAGCGGTCTCTCCCTGTCAACAGACGAGGTCAGCCTGTACGTTTCTGTGCTGTACACATCACTTCACGTTTCCACTTCACTATCACATTGGAAACAGTGGATTTAGGGATGTTTAGGAGCGTGGCAATCTTGCATACAGACGTATGACAGAAGTGACACCCAGTCACCTGACCACATTCGAAGTCCGTGAGTTCCGTGGAGTACCCCATTGTGCTCTCTCACGATGTCTGACGAGTACAGAGGTCGTTGATATGGAGTACTTGGCAGTAGGAGGCAGCACAATGCACCTAATATGGAAAACATATGTTTTGGGGGGGTGTCCGGATACTTCTGATCACAGTGTAGGTCGGTGTCAACAAAATATTTTCGCATTTGGAAGAGGAAGTTAGTGATTGGAATTTCGTGAGAAGATTCCGCTGTTATGAAAAATGTCTTCGTTTTAATGACATCCACCCCAGATCCTGTATCATTTCAAAGACACTCTCTCCCTTATTTCGCGATAATACAAAATGTGCTGCCCTTCTTTGAACTTTTTCAATGTAATCTGTCAATCGTATCTGGTAAGGATCCTACACTGGGCAGCAGTATTCTAAAAGAGGATGGACAACCTTAGTGTAGGCAGTCTCCTTAGTAGATCTGTCACATTTTCTAAGTGTCCTGCCGATATAACGCAATATTTGGTTAGTCTAGGACCAAAATCCACCTCACTAAAACACTGAACTTGTTGGAGATAGTAAGGGTACATTGTGCTGCAATGCATTACACTCCAAACAATAACTTTTCTCACTCCACAAATTTTTGTGCCAAATATCGTTGTCGTGATATCTGGGCAGTGTTCAACTGTTTCCAGCACTTTATTTTCAAGCACTTGTGTAATTCCAGCAATCATCCTTGCTCCCGCAGCACGTGCAAAGCTCCAAGTTTCTCAGAGATGCTAACACACCCTTGTAAACATTCGACTCATGGGTTGTCTTCGGGCCTGGTATGTTTCTTCGTACAAGCGCACACCTTCCCGCCAATTGCTGTCAGCCCTACCAGATTAGATTAACACTTGTTCCATAGATCATGAATACGACACTTCGTAATGATGTGGAACGTGTCAGGTTAATAAAAGATGTCTGTACAAGATATTACATTACACAAAATATTGCACGACACTAATGTTTAAGTTGTGTGTGTGTGTGTGTGTGTGTGTGTGTGTGTGTGTGTGTGTGTGTGTGTGTGTTTCCACCCTCCCCTCCCCCCTTAATTTATATCTAAAAATTCAGCCAATGAGTAGAAGGAGTTGTCATCTAGACATTCTTTTAATTTATTTTTAAATGTTAGTTGGTTATCTGTCAGGTTTTTGATGCTGTTTGGTAGGTGACCAAAGACTTTTGTGGCAGCATAATTTACCCCTTTTTGTGCCAAAGTCAGATTTAACCCTGCATAGTGAAGATCATCCTTTCTCCTGGTGTTATAGCTATGCACACTTGTTATTACTTTTGAACTGGGTTGGATTATTAACAACAAATTTCATAAGTGAATATATATACTGTGAGGTTACTGTGAGGATCCCTAGATCCGTAAATATATGTCTGCAGGATGACCGTGGGTGGGCTCCAGCAATTTTTCTGATTACACGTTTTTCAGCAATGAATACTTTTCTACTCAACGATGAATTACCCCAGAATATGATGCCATAGGAAAGCAGTGAATGAAAGTAGGCATAGTAAGCTAATTTACTGAGATTCTTATCACCAAAATTTGCAATAACCCTAATAGAATATGTAGCGGAACTCAGACGTTTCAGCAGACCATCAATGTGTTGCTTCCAGTTTAACCTTTCATCAATGGACACACATAAAAATTTTGAAAATTCTACCTTAGCTACAGACTTCTGTTCAAAGTCTATATTTATTGCTGGAGTTTTGCCATTTACTGTACGGAACTGTATATACTGTGTTTTATCAAAATTTAAAGAGAGTCTGTTTGCTGAGAACCACTTAATTTTGTGAAAAACATCATTTACAATTACATCACTTAGTTCTTGGTTTTTGGATGTTATTACTATACTTGTATCATCAGCAAAAAGAACTAACTTTGCATCTTCATCAATGTGGAATGGTAAGTCATTAATGTATATCAAGAACAGTAAAGGACATAAGACCGAACCCTGTGGGACCCCGTACTTGATAGCCCCCCAGTTTGAGGAATCAGCTGTTGTTTTAACATTACATGAACCACTTATTTCAATTTTCTGCATTCTTCCAGTTACGTATGAATTAAACCATTTGTGCACTGCCCCACTCAAACCATAATGATTTAGCTTATCTAAAAGAATTCCATGATTTACACAAACAAAGGTCTTTGAGAGATCACAAAAAATACCAATGGGTGATGTCCGGTTATTCAGAGCATTTAATATTTGATCAGTGAAAGCGTATATAGCATTTTCTGTTGAAAAGCCTTTCTGAAAACCAAACTGACATTTTGTTAGTACTATATTTTTACAAATATGGGAGGCTACTCTTGAAAACATTACTTTCTCAAAAATTTTTGATAGAGCTGTCAGAAGAGAGATTGGGCAGTAGTTGTTGACATCCAACGTATCCCCCTTCTCATGCAATGGTTTTACAATGGCATATTTCAGTCTATCGGGGAAAACACCCTGCTCCAAAGAGCTATTACATACGTGGCTGAGAATCATACTTATCTGTGGGGAACAAGCTTTAAGTACCTTGCTGGAAATACCTTCAATTCCGTAAGAGCTTTTACTTTTCAGTGAGTTTATTATTTTACTGATTTCAGAGGGAGAGGTTGGTGGAATTACAGTTGTTTCAAACTGCACAGGTATGGCCTCTTCTATTAGTAGCCTTGCCTCTTCATTACTGTAATGTGCCACGTTACCACCAACACTTGCACAACCCAACTGATGCTCTGCAAACAACTGACATTGGACTCTCTGTACAGTACTGTTGTATCCATTCTGGTTAGAACTCCACATTTTGTAAATGTAAAAAACTACCACTCCAAGGACCAGAAGGCAGTGTTTACACAGAATTATGTCAGTAGTGTCTGGTAATCTCACAAAGTTGCAATTATCTTTAAAGTGGTTCGTTTGTGGACCTATGTTTACTGACAATTTTTTTGCTTCTATTATAATGTATTTTCAACAGCATGCATTTATGCCACAAATTATCATGCAGACTATATAATACGACTGCTTTCACACATGAACCTGCTCTTTATTGTGAAGGAGACGCCTGTGACTGGAATGTAGTAGAAGTTGGTGGTAAATTTTATGGGACAGCTCTTGCACCTTGTCCAACTACAAGATGTGCAAGATTGGGAAACAGAAACAAAGATGGAAAACATTAACATCAGAGCTGATCTTTACCCACTCCAGCAGAACGTCATGGTCACAACTATGGGAACTGGGCTATGGTTCTTCTAATACCTTTAGTGAACCAACCTTACGGGCCTCAAAAAAAGCACAGCACATTAAACAGCAAGCTGAAAATGTTCCTTTGGACCAAAAAACTGCAGCTGAAGTAAAGAAAGAGTTAAACGAAATGGTCAAAAATCTACAACCTCACTCCCATTGAACACTTTGATACAGTTAGAAATAAGAGAAGCCATCAGGAGCCTCAAAAATAGGAAAAGCCACTGGCATGGACGGGATCTTCCCAGAATTCATCAAACCCCTAGGGTAGAATGGCACTACTTGGCTACCAGATTTCTACAACAACATTCTCAACACCGGGAAGATCCCACAACAGTTTAAAATAGCTCACACTATAGCAATACTCAAACCAGGTAAACCACCCAAAGATCCAGCAAGCTATCACCCAATAGCATTACTGAGCATAAGCTACAAATTGCTGGAACGACTCATATACCACCATTTCAGGCAGGCTTCCGCAATAACCATAGTTTCTGCGAGGTAGTACTGGCTTTGACATCATACATACAAGCTGGCTTTCAAAGAGGACTGAAAACATCTGTGGCATTTGCAGACTTAACAGCTGCCTATGATACTGTTTGGCTGTGTGGACTCGTGGTGAAACTGGAGAAAGCAATCCCATGCCTTCGGTTCATGACTCTCCTGAAGAACATGCTCACCAATCGCAACTTTGAAGTGACAAGTGGCATGGACGTCAGTAACTCGTTTTAAGATCAAGAATGGATTATCTAAAACCTCAGTCCTAGCACCACTACTATTCAACCTCTACACCAGCGATATGACAACGACCTAGTCATAGCAGCGCAAAGCAAATCTTTCAAACAAGGGGCAAAGACTTTAACGGATGACCTTGAAGTTCTTAACAAATACTGCAGAAGATGGCATCTGCACCCAACCCTTCTCAGATACAAGTCTGCACTTTTCATCTTAACAATAAAGCTGCCAATGAAAGGCTGACCGTGTTATTTGACCAACAGAGGGTGAAACACAACTTCCATCCTAAATATTTGGGTGTAACACTGGACAGGACCCTAACCTAATGTTGGTCAGAAGCTCAAAACACAGAATAATATTATTAGGAAATTGTCGGGTAGTTCCTGGGGTGCAGATGCATCAACTTTACGAACAGCAGCAATATCAATAGACAACCCCACTGCGGAATACTGTGCTCCTTTCTGGCAGTGAAGTCACCATACCAACATGGTATATGTGCAGCTCCACAAAACCATGCGTATTATTACTGGGACATTAAAATCTACCCCAATACCATGGCTCTCCATCATCGCCAACATAGCACAGCCAAAACTAAGATGACAAAAACCATCTATTAAAGAATGGTAAAAAATAACACAAACAGATGATGCAAGATGTCTACCTATTCAAGACGTCATTAGAAATTTACCAAGTCACTGACTGAAGTCACGAAACCCGATATGGAATACCAGCTACATAAGAGGACAGGATAGCTTCAACCTTACAGACGCTTGGAAAAAGGAATGGGAGAACTCAGTAATTATCGCCTTATAACTGATCCCTCAAAAGCACTAAAAGTGTTCGACCTTGCTATGAAAGACTGGGTTAAGCTCCACCGTATCCGAAGAGTCCACACTAGATGCAAGGCCACGTTCTATAAATGAGGATTCGTAGATAACCCAAGCTGTGACTGTGGAGCACCTGGGCAAACTCTGGACCACATCACAAAAGTGTGCCCTACTAGGAAATTCAATGGATCAGAAGAGGACTTCATAGAAGCTACCCCTCGAGCTATAAAGTGGATCCAAGACCTGGACATCGATGTGTAACCAATAACTTCTAGTCTCGCATAATACATGTCATATTTCTGTATATCATATCACACTGACCACTTGCATGTTGAAGAAATATTTTATTCACTAGCTCATTATTTATTTTAAATATATTTGTACACTACTGGCCATTAAAATTGCTACACCACAAAGATAACGTGCTACAGACGTGAAATTTAACCGACAGGAAGAAGATGCTGTGAAATGCAAATGATTAGCTTTTCTGAGCATTCACACAAGGTTGGCACCAGTGGCGACACCTATAACATGCTGACATGAAGAAAGTTTCCAACAGATTTCTCATACACAAACAGCAGTTGACCGGCTTTTCCTGGTGAAACATTGTTGTGATGCCTCTTGTAAGGAGGAGAAATGCGTACCATCACGTTTCCGACTTTGATAAAGGTCGGATTGTAGCCTATCGCGATTTAGGTTTATTGTATCGCGACAATGCTGCTCGCGTTGGTCAAGATCCAATGACTGTTAGCAGAATATGGAATCGGTGGGTTGGTTCAGGAGGGTAATACGGAACACTGTGCTGGATCCCAACGGCCTCGTATCATTAGCAGTCGAGATGACAGGAATCTTATCCGCATGGCTGTAACGGATCGTGCAGTCGCATCTCAATCCCCGAGTCAACAGATGGGGACATTTGCAAGACGACAACCATATGCACAAACAGTTCGACGACGTTTGCAGCAGATGAACTATCAGCTCTGAGACCATGCCTGCGGTTACCCTTGATGCTGCATCACAGACAGGAGCGCCTGCGATGGTGTACTCAACGACAAACCTCGCTACACGAATGGCAAAACGTCATTTTTTTTTTATGAATCCAGGTTCTGTTTACAGCATCATGATGGTCGCATCCGTGTTTGGCGACATCGCGGTGAACGCACATTGGAAGTGTGTGTTCGTCATCGCCATACTGGTATGGGGTGTCATTGGTTACACTTCTCTGTCACCTCTTGTTCGCATTGACGGCACTTTGAACACTGGACGTTACATTTCAGATATGTTACGACCCATGGCTCTACCCTTCGTTCGATCCCTGTGAAACCCTACATTTCAACAGGATAATGCATGACCACATGTTGCAGGTCCTGTACGGGCCTTTCTGGATACAGAAAATGTTCGACTGCTGCCCCGGCCACCACATTCTCCAGATCTCTCATCAACTGAAAACGTCTGGTCAATGGTGGCCGAGCAACTGGCTCATCACAATGCACCAGTCACTACTCTTGATGAACTGTGGTACCATGTTGAAGCTGCATGGGCAGCTGTACCTGTACACGCCATCCAAGCTCTGACTCAATGCCCAGGCATATCAAGGCCGCTATTAAGGCCAGAGGTGGTTGCACTGGGTACTGATTTCTCAGCATTTATGCACACAAATTGTGTGAAAATGTAATCACATGTCAGTTGTAGTATATTATATTTGTCCAATGAATACCCATTTATTATCTGCATTTCTTCTTGGTGTAGCAATTTTAATGGCCAGTAGTGTATATTGAAAGTGTTCCAGGACTTTTTGTACACCCTGTATATTCCTTTGCAATGTAATGACAATTTTTGTAAATATGCTGCTGGCATGTCATACGATAAATAAATAAATAAATTTGGAGCAGGAGTGTAATAAATATGGACAAGTATATTCTTTAAGTTGGGTGGGTGATGGAACAGTCCTTTGGGGAATGTGTGTAGGATGTTGGATGGAGTAACTCTCATTTTACATTACAATGAGAGGTAGTCGAAGCCCTGCTATAGAATGATGTTGAGTTTTCCAACGCTATGTTGATATTGGGTATCAGAGGAATGCTGGGTGGCCGCTGGTTAACAAGTTTACTGGTGACAGAGGAACAGATGGCATGGGAGATTTATTTATGGATGAGCTGGACGGGATATTGTGTCAGTAAAGGCTCTTGTAAGATTATAGGTATATCCACCACCTGCACTGCAGATGCTACATCCACAGATGCTGAGGCTGTAAAGAATATATTAAGATAGGATGAGTGATAGCTGGCAAAGTGGAAATGCTATTGGTGGTTGGTGCAGTTTATATGAACAGTTTTATTTGTGAGGTCATCTGAGAGTTGGAGATCAATGTCTTGGAAGGGGCTTGATGCGTTGACAAGGACCAGCTGAAGCAGATTTGGGAATAGGAAAAGCGGTTGCAAAGGAAGAGCAAAGGTTGGATATGTGGATGTAACATCCTTATACACCAACATCCCTCATGCCCATGGCCTTGTGGTCACGGAATACTACCTTTCTCAACATCCTCCTGACACCAAACCCACAATCTCCTTCCTAATCCTCTAGCCAACCACATCTTGCCTCACAATTATTTCAATTCCAAAGGCCAAATCTACAAGTCCATGGTACCGGATGGTGCCATTCTATGACAGCTTATATATGGATCGTCTGCAAGAGTCCTTCCTATCTAGTCAACACCTAAAGCCTCTTTTCAGGTTCAGACAAACTGATGGTATTTTCATAACTCTGACACACAGCAAGGACAACCACAATACATGTTCTCCAATGCATTTCACTCAGTCCTCCTCAACTATTCGAGCCATCTTCCTTGATGTCAATATCCATTTCTCATACGGTTTCATCAATATGTCTGCCCATATCAAGTGCACACCAACCACCAAAAGTACCCCCACTTTGACAGCTGTCACCAGTTTCATGTCAAAAGTCTATTCCTTACACCCTGGACACAACATCTGCAGTTGAAATCAGGAGTTGTCGAAACATACCAATAACCTTGCCACAGCTTTTTCTGACAGACAATATCCAATCAAACTCATCCATAAACAAATATCCTGTGCCATCTGTTCCTCAGACACCAGTAAACCTGTTAACCAACCACCGACCAGCACTTCTCTGATCACCCAGTATCATCCTGGCCTGGAGAAGCACAGAACATTCTCTATCAGATATTCGACTATCTCTTCTTGTGCCCTGAGATGAGAATTACCCTACCCAAAATCCTCTCCAGACCACCCAAAGGAGTGGTCTGCCATCCACCCAATTTATGGAATATCGCTATGCATCCCTAAACTCAACCCCCTACCCCCACCCTTTCTACATATCTTTTTGCTCTACTATCTGTACTCTTTTTCATCTTGTCTGTGGTTGCTAAGTTACCTGTTCAAAGAACTGCCTCCTTTCTGCTATCCCCTCCTTGCAGCCTTCCCTACCCCGTCCCCAATTCCATCAGCTCAGGCAATTGCTTTCAATAATCAAGTATCGAAAACCAGTCTTTCTGTGGCCACGAGAGTGTACATTTGAGTGTCTGTGTGGTTTGTGTGAACGTGTGTACTTCTGCTAGAAAAAAAGCTAGTGCTCGAACCATAGTGTGAACACACCCCTTCTCAGTTACCTGTTTCTGTGCTCCATGCAATAACCTGCTACTGGCTAGTGGTTGCTTTTCTCTTAGTTTACGTACCCTTCAAATTACGTTACACAATAGACTGATGAAAGACAAAATATTGTTTACAGAATATATCGAGTTAGAGAAAGCTTTTGACTGATGACTGGAATATACTCTCTGAAATACTGAGTGTAGTTGTGATGAAATACAGAGTGGAAATGTTTATCTATGGCTTGTTTAGATACCACACTACAGCTTTAAGAGTCAAAGGGCATGAACATGAGGTATTAGTTGAAAGTGGAATCAGAGACACTGTAGTCTACCCCCGATGTTCTTCAGTATGTACAGGAAGCAAATATTAAAGGTAACAAAGCAGAAATCCAGAAAGGAAATTAAAGTTCAAGAAGAAGAAATAAGAGCTTTGAGGTTTTCTGATGACATTGCAATTCTGTCTGAGACAACAAAGAAAGGACTTCAAAGAGCTTTTTAACTCAATGGATAGGATCTTAAAAAGAGGTTCAAAGACAAATACTAATCAAAACAAAACAGGGATAATGGGATATAGTCAAAATAAATCTGGTGGTGCTGAAGGAATGTATTAAGAAATGTGACATTACAAGTAGTAGATGGATTTTGTTATTTCGGTAGCAAACTAAGGACTAAGAGTACACAAAATTCTGACTGGTAATAACAAGGAAAAAATAGCAGGTGGAATAAATAAATAATGGTGCCTGTCTGCAATTCAAGGTGTCACCTTTATGGTGAGTAACAATCTATCCTTTTCATAACTGTTAAATGTTAGAAAGTCAATTCTGAAGGTATCTGTCTGTAATGTAGCCTTGTGCGAAAGTGAAATAAGGAAGGAATAAAAGATTTTGAAATGTAGTAATACAGTAGAATGAGTTAACTACTGTAGAGATATTTAAAGGGATGTGGAACTGGATTTTTGATGAAAACAATGAATTTTTTTTACCTCCTTAAAATATTGCATGGGACCTAATCCTTAAAATGACAAGATTGCACATGGTTGTGCTTCAAATACAATCATATTAATTTATCAGTTTTCTGAATTGGTACATGTAATTAAAACTTTGTGCTACCAGGAAATCTGTCTTTCACTTTATTTTGAGACTTCCACTTTCCAGTGGTTAGTTTGTGTGGTATGTGACATACACGAAATTTCACTGTTAGCCAGATGGAAAAACATGCTCTCGTTTTCTGGAATATTTGTTTGTACATGGTGAAGGCGATTTATTTCAGGAACATTCTCACTCAATCTTTGCATAAAAAATATGGCATGAAAAGAAAGCTATTTTAGATACAGGGAGTGAAATAGTGTAGTTTCAGAAACATTTTTAATTACGTAAAAGTATGTAATGAGGTTATGGACATACGTAAGTCCTAATTAAAAACTGTAGGAGCTACAGGAAAGTTGAGTAAAATGGTGGAACATTGAGCTCTTTTGTAATTTGAAATAGAGGTATTACTTTAGTGCCTAATTTTTGTAATACCTGATTTGAGTAAAATTTGACACCCTAATAACAGACGGTAGCAATTTGTGGATATTATAACACATCATTTTGGTGCATATGCTGCTGTGCCATCATTTAAATGGGGCAACTTTACATAATGCCAGGTTCTTGAGATACTGAGATTTCTTGCTGTCTCCAAGACAGTGTGTCACGTTGACCTTCAAACAGGCTAGGCTACAAAATGCTAACCACTCACTCAAATGTTTAGTAAAAAAAATATGGCAGATGAGAAGAGGTGCTCTGAGAAGACTTGAGGATGCAGTTGAAAATGAAGACTGTAGCTATGCAATATGGCAATTTTAACTCTGAACCCAATTTCCTGTAAGTTTTCTTTTTCCATATTTAATATACTATATTTTCTAAGCTTTCACTAAAGATAGAACCATAAAATCTTCTGTGAGTTATTAGACAACTAATAAGAAATTTACAGGCAATAAAAGTAAGACTTAAAAAAAAAAATGTAACTCTTACAGAAAAAAAATCAACATAGCAAAAATGATCACACACAATCATTTCTGAAGACTCAAAGTACAAGCTGTAAAAAAAAAAAAAATAGCTTTCTAGTGAAGATAGATTCTGAAAAAATATACTTTATGCCACCCACAATTATAAATTGCGAAGGTGTCAATTCCACTTCCCCTTAATCAAATTGGGGGAAAAGAGAGTTATGGCACAACCTGACAAAAACAAGAGACCAACTGATAGGAGGGTGTAAAATTTTTGGAGGGGAGCCAATGGTTGACTACATTACGCGGATTCAAATGGTTGAAGGTTGCAGCAGTTATGCATGGATATACAGCATAAAGTAATGTGAAGATCAGCATCAAACAGTCTTCAGACTGAAGACAACAATATCAGAATATTCGAATTTACTGACAGCACTTACAATGTACCTAACATTGCCAGTCACAGTGCCTCACAAGAAAGATCGTTTTCTAAATTAAAAATAATAAAACATTTTCTCAGGCCTACATTGTCACAAATTAGATTAGCCAACACATCTTTAATTAGTGTCGAACATAACTATAATCGAAATTTACATCATTGCCAAGGCTTCTGTAAATACTAAAAGTATGCAAAGATGATTTTCTGTAAATATTATTGTTATTCTTGAAAGAGAATGACTAATCATATATTTGAAGTTGTGTGTGTATGGCATGGTTATAATTAAAATGCAGCTATTCCCATAGGTTCAGTGAGGGCTGTAATTATCATATGGCAGCGAAACTTAATAGACATGCTAATGCGTTAATGTAGAATCAATTTATACTGGAAAAAAAATAGTTCCAATCTTGGCCACCAGGTGCAGATCTGGCAATAGGCAGGTGCCCCTATTGGTGGAAGTTATTGATGAGTTTTCTGTTGCCGTAACTCACCGTGCAGCATATGCTAGTGCAGTGTCACAAGAATTGTCTGTCCCACGGTTAACAGTACGGAAAGTTCTGCTGTGTACGCAAGGTGCATCAGAAAGGGCTTCACAACTTTGGAATGATACAGAAATTAATTGAGGTAACTTACAGAAGGTCTAACGTTTGTTATGTGACAAACATGTTACTGGTAATCAATTTCTTTCCACACTCATTGCAGCAAACTGAGTGTAACTTGTGCAGTGGCAGTGTAGATTCAATTTTTCCCTCCCCCACCAAACTGTTCAGCCAACCAAAAAAATAATAAAAAATAAAAAAAATAAATAAAAAAATCACACACACAGTCTTCAAGGAAACCCCAGAGAAAGAAATCCAATGGTGTCAAGTCTGGGGAGCAAGTTCATGGCCAATCCACCAACCTGGGAAGCGATTATTGAGGAAATCTCGAACTTCCATGACGAAACGAGGTGGTGCCCCATTTTGCTGGCAGTAAACCATCCCATCTCCATCTCCGTGATCAAGCATATCGAGATACACAATACCAGTGACAGTTTTCTCTAAAGTCATCAACATGCAGGTGACCTGGTTATTTATCATGTCGCAGTGAACAATCCATCTCAACAAAGTTCTTGTGCCAGGAGTAAATTGTAGGCCTGCTTGGAGGTTCTTTGTGATTTGGTGTGACATTTATGCTAAACAGTTGAAGATGACTTGTTTGAATAGATGTTGCAGAGTTTGTTTCATGAAATCAAAACACAGAGAGAGCATGCTTCGACCAGTGGAAGTGCATTATGCTGGTGCTCCTGGTGGTGGAATGGGGTACTGATGCACTACATGACTCAAACTTTAGGCTGTTTGCTACAAAATAACACATTTATGATTCTGTAAGTTATCTCAATAAATTTCTATATCATTCCAAAGTTGTAAAGTCCTTTTTGACTCACTCTGTATTACACTGGTACCTGTACAAGTTTCAGATGGTACAGCAACTGAAACCTCATAATCCACAGCAACATTCAGAATTTGCTCTTCAATTTCTGGCATGGATTGTATAGTTGATGAAGTGGTTGGGCAATATTCTATGGAGTGACAAGGCACATTTCACATTGCAGAATCCAGTGAACGAACAAAACTGCCGAATTTCGGGTACTGTTAAAGCATGTGTTGTGGATGAAGAGCCACTGTATTTGCCATATGTGACAGCAAGGTGTGTATTCACAAGTACCTTTATTCTAGGTTCATTCTTCTTTGAAGACTATGTACCCAGAGGGCATGTCAGGTGTACCATGACAACTGCACATTATTAATATATCCTTGTACATTCCTGCTTTGGAAAAACAACTGTTTTCATGCAAGATGGTGCAACACCACATGTCACTCATCCCGTGAAAGATCTGCTGAATGCGACCTTCCACTAAGGTTTTCCAAATGTATGGCCTGCAAGATCAATTATCTAAATCCATGTGACTTTTCACTCTGGTGGTATCTAAAAGAATGTTTTTACCATGGTAAGTTTGGTTTCTACCTGTACTGAAGGCTAATATACAGGAATACATTGGTGAGATTCGACTGTAACTGCTGGGAGCAACTCTTGTTCACATCGTTTTATGGGTATAGCGCCTCATCATCGTCTCTGGTGCTCATATTGCACAAATTGGTAAGCAACAGTTAATATTAAAATCAACATTATGTCTTTCTCTCTTGACTGACATTCTGCCCATGTCCTGTTCCACATCCATTCATTATGGAAACATTTCTGTCTCTCTTTCTTGCACTCAAAGTGCCTCATTTGAACCTGGAGGCCAAACTTAGAACTAATTTTTTCCCATCATTCCACATAAGAATATCTTTCAAGGTTCACTACCACACAATAATCACAGTTCAGACTGGATCTCTGGGAATACCTGCCCTTCAATTACAGGTGATAAATGAAGATTCTACAAAATATGTCTTTATGCAAATCCTAAAATACTAATGATGAATTAAGTAATTGGTCTCAGATCAAAATCAGCTGGGGGGTACCAAGCTGATTGCATTGTCATCTGCTCCAGGCAGAAGATGTGCTTTGTTGGTTTTGCACATTTTTGCAATATTAACCGAGATAAACTTGTGCTGCCAGTGTAGAAGTTGTCACAGAATTAGCTATACAAAAAGTCCACGCAATTTGCGTGTTCCTTTCTATGTAAATGCTGACACTGGAATTATCTATGTGTGAAACCACATGTAGCAGATTCGTCTGCTGAATTGAAATTCTGGATTCGCAGATTTCACTGTTTGCATCATTTCTGCATAATCATTTCTACTGTGAAATTTCGAACATCTGCGAGTGCCACGATAAAGTTGTGTTATTCACATTCTTTAAATATTTGTGAGACCAGTAGGTCTATCCTCACTCAAAACAATAATTCCCTAATTTTAAGGTATCATTACGTGATAAACAGGTTATTTTTGAGAGTTTTCGCACTGTTACAAAACTATATTTTTGAAAATTTTGGTAAGTTATGGTACAAGCATTGTGAATAACTTATTTCATAGCAAGTCAACATTTCTGATTCATGGTTACTGCCAAAGAATAGATCACTCTGAATTTCAGTGTATATATACATCAATGCAAAGAAATGTACATTTCTAAGAATTTTTGGAAGTTACTATTGTTATGTGTACAATCTAATGCATAGTAGATCAGTGTTTTAGTGATTTAGTTATTGTAGAAAATATCATAACTAACATACTGTGTTATATCTAGCTTTCCCTTCAAGAGGAGCACATATTATCTCTATTTATCATACATCAGCCCTACTTTTGAGTTTGCTAATGACTATAATTAACATCGAAAAGTTTTAGGAAACTAATAATTTTTAACACAGGTTTTTCTGTTGCCTTAATAGAATCTTGTTTTTGTGTATTTGCTTCAATTCTTATGGAGAATCAGCAATTTTTTTGTCAACAGACTAAAAGAAAGTCAGCAGGCTTAGTTTAAAGTTATTTGTTGACTGTTCTGAAACACGCTGCACCAGACACAGTGCAGTCCCACTGTGGATGTTGTACTCAAACACTAGACGAGTTTGTTGACATTTGCAGCCGGAAATCACCCTCACTACTGCCAAATGATTGGCAATTGCTGTGAAGTGGTGTGCTGGAAGAGCTGCGGCACCGACATCTAAGGTACCTCAAGTACTATCCTCTCCTGTGGATCCTAGCCCCTCTGCAGGAAGTACAGGATCTGTCATTACTTGACTGTTGGTGGAGTGTCAATGGTAGCTGTAGGCGACCTGTACAGGGTAGATGGGGACCAGGTAGCAGTCAGGGTGTTATACCAATCCCCCTAACCAACAAGTTCGAGGTGCTTTCACGGAAACTGAGCCAGTGGGACTCACTTCACCTGTTTTGGGGAAACCTGTATTGTCCTATGTCCAGAGGAGGCAAATGCGAAAGGATAGAGGTCTATTAATTATTAACCATTGGCAATTTAAACATAAGGGAAATGATACCCCTTAGAGAAATGGCAGCAAGGGACAGGAAACAACACCAGGTGCACTCGGTGTGTATGCCTGGGGGGGGGGGGGGGGTCTCATTCAACCTGTTTAAGGTGCTAATCCAGCAGCCACTGAAGGAACAGGATGCGAACAACTGTATACTGTGGCACACACTGGAACAAACGCCGCCTGTTGTATGGACTCAGAGGTCATACTTTCATTCCAACAACTGGCAGAGAAGACTTGGGAAAAGCATCCTTGCACATGGAGTTTCAATGAAGCTCAGTATTTGCAGTGTTGTCCTCAGAACTGATGGCAGCCCCCTCATTCTGAGTTGAGTGGAAGGACTAAACAAGAGACTTCAAAGGTTCTGTAACAAGCTACACTGCAACTTTCTGGAATTACACCACAGCATTCAGAAATGTAAGGTCCCACTAAATGGGTGAAGTGTGCACCACACATCAGACACTGCTGTCCAGACAGCTGTGCATGTATCTTCGGATCTGATGGGCTCCCAATGGCGAGGTTATCAGTGCCCTTACACTTATGGAAACAAACGAATGTAGAGATGAATTAAAAGTGTTGTGCATGCATGCAAGCACTCGAAATGACCTCATAGTCACTCTACATCACGTGCATTCTCACATGCACTAAAACCAATTAGGAGGGAAGAAAGCTAATCAAGGAATTAAAACAAAACACAGAAGAACTAAAAGAAAAGCACAGGGAAATGTGACTGGCTGACCACTTACAAAAAACTAGATGAGCCACCCACCCTTTGACACATTAAGAACATCTCCCTAAAATCTTCTTAAAAACGTCGGACAATTCACAAAACTTAAAAACCCAAACCACATTAATTTGATAATTACTTGAAATAGATGGCAAATCCGTCACAGTCTGCTGGTTGGCAAATAAAATGCAGTCCAGTAAAATATGGCGCACTGTGATCTGGGTTACTGTATCTGCTGGGTACAAAGTTGGAGAGAGTAAAGCACACTCAGAGAATCTGAGCAGATGAGAAATCTAACACTGGGAGATCGCCTCATCTGCTCCAATGCTTACAAGATCGCATATAATTCTGTATCGAGGGTGGTAAATTCTGGAGGCAGTCTTACCTTGATGGCATGATCCGTGAAAACGACAGAGCAACCAACAGAGGCCACCAGCTTAGGAACCATCTGTAGAAACAGCTACATGGTTGTGGTACTCAGATAAAATATCAGAATTCCATTAAAAATGGAAGCGGGAGTGCTATCTCTCCTGCACCGTACCAGACTAAAACTCATTCCGGATCTCTCCAGTAATCATGGCAGCAGATGGTTGAAACCCTGGATTTGGGGTCATACTGACTCCACACTGAGGGACTCCAGCACATGCTGCACGCGGATCCCAAATGGCATTGTGGCTCATGGATGGTTGGAAAACGGATGTTCCAGAGGTGGAGCTGCAAGGAACTTACACGCCTGATGCACCATGAGGAGCTGGTGCTGGATGGTAAGTGGCGGTTCTCCTGCCTCCGCACAGATGCTTGGTATGGGAGTGGTCCGATAAGCACCCGTGGTCAGCCGAATCCCCTTATGATGGACAGCGTCAATGATCCGCAAGTAAGGGGGTCTCGCTGACCCATACACCGTGCAACCATAGTCCAGCCGCGAACGCACAAAAGCCTGATGGAGATGTGGCCTGTACGCTCCCCAAGACCTGTGGCTAAGGCACTAGATCATGTTCAGTGCCTTCAGGGTTCTGGCTTTCAGGTCTCTCAGGTTGGTAACCACGACAATCAGAAGTAAAACATGAGGACCAGACACCACACTGTGTCCCTAAAATGTAGGGTGGAGTCCCCCATATTCAAAGCAGGCAAATTAAAAACACGACGAGAACGATTAAAATGAACACACACACACACACACACACACACACACACACACACACACACACACACACTTATCTGCAGAAAACTGGAATCGCATCTTTGCAGCACACTCCTCTAACCTCCACACTGGAAGTTGCAACTGCCGGCTCGCCGTTGCAACACTGGAGGAGGAACAGAAACAGCAAAACTGTCTACAAATAAGGAGCACTGTAAAGGACTCCTTACCGTAGGAGTGATACTGTTGATTGTTTTGCTGTGCTTTAGGGTACAAAAAATACTTGGGGTCATACGCACCCAAGTCAAAACAATAGAACACGAACACAGAGAGGAGTTAAAACGACTAAACATCAGCCCCCAATGGACAGAATAGGAGACGGCTACAGACAGGCACATGGAAAAAGGGCTGAAAGAACACCATGCAGAAATGGAGGTCCAAAAGTAAAAATTAAATGGCCTTCGCCATATTGCTTCGGCAGATAAAAAGTAAAACACGGTGAACAGTCCGTGCATCATTAACGCGATCAACAGCCCGTGCATCATTCACTAAAGTGGCTGATAAATGAGATGGCAAACGCAAGCTGGAACATAAATTGTTAAAAAAGGGCATTCCAGCAGGATGTGGTGGACAGTTAAAATTTGGGCACAATGTGTACAAAGTGGTGCGGCAGCGACACTTAGCAAATGACGATGGCTAGAAAGACAGTGCCCAACATGCAGCCAAGTTAAAATAATCTCCTCTTGGCGGGAGGGCCGAGAGGAGGTCGCCCAAGGCACTGGGAGAGGCTTAATGAGCCAAAGCTTATTCCCGTGAAGGGAGGATCACTGAAGATGGCAAAGGGACATCACCTCCTGACAGACGGCAACACAGAGATCATCGGAGGGAATAGAGGTACTTGCGGGATGAGGTACAAGGACTGCAGCTTTGGCGGCAATGTCAGCAGCCTTGCTTCCTGGCAGACCAACATGACCAGGAACCCACAGAAACATGACACTGGCTCCATAAAGAGTGAGCAGCTGACAGTTTCCCTGGACCTGCTGCACTAAGATGAGCAGTGTACAGTGCACACAGACATTGGAGGGCACTGAGTGAGTCTGAGCAGAGGACACAATAGGAAAAGCTGTTGCACCAGATGTAATCCATGGCCTGATACAAGGTGAAGAGCTCGCCTGTAAATACTGAGGAGTGTGCTGGAAGCAGATATCGAAAGATACGGGTGCAAGGACAAAAGCACACCCAACACCATGGTCAGTCCGAGAGCCATCAGTGTAGACAAAGGTACTATCACGAAGTTCCATGTGAAGGTCGTGAAACTGGAGGCAACAGACCGAGGCTGCAGTAGTGTCTTTAGGAAGTGAATGAAGGCCAAAGTTAATATGGGCCAATTCACGAAGCCAAGGTGGTGAACGGTGCACACCCACCGGGAAAGTAGCAGGTAGCGTGAAGTTAAGTCGCCGTAGCAAGTGGCGAAAGCAGATGCCACAAGGTAACAGAGAAGAGAGATGAGCCCCATACTGACGATCAAAGGAATCATCGAAGGAGGAGGCATAGGAGGGGTGGCCACACATAGCAGAAAAATGGAATGCATACCTGCTGAGGAGAAAG
Organism: Schistocerca cancellata; assembly: GCF_023864275.1. NCBI lineage: Eukaryota > Metazoa > Arthropoda > Insecta > Orthoptera > Acrididae > Schistocerca > Schistocerca cancellata. The sequence goes on along the minus strand of NC_064626.1, from coordinate 498,354,547 downwards.
TCATGGCAATAGGACAGTGGTAGTTCAGCAGCTTCAGCATACAGACTCTCAACCGGGCTGGTGTAAAAGGTGCCCATGGCCAACAGGATGCCACAATGGTGGATAGTGTTGAGATGGCGTGAGAGGGATGGGCATCCAGACGCCTAACGGAGACGCCCAGCATGAGACAGGTAATCAGAGGGTTAATGGCGATAGCAAAGTGTACAACGTTCAGGTGGAACCCTGAGGCACACCATTTTCCTGGATAAAGGTGTCCGACAAGGCAGTACCCATACGCGCCTTGAAAACTTAGCCTTGTAAAAATAAAATGCCTGAAGAAAACAGGGCAGGCATCCACAAAGCCCCACATGTAAAGAGTATGGAGGATACTAGTTCTCCAGCAGGTGTTGTAGGGCTTCTCGAAATTGAAAAACACGGCTACAGTCTGGGATTTCCGCAGAAAACCATTCATGACATGGGTGGATAAAGTACTGAGCTGGTCAACTGCAGAATGCCGCACTTTACATCCACACTGTGCATTCATTAGTAAATGTCAAGACTTGAGCCACCACATGAGCCGGGCATGAATCATTCCTTCCATCACCTTGCAAACACAGCTGGTAAGAGAGATGAGGCAGTAGCTAGAAGGAAGGCCTCTGTCCTTACCGGTCTTAGGTATGGGTATGACGCCAGCGTCCAGGAAATGTGCCCTCTGCCCAAATGCGGTTGTATGTGTTAAGCACAAAGTGCTTGCGCGCAAGAGAAAAGTGCTGCAACATCTGGATGTGGATGGCATCTGGCCCTGGGGCAGAGGAACGGGATGAACTGAGAGCATGATCTAGCTCCCTCATAGTAAAGATGGCATTGTAGCACTCACGATTCGGAGAAGAGAAGGGCATCGCCCGAGCCTCCTCTGCTAGTTTCCGATGGAGGAAGGCAGGGTGATAGTGGGAACAGCTCAAAACTTACCCAAAATGGCAGCCCAAGGTATTGGAGATAGCAATAGGGCCCAAGATGACATCGTCAGTGACTGTCAGGCTGAAAATTGGGGAATGGATCTTGGTTCCAGAGAGCCGTTGGAGGTTGGCCCGTACGTCAGAAGAAGGTGTGGAACTGTTAAAAGAATTAGTGAATGAAATCCAACTACCTCTTTTGCTATCCCGAATGACACTTTGCACCCATCTGTTTATAATGAATGCAGTTTGCCAGCGTAGGGTGGTGGTTAAAAATGTGGGAAGCACATCTACGTGCGCAAATTGTGTCGCGGCATGCCTTAGTCCACCAAGGGGCTGGGATACAATATGGTAGAGAGGAACTGTGGGGGATGAAACATTCTGCAGCAGTAAGGATAACGTTTGTGAGATATTTGACCTGAGCATCACAACTGGGGTAATCTTGTTCTTCGAAGGTCACCAGGGAGGAGTAAAGTTGCCAGTCTGCCCTAGGAAGCTGCCATTTACTCGTGCACACGGATGGGGCAGGGGTCAGCAAACGGATAGCACATGGGAAATAGTCGCTTGAGTAGGTGTCAAAAACAATGGACTACTCAAGACGATGGGAAAGCTGAGCAGTGCAGAGGGATAGGACCAAATGGGAACAGGTGTGGAAGGAGTCAAGAAAGGAAAGAGTGCTGCAGTGTTAAGGCAGAAGAGGTTAAGTTGGTTAAGAAGGTCAGCCAAGAGGGCACCTCTCTGACTGGTCCTGGGAGAACCCCAAAGGGGATGATGTGCATTAAAGTCACCGAGTAGCAAAAATGGGGGAGGAAGCTGTCCAGTAAGTTGACGGAAGTCTGCCCTGGTGACAGCAAACGATGGAGGGACGTATATAGTACAGAGGGAGAAAGTCAGAAGGCGAAGGAAAAGGCGAACTGCCACAGCTTGAAGATTGGTAGTCAGCGAGATGGGTTGACTATGAATGTCACCCCGTATGAGCAGCATGATGCCCCCCTGAGAGGGAATACTAACCTCAGGGGCAAGGTCAAAACGAATCAGTAAGAAATGTGAAAGCTCAAAGCGGCCGTGAGGGCACAATTCTGCTTCCTGAATGCAGAGTACAAGGGGACACTGCATCGCTAGAAGCAGCCATAAATCCTCTTTGTGGGACCAAAGGCCGCGAACTTTCCATCTGAGGAGAGTCATGATGAAGAGACGTGGGGGTTTCACCTCGGTGGCTACCGAGTGACAGCTGGGGAAGAGGCGCTACTACAGGGCACAGAAGCAGGAGGATCCTACTCCATGGGTTCCACAGAAGCAACAGCTCCCTTGTGCGGACGGTCAGTGGAGTCCAATGCCGAAAAACAGTTGTTGGTGCGCACTAGCGACATGGAGGATGGCCGGGCGAAGATATCACGTGCCAACACCATCGAAGAGGATCTGCTAGCTGGTGAAAGAGAAGACTGCTTGCGTTCGGAGGACTTCTTCGAGCCTTTCCAGGTACATGAAGACTTGGGTGTTGTATGGCTGGAGGGTCGGAGGAAGTCTTCACGCGAGTACTACTCCTGTCCTTTCCGGCCTTCCAGATGTGTAGCTGGTGGTTTCGCTCCTTGAGGTGAGAGTTTGACGGCTTATTGCACAGCCAGACAGGGGGATGGTGATGCTACCTTGCTACCCATACATGTTCCCCAAGGGAGGGGTAAAAGAATAGCAAGAGGACAGACATGCAGCATGGAAGGGAAAAAATGATGCAAAGGCTGGGGCCCCGTGGCAGCCAAGCACTAACCTGCCAAATAGCAGCGAGCCCCCTGGGGGGGATACTGTTGATGTCTATGGCAAAGAAGGTAACACTTAAAACACTGTCCTCAGGAACACCATTCTCCTGCTCAAATAGATTAGACAGTGTGTCACCAACTCAGGTCCTAAAAAACTACTGAGACAGGAAAGACCGTATGAAGATGGGGAGGTGGCCACGAAAGCCCCATGATGCAGATGTGCGAGAATACAGTGTCTTGAAGTAGTATCATATGCCTTACTTATATCGAAGAATATGCTGATACAGTTTATGCTTATGGAGGAAAGCCTGCTGAATAGCCGCCTCTAGGAGGGTCAGATTGTCAACAGTGGACCAAAATCTTCGGAATCCACGCTGAGAGCGGCTAAGGTGTTATCTGGTCTCTAACAACCAGACCAGACGATGGTTAACTATTCGTTCCAGGGTCTTTCTTATACAGCTGGTCAAGGCGATACTCTGATAACTAAGACATGTGCAGTCCTTTCCTGGTTTAAGAGGGATCATGATTGACTCCCTCCACGAGTTGGGAGTGTTGCCTGTGTGCCATATTATATTAAAACATTTGAGGAGGATTTCCTTTGATGCCGCTGCCAAATGTCAAAGCATGCAGTACCGGATTTGATTGTGACTGGGTGCAGTGTCATGAATCTCAGTTAGTGCCGATTCGAGCTCCCACATGGAGAGAAGGGAGTTTTAGGCCTCAGAACTGTTGGACCTGAGGTCCAACTTTTCCCTCTCTACAGTCAAACGATAGCGATGAAATGCGGGATCCTGCCTTGCATTGGCAATAGTTTAAGCAAAATGTTGGGCCAGCATCTGAGCAATGTCTCTGGGAGTTGTTTGGAGGCACCCCTGTTTCAGCACTGCTGCTATTGGTAAAAACTGCATTTACCGGAAATCCTCCGGATGGCTTCCCACACTTTTGTAGAAGTGGAATGACTGATGTGAGTCCACGAATGCTCACCATGACCTTTTCTTACTCTCCCTAACGACGCATCGAACCTTGGCCCTCGCAACTCGAAAGGCCCTAAGACAGTCTGCTGTTGGTTGGCATTTAAAATGTCAAAGACCTGCATGCCTTTCCTGGATTGCGGAATGGCACTCATCTGTCCACCAAGGTACTCGTCACCTCCTAAGATGACCTGAGGACTGTGGGGTGGAGAGGTCAGTGGCACAATGGATCACTCATGTGATGTGGTCCACCCATCCTTGGATGCTGTCGCAGTCTTCGAACACAGCCAGCTGGCTGAAACGCTTCCACTTGGACCTGCTGCCCATCCATATCAGGGGCTTAACTTCAGATGGTGAGCCATTTAGTAGGTGAAGGTGGATTGGGAAGTGGTCACTGAAATGAAGGTCACTCCCACTGAACAGTCGGCGAGGGCGGGAGAACAGAAAGAGAGGTCGATGGCCAAGAATGATGCAGTAGCAATAGAGAAATGTGTGTGAGTACCCATGCTGAGGATGCATAGCTCACGAGACCTTGCGTGGCCCTCCAAAACCTGACCCCCAAGGGCAAGTATTGGCTGAACGCCACAGGGCATGATGGGCATTTACGTCTCCCAGGAGGAGGAATGGTCACAGGAGTTGTGCGATAAAATCTGTGAGAGCCTCAGAGTATAGTGTATGTATATGGTGTATCTTGTGGAGGTAAATACAGAGAGCAAACAGTGATCCTTTGACACACATGAATTTGAACAGCAATTGCTTGCAGGTCAGTAGCCAAGGGGAGAAGTGGTGCACATTAGTGACAAACACTGCAACAACTCCCTTGGCCCTTTCCCCCAACAGGTCATCCTTGTGGTATAGCGTGTATCCCTGTAGCACAGGGACATCTGTAGCTTTAAAATGTGTTTCTTGTAAACAAAAGCACAAGGGACATGTGTGCGCTAGGAATTTCAGTTCCTCCACATGAGTTATGAACCCATTCATGTTCCACTGTAGCATGGAAGCCACATCATTGGTGCAATTTTAATTTACCCCTCTCTTTGCACTGTGGAGGTGAAGCACTTGAAGAGTGAGGGGTGTGGAAGGTGTGGGATCCTGCCCACTCGTCTCGTATACGGTGCCTAAAGGATGCTGCAGTCCCGGAGTGCTATACAACAAGCAAATCACTTTATTAGTTTATATTTGAATAATGAAGACTGACAATACTTAACTTGTATTTACAACAAGTGTCGTGATGGCTGACATGCAAAGAGAAATGTTCTTCGCTATAGACAAGGTCCCAACAGGCAATTGATATGGATTACTACTAACTGCTATTGTAGCACTCTCTGCTAGACTGCAATAATACTCTGTGAATACTGTCCAAATACTGAGTGGCTGAGGCTGGCAGGAGCGGTGCTTATATTCTCCTCTTGTAGAGGCCGCTGGTGTCATGGTGCGGTCCTAATCTGCGCACCATTGGCTGACGTCATTTCACCGCCTTCTCTTCTCTTGCGTTCTTAATCTTCGTTCTGGCGGTTGTGGTTACACCAGAACAGAGGGGCTGCCTGAATCCAAGGCATCTAACTCCACGACATTCTACTCATCAGTCAGATGGAGAAGAATGACGTCGGATGCCGCTTGGGACACCTCTTGATCTGAACGTTGTGAGCCTTTCCCTGCACCCTGTCCCTTTATGGATGAGGGGGAAAGGGGGCGTTGAGAGGCACTCTGCTTTCCTTGTACCTTTTGGATGCTCACTGCAGAACTGTTGTTGGTCTTTCCTGGTGCAGCTGCCTGGATTGCTTTACCCTTACTCTTTTTCCCTTGACATGTAAATGTGCAAGTACAGGTGTTTGTGGTGGATACAGGCACACTAGGCGTTGTCTGTGTCAAAGTGTCCACCTTGGGAATAGGTTCTGCACCATGGTGAAATATGAGGTGGCAAAGACAGCAGGTTACGTTGCCTTATATTATATTTTGGCTTCAGCACAGGCGATGCACTTGGTCACTTTTACCTCCTGTATTTTGCATTCTTCAGCAAAAACACGGCAGTCTTGGTTCCAGACTGGTTGGCTCACAGAACAGTTGATGTAGATTGCCGGAGACAGGCAGTCAGTCCTAGTGTCATGAATGGCTTTTCCACAGTTCCCACAGATCCTTTTACCTCCACAACTCATGGTTGTATGGCCAAAATGCTGGCATTTATAGCACCGCATAGGGTTTGAAACGTACGGCCGAACATTAAGTTGAAGAAACCCTGCCATAAGACGTTCAGACACTGTTGGAGAACTGAATGTGACACAAAGTGGCAGTCTTTTCAGTTGCCCCATTACTCCTGCATGTTTGTTGCTCCACATCAACTATTCCCTGGGATGCCCATTCTTGCTTCAGTTCTGCTGTCTATGATATCTCAACATGTGACAACGCCCTTACTGGAGTTGAGAGAGGTGTGCATCTCAACAATGATATCATAGTCGCCCAGTTTCTGCGATTTCTTAAGAAGGTCTACCTGCTTTGCCCATATAAAAGAGGGACACTTTTTCAAATGTCCCCTCCTTCCTCTTTATCACTAGGAACACATTGTTATTAATGACTCCATGAGCCCTGTTACAGCGGTCCATAGTATTCATATTATCAGGAGCGGTGGGCAGTGGTCATACTGTTTTGGCTCACCAGTGTATGTACAGCCAACACTGAAAATGTGCTAGATCTTCTGAGTTTATGTGAAATAATCTGAGTTAAGGTAATATCAAAGTCAGCTAAAACACAGTGTAACTGCATGCTTTCATAGACCAACTGCCTCAGTAGCCACAGAAAACTTGGAGAATATCACGAGTAAGTTTCCTAATCACGCTACTGCAGTAGAAGATATCAATGTGGCAGTTATACAGTGAGAGAACTATGCGATTAAACTGGTGCCACAGAAAGGGTTTTCTGTGAAAATGGTTCTGTTTGTCTGAAAATTAGCCTCTCTCATTCTTTTGGATGAATGGGTGTGAATACTCCCAGGTGGTACACCATTCCCATTGGGAGGAATTGATTATTTCGAAGGTTCCATCTCAGTCCACTCAGATAAGAGCCCTGCATGCCTGAGTAAGCCTTATACAACTGAGGTGCGGCAGGTTCTCCAGAGGTTGCCCGCTAATGACTGTTCCACCTCAGTAGCCATGCATCCCATCAGTGCACAGCACACCTTGAGATTGAGGTTTATCCTGTCCTTGTGATCAGGGCGGTCAATCCAAGATCCTCGTTCCCTGAGACACTTAACGTTCCACTGTCGCATCATGCGGTGGTCGCTGAAGCATGCCCAGAGCTTACGTGACAGGGGATTGGTGGTGCTTACCAGCCCCAGCTCAGGAACCCTGGGGCCACCAAGCCCGTACCCATCAAATCAATGCTGAGCCCCAGAGAGGCCCAGATAGCTGACTGTGTGTGGGTCGCACACAAGGATTTTTTTAATTTAGTGACTCTCCATCCAGTCCAGAAATGACAGCTGTATAAAAGACCCAGAAGAATCAAGAATCCCACCCAACGAGAGTATTAAAATCCTAGTAGTTAACTGCTGAAGCATTCGCGACAAAATGCACGAGTTTGGAGCACCCCTGAAAAGCAGTGAAGCTTACATAATGCTAGGTACAGAAAACTGGTTGAAACATGGAATTGATAGCAGTAAGATTTTTGGAAAAAATTTAAGTGTATAGCCGAAGGATAGGCTCATGGTCAATGGAGGTGGTGTATTTGTCACAGTTAACAGAAAACCTACATCCACCGAGATAGAAATTGAAGCTGCGCGTGAAGTTGTTTGGGCAAGACTAAGTTCATCAGGGATGGACACAATATGGTAGTTTGGTATTTACATCACCCACCATATTCATCTCCTGATGTAACCGAGAATTTATGAGAAAACCTCAGTTCACTTGTATGTAAGTTCTGCAATCATACTGTAAGCTTGGTGGAGACTTTAATCATCAACAATCAACTGGAAAAATTATAGTTTTGTTAGTGGTGTGAGTGACAAGACATTTTGTGAAACATAACTAAATGTCTTCTCTGGAAACTACCTAGAACATATAGTTCATTAACCCATTCATGATGGAAATATATTGTTTATCTAATGGCAGCAAACAGACCTGACCTCTTTTAGGATGTCCACATCAAAACTGGTGTCAGTGTTCATGACACGACTGTGGCAAGCATTGATAAACAGACTACTGCATAATAGGTGTAAAACGAAGCATAAAACTATAAATATAGAAATGCTGAATGAAACAAGAAAGCAATGCACCGAGCCTTTAGTGACTACCATAGAAGAATATTGTCAAATGACCTTTCACAAAAACCAAAGAAATTCTGGTCATAAGTAAAGGCCGTTAGTGGCAAAAAAGTTAAGTGTACAATCGCTCATTACGAACAATAATCGAAATTGAGGGTAGCAAAGCTCAGACTGAAATGCGTAACTCTAAATGTTTCTCTACGAAGGAAAACCCATGAGAATTGTCCCAGTTTAAAACCTGTACCACTGAAAAGGTGAGTAAATAAGTTTTGCTGTCTGCAGTGTTGAGAAATAGCTCAAACCATAATAACTGAACAAAGATCCAGAGCCTGGTGGAATCCTTACCAGATTAGATTCTACGCCGAATCTGCAGCTGAGTTACTCACTCTTCTAACTATAAATTATCATACATCTCTTGAACAAAAAACCTTGCCCAGTAGATGGAAGAAAGCAAAGGTTACACCTGTCTATAAGAAGGGTAGTAGAAGTGATTCACATATCCTTGACATCAATTTGATGTAGAATCTTACAACATATTCTGTGCTTAAACATTATGATGTATCTCAAACAGAATGATATCCTCCATACCAACCAGCTTGGATTTTGAAATCATCAATCATGTGAAACCCAACTCTCACTTTTCTCACACGACATACTAAATGCTTTGTATTGAGGCTATCAGGTAAATGTAATATTTCTTGATTTCCAAACAGCATTTAACTCAGTACCCTAACAACACTTTCTTTCAAAAGTACGATCATACGGGGTATCAAGAGGAAAATGTGACTGGATTGAGAAACTTTTGGTAGGGAGGACAAAGTATATCTTGGATGGGACCCTTGCTGTTCGTGTTTTATAGTAATGATCTCGCAGACAACAACAGGAACATCAAACTTTCTGCAGAAGATGCCATTAGCTGTACTGAAGTGCTGTCTGAAAGAAGCTGCACAAATATTCTATTAGACCTTGATAAAATTTCAAAGTGGGGAAAAGATTGGCAGTTTGCTTTAAATGCTCAGAAATGTAAAATTTTGCACTTCGCAAAATGAAGAAACATGGTATCCTATGAATATCAATGTCACAGTTGGAATTGGCTAGCTCATACAAATACCTGGGTGTAACACTTTGTAGAGAGATGAAATGGAATGATCGCATAGGCTCAGTTGTGGGTAAAGCGGGTGGTAGACTTTGGCTTATTGGTAGAATACTGGGGAAATGTAATCAGTCTACAAAAGAGATTGCTTGCAAGTCATTCATGTGACCCATTCTAGAATATTGCTCAAGTATGTGGGACCTAGACCTAACAGGGGATACTGAATGTATACAGAGAAGAATAGCACAAATGGCCACAGATTTGTTTGATGTCTGGGAGAATGTCACAGAGCTGCTAAAGAAACTGAACTGCGCAGATTCTTGAAGACAGACATTTGTTTATTTTTGTTTTAGGGCGCAAAACCAACTAGGGTCATAAGTGCCCATGTCAGAACCATCGAACACAAAAAAAAAAGAGGTGAAAACAACAAGTTAAGCCCAAGTGAAGGAAGGAAACACAGCTAAAATCAGGGGCTCAGAGAAAGGTCCATAAAATACGCCAGAGAAATGGAGGTCCTGAATTAAAGATTAAATGTCCTTCGCCATAGTGCTACGGCAAATAAAAACTAAACCGCGTTCCACAGCCCGCATGTTGTTCGCTAAAACGGCCGATAACTCTGACGGCAAACATAAATGAGAACATAAGTGGTTAAGAAGAGGGCATTCTATCAGGAAATGGCGAACCGTCACAGGTCTAGGGCAATGAGCACAAAGCGGTGAGGGAGTACCACTTAATGAATGGTGATTGCTAAGAAGACAGTGCACAATACACAAAATGCTAAGCTAAAATGATCTTCTCATTTCGAGAGGGCCTAGAGATGGTCGTCCAAGCCGCTGGGAGAGGCTTGATAACCCAGACCTTGTTCCCATGAAGGGAAAACCAGTGGTGATGCCAAAGTGACACCACCTGCTGACAGATGGCAACACAGATATCATTGGAGGGAATGGAAGAACTAGCGGGCTGAGGTACAAGGACTGCAGCCTTGGCAGCAGCGTCAGTGGCCTCATTTCCCATCAGACCGATGTGACCAGGAACCAACATAAACATCACAGTGACATGGTTCCTGGACCTGTTGCACTAAGAGATGGATGGTGTACAGCACACAGAGGTTCTGAAGGGCACAGAGAGTTGGAGCAGATGGCACAATTGTAAAGCGTGTGTTAATGTGGCTTTATACAGGGTGAAGAGCTTTGCTGTAAATACTGAGCAGTGTTTCGGAGGCCGTTAGTGAAAATCGTTGGTGCCAATGATGAAGGAACACCCAGCACAATGGTCAATCCACGAGCCAACAGTGTACACAAAGGTTCTGTGCAAAAGGTCTGAAACTTACGGCAATAGAGCGACGGAGGCTTCCTTATGAAGCGAATGAAGGCCAAAGTGAACATGGGCCGCTACACAAGGCCAAGGCAGTAAAGGGTTCATAACCACTGGGAAAGTGGCAGGTAGCTTGAAGTTGAGCTGCCGGAGTAAGAGCCGAAAATGAACTCCAGGATGTAATAGAGAAGAGGGACATGCCCCATACTGCCGATCAAAGGAGTCATCGAAGGAGTCGGCATAGGTTGGGTGGCCAGGCATGGCAAACAAATGGCATTCATATCTGCTGAGGAGAAAGTCACGGTGGTATGACAGCAGTAGTTTGGCAGTGTCTGCATACAGACTCAACTGGGCAAGTATAAAAGGCGCCAGCGGCCAAATGGATGCCACAATGGTGGATAGTATCGAGATGACCTAAGAGGGATGGACATGCAGGTCCATAAACGAAACACCCGTAGTCTAATTTTGAACAGACAAGGGACCGGTACAAACAGAGGAGAGTAGTCCATTCTGCTCTCCACGAAGTACCGCGTACAGCCGGTGGACAGAAAAGACACATGGGGAGGACCAAGAAAGTTTTCTATCAAGCATGAGCCCAGGAGTTTGTAGTTTCAATGAACAGAAGAGTGACAGGCTAAAGTTGTAAAGATGGTGAAAGAAACCAACTGCACTCCCAGAAATTCATACAAACAGTTTTGTCAGTGGAAAAGCGAAAGCCATTGTCAATCATCCATGAGTAGAAATGACTGAGACATCGCTGAAGACAATGCTCCAGGAGACAGGTCTGTTGAAAACTGAAATAGATCGTAAAATTGTAAATGAAAAGGGAGCCACAGATGTCTGGTGGCAGACAGGCCATAATAGGGTTAATGGCAATAGCAAAGAGGACAATGCTCAGTATGGAACCCTGAGACACACTACTTTCCTGAATAAAGGTATCCGGCGAGGCAGAACCCACATGTACTTCGAAAACAGTCTTTAAAAATTCCTGAAGGAAATGGGGCATGTGGCCACGGAAGCCCCACGTGTACAGAGTAAGGAGGATACCAGTCCTCCATCGGGTGCCTTAGACTTGGCTACAGTCTGGTATTTCCACAGAAAACCATTCATGACATGGGTTGACAAAGTGATGAGATGGTCAACTGCAGAATGGCATGCTTCAAATCCACACTGTGCTGTGGTCAGTAATTGTGAGACTCTAGCCACCATACCATGTGGGCATGAACCATACTGTGGCGTGCGTACTGTAAGACCTTCGGTACACACACCATCAGATTATTTGACTTGTCACTCTAACGAAGTAGGCGAGTGTCAGCAATATGTCTCGTGGTCTTATCATGGCGTGTTTATCTTCTGCCGTTAGGTCAGACGATAGAAATGCCACTTGCACGCTTAGAGTAGCAGATTGACGGTGACCAACTTTAAACAGAACTTGATTAATTTTCACACACATTTATTAAAATAATAAAAAGCATAGAATAACTTTACTTGGTTCTGGATGCTATTTACAATTGACAATCTGAAGTTCCTTTGGTCTTGGTACATTAATCTTTTTCTCACATATCTCTGATACTTGACAAAGTGTGTATACATTTCTCTTCATGGCTATGTACAGGAATATGATAATCTTATTAGGCGCAGACTGAAACTTGACTACAGACTAATGCAGACTGACTAATCGGAGGTCTGTACACTAGTTATAATACCTCCAGCGTTCAGGCTTCACTGCACGAGTGTGATCCGCGAGGAGAAAAGGTTCTATGTTAGCAGCAATCTCATTGGCTGCGTTACATATTAATACGCGGATCGGCAGAAGCAGAATTTGGTCCGTCTCTAAGACAGCGCCATCTTGTAGTGCGGAGACGGACGAGCGCTGCGCCTGTGCTGTTGTGCTTAGCGGGGTGCGCTGGTGGGAAAGTTGTGTACGCGCTGACTACGTGGAACTATGTACACAACACATACGTTCCATCACCTAGCAAACACAGGTGGTGAGAGAAATGGGGTGATAATAGAAGAAAGGGGTTTATCCTTACTGGGCTTCCGTAAGTGTATGGTAGTGGCTTCACTCCAGCTTCTGGAAACATGCCCTCTGCCCAGATGTGACTGTACATATGAAGAAGAAAGTGCTTGCCCGTCTAAATCTCCAAAAAAAGTGGCCCAAGGTATTGGGAAATAGCAATAGGGTCCACTATGACATTGTCTGCTACTGTCAGGCTGGGGTATGGGCCTTGGTCCCTGAGAGCCATCAGAGGTTGGCCCACATGACGGAAGGAGTGGAACTGTTAAAAGAACTAGTAAAGGAAATCCAGCTACTTTTTTTGCTATTCCGAAAAACTCAACAACATGGTTGATGTTTAAAAACATGGATAGCACATCTCCATGCATGAACTGTGTCGCAGCAAGGGAACAGGACACGGCGTGGTAAAGAGGAAGTGTGAGGAATGGAACATTCTGCTGTGGTAAGGATAATGTTTGTAAGATATTCTACCTGCTCATCACAATTGGGGGAATGTTGTTCGTCGAAGGTTGCTAGGAAGGAGTGAGGCCTCAAGTTGGCCTTAGAAAGCTGCCATTTGGGTGTGCATGTAGGTAGAGTAGGAGTCAGCAAATGGATAGCACACGGGAAATGGTCGCTCAAGTACTTGTCGGAGAGAACAGACCACTCGAGACGATGGGAAAGCTGGGCAGTGCGTAAGGATAGGTCCAAATGGGAACAGTTGTGTGTGGAGTCTGACAGGAATGTGCGTGTTCCTGTGTTAAGACAGAAGAGGTTAAGTTGACTGAGAAGGATTGGTCCAAATGGGAACAGGTGTGTATGGACTCTGAAAGGAATGTGGATGTTCCTGTGTTAATACAGAAGAGGTTACGTTGACTGAGAAGATCTGCCAAGAGGGCACTTCTTGGACAGGTTCTTGGAGAGCCCCAAAGGCTATGGTGCCCATTAACGTTGAAGAGCAGCAGAAAGGGGTGAGGTAGCTGCCCAATAAGCTGGAGGAAGTCTTCCCATGTGACATCGAGGCAAGGGATGTAAATGGTACAAAGGGAAAACATCAAGTGAGGAAGGAAAAGGCAAACTGCAACAGCTTGAAGGCGGGTAGTCAGGGAGATGGGTTGACTATATATGTCATCCCTATGAGCAGCATGACTCTCCCATGAGATGGACTGCCACCCTCAGGGGAAGGTCAAAATGGACTGGGAAGAAATTAGACAGCTCAAAGTGGTAGTGAGGATGCAATTTTGTTTCCTGAAGGCAGAGAACAAGTGGACGATTTGATTCTAAGAGCAGCTGTAAATCCTCTTTGTTGGCTCAAAGACTGTGAATGTTCCAGTGGAGGAGAGTCATGACGTGGAAGAAATGAAGGGGCTTTGTTTTGTTTTGCTTTAAGGCGCATACAACAACTGGGGTCATACACGCCCAAGTCAAAACTATAGAACTCTAAGACCAAGGGGAGTTAAAAAATGACTATATGTCAATCCCAACTGACATTACAGATGACAGCTAAAACAGGCACGTGGCGAAAGGGCTAAAAGAACACCATACAGAAACGGAGGTCCAAAACTAAAAATTAAATGGCCTAAGCCATATTCCTTTGGCAGATAAAAAGCAAACCGTGGTCGACAGCCCACGCATCATTTGCTAAAATGGCCGATGACCCAGACAGCAAACTCAATCAAGAACATAAACGGTTAAAAATGGGCATTCCGTCAGGAAGTGGCGGAAAGTTGAAGCTTGGGTGCAATGTGCACAAAGTGGTGGGGTAGCGCCACTTATCAAATGATGATGACTAAAAAGGCAGTGCCCAACAAGCAGCCTAGTTAAAATGACCTCCTCCTGGCAGGAGGGACAAGAGGGGATCGACCAAGCTGCTGGGAGAGGCTTAATAAGCCGGAGCTTATTCCTGTGAATGGAGGACCATTGGTGATGCCGAAGAGACACCACCACCTAACAAACAGCACACAGCGATCATCGGAGGGAATATAGGAACTAGCGACCTGAGGTATGAGGACTGCAGCCTTGGCAGCAGCTTTGTTTCCTGGCAGACTGACATGATCAGGAATGCATATAAGCATCACAGTGGCTCCACCAAAAAAGAGCAAGTGACAGTTTTCCTGGACCCACTGCACTGCGTACAGCGCACATAGACTTTGAAGGGCGTTGAGTGAGTTTCAACAGAGGACAATTGAAAAGGCTGTATCGCTGGATGTACTCCGTGGCTTGATACAGGGTTAAGAGCTTGGCTGTAAATACCTAGCAGTGTGCTGGAAGCCGATATCGAGAGACACAGGTGCCAATGACAAAGGCACATGTGACCCCATGGTATACATTGATGAAAGCCATCAGTGTATACAAAGGTACTATCGCGGAGCCGTGAACCTGAAGGTGATAGAGTGAGGCTGGAGTAGTGTCTTTAAAAAGGGAATGAAGGCCAAGGTTACCGTATTTACTCGAATATAAGCCGCACTTTTTTTCCGGTTTTTGTAATCCAAAAAAACGCCTGCAGCTTAGAATCGAGTGCAAAGTAAGCGGAAGTTCTGAAAAATGTTGATAGATGCCGCCACAACTAACTTCTGCCGTCGAATATATGTAGCGCTACACTGGCATACTTTGTAGGCACAAAGATAAATATTGGCGCCAAAACCTCTGCGTCAGTAAATAAATTAAAAAAAAAAAAGGATGGAAGACGAGCTTTTTTTTCTCCGCCCCGAGTTTCGACCACTGCATTTTCATACATTATCCAACGAAGTAAATACAAATTCCGTATTGTTCATCTTCGAATGTAGCAGAATTTCAATATACTACGAAAATCCGACTGGCAAGACTGTTTGGGATGTTTGTCAATATGGCCGGCTCTACGTTCTGAATTTTTTCCTACCTGTGAGAAGAGATGGTTGCTAATAGGAACCTGATGAAATGTGAATCACATGCAGTATTCTCTTCACCATAAGAATAATACGAATGTAAACATTTTATCATGTATTCTTTCCTGTTTGCTGCTATCTCATTTAAATCCTGTCTGCCTAATAAACTACGAAACTAGATTGAGACAACGGCAAACGTGGAAGAATGTACGTATCGTGTCATGTTTATATTCGTATTATTCTTATGCCTAATAGTGATACAGTCAGAAACGAAGCACGGCAACTGACTAGATTTTTAAATCTAAGATGACTAATTTCTGTGCAGAATTTGATGCACTACAGAAGCGGCCGCAAAGATTTTCAAACGGAGAAAAATTTTCGCCTAACTCTCGTTCAGAACATGTTCTATCATACGCAGTCTATTATTTGGTTCTTCATCATTATCAAAGAAAGCAGCAGTGTAAGTAACAGCAAATAGCAGTCTCTTGTCATTGTTTCGCTAATGAGACGATTCCTCTCTTTTTCTTTAATTGTAAGCGGGGATAGCGCGCACAAAAGCAAGCCATACCGCGAGCGGTGACAGGCTGTAAACACGCACTATCAGAATGTGACAAACAATGCATGACACAGTACAGTAACGCATTTTCAGCTTTGAGTGACATAAACACCTATAACAAAGAGAACGGCACTTAGAGCAAAATAAGCAATCGATTCAACCAGACGAAGCACGTGAAAAAGGAAGGGTACCCGTATAAATACGGACAGAGCACCTGACGCATAGCAATAGCTACCTGGTAAAGCTTAACTGCTAAGCTTACGACTCGAACCAAACTACTGTAACTGTATCGTCATTCATTCAACCTAAACTGTGTATCATATTACAATGGACCAACTTTGTTTCGATTTGGAGGTGCGGCCTAAAACTTCTCTCTCCCCTTGAATTTCGAGTCTCAAATTTCAGATGCGGCTTAGATTCGGGATTTTTTTTCCCCTTTATTTCGAGTCTCATTTTGCAGGTTTTGCGGCTTAGATTCGAGTAAATACGGTAACATGAGGCGCTTTATGAAGCCCAGGTGGTGAAGCATCAACACCCATCAGGAATGTTGCAGATAGTGTGAAGTTAAACCGCTGTAGCAAGTGCTGAAAGTGGACTCCAGGAGGTAACAGAGAAGAGGGACGAGCCCCATACTGGCTATCATCGGAAAAGGAGGCATACAATGGATGGCCAGAGATGGTAGACAAACGACACACATATCTGCCGAGGAGAAAGTCACGACGGAGGACAGAGGTAGTTCAGCGACTTCAGCAGACAGACTCTGAACTGGGCTAGTGTAAAAAGTGACAGTGCCCAAACGGATGCCACGATGGTGGATAGTGTTGTGACGGCCTAAGAGGGTTGGACGTGCAGGTGCATACACAAAGCACCCATAGTCGAGTTTCGAAAGGGCAAGGGACCGGAACAAACGGAGGAGGGTGGTTCGATTGGCACCCCAAGAAGTATCATTGAGGACACGTAGGACATTGAGGAACCACATACAGCGGGCTGAGGAACTGTGTACAGTGGGGTTCTAGGTAAGACACATGGGTGGACAAAGAGTGTTTCCTATTGAGCATGAGCCACAGGAATTTCGTAGTTTTAATGAACAGAAGGGCAACAGGCCCAAGATGTAAAGACGGTGGGAGACACCACTTGAGTCGCCAGAAATTCATACAGATGGTTTTGACAGTGGAAAAGCGAAAGCCATTGTCTATGCTTCTGGAGTAAAGACAATCAAGACATTGCTGAAGACACCACTCAGTGAGACAGGATGGTGGAGAACCGCAATTGATGGAAAAGTCTTCAACAAAAAGGAAGCTGGAGATGCCCAGCAGGAGACAGGCCACTATAGAGTTAATGGCGATAGCAAAGAGGACGACACTCAGGTCAGAACCCTGAGGCACACCATTTTCCTGGATAATGGTGTCCGACAAGGCAGAACCCATCCGCACCTCAAAAACTCTGTCTTTTAAAAAATCCTGAAGGAGACAGGGCAGGCAGCCATGTACACCCCACATGTAAAGAGTACGGAGAATACCAATTCTCCCGCAGGTGTCGTAGTCCTTCTCCAAATCGATTTGTTGGTTGGTTGGTTTAAAAGAGGAGGAGGAGGAGGGGGGGAGACCAAACTGGTAGGTCATCAATCCCACATTCCGATTAAAATAATTCCACATGGGTGGGAGGAAAATAATCGAGACATACAAAACATAGCTGGAAGAAAGAAGAAAACCACAAAATGACATAAGGGCAACAAACACTAAAATTGACAAAATCGGACAAGAAAACCAGAGAGAGACGCAAGAAAGATGTAGAAGATATCAAAACAAGAGAGCAGATTACCATGGCTGGCTGACCGTGAGAATAAAAAAGAGAAGCCAGCCACTCTGCAACACATTAAAATCTCCACCCTAAAAGCATTACCATGGAGGACACAGAGGGACAAAAGACATGTGCTAAAACTTAGATCAAATGATAAAAAACACCCTCACGAATAAAACGAAAAACTAAAGCTGCTATTGAAGCATTGTTGCCCAACACCGAAGGTAGGGTGTTTGGAAGTCCACCGCAGAGCGGATGAAAGTGGGCAGTCCAGAAAGAGTTGGACGACCGTCATTTGTGAACCACAGTGACACCAAGGTGGATCCTCGCGACGGAGGAGGTAACCGTGTGTTAGCCACTTATGGCCAATGCGGAGTTGGCAGAGGACAACTGACTCCCTGCGAGAGAACTGCAAGGAAGACTTCCACACATTCGTAGTCTTCTGTTGTGCATACTGGTATGCCATTCCGTCTCCCAAAGCCGAAAAACCCTGCGATGTAAGACAGAATGCAGGTCAGTTTCAGAGATGCCCATCTCCAGAAGAGGTTTATGCGTAGCCTGTTTGGCCAACCTGTCGAGAAGTTCGTTGCCTGGGATTCTGACGTGTACTGGGGTCCACACAAACACCACTGAATGACTGGACCGTTCCATGGCACAGATGATCTCCTGGATGGACACTACCACAGGATGGCGAAGGTAGCACTGGTCAATAGCTTGTAGGCTGCTCAAGGACTCAATACACACAGGAGAAATGACTCGCCAGGGCATGGGCGGATGTGATCATGAGCATGAGATATGGCCGCCAGCTCTGCAGTGGAACCAATGCAGCCATCTAGCAAGGAGTGAGGTTCAATATGTCCTCCATGAACATACGCAAAGCCTACGTTACCGTCAGCCATCGAGACATCGGTGTAAACCACTTCATGGCCCCGGTACACGTCGAGAATCGAGATGAAGTGATAGCGGAGAGCCGCAGGGTTAACGGAGTCCTTAGGGCCATGTGAAAGATGGAGAAGAATCTGCAGCCTAGGTGTACACCATGGAAATGTACGTGAATGGACCTCTAAGAGAGGTGGTAACGGGAAGAACTCCACTTCAAACAGAAGGGACCAGGCGCGAACCGTAATCGTAATCCATGACCTGGGCCGCTGATGCGGGAGATAAACTGCCAAGTGGTTGGGAAAAGGAGACGGTAATTCAGATGCACAGGAGGACTACGGACGTATGCATTGTAACTGGCCAGCAGTTGTGCACGTCTGATCTTTAATGGAGGGATTCCCGCCTCCACCAGGACACTGATCACCAAACTCGTTCTAAAACCTCCCATCGCTAGGCGAATGCCAAAGTGGTGCACTGGGTCGAGTAAACCCAACAATGAGGGCACCGCCGAACCACAAACCAGACTCCCATAGTCAAGGCGGGATTGAACAAGGGCTTTGTAGAGCTGCAGCAGCGTACAGTGATCTGCACCCCAGTTGGTGTTGCTCAGGCATTGAGGTGCTACCAGCAATTCCACTTAAGCTGATGAAGGTGAGGTATCCAAGTCAATCGGGCGTCGAAAACCAGTCCTAAGAATTGATATGTCTCCGCTACAGTGAATGGATCATCATTAAGGTAAAGTTCTGGTTCTGAATGAACGGTGTAATGCCAACAGAAGAGCATGACACACGACTTCGCAACTGAAAACTGGAAGCAGTGGGCCAGGGACCATGACTGCACCTAGTGAACGGCTCCCTGTAGGCGCCGCTCAGTAATACCAGTACTGGAAGAGCAGTACAAAATGCGGAAGTCACTTGCATACAGAGGCTGAGAGACCGACAGCCCTACAGCTGCTGCTAGACCATTAATAGCCACTAAAAATAGACACACACTCAATATGGGGCCCTGCAGAATGCCATTCTCCTGAATACGGGGGAAACTACAAGATGCAATGAGTTGACACGGAAAGTACGGAGCGACAGGAAGTTTTGGATAAAAATCGGGAGCGGGCCCCAGACACCCCACTCATACAATGTGGCAAGGATATGATGTCGCCAGGTTGTGTCGTAAGACATAAAAGACGGCAACCAGATGTCGGCATCTGGAAAAGGCTGTTCGGATGGCAGACTCAAGGGACACAAGATTATCAGTGGTAGAGCGACCCAGGCGGAAGCCGCCCTGACATGGAGCCAGCAGGCCACGTGACTCCAGGACCCAACCCAACCGCCGACACACCATACGTTCCAGCAGCTTACAAAGGAATCTGATGAGGCTGATGGGCTGGTAGCTATCCACATCAAGCAGGTTTTAACCGAGTTTGAGCACCAGAATGATGGTGCTCTCCTGCCATTGCGATGGAAAGACGCCATCACACCAGATCCAGTTGATGATGATGATGATGGGATGTCGCTTTTAATCAGATAAGAGATGTTTAATCATCTGACTGTGGATCCGATCCGACCCAGGAGCTGTGTCGGGGCAATGTGCAAGGGTGCTGAGGAGCTCCAACTCTGTAAATGGGGCATTATAGGGTTCACTGTAGCTTATAGTGAACAAAAGGACTTTCCCTTCCATCCCCCGTTTGAGGGTGCGAAAGGCTGGGGGGTAGCTCTCCGACACAGAGGCTCGAGCATAGTACTCAGTGAAGTGCTCGCAATCGTGTTTGCATCGGTAGATAACACACCATTGATGTTGATGCCAGCGACACCTTTTGAGGTATGCCACCCAAAAAGACGTCTGATCTTCGCCCAGATTTGGGAAGGTGACGTATGGCACCCAATTGTAGACACATACCTCTCCCGGCACTCCTGTTTCTGATGTTTTATAAGCAGTCGAACGCGGATGCAGAGCTGCTTGAAGGCTAAAGATGCTCTAGGGAAGGGTGCCACTTACATCGCTGTAGAGCTCGCTGATGCTCTTTAATTGCCTCAGCCATTTCCGGCGACCACCAAGGGACTGTCTTTCGCCGGGGGCACCCTAAAGAATGAGGGATCGCATGTTCTGCTGCAGAAATGATTGATGTAGTGACCTGCTCAATGACAACATCGACGGCACCACGTGGGGGAGATTGAATGGTGACAGCAGAGTTGAAGGCTTCCCAGTCCGCCTCGTTTAAAGCCCATGGGCCTGACGTCGGTGCAGTGACAGGAAGATGGGGGAAGTGGTCACTACCACACAGGTTGTCATGTGCTCTCCAGTGGATAGATGAGAGAAGGCCAGAACCGCAAACCGAGAGATCAGTGGCCAAATATGTGCCCAGTGCCACTGTGTGGGGGCACCTGTGTTTAAGAGGCAGAGGTCGAGTTGTGAGAGAGAATTATTGACCTCCCTACCTCTGCCAGTAAGCATGGAGCCACCGCAGAAGGGGTTATGTGCATTAAAATCTCCCAAAAGTAGGAAAGGTTTAGGAAGTTGATCAATCAGTGCAGCCACTATGTTCAGGGGTACTGCAACATCTGGAGGAAGATATACATTGCAGACAATTATTTCCTGTGTCGTCCTTATCCCGACAGCCGAAGCTTCAAGAAGGGTTTGAAGGTGCACAGGTTCACTACATACTGAGTTCAGGACATATATGCAAACTCCACCTGACACTATATTATAGTCGCTACGGTTCCTGTAACATCCCTTATAGCCACGGAGGGCAGGGGTCCACACTGCCGGGAACCAAGTTTCCTGGGGGGGCAATGCAGAAAGCAGGTGTAAAGCTTAACAGTTGCTGTAGCTCAGCCAGGTGGTGGAAAAAAACCGCTGCAATTCCACTGGAGGATGATGATATTGTGAGGCTGGGAAAGCTTGAAGCGCGCAAGGAGGCAGGTTATGCCTCAGGGTCACCTGCTGCCTCTGACTGAGTATTTGTAACCATTTCTACGGTGGATGAGGTGTCAGTGAGATCCAGGTCCAAAGGGGACGCTGAGATCTCCACTGCATTCTCAGATGCAGAATTGATAGGGAGTGGTGGATTTGGGGCCACCAGAGGGTCCTGTTTCTTAGCAGACTTCTTTTTAGTGTGCTTGTTCTCTCGCTTCTCTTTAGGGGCTTGCTGGGAAGACTTCTCCAAAGCAGCCTCAGGCATGGAGGAAGACCGTGAAGCTCTTCGTCCAGCAGCTTTTGGCTCCTTGAGCCACTGGCGAGTGTCCGCTGTGGTGAGAGAGGGCCCCAAGGGATTCCTTCCACACGAGAGGAGCCGGAGGAGGCTGTTGCTTTTCCGGCAGTGGGGAGGGAACCGATGTCCCCTGCCTTTGGGGGGTGGGGGGGACCTCGCTCTTGAAGCAGGTGCTTTGGGAGTAACTGAGGACGATTTGTCCGCTACCATCAAGGGGGCAGATGTATTCTGGCGGCTCAGAACGCCCCGTTTGTGACACAGAGTGAGGAACCACGGGCACTTGAGATGGCGATGATGATGTAGCTACAGCGTATGTTGATGTCAACCGAATGGGGTGTAATCTTTCGAGTTTATATTTAGCCTCTGTGTAAGTCAACCAGTCCAGGGTCTTGTTCTCCATGATTTTCCACTCCTTTTGGAGTACTTGGCAGTCTGGCGAGCAGGGGGAGTGGTGCTCTCCACAGTTGATGCACGTGAGAGGTGGTGCACAGGGAGTATATGGATGCAGTGGGCGTCCGCAGCCTCGTCATGTGGCACTGGAAATGCAGTGGAAGACACGTGCCCGAACTTCCAGCACTTAAAGCACTGCATGAGGAGAGGGACGTATGGTTTAACTTCACAGTGGTAAACCATCACCTTGGCCTTTTCAACTAAGGAATCACCCTCTAAGGCCAAGAAGGTGAAGGCACCGGTAGCAACCCTGTTATCTTTAGGTCCACTGTAAAGGCGCCGGATGAAAATAACACCCCCTCGTTCTAAATTAGCGCGGAGCTCGTCGTCAGACTGCAAGAGGTGGTCACGATGGAAAATAATCCACTGGACCATGTTGAGACTTTTATGGGAAGTGACGGAAAATGGAATATAACCAAGCTTGCCACAGGCGAGTAATGCTCAGGATTTGGCTGGGGATGCTGTTTGAATTAAGACTGCACTATTTCGCATCTTGGGCAGCACACTCACTTCTCCAAACTTATCCTCAAGGTGTTCAACGAAAAACTGAGGCTTCGTAGATAGAAAAGAGTACCCATCGGTTCTGCTACAGACTAAAAACCAAGGCGAATATGGCCCTCTCCGTTCTGTAGCTCTACGTTCCTTCCATGGTGTAGCAAGGGAGGGGAAACTATTTAGGGTCGTACCTGTCGACACTGTAACCTATCTTGCCATTCTTAGAGACTGCTGGTGCTGTACGGTCACCAGCAAAAGATGATTTAGTTTGCTTCACTGCGGGTCATCTGCCCTGATGCCACCCACTCCGATCAGGGGCTCTCCTCATGGGTACCACCCAGCCACAGCAAAGGCCAATTGGTATGATGGCCGTTGCCGGGAGTCCTGATGCCCCAGCAAGACAAGGCATCTACTCCTTGGCATACGTGGGGAGTTTATGGCTCAGGCATCAGCAGTGCGATCTCTGTGTTGTCAGGGGGCTACCACCAAATTGGTACATGACGGCCCCACCACAACGGACTGGTTACCATGCTGGATAATGGGTGCAGAGGAATCCAATATTGTCATGGGGGCGAAAGAGGATAGGAGACAACGGAACAAGATGACATACCCCGGAATGTGTCCTCGCCCAAATAAATGAATCACAGGTGGAGATGTAAAGCCATGAAAGTGGCAGGTCAAACCACAGAATGGGGCCTGAACTCCTTTCAGTCGCCTCATACGACAGGCAGGAATACCTCGGTCACGTTCTAACCCCCGGATCCGCAGGGGGATCTTTGACAGGTCCTGGGAGAATGCCAAAGGGGATGATGCGCATTAAAGTTACCAAGTAACAAAAATGGCCAAGGCAGCTGCCCAATAAGCTGAAGAGAACGGTACAGAGAGAAAAGTCAGGTGGGGAAGGAAAAGGTGAACTGCAACAACTTTAAGATGGGTAGTCAGGGAGATGGGTTGACTATGAATGTCAACCTGTATGAGCAGCATGACGAGCCCATGAGATGGAATGCCAACCTCAGGGGGAAGGTTAAGATGAATCAGTAAGAAATGTGGAAGCTCAAAGCAGTCGTGAGAGTGCAATTTCGTTTTCTGAAAGCAGAGTATAAGGGGACACTGCAATGCTAAAAGCAGCCAAAGGCCACAAAAGTCCCATTGGAGGAAAGTCATGATGAGGAAGAGATGTAGGGGTGTCACCTCGGCAGCTGCCAAGTGACAGCCTGTGAAGAGTCGCTACTACTAAAGGGCACAGGAGCAGGAGGATCCTCCTCCATGGGGTCCACAGAAGCGTCGGCTTGCTTGTGTGGTTGGTCTGTGGAATCCAACACTGAAAAATGGTTGGTGGTGGGCACTGGCGACATGGAGGCCAGACGGGCTAAGGTATCTGTAGCAACACTATCAAACAGGATCTTCGAGTCGGTGAAGGAGAAGACTGTTTACCTTTGGTGGACTTCTGGGAGCCTTTCCGGTTAGAGGGAGATTAGGGTCAGTGAGGTAAGATTGGATTTCGGCCTGGGTTAGACCGTCGAGCAGCCTAGTGTAGATAACATCACGGAAAGAATTCAAAGTTCTATGGGCTGGAGGGAAGCAGGAAATCTTCAAAGGAGTACTCCTGCTGTCCTTTCCGGCCTACCGGTTGTGTAGCTGGTGGCTTCGCCCCTTGAGGTGAGAGTTTGATGGCTTGTTGCACAGGTGAATGGAGGGACGGCAATGCTACCTTGACACTGGACGATTTCACAACCTCAAGAGCCGAATTGGAGATCGCATGTCTGTGTGGCTACATGCTTCATGGAGCGAGGGGTAACAACAACAGAACTATAGGTGCCAGACGGGAGAACACAGGGTTTTCTACAAGCCAATAACTTGCAAGCGACTGGATAAGGCACTTTTTCCTTTATCTGGATCTCTTGGACAATCTGCTCATCAAGAGACACGAGATGATCCCGAGACGAGGTGGCGTGGCCACCATTGCAGTTGATATGCAGTTGATACAGTGGAGAGAAGGAGGCAGACAATTGCCCTCATGAGCATCCCTACCACAGGCTTCACATTTGGCAGGGCGTCAACAGGACAAACTAGTGTGGGTGAAACGATGACACTGGTAGCAGTGCATCGGGTTTGGAATGTACGGCCGCACTGTGATAATTTCATAGCCTGCTTTGATCTTGGATGGAATCATCACTCTATCAAAGGTGAGACAAAGATTGCGGGTGGGCACTAAGGAGGAATCTACCTTTTTCATTACACAATGGAAGGCAATGACACCCAGATCGGAGAGGTAAGATTGGATTTCGGCCTCAGTTAGGCTGTTGAGTAGCCTAGTGTAAATAACACCAAGGGAAGAAATCAAAGTTCTATCGGCCTCAACACAAGCAGGGTAGCCATGGAGAAGCAAGGCGACAGGCAGTAGTTGTGCTTGAGAATCAGAAGTAGTCTCCAAAAGCAAAGTGCCATTCCGTAAATGAGAGCAGGATTTCTCAGCACTGGCAATTGCATCAACACCTTTCTGAATAATAAATAGATTTACCATGGCGTAGGACTGGATATGCTGCCCAACAGAACGTTCTTCACTTCAATGACTGCTTCACTGCCTGCACCACCTGGTTCCTTCCCACCAACACAAGCTTTTCTGAATTGCGCAAATGGGAATTCTCCCTGCTATGTATCCAATGTTCCCAGAACCTCCTGGTCTCAACCTTCGTTAGTCATTGTCCTTACCCATCTAGCCCCTTCCCTGTTCCCTTTCAAGTATGACACAGCCCTCTATTCCACCAATGCAACCAGTTGTTTTACTTCTCTCTTTTTCCATTACCCCCCCCCCCCCCCTTCTCTTCTTCCCCCCCGTTCAGCCTCCTGACAGCACCTAGCTGCCCTACCTTCTGTCCACCTCTTCCCGGCTTGCTCCCACTAGCAGCACTTTATTGTTCTCCACTCCTACTCTGCTATCCCCCCCCCCCCCCTCTCACCTCCACCCAGTTCCCTCTCCCATCATGTGGTGCTGTTAGCAGTCTGGCTTCAGCTGCCAGGAACTGTGGTCATGTGTGTGTGTGTGTGTATGTGTGTGTGTGTGTGTGTGTGTGTGTGTGTGTGTGTGTGTGTGTGTAGTCCACATTTATCAAGTTATTTTGTTACTGTAGCACCCATTAAGGGTGTCAATGGAAACAGTAAATACAACATTGACAAGAAAGAGTAATAAATCCAAGGTGTACCAATTTTTCCCCGATGTCAAAAACAGGCAGCGCCCCATGTGAAACAAGCTTAATTACTGCTAGTAACCAGAACAGGGAGTGACTGGAAAATGCCATGTAGGATGAGAGTGAAAAGATGGTACAGGATAATATTCTCACTCTCTTCCTGGACAGAATAAGTCACACACCCCAATTTAGTTGCAGGTCAAGAACCATTTTATGTCAGTCACTTACATAGCTTATAAACCTACAAGTCGTCCTCCTTTCTTTGTTGTGTAGTTGTACTGCTTCTGGTCATTTTGTTGTTACTCTGAAATGACCTCCTTACAGGCACTTTTTAATAGAAGTATTATTTCATTACCTGAATTTTGCAATTGCCCAAGATAAGGCAACAATGAAACTTTACCTTTGATGGGTCACAAGCTGCATGGCTATTTATATATATATATATATATATATATATATATATATATTTAAAAACAAAGATGATGTGACTTACCAAATGAAAGTGCTGGCAGGTCGACAGACACACAAAAATAACACAAACATACACACAAAATCCTAGCTTTCGCAACCAATGGTTGCCTCGTCAGGAAAGAGGGAAGGAGAGGGAAAGACAAAAGGATTTGGGTTTTAAGGGAGAGGGTAAGGAGTCATTCCAATCCCGGGAGCGGAAAGACTCACCTTAGGGGGAAAGGAGGGAAAAAAGGACAGGTATACACTCGCACACACACACATATCCATCCTCATATACACAGACACAAGCAGACACACCTGTCCTTTTTTCCCTCCTTTTTCCCCCTAAGGCGAGTCCCCCCGCTCCCGGGACTGGAACGACTCCCCACCCTCTCCCCCAAAACCCAAATCCCTCCGTCCCTCCCCCTCCCCCCCCTCCCCCCCGACGAGGCAACCATTGGTTGCGAAAGCTAGACCCCGTGTGTATGCTTGTGTCTGTCTGTGCGTCTATCGACCCGCCAGCGCTTCCGCCTGGCAAGCCTCATCATCTTTCTTTTTAAATACATCCCTCCCACGCGGAACGCTTCCCTCTATTATATTCATATATATATATATATATATGGTTATAATAGAAGGAAACATTCCACGAAGGAAAAATATATTTAAAAACAAAGATGATGTGACTCACCAAACGAAAGCGCTGGCAGGTCGACAGACACACAAAAAACACAAACATACACACAAAATCCAAGCTCTCGCAACCAACGGCCGCCCCGCCAGGAAAGAGGGAAGGAGAAGGAAAGACAAAAGGATATGGGTTCTAAGGGAGAGGGCAAGGAGTCACTCCAATCCCGGGAGCGGAAAGACCCACCTTAGGGGGAAAAAAGGACAGGTATACACTCGCACACACCCACATATCCATCCACACATACACAGACACAAGCAGACATTTGTAAAGGCAAAGAGTTTGGGCAGAGATGACAGTCGGGACGGAAGTACAGAGGCAAAGATGATGTTGAAAGACAGGTGAGGTATGAGCGGCGGCAGATTGAAATTAGAAATTAGCGGAGATTGAGGCCTGGCGGATAGCGAGAAGAGAGGATATGCTGAAGGGCAAGTTCCCATCTCCGGAGTTCTGACAGGTTGGTGTTAGTGGGAAGTATCCCCCTAAGGTGAGTCTTTCCGCTCCCGGGATTGGAATGACTCCTTACCCTCTCCCTTAAAACCCAAATCCTTTTGTCTTTCCCTCTCCTTCCCTCTTTCCTGACGAGGCAACCATTGGTTGCGAAAGCTAGGATTTTGTGTGTATGTTTGTGTTATTTTTGTGTGTCTGTCGACCTGCCAGCACTTTCATTTGGTAAGTCACATCATCTTTGTTTTTAAATATATTTTTCCTTCGTGGAATGTTTCCTTCTATTATAACCATATCATTAATTTGAACCCAACAATTACGTTTGTTATTGTCGCCTTTGCATTTCGAAATCTTTCCTGTCGTCTTATTTCTGTTTTTTCTCTTTATTTTCTATTTCTGTTTTTACCAGTAGTCTCACTTTGTATTCACCCCCCTTTTACCGTAATCTACTATACAATTTTATCCCGCCATATATATGCTCAACAATACGTAACCCACTTCCCAACCATAACCAAAAGATTTTATTTTCCGCTTTCAACACTACCGCTGCTAGAAAATCCACCGTTTCTAGTTCAATAACAGCTGCTTTCACGTATTTAACAACCATTTCGGCTACTTCTAATAACTTTAACTTTATTTCCACTTCCGTTTTTCGCACATCACTGATCATTTTAGCCGCTCCCCACAGGTTTTAACGTCATTTTTTCTACAATTGTTAGCCCCATTTTCGTAATCTTTCACCACAACACCACTCCTTTAATACGTTTTTTCGAAATTTTCTCGAAATTTTCCCGAATTTCTCCGTCCTTTAACGTGATTTAGCGGCAACACAACCACCTAACCTTTTTGCACATCGCTGTCTACCAACCCAAGTTCAATACAAGATCAACTTAACCAACACTTTTTCGCCTTTTTTTCATACCAGATCTCCTATTGCTTTCTAGTTAACCTTTATCTCTCCCCATATATTTCTATCTTTCTTTTTCATTTCAACCTCATGTTAAACTTTCCACCTTCTAATACCATGTCACCCTCACAACACCCCCACAACGACCCCATTAAGTTTTATTTACATTCCCTCCGCAAGCATGCCTTCACCCTAGCCAGATTACGCTCACATATTTTATTTTCTCAGGCTTGTCTGACATTTGGCATAACCCCCAAAGGCCTCACACTTAAAGTTCCCATCTCTGGTTGCAACCCTTCTTTCCATCAGTCCCTATACCAGTTCCAAACTGAACAATCCATTGCCCTCACCCACCTAATCCTTCACCTACACATCAACTCAGCCAATGAACACACCCGTCAACTCCTATCCTTAATAAAAGTCCTCAATCTTTCCTCTCCCACATCCACACCGGCTATTCAGAGCATCCTCCTACAGGCCAACCGCCAATTAGAACAGCATGCCACCCTTCACCTCAAAAAACTATCCAATCTCCTGGTTTCCCACCTCCGGAAAGGCAACTCACTCACCCTTCACAACCTTTCCAGCAAACCTCAACCACCTCTCATTGCACACAAACCCAGTCTCTCCCATCTACTCAATCTCCCACTTCCAGCTCCACTCCCTCCAAAACCTCAAAATTCCGATCAACACAATCTGGCACCACAACACCCTAATTCAGTAGTTAACCTTTCCTCCAAACCTCTCTCCCAATCCGAAACCTCTGTCCTATCCAAAGGCCTCACCTTCAGCCCCACTCCCAGATTCAACCAAACAGCCCTCGTCAAAGATTTACTGTCCTACACTCGTACTCTCTGCTGGAAGTATCACTTTGCCACGAAGAAAAATGATCCTAATCCTACCCCTAATGATCCAACTCCCCGAGACACTATCCAAATTGAACCCTGCCTGGAACAGTTCCGTCCTCCGTCACAGCGGGACCCACCTCCTCTTCCTCAAAATCACCCTCTCCAAACCTTCCAGGAATTTCTGACTTCCAGCCTTGCCTCTCAATCCTTCTTAAAAAACCTTAATCCTACTCCCAACATCACCACTGCTGAAGCCCAGGCTATCCGTGATCTGAAGGCTGACCGGTCCATCGTCATTCTTCCGGCGGACAAGGGTTCCACGACCGTGGTACTTGATCGTCGGGAGTACGTGGCTGAGGGACTGCGTCAGCTTTCAGACAACACCACATACAAAGTTTGCCAAGGTAATCCCATTCCTGATGTCCAGGCAGAGCTTCAAGGAATCCTCAGAACCTTAGGCCCCCTACAAAACCTTTCACCTGACTCCATCAACCTCCTGACCCCACTGACACCCCGCACCCCTACCTTCTACCTTCTCCCTAAAATTCACAAACCCAATCATCCCGGCCGCCCCATTGTAGCTGGTTACCAAGCCCCCACAGAACGTATCTCTGCCTACGTGGATCAACATCTTCAACCCATTACATGCAGTCTCCCATCCTTCATCAAAGACACCAACCACTTTCTCGAACGCCTGGAATCCTTACCCAGTCCGTTACCCCCAGAAACCATCCTTGTAACCATTGATGCCACTTCCTTATACACAAATATCCCGCACGTCCAGGGCCTCGCTGCGATGGAGCACTTCCTTTCACGCCGATCACCTGCCACCCTACCTAAAACCTCTTTCCTCATTACCTTAGCCAGCTTCATCCTGACCCACAACTTCTTCACTTTTGAAAACCAGACATACCAACAATTAAAGGGAACAGCCATGGGTACCAGGATGGCCCCCTCGTACGCCAACCTATTCATGGGTCGCTTAGAGGAAGCCTTCTTGGTTACCCAGGCCTGCCAACCCAAAGTTTGGTACAGATTTATTGATGACATCTTCATGATCTGGACTCACAGTGAAGAAGAACTCCAGAATTTCCTCTCCAACCTCAACTCCTTTGGTTCCATCAGATTCACCTGGTCCTACTCCAAATCCCATGCCACTTTCCTTGATGTTGACCTTCACCTGTCCAATGGGCAGCTTCACACGTCCGTCCACATCAAACCCACCAACAAGCAACAGTACCTCCATTACGACAGCTGCCACCCATTCCACATCAAACGGTCCCTTCCCTACAGCCTAGGTCTTCGTGGCAAACGAATCTGCTCCAGTCCGGAATCCCTGAGGCATTACACCAACAACCTGACAACAGCTTTCGCATCCCGCAACTACCCTCCCGACCTGGTACAGAAGCAAATAACCAGAGCCACTTCCTCATCCTCTCAAACCCAGAACCTCCCACAGAAGAACCACAAAAGTGCCCCACTTGTGACAGGATACTTTCCGGGACTGGATCAGATTCTGAATGTGGCTCTCCAGCAGGGATACAACTTCCTCAAATCCTGCCCTGAAATGAGATCCATCCTTCATGAAATCCTCCCCACTCCACCAAGAGTGTCTTTCCGCCGTCCACCTAACCTTCGTAACCTCTTGGTTCATCCCTATGAAATCCCCAAACCACCTTCCCTACCCTCTGGCTCCTACCCTTGTAACCGCCCCCGGTGTAAAACCTGTCCCATGCACCCTCCCACCACCACCTACTCCAGTCCTGTAACCCGGAAGGTGTACACAATCAAAGGCAGAGCCACGTGTGAAAGCACCCACGTGATCTACCAACTGACCTGCCTACACTGTGATGCATTCTATGTGGGAATGACCAGCAACAAACTGTCCATTCGCATGAATGGACACAGGCAGACAGTGTTTGTTGGTAATGAGGATCACCCTGTGGCTAAACATGCCTTGGTGCACGGCCAGCACATCTTGGCACAGTGTTACACCGTCCGGGTTATCTGGATACTTCCCACTAACACCAACCTGTCAGAACTCCGGAGATGGGAACTTGCCCTTCAGCATATCCTCTCTTCTCGCTATCCGCCAGGCCTCAATCTCCGCTAATTTCTAATTTCAATCTGCCGCCGCTCATACCTCACCTGTCTTTCAACATCATCTTTGCCTCTGTACTTCCGTCCCGACTGTCATCTCTGCCCAAACTCTTTGCCTTTACAAATGTCTGCTTGTGTCTGTGTATGTGTGGATGGATATGTGGGTGTGTGCGAGTGTATACCTGTCCTTTTTTCCCCCTAAGGTGGGTCTTTCCGCTCCCGGGATTGGAGTGACTCCTTGCCCTCTCCCTTAGAACCCATATCCTTTTGTCTTTCCTTCTCCTTCCCTCTTTCCTGGCGGGGCGGCCGTTGGTTGCGAGAGCTTGGATTTTGTGTGTATGTTTGTGTTTTTTGTGTGTCTGTCGACCTGCCAGCGCTTTCGTTTGGTGAGTCACATCATCTTTGTTTTTAAATATATTTTTCCTTCGTGGAATGTTTCCTTCTATTATAACCATATATATATATATATATGAATATAATAGAGGGAAGCGTTCCGCGTGGGAGGGATGTATTTAAAAAGAAAGATGATGAGGCTTGCCAGGCGGAAGCGCTGGCGGGTCGATAGACGCACAGACAGACACAAGCATACACACGGGGTCTAGCTTTCGCAACCAATGGTTGCCTCGTCGGGGGGGAGGGGGGGGAGGGGGAGGGACGGAGGGATTTGGGTTTTGGGGGAGAGGGTGGGGAGTCGTTCCAGTCCCGGGAGCGGGGGGACTCGCCTTAGGGGGAAAAAGGAGGGAAAAAAGGACAGGTGTGTCTGCTTGTGTCTGTGTATATGAGGATGGATATGTGTGTGTGTGCGAGTGTATACCTGTCCTTTTTTCCCTCCTTTCCCCCTAAGGTGAGTCTTTCCGCTCCCGG
Source organism: Schistocerca cancellata (assembly GCF_023864275.1). Taxonomy (NCBI): domain Eukaryota; kingdom Metazoa; phylum Arthropoda; class Insecta; order Orthoptera; family Acrididae; genus Schistocerca; species Schistocerca cancellata. Next base: position 498,322,497 of record NC_064626.1, on the reverse strand, counting down.
GATTGGAATGACTCCTTACCCTCTCCCTTAAAACCCAAATCCTTTTGTCTTTCCCTCTCCTTCCCTCTTTCCTGACGAGGCAACCATTGGTTGCGAAAGCTAGGATTTTGTGTGTATGTTTGTGTTATTTTTGTGTGTCTGTCGACCTGCCAGCACTTTCATTTGGTAAGTCACATCATCTTTGTTTTTAAATATATTTTTCCTTCGTGGAATGTTTCCTTCTATTATAACCATATATATATATATATATATATATATATATATTATATATATATATATATATATATATATATATATATAAGCATGAGACGAACAATGCAGTGGGCCAAAATTTACTAAATGAATTACTATCTTGTTATGTGTTTCAGTCCATTGCTCTCAACAGTATAACTGCATGAGAATAAATGGAGACAGCTTAAGAAAAAATTGCACAAAAAGTATACTAAAATCTAAAGACAGCTACCAAGGGAAACTTAAGTAGTTAAAAGTGCACAACATTTTACCTATTTTGAGAATTTCAGAAAATCATAAAATTTTTTATGGAAACGTATTGAGTAAATGTTGAGAAGGAAGCTTTCATGCCCTAACACTTTATCTTAGTACAGTACTTAACTGTGAACAAATGCTGTTTCACCAACATCACAGAAATCTCTTTTTAACATATCTTCCAGAAACCAAAAAAGACATTACAGCAACCAGTAGTTCTCAAAATAGCCATGAAACCAAGAACAGCAAGCATGTAACAAAATGAAAACATCTATCACACATACGTCTAAGTCCTGGAGGTCCTTCAAGCTTTTGAACTCTATGACTGGATCAGCAAGTTGTTTCTTAATATAAGAAACAAATGCCTCTGTCGATCTCTGCCCTCTGTATTCTCTTTTGGTGGGCTGGCCATTACGAATTACTTTTAGTGTTGGATATTTTGTAATGTGAAATCTTGATGCAACTGCACCTACAACGGAAAGAAAAAAAATGTTTCTACCATCACTGGAAAACAAACACACACACACACACACACACACACACACACACACACACACACACACACACAATAATAGACTGCAAAAACATTACATGCTTAAAAAGCTATAAAATATTACAACTCCAAGTAAAAATGTGTTATGAACTAATTTATTTTATTTCATAGTCACCATATGTAACACTTAGTTTCCACACACATTCAAGTAGCATTACTCAACATGGCCAAAAAAAATTTAAAGCCTTTACTCAGAAATACCTTCTCTATCACAGTCAACTTTCCCCATTACAACCTGTCCAGGTTCTGGAAACTCTGCAGCTACTTTATCTGCTGCATCATCAAATATTGGTGCCAGCATGTTACTGAAACGGCACCAATCTGCATAAAAATTGATGAGAACCAACTCATTGGAAGCTGAAAAAAATAAAGCAACTGTTACATTGTCAACAAACACCACAAATTTATTGTACTGTAATCTACCATTAACTGATCATCGGCAGTTATATGAATCTCTGATTCAATTTTGTTTCTGTGCAGCCTCTAACCACTTAAAAACCTCTGATGGTTTCTCTTAAGCTAAATAGTTGCATATTAAAAAAAATAGGATCTTCTAATTACATGCTTTTGTGTGGCTTGGTGGTTAAGGTGTTAAGCGCCAAACTGTGAATCCAGAAATCTCGGGTCTAGGGACTGGTCAGTCCTAAGATTTTTATCCATCACTTACAACTCCTTTCATATCTGGTAATGTTAGTTAATGCAAAAAATGGTGACTAGAACCATGGTTTGCAGTTCATGTTATATTGTAGGTCCTCCTACAACTAGCTGAGTAAGTCAGTTCAGTTGTTGGAAGGGAGCCCCAGGACCATGCCTAACAAAGCACCGTGGAAAAAAAAACAAAAAGCACACACACACACACACACACACACACACACACACACACACACACACACACACACACACACACACAGAGAGAGAGAGAGAGAGAGAGAGAGAGAGAGAGAGAGAGAGAGAGAGAGAGAGAGAGAGAGAGAGACTTGGCCATCATTTGTCTGATAGTGAATTAGTTTTAATTTTGGTTATTTTTCCATCCTAACATTTCTATTATACAATAATTTTTTTGCAGGTGGGACATTAAATATGATGAAAAAACATATATGTCGAATAGTGGACTGAATAAGGCCAAGCATTGACCCTTGATCGTGTCTACGCTTAGACATGTTCAGAGTACCAGGTAGAAGGACTGGTGGTAAGTGTAAACACGTTCAGAGCACGTAGGGACAGGTACAAAGGCGCGCGTTAACATGTCCAGAGCAGTTAAAAGGCTAATGAGGTGGTGAAAACAATGTGCTGCATTTGTGTGCTCTGAAGAACAGACACTTTAAAAATTGATATAATTAATTCACTGACAGTCTAGCTTTAGAATACAAGATGTGTTGTTCTTTCCTCAAATGAGCTGCCTTTTTATATGGAAACTGCCATCAGTGATCAGTGCCATCCAAAACAATGGTATTGATATTTATTTAAAAGTAAAATAGCAGACTGTGCCAGACACACCAATAAAAGATTTCATGGTGTCATCTTCATACAGAAAACACTTAAATTTGACAAAATTCAGAACTATCACTTAAGCAAAGCAGGCTTTAAGTTTAGTGTGTCACGTATTGCCAAAGCTTGCAAAGTTATGATGCTTAATAACACAAAACTGTAGCATCTCTTCTTGTGATACCACCTGTGTCTTATGTAAACATGAAAGCTTTATCAAGACTTAACCAACATTGATTCCATAAGGAACTGTTGTGCACAGCAACTGCAGACTCTCAGGAAGGAGAGACACACACAGGAATCAGTTGCAATCCCATTAGGTTTTATTACTCTTTCATATCTACACTTCGGTTATACCATCTTCAGTTCATCTGAATTACAATCCAATGACTTCGTGGCAGTACATGTCGATCGGTTGGTGGATCGGGGAGAGGGGACCAAACAGCGAGGTCATCAGTCCCATTGGATTAGGGAAGGATGGGGTAGGAAATCTGCCGTGCCCTTTCAGATGAACCATCCCAGCATTTGCCTGAAGCAATCTAGGGAAATTATGGAAAACCTAAATCAGGATGGCCAGACGCAAGTTTGAACCGTCGTTCTGCTGAATGTGAATCCAGTGAGCTAACCACCGTTCCACCTCGCTCGGTGGCAGTACATGTCACCATACGACCTTACTGGGATATAGGTAGAGGAAAAGTACATTACATACTTATGATTATCAACAGTAATAGCCATACCATTAATTAAAATTACGTTACTAATTTCACAAGTAAAACTCTTGGCTGATGGGTAAATTTTGGTATCCTGCAATGCTATTAACATGGTGACAGAGACATATAGAATTTCTGGAATGCACATGATATGTTTTAATAAAACTTATAACAAGGATGCACTCTAGGCACCTGACAGCAACATGTCAGAATAATTTTAGAAAATCCTCTGCACTTATAATAAATGGCAGGATATATGTAGACAGGCTAAGCAAATCACAAAATACAGCTGACTCACGGAATTGCAACAAGACTATTATGGCATATCTCCTCTTCAGCCAAATTAATTCTAAACTTATCTTATACATTAACTTTTTCCCTTTGCAGTATAAGCACTTTTTCTGTCTTAGAAAGTAAAATGTACTTTGGTAAAATTTCATTTGGCATAGTGTGCTCCTTGGAATGTTCATTTCCAATACCAAATTCTTGATTTAGCAGGTACCTCACAAGTGTTACTTTCTACCAATATTTCTTTAATGAAGTATTGCTAGAAATGTCCTTTGCAAAGAAGAAGCTTTCTGCTATTACTAATTGTTGCTAAACACTTGTCAATCTACACTTTATTACAGCTCATCAACTTCTTATCCATAACTACTATTATATTTTCAAAGAACAAATAGATGTGGTTAAAATTTAAAAAAAATATTTTCTGAATAATGATAAATTGGTATGCCACAGAATTTTCTCTGAAAATGGTTAAATGTACACAAAAAACATGTTTTCTGTCTAAGTCAACATTAGTCCAAAGAGAGGAACAATGTTTGGTTTTGACCATGTAACATAATTTAATAATTACTGCCAACAGCAATAAAATTAATCTTTACCGTCTGACTTTACCAGTATCTCTCACAAGTAAATCGTTGGATATTTGTGATGAGCAGTCAGTCTCAAACAGTGCTATCACATTTTTGAAAACTTTCAATAACATACACAGAAAAACAAAAGTAATTATAAAAATACAATTTACCTAATGTTATGTCTAAATTGGCCTGTGTAAGCTGTAGAGCACCACTGTCAGCAAGACCAAATAGGCCAACCTGCCAAACAAAGAAAAGATAACACCTGAGCACAGATCACAGATAAATTTACAGGTTACAGGGTAAGAGAAGTGTAAATGGAAATATTTTATGTAAGTGTTTAATCCTCTATGATTTTCGAACTAAATGATGCGGAAAAAATAGAAAACGCACATCACTCTATGGAGTGGTTATGTAGTATGTTAATGTCACTATTCAGCTTCCAGTTTGATCATCTCCACTAAAGTTTACTTTGGTTCACCAAATTAACTTTTATATAAAAGCATTTAATCCCATGTAACAACTGGCTACATTTTTATCTAACGCCTGAAAGATATTATACTAATTTAAACCCTTTCACACATCTGAAGGCACGCCTGGTTTTATCATAATGCGTGCCTCTCAAGACGTAAGCCTACATCCTATTAATGCATTCTACAGCAACACTGCAACGGCCGTTGTGAAACGAAGCAGTTCTGTTAAAGAACGGCAGTATGGACTTCACCACATGAATACCACTGTTACTATTAAAAATATGCGACTCTGATAAGTCTTTTCAAAAGCTATAAACGGAAAAATTCCTCCATGATGATGCTGTTCTTCGGATTTTGCTTATTTGCTACATAATATACCTGTTTTCCCAAATGTAAACATCAGTATATATAGGAATCAATAACACATTCTGCTTTTATATAGTACCCATTACGGAAGATATCTGTCGTGTGGCATACAAATTACTGAAACAGTCACAACGTAAACAAACTATTTTTATTACTGTCCACGGAACTAGACGCCAGGTAATGCACTGCTGCAAAGACACGTTCACTCGAAACTATTTGAAGCAAATATTAAATTGATAAGTATACGATGAAAATATGTACTAAATGCTGTTCAAATGTAGCTCTGCACTTCATGACATACGAAACCACTTATTCGCTGCTGATATGCTTGTGTCGTGGCACATTATTTATAATGTGTCAACAACATGCTACACTAATTTGCTGGCATTTAACAAATGACGTTTTAACTTACTATTATGTGGTAGAGAAGTGTAAATCCGATGCCGTTTTTTGTTAAAAATAAGTTCATTTTTTTCCTAAATTAAATACGTAAACCGGCTTTGCACTTTCATGTACGTTCACAGTGCACGACTTCCACGCCACAGATATAACTAAATATGTGGCTAACCTGTGTACTACGTAGCTTCCTACGCAATGGGTTGTGGTAACCCTGCACAAAGATGCTGTGTCTCTAATTGAATAACAAAATATCAGAAATGAAACATTTATAAAAATCTGGGTATATATGTAACGTAAAATTAATTAACTCCGAATACAAAATAAACTACATCATAATGAAGGTTTCCAACACCGTTATTTGCTTTTGTGTTCTCCATGTAACCAAATGAGAAGTACTGTCAGATTCGAGAACGAAGGCCATATAAAGACCGCTGGACGAATGTCTTATGAAGAATGTGTTTAACTTGGTTTATTGTTTATTCGTCTACAGAACATTTTACATTTAAGTTTAGAGAATCAGTTGGCTCAATACCACAGTCTAACATAACAGTCGCGCGACACTTCACCTCGATTTTGTTGCCTACCGCGCCAGCAGCGCTCCAAACGGCCAGTAACTTAAACTGTGAGTTCGGTGCGATCGTGAAAGCGAATAGTGGTTGTTTATTTTGATTTCTGCAGTGGTTTTTACAAGCGGGAGCGTTTGTAGCGCAATAAATTGCAGTAACAACAGGAAGGAGACACCACAGCTATCTTTTTTAGGTTTCCAAAGGATCCTGAGAGGTATATACCTCCATGTTACTAAACTGTATTGTCATGATTCACTTGCAAACTACATGTGTTTTAATGATTAATGTTTCGTTTTAGGAGCATCTCCGGCGGTACACCGCAAGGTTACCGCCCTTCGATTGTGCCATTCCAGCACTAATCGAAGTGCTAAGTGTTTCAGGTGCTCGCCAGCCAGCCAGCCAGCCAGCCCAGCAGAGCCGCAGCGGTCCAGCAGCAGCGGCAGCAGCAGCAGCAACAGCCTTCCCGGTCCCGGCCTGCAGCAGCGATCCTGCCGGCAGCAGCCAGCCAGTCCTCCTGCAGCAGCAGCCAGCCAGCCAGCCAGCCAGCCAGCAGCAGCAGCAGCAGCCCCGGCCCCATCTGCGGCAGCAGCAGCAGCAGCAGCGTTCCCACCGTCGCCGTCGCCGTCCGACCCTGGTCTTCGTCCATCTTCGTCTTCCTCCGTCTTCGTCTTCCTCCGTCTTCGTCTGTCCCCAGTTTGTGTCCTTTCCTTTTCGTCCTGTGCGTTTTTGTTTCTCCCTGTCGTCATGTCCGCCCCCACCACCACCGCCACCACTACCACCACCGCCATAGTTTATACATCCCCTTCCGCCACCTCCACCACTATCACATGGTGTGCCCAGTCCAACCCCCCTCCTTCCATCCCACCTCTCCTCACTGTCCTTTCGCCCTCGCTCTTTGTCGCCCCCTCTCCAGCTTCTTCCTCCCGCTCCTCTCGATCTGATCCTTTCCCCCCACTCTCCCAGCCTGTCACTGTAGCTCCGGCTAGGGTGGTGGCCCGTCGGGCCACTGTCCATGCCCAACTCTCCCCATCGCCTTTGCCATCACCGCCACCACCGTCACCGTCACCGTCGCCTTCACCGACACCATCTCCAGTGCCGACTGCTGCGTCCACGCCGGGACCTGTCCCTTCCCACCACCTCCCTATAGCTCCCGTCCCTCATATCACTACCCGCCCTTCTGCCGCCGTTAAACGCCCTAGTGGCACCACCACCTCCTCCGCTCCCAAAAAGGCCCTGCCCCGTCCTCCTTCCCCCCCCCCCCCAGGGTGCCATGGATGTCTCTTCACCTGGCCCTGCTCCCTCCACCTCTTCCTCCTCCACCTCCTCCCCCCCCTCTTTCCACAAATACCTCCTCTCCCGTCCCGATCCTTCCCTTCTTGAGGCCCGGAATCTCTCCCTCCTCCTCCGCCAACACTTCCCTGGTGCACCCATCGCCCTCCTCACTCCCAGACGGGATTCCGTTCTCATCTCCTCCCCCAGCCCCACCCTCCATACTGACATCTTCTCCCGCCTCCCCATCACCCGTTTTGGCCCCAACGCCTCCCTCACCCCTGCTCCTTCCCCATCTCCTACCCGCCAACCCCAACCCCCGCGTCGCCCACCGACCCTCACCGCTGTGATCACTCGGCTGAGTCCGTCGATCACGGAGAAGGAGGTGTTGGCGGAGCTCAAGGCGCATCCCACGCTGGAGGTGCGGGCGGTCCGCCGTATTTTCAACTCTGTCGGCCCCACCCGCCTTATGCGGGTTTTCTCCGAGGACGCCCCCTCCATTGACCGTCTCCTGAAGGAGGGTGCCCTCCTCTTCAACCAGTGTTTCAAGGTCGACCCCTCCCGTTCCCCTCCTCAATCCCTGCACTGCCAGAGGTGTCTACGCTGTAATGCACACCCAACAGCTGAGTGCCGCGAGGCCCCCACCTGCCCGCATTGTCGGCAAGCGCACTTCCTCCGGCAGTGCCCTAACCTTCAATCCCCTCCCTCCTGTAATACCTGCAATCTCCCCCATCCCACCTACTCCCAAAAGTGTAAAGCCCGACCCCCTCCGACCACTCCTGAACTCACCGTACCTGTCCGTCCTCTGGACGCCCCCACCCCTCCTAGCAATTCCCTTCGTCCCCCCCCCCCACACCGCTGAGGACATCATCAGGTTCCTCACCATCGTCCTTCAAAATGTTCATCCCTTTCAGTGCCCCCAGACCCTCCAACAGATCTCCCTCGCCGCCCGTTCCATTTTCCACCTGAAGATGTACGCCACCTACTCCCACAACCAGGCCCACTTCACCTTCTCCCGTCTTGACACCCTCGTCTAAATCCCTATCATGGCGCGACAGCACCATATCCTTTTCAACAACATCCACTCCCTTCCCGCCAACAAGACCCTCTTCCTGCACACCCTTGCCACCCACCGCGTGGATGCCTTCCTCCTCAATGAATCCTTCCTGCAACCCCGCCACACTGTCCACACTTCGCCCTACCTCCTCCACCGCTCCGATAATCCCCACCCGATTGCGCGTGGCGGAGTTGCCATTGGGCCCCACTGCCAGATCCCCATTCGGCTCCAACCTCTCCTTCCCGACCCCACCGAACACCTGATCCTTAGTCTCTTCTTCCCCGGCCTTACCGTTACCTGCGCCACCATCTATGTCCGCCCCAACGCCCCTATTCCCTTCGACTTCCTCTCCCACATTGACTGTACCTTCTCCTCCTACGTGATTGCCGCTGACCTCAACATCCATAGTCGTTCCGCTGCCCAGTTACGGCGGTGGCATCGGTTCCTCTCCTCCCTTCAAGGCGATCTCATACCCATCCCCCAGAACACCCGTCCTGAATCCAACTCCACTCCCGATGTTATTCTCTCCTCCCCCAACCTCCTTGGTCACATTACGGTGGATGTCCTGGAGCCTATTGGTAGCGACCATCTCCCTGTCCTCACCGTTTCAGGCGGTCGTCGCCCCCGCCCCGATCCTCATAATGACCCTCCCCCTAAGTACGTCCATGATTATTCCCGTGCCAACTGGAATGCCTACCGGGATACCCTCTCCACCCGGGTCGATAGCCACCCTTTCACCTACCACCATCCCAAAATGATGTCACCCATGCCGCCTCTTTTCTCCAGCAGACCTTGTCTGAGGCCGTGGAGGCCCACGTCCCTACTGTCGCCATCCACCCCCACCGTCCTACCTTACCCCCACAGGCCGTCCTCCTCCTCCGTGAATCCCACCGCCTCTACCATGCCTTCCTCCGCACGCGTGACCCGGACACCCTACGACGCCACCGGCAACTCCAGCGACACATTCGTAATTTGCTCGCAGCTAAGAAACGCCGGGACTGGCGACAGACATGCACCCGTTTAAATGCTACCCTACCTATCAACTCGTCCAAGTTCTGGTCAGCTTTCCGTAGCCTTACCAGAACTAAGCCCTCCCCCTACTATCCTCTTCTCCATGATGATCACCCCTTCCCTGACGCCCTTAGTAAGGCCAATCAGTTTGCCTCCTACCTGTCCGATGTGTTTTCCATTCCCGATGATCCCCAGTTTGATTACTCCCTCTTCCCGGATATCTGCGATCGAACCGACACCTCTGTCCCTCCCCTCGCTCCTGGTTTCCAGTACTTGGACAACATTGCATACACGGAACTCAATACCCCTATCACTACACAGGATCTCATTGCTACACTCTGCACAAAACGCAACACCGCTCCTGGTCACGATCGTGTCACCTACCGTCACCTTCGTGAAGCTCCTGTCTCTTTTCTCTCCACCCTGGCCAGGCTCTACAATGTAGTCCTGTCCACCGGTTACTACCCCGACCTGTGGATAACCTCCCGTATCCTCATGTTCCTTAAACCTGGCAAACCACTGTCCGCCGTCTCCTCCTACCATCCCATCAGCCTTACCTCGGTCTTCAGCAAGGTCCTGGAATCTATCCTCACCCGACGCATCCACCAGCATCTCCGCCAGCACCGTCTCCGTCCCGTTACCCAGTGTGGCTTTCGGCCGTCCTTCTCTTCCGACGATCTTCTCCTTCACCTCACTCATCTCCTTTCCGAAGAGCTAAATTTCCATCGCTCCGCAATCTTCCTCTCCCTTGACCTCGAACGTGCTTATGACCGCATCTGGCATTCCGGTCTCCTCTTCAAGTTCCAAACCTTCGCCCTTCCCATTAACTACGTCCGTCTGATCGGTTCCTTTCTCTCCCGCCGTCCTTCCTGTGTCACCATCCATGACACAGATTCCTACACCTTTTTCCCCTCCGCCGGTGTGCCCAAAGGCTCCGTCCTCTCCCCCCTTCTGTACCTTTTGTACACGGCGGACATGCCGCCGCTGTTACCCCCCGTCCACCTTCTCCAGTTTGCCGATGACACCGCCTTCCTTGCCCTTGCCCCCACCCTGCAATGCTCCCAACACCTTCTCCAATCCCATCTTGACCGGTTCACTGCTTGGTGCAACCAGTGCTTGCTCAAGGTCAATCCATCCAAAACCCAGGCGATCATTGTAGGCAAAACCACCCCTTCCTTCCGCCTCCTTGATTTCTATCTCACCGTCTATGGCCGTCCTATCGCCCTCACTCCCACCCTAAGTACCTTGGCGTCACCCTCGACCGTCGCCTCTCCTGGACTCCCGATCTCCGGACAATCCAAGCCAAGGCACGTTCCCGCCTCCGTCTCCTCAAGCTCCTTTCCAGCCGTACGTGGGGTCTGGACCCCTCCACAATCCTCACACCTATAAATGCCCCATCCGCCCTATCCTTTGTTACGCCCATCCAGCCTGGATCTCCGCCCCCCTACCTTTTACAAATCCCTCCAAATCCTTGAACGCCATGCTCTCCGCCTTGCCTATCGCATCCGTCTCCCCTCCCCCACACGGATCCTGTATGATCTCATCCCCTTCCCCCACCTCCTCCTGTTCCTTGAAAGGATACGGATTCTGTACACCTCCCGTAAACTTGATCCTCCTCACCCGCTCGTCTCCCCGATCCTCTCCCACCCCCGCCTGCTGCCGCGCCTGTATTCCCACGTCCCACCTGGTCTCCATCTCTCCACCCTCCTTATCCTCTCCCAAGGTGGCTTCCGCCAGCTCCCCCTCCCTGATGATGTCCTCCTCCCCTCCATCTACCCCTCCTATCAACTTTGACCCTCCCCCCCACTTCCTGTGTCCTTTACTTTAGGCACCCTCCCTCCCTCCCTTCCCTTCCCTTCCCTTCTCTTTCCTCTCCCCCCTTCCTCCTCCCCTCTTCCCCTGGGCTTCCCCTCCCCCTTCCTCCCTCCCCCTCTCTCCTCTGCCCATGGCATCTCTTCTCTCTTCTCTCCCCTCTCCCATTCCCCTCCTCCTCCTCCTCCTCCACTCTTGGCAGATCCCCGGACTCGTACACGCTCAGTGGACTTTCGCGCGCCGGAGATCATCGCCATCTGTGTGTTGTGTGTGTGCCTCGATTTGTGTTTAGTGTTCTGTCACCGTCATGCCTCTACTGTTCACGTGTGCCATCGCCGTCATCCGTGTTCTGTGCGCCGTGTCCCCAAGTGTTACTGTTTTTTCGCGTCCAGTGTGAACGGCTTCTTGTTTATTGTTTTTTGTATCGCCTTTTTTTTTGCCCGCCGTTTTTACTGTATAGTCTGTATCACCTATGTGTCATGTTATTGTTCCACTTAAGGCTGAAGAGCAGCGTAATATGCTGCTGCCAGCCCGCCTGTATCAGGTGCTTAAAATTACAATAAAGGAAAAAAAAAAGTTTTAGGAGCAGAAAATGGTTAGTTAATAACAGACGAGAAGACCATATGAAAAAAGATCCAGTTTACCTATATAATAATATTAGGTTTTGTTCGCTACATTTCGATTAAAACCAGTTCATGAACGCAGACAATAATAAACTCGTGTGGAATGCAGTACCCATACTGTTTGGCATCTCAAACTGCCACAAAGATTCGACAATCCATCTAAAGCTGTAAAACAGTCCTATGACATGGAAGCAGCCAATTCAGCTCTCCATGTTATCAGTGCCAGGTTCGCGTGAATCGTCAACACAGACCTGCTTTAACGATGAAGTTTTTAGATTAAGAGAAGTTATTCGTGTCTTACGAAAGAGTAATGTTTGGTATGTATTTCATTCACTTCTGATGTTAGTTACTTAATTTTTCTTGCTTCCTTTGTGTGATGACATTATTTTGTTAGCACCTTGTTCACTGACAGAGTGTTTGAAAATTATTCAAATATTTGGTTTTGTGTGAAATGTGATGTAATCAGCTCATTATAATGTTTTCTACATATTTCACCCACTATTTGGCAGTTGCTTGTCCGACTTAGAATAATATAAAGATGAAGGTTGTAAATGACAAACAGTAGGCCTACAGAACAATAAATGAGTTGTCGATCGCTTTTTCATGGAGAGGTACATGTTTGTGCTTCTTACGTGTGAATCTGTGTGTTTATATTCCTTTGATATCCATGAGGTAAGCTGCAATTCTATCCAACGTCACAAGTGTTTCTTTACCAATGTGTTGTAGCTTGCCACTCGATTCATGGTTTTTGTCCACACTTGCGCTTATTTTAGAATCATTTTTAGAAACATATATGCCTTCTGATACTACAGAAACCCTTGGAGGCAAGAAAATAACTCAAATATTTCGTACATTACATGGGAAATGGATGCAAAACAAACATTGTGCTTACGACGCGTCTGATGTTCACCTTACTCGCCGCTTGGAGCGCTAATGTCTCTCCAGCTGTCAAACGGTAACGACTTTTACAGCAGTGAGTGTCGCGACTGTTATGTTAGACTGTGTCAATACTATAGCTCACCAGTGGAGACTTCGCTCAGGGCGAAAATCTCTTGTGTGCAATTAACCTGTCATACGTCTTTTGAGATGAATGTATCTTTGGAATGTGGCCTGACTAGTTAGTTCTTTGTGTTTAGATATTGGTAGTGTATTGTGTATGTACTCAGCAGTATCGCCACAGTCTGACATAACAGTCGCGACACTTCGCCTCGATTTTGTTGCCTAATGCGCCTCCAGCGCGCCAAGCACCCACTAAGTTTAAGCTCTTGAGTTCGGCGCGATCGTGGAAGCGAAAGTGAATAGTAATCGTTTATATTGGTTTGTACAATAGTTTTTACAAATGGGAGCGTAGCGTAGCGCAATAAATTGCAGCAACAACAAGATAAATATACCACATATCTTTTCTTAGGTTTCCTAAGGACATTGGGAGATATATACCATCATGTTACTAAACTGCATCGTCAGGATGTATGAATTAGCTTACATACCAACTACGGTAATGCATACAGCCACTCTTTTGGTCAATTGCCAAAACAGTGGATGTATGCAATAGTTTACGTACCATCAAATGGGGATACTTTGACCAAAATTTTCAATTTAAGTGTGATATCGGAACACACACAAACAGTTTCCTGAAACTGAATATTGTAGTTTGGGGGCTAGCCACCTAGCTAATGATTAATTTACCTAACTTTATCTAAAACGATGTACATCAAGCAAAATATTTTTTTTGTCACTGGTCAAAGTTACCCTATGGTTGGGGTTACTTTGACCACTTCCACAAACTTAATGAAAAATACTTACCTGGGCAAAATATCCCCAGCTGGAATGTAAATTGACCAACTCCATGATATGTAAATGTATATTTATATTTCAAGAAACATTTTAAGTAACTGTAATGAAGCTGCAGTACATTTATCATCAGTTGTACACCATTTAAGCTAAAAATATTATACAAGCTAATTGAATTACATTTGAACCTAGTGCAATGTGAGGTAGCAGTAACCTCCTTAAACCACTCAATTTATAGAAAAGCCTTCAAATTCTTTTTCTGAGAAACGAACACCACACTTCAAAATATCTGGTTTGCTGAGCACAAAAGCCATTTGCTCAAGTGGTATTAAGCTTTCGTCCAACCCTTCTGGCCATACGAAATTATTTTTCTGTTTTCTTAGAAACTTACCAAGAAATTCTGAGCCATTTGTCTCTTTGATTTCACCCACAAAGTATTTGTGTGTATTGTGTGTTGTCAGTACACAAACAATCACAAAGTCATTGGTTTTTACACTTTGTTGAGTCATTTCTGATTTCCCCAGACCTTCAGCAGTCTCTCCAGCCATTTTTTCTACATTATCTTCAGCCATGAAAAAGAAATAAAATAAAATAACCTAGATGATTCCAAACAGCAATAACAAGAACCAAGATAAAGCAGAAATAAGCTAATAAGTGATTACACAATCATACATTATTTTACCTGTATTTAATAAATGAATATCTGGATCATTGTCCTCACTGGAAGAGGAGTCTGGGTCATCTACAAGGTCTTCCATACACAAACTCTTTCCTGCTATGACATTTACTCTGGAACACTGTCAGCGAGGTTCAGCATTCTCTCCACGTCTCATCAATTTCAAAAGATTGATCAATGCACTGGACACTGTAGGCATAATTTCATCCAAGCCAGAGTTTTTCTGACCAGGTATATGGCTCAGTACCTGCTCTGGATTAAAAGGCCAGATTCAACATTTTCTGAATCCTGAAATAAGATTCTGACTTACAGCTTCATTTTCAGGTGCATCTTTGATCTTATCATTGACAAAATATGTGACCTCTTTTTTTGAGCCACTTTTCCAGTTGTCCAAAATCTGTCTCCAGTATTTTTTTAAGGGGCCATAAAATGCCACATCCAGTGGTTGACACGTGTGTGGTGTTTTTTGGGGTGCACAAAAATGCAATGTTATTGCTTACAGCTGCCTGTATGATTTCAGAAGTGAAGTGCAAAGATAGATTGTCTCCAATAAGCACAACTTTGCCCCCAAGGTTTTTGGCATGTGGAAGAAATAATTTCATAAACCAGTCAGTAAAAATATTGGCATCAAACCAACCAGAATGACTTTGATTGTACCTTGTTTTGCTGGGACCCCCTTCCACCCAGGTTTGCCATAAATGTTCAGACTTCTAAACTACATATGGAGGTAGAACCTCTCCAGCAGCAGAGCCACAAAACAGCAAAGAAATACTGGTTTTGCTACTGTCCTTCACCTGTTCTGCATATTTCACCCCTCACTTGAAAATGCACTTCTTCACACTCGGATCATCACACAGGTTCGTTTCATCAAAATTAAAAATTCTGTCTGGAGGTACATCAGTAACTTCATTTTCGTCTTGAAGTGACTTCCAGATTAATGAAATAGTTCTTTATTACATCTGCTGTAATTCCTGTTTATTCATGCCTGATATTCTCTCAGTTCCTAAATGTAAGATCATTTTTATGTCTGTTAAGAAATGAATGTACCCAATCAATTCCTGGAAAATCATTCCTGCCAAATAATTTAACTGGTCTTCCCTGCATATGTATATAAGACCTAGCGAGATGTCGTAAATCGAGGCTGTCAAAAGGGAAACCCCATTCACTAACAACAACAGCATGATGCACCAAAGCTATCTCCTCTAAATAAGAAAATACAGTGGGCTTGTCAAACTGTTTTTCATGCCTGTTGTGAAACCTATTACTTAATGTTCCTTTTGCTATACTGTATTTCTTAGCAGCTGCAGTGATTGACAATGTACCTTTTTTTAACCTCATTTAAAGCTGACTCGATATTTTCTGGAATAGCACTGTTGTATCTTCTTGCTTAAGGGAGTCTTTTATGAATTCTTGTCACTTTCTCTTGTTTTAGGCCTACCTACAACATAAGAGCAAAAAAAAAACCTGTAAAACGGAAGAAAAGCCATTAAAATTGCTATTTTTGTGTAGTGGGGATACTTTAACCACTAGCCAAAGTAACTCCACATAACTTAACAAACATGCAGTTCTCAACAAAATGTTTATTTTTAAGTTTATGAGAAATTCTTGCGCAAGATATTATATAGACATTGTCAATAGATATGTTAGTACTTACTACAATACACAAAGACTGCAAATCACTACTGATATTCTTGATATAGGTAAATTTAGACAGACCACAAAAATCGCGAAATGTAACGTTCAATATGCCTGCCATTTATGACTGCACACGTATGTTCTTTGGTGATGGGATTTGTGCTGCCATATAGCGACGATGTGGAGAACTACGACGAGAAGATTGCGCTCAGCTACGTTAAGTAATATCTGTGAAAGAGATGCTCAAAGTTATTCGTGATTTTTGGACGAAGTAATACCTGCAGTCAAAGTATCCCCACTTGACGGTACCAACTAAAGCATACATCCACTCTTTTGCCAATTAAGCTATAACTAGAACTTTAGACATAATGTTATAAACGACACACAGTGCATCAGATCGTTTATACATATATCAACTGTGAACTACGAACACATGATGTATAGTATTTTACAACAGTTATTCATTCACAATTGTGAATATTATATACCAAACGTTTCGCCAAATGTTAATATGTAACAACAGTTTTACAGTAAGAAAATAAAAAATAACCCACTGAAGATAGTACAAAAAGTGCTGAAACATGTCTGGGTAAAACAAAACTGGAAAGGTGTCTTGCATAAGGCGGAATTCCAAGTCCTGTAGCCTTCCTCGTATTTTGTGAAGTAGTATTGGAATATATAGTTAATTGTTGTGAATATTCTGTTTCACGTGTCCATTGTTCTGTTAGTGGATACCAGAGTTGCCATCAGCATCGATTCGTATGAGGTCTGGGACATTGATAGATATGGAAACCGACAGAAAAATGGAGGAAAGCCGAGAGTGAGTGAGGAAACGCCAGACACGTCTTTGGGGAGTACACTAGGCACCGTCAGGCCAGTTGAGGAAAGTTAGAGGGTGAGCGAGGAGACACAAGGCATGTCCTTAAACAAAGTCAGAGTCCACTGGATGGAATTTTCTAGATATTAGAAAACTGCACATCACAGTTAGCAGCCATGATGGCAGAGAATAAAACATGATTTGAAAGACTGGAAGCCGAGCTAAAACTTCGTAATCAGAATGCTGATGGACGGATTTCTGAAGTTAGCCTTGAACTGTGGACTGAAATCAAAAAGATACGGATGGAGGTCACTGACAGCCTGGACAAGGCGAGACAAGCATATGAACCGAAGGTTGACTACCTAGAAACGCGGGTAAACACAAAGATGACTGACATCTCTGCATGCATAGCTTAGGAATGTAGATCACCCAATAAAACACAAACAAGAGTGTCAGCCCTCGAGCAAGAAATGTCTGCAATACGACAAAGTAATGTTCATGTAAGGCACGTCACACCAACGAATTTGCAGGCCACATTTCTGATGTAGGGGGTGGACATACCACTAGAACGTGCAATACCCACCCGAAGGCATACCTAAAGAATTTAGATGTGTATCTTCGTGTGAAAGGACTGGCAGAATATATAGCTTCACTCGCTGCATGGCAGACGCTCGACACAGAGGATACTGCCTGGTTTGACGTACGGTTTGCGAGAACGGTAGTTACAAGGATTTCGGCACTAAGTTTCTGGCAACATTCTGGAACCCGGCTGCAACAGTCAAGCGCAAAGGTGAGCATATATTAGGAAAAGTTTGAGCCACGGACACACCAATCATGACATCATATGCTGCTCATTTTGTCTCTCTGGAAGGCTACTTAGACGACAAAATGACAGATGAGGAAATGTACCGTGACATGCTCACATTTACCTGTACGCGTACAACGTGCACTCGTCGGAGCACTGTCGAGAGAACAGTTCCTCGATTTTTAAGATCCTTACGACACTGGAAAGCAGGAGAAATACAGAACGACATACGTTGGCGCAGTGAGGACAGAAAGTAGGTCGCCACAAGGGTTTGTGCAGCGCAATGACAGGCAGAAATGGCACAATAAGGGACGAGAATGAGGGAACAGGCGAGAGCGAGATAGACACCCTGCTTCACACCAGGAAGAGCAGGGCAGGAACGAAGTGCCAGACCACAGACGCCAAGTGAACTGCGTGCGAGCGTCGTGCAGTGATAGAGAGAGCGAGGGAGTAATGGAGATTCACCGCCACAGGCAGAGGTGCGTCAGATCACATGCTGAATGACTTAAGACAATGAGATATCGTAGGGAATGCATCAGTAGGTAAGGAAATCGCATACACAATGTGCAGTACTGGCAATCGTAAGTGCAAGCTGATACTGAATAGTACTGTGATGATCCAGAGTTGCAGGAAAAAGCGGACATTCGGTGTCCCCTCATTGAGATAACCGTGGAAGGAATTAAGACCGGAGCATGTCTGACTCCTGGGTCGGAAGTGACAGCATTTTCGACGTCTTTTCACTCAAAACTGGAGGAAAGTCGCAGTAAATTAGCTGAAATACCTATAAAAGGAATGTCATCAATTCCCGCTTTTGGGACGAAAAGGAAGAGTGCAGAAAAACAGATGTTGATGTCGCTTGGCAAAGGAAGAGACGGCTTCCAGAAGAATGCAGTTTTCATCTGTGGGTTGTCGCTACGTTTTACAAACGATAGTGTTATACTCTCAAGTAGAGAAGTGAACATGGATTGGACCACTAAAACCATGGTCAGTTTTTTCGGAGATCAGGTCGCATGGGGTGCAGAGAGCAATTCGGGCAAAATTAATTTAGTTACATGTAAGGAGTACAAGGAAATTTTCATAGATGAGCCACAGGAGCTAAAAGGTGATTTATTAGGGGGAATACGGTTTCCACATGAAGTTAGTTTGCTATCTGTGATGATACTTCCAAACGCACAGACGACGAAAGAGAATCTGACGAACATGATGCGACTGGTCATTGGTTAGAGACCGTGGCACATGTACTTTTAGGACTTAGAGGGCCGCAGGCCGTTAAGGAATAAGCTCCCATGACACCCCACGCCGCTCATGCGAGTGCAGAAGACATGCTCCAAAAGAAACATAGTAGTATGCAGAGAGCGACCATAGTCAAATGCCGAGACAGCAAGCGCGCCGAGACAATGGCAAATGTTGTAGTGAAGATCCACAGCATCCGAGAAACTCATGTGGAATGGGGAATGCGAAGGAAATTGCCGAGTGGCTGAGAAGCACAGTGAGGTGCGCCACGAAAGTACGAGTACAGTATACACCCACTCTTCGGTAGTAGAAAATAGTGTTGTTCCGTCCTCAGTCGGAAAAACGCAAAAGTCAGACGATTTTAGGTGGAACAAAGGTGTTTCCACGCTTCGACGTGTCGAGATAATCTGATCACATCTCACTCAGAAACAAGGGACACGGTAGATTACGCCGTGTCTACATCCAATCAGACAGAAGTGGGTGTGGAGTATGTGAAGACTGGTCCGATTGGAATATTTAGAAAGAGTATACAAGATGACCCAGAGTTGAGCCGGAAGCAGAGACAGGTCGTGGAGAGAACATGTCGAGATGCACCACCGTATACAGAGAAACACTACTAGTGCTTTGCAGTCGGCGGTGAAGATATTTTACCTCTGAAAATTAATGGATGAAAAGTGGACTGAAGCATGCTAGGATTATCGTGTATGTTAGAATTTAAGGGTAGGCTGAAATCACTCGATTGTACAAAGTTAGGTACACACATGACCTTTTTAAACTGTTGTTGACATTCCAGTCAGTTTGTGACCCTCACACAGCCGACACTATTAAACTTATGAAATAAGATTATTTTGCATGTTAGAAGTTATGGTCGCTCGAATATGCAAATTTGGGTGCATGCAAGATCTTTTTTTTTTTTTTTTTTTGACATTCGAGTCCATTGAGTCGGCTCGCATAGCTGACACTATGTGACGTAGTAAATAAGAAAGAGGCCCACTGAAGATCAAAAATGTGTACATCATACATAATGATTGTAGGTTCTGTGGCAGAAGAGAAGTTACTGATCTTACTTTTGTATGTGTTAAAACTACAAAACTCACTGAGATGGAATATTGTGCACTGTTGGTAAAAACGTTAAGGTGTTAGTCATCCAATCCTATCTGGTTTGGCCATGGCTGCCCAATAACGTAGGTCATCAGAAACTTACTGTTTCATGTGACCAAGTATTTGAACCGACAATCTACACTCCTGGAAATTAAAATAAGAACACCGTGAATTCATTGTCCCAGGAAGGGGAAACTTTATTGACACATTCCTGGGGTCAGATACATCACATGATCACACTGACAGAACCACAGGCACATAGACACAGGCAACAGAGCATGCACAATGTCGGCACTAGTACAGTGTATATCCACCTTTCGCAGCAATGCAGGCTGCTATTCTCCCATGGAGACGATCGTAGAGATGCTGGATGTAGTCCTGTGGAACGGCTTGCCATGCCATTTCCACCTGGCGCCTCAGTTGGACCAGCGTTCGTGCTGGACGTGCAGACCGCGTGAGACAACGCTTCATCCAGTCCCAAACATGCTCAATGGGGGACAGATCCGGAGATCTTGCTGGCCAGGGTAGTTGACTTACACCTCCTAGAGCACGTTGGGTGGCACGGGATACATGCGGACGTGCATTGTCCTGTTGGAACAGCAAGTTCCCTTGCCGGTCTAGGAATGGTAGAACGATGGGTTCGATGACGGTTTGGATGTACCGTGCACTATTCAGTGTCCCCTCGACGATCACCAGTGGTGTACGGCCAGTGTAGGAGATTGCTCCCCACACCATGATGCCGGGTGTTGGCCCTGCGTGCCTCGGTCGTATGCAGTCCTGATTGTGGCGCTCACCTGCACGGCGCCAAACACGCATACGACCATCATTGGCACCAAGGCAGAAGCGACTCTCATCGCTGAAGACGACACGTCTCCATTCGTCCCTCCATTCACGCCTGTCGCGACACCACTGGAGGCGGGCTGCACGACGTTGGGGCGTGAGCGGAAGACGGCCTAACGGTGTGCGGGACCGTAGCCCAGCTTCATGGAGACGGTTGCGAATGGTCCTCGCCGATACCCCAGGAGCAACAGTGTCCCTAATTTGCTGGGAAGTGGCGGTGCGGTCCCCTACGGCACTGCGTAGGATCCTACGGTCTTGGCGTGCATCCGTGCGTCGCTGCGGTCCGGTCCCAGGTCGACGGGCACGTGCACCTTCCGCCGACCACTGGCGACAACATCGATGTACTGTGGAGACCTCACGCCCCACGTGTTGAGCAATTCGGCGGTACGTCCACCCGGCCTCCCGCATGCCCACTATACGCCCTCGCTCAAAGTCTGTCAACTGCACATACGGTTCACGTCCACGCTGTCGCGGCATGCTACCAGTGTTAAAGACTGCGATGGAGCTCCGTATGCCACGGCAAACTGGCTGACACTGACGGCGGCGGTGCACAAATGCTGCGCAGCTAGCGCCATTCGACGGCCAACACCGCGGTTCCTGGTGTGTCCGCTGTGCCGTGCGTGTGATCATTGCTTGTACAGCCCTCTCGCAGTGTCCGGAGCAAGTATGGTGGGTCTGACACACCGGTGTCAATGTGTTCTTTTTTCCATTTCCAGGAGTGTATTTTATATCCTTTTCACAAAGCTCTTCGGTGAACGTTACTACTGTGTAAAGTTAGTGTCTTGTGTGTTTTCCACGTAGGCACTTGTGACATAGAACACGTTGATATTCGTTATTGCAGTGCATCGTTAATTTTTGTTTCATATTTCTTAACCCAATGCGTCTTGAATATGAAGAATTTTTTTCATTTGTGACACATATCTCCATAATGAACGGTACTACTGAGTATGGTTTATATTTATTTTCAAATGTCTTTGTTCCACGCTGATTTGCATATATCTCATGTATATCTGTGATGATATCGGTACATTAAATTTGTTTTGTGTTCCTCATGTCCTGTTTACTTGTTTTCGTCACTGTCTATTCGTGAATGTCTTGTATCTGTTTATCAAAGGCAACCATTTGTGTAAATAGTCGAGTGACTTGATACGCTAGGGCACAACTGAAAATGTAATATCCCTACAAAACCCCACATTAGTGAGTTAAGCGTTAGTGTTACTATTAGGGAGCGAAATTTTTGTTTTCCTTTTCGAAGAGGATGTGTGACAGGTCAGGTAAACACAGATAGGGCACTTTGTCTGACTCTCAACCTTCCTTACCAAAAGATCAAAAGTAATGACAAAGAGCTGTGTGATATCCCAGTTGGCGATCACTTTCGCCAACTCACAGCACCAGCAGCCCAGGACGAGGAGAAAAATGGACCCCACGAGAGGAACACCCAATACACAGACACTACAGTCATTCTGCAAACACTCATGGGGTAGGAGGGAGGATGCTTAAGACTGGACACTTTGCAAAGTGTCTGGTGGACAGTAAGAAACATGCCGAAAACTGATGGGCCCGTTTAACCACTGGGACAGGGCATAGACACAAAAGCGCCAAGAAATCACACAGGGAGATGTCTGAGACTGAAGAACTACACAAGAAGTCAGCCTGCTGTAATATCCACGCATATGTTTATTCAGAAAATACGACACCATTGTGTGTGGCATCTGAGTGAACATCCTCGTGATATTAATAAGAAAGGACTTCATTGTTACTAAAATAATAAGTAATTATTGTCATTGACATAATTTAATATTCTGTGAAAACCTGTATCTCAGACGATGCCTATGGAAAAGGATAATGAAAATCTCCATCTTTTGTTATCTATGATTTTTCTAGAATAATCCTCCTTCTTGTTCGAACTGTTGTACTGATCGGACGTGATTGATGTCTTGTAGCACGGAGGTCTGTAAAAATTTTATTATGTTGTTAAATAATATTTGAAAAATAGAATTTCTGTGTCATGGAAATCAATTCGTGTGTTTGAAATTTTATTTTTATACGAGGTGCATTCGAGTTCTAAGGCCTCCGATTTTTTTTCTAATTAACTACTCACCCGAAATCGATGAAACTGGGGTTACTTCTCGACGTAATCACCCTGCAGACGTACACACCGCTGACGCCATGATTCCATGGCAGCGGCGAAGGCTTCTTTAGGAGTCTGTTTTGACCACTGGAAAATCGCTGAGGCAATAGCAGCACGGCTGGTGAATGTGCGGCCACGGAGAGTGTCTTTCATTGTTGGAAAAAGCCAAAAGTCACTAGGAGCCAGGTGAGGTGAGTAGGGAGCATGAGGAATCACTTCAAAGTTGTTATCACGAAGAAACTGTTGCGTAACGTTAGCTCGATGTGCGGGTGCGTTGTCTTGGTGAAACAGCACACGCGCAGCCCTTCCCGGATGTTTTTGTTGCAGTGCAGGAAGGAATTTGTTCTTAAAAACATTTTCGTAGGATGTACCTGTTACTGTAGTGCCCTTTGGAATGCAATGGGTAAGGATTACGCCCTCGCTGTCCCAGAACATGGACACCATCATTTTTTCAGCACTGTCGGTTACCCGAAATTTTTTTGGTGGCGGTGAATCTGTGTGCTTCCATTGAGCTGACTGGCGCTTTGTTTCTGGATTGAAAAATGGCATCCACGTCTCATCCAGTGTCACAACCGACGAAAAGAAAGTCCCATTCATGCTGTCGTTGCGCGTCAACATTGCTTGGCAACATGCCACATGGGTAGCCATGTGGTCGTCCGTCAGCATTCGTGGCACCCACCTGGATGACACTTTTCGCATTTACAGGTCGTCATGCAGGATTGTGTGCACAGAACCCACAGAAATGCTAACTCTGGGGGCGATCTGTTCAACAGTCATTCGGCGATCCCCAAAACAATTCTCTCCACTTTCTCGATCATGTTGTCAGACCGGCTTATGCGAGCCAGAGGTTGTTTCGGTTTGTTGTCACACAATGTTCTGCCTTCACTAAACTGTCGCACCCACGAACGCACTTTCGACACATCCATAACTCCACCACCACAAGTCTCCTTCAACTGTCGATGAATTTCAATTGGTTTCACACCACGCAAATTCAGAAAACGAATGATTGCACGCTGTTCAAGTAGGGAAAACGTCGCCATTTTAAGTATTTAAAACAGTTCTCATTCTCGCCACTGGCAGTAAAATTCCATCTGCCGTACGGTGCTGCCATCTCTGGGACGTATTGACAATGAACGCGGCCTCATTTTAAAACAATGCGCATGTTTCTATCTCTTTCGAGTCCGGAGAAAAAAAATCGGAGGCCTTTGAACTTGAATGCACCTCATATGATTCTCGTCGTATATAAATGTTAAGTTTTTTTGTTCAGCTACAATGGAGCACAGGCATTAGCGGCTATTGATCTACAGCGCGGTTATTTGGTAAAATGCTGAAAAATAAGTGTTTAACACTGAAAATTACATTTAAATGTTAATGGATATTGTTGTTGTTGTTGTGGTCTTCAGTCCTGAGACTGGTTTGATGCAGCTCACCATGCTACTCTATCCTGCACAAGCCTCTTCATCTCCCAGTACCTACTGCAGCCTACATCCTTCTGAATCAGCTTAGTGTATTCATCTCTTGGTCTCCCTCTTCGATATTTACCCTCCATGCTGCCCTCCAGTACTAAATTGGTGATCCCTTGATGCCTCAGAACATGTTCTACCAACCGATCCCTTCTTCTAGTCAAGTTGTGCCACAAACTCCTCTTCTCCCCAATTTTATTCAGTACCTCCTCATTAGTTATGTGATCTACCCATCTAATCCTCAGCATTCTTCTGCAGAACCACATTTCGAAAGTTTCTATTCTCTTCTTGTCTAAACTATTTATCGTCCATGTTTCACTTCCATATATGGCTACACTCCATACAAATACTTTCAGATACGACTTCCTGACTCTTAAATCAATACTCGATGTTAACAAATTTCTCTTCTTCAGAAACGCTTTCCTTGCCATTGCCAGTCTACATTTTATATCGTCTCTACTTCGACCATCATCAGTTATTTTGCTCCCCAAATGGCAAAACTCCTTTACTACTTTAAGTGCCTCATTTCCTAATCTAATTCCCGCTGCATCACCCGACTTAATTCGACTACATTCCATTATCCTCGTTTTGCTTTTGTTGATGTTCATCTCACACCCACCTTTCAAGACACTGTCCATTCTGTTCAACTGCTCTTCCAAGTCCTTTGCTGTCTCTGACAGAATTACAATGTCATCGGCGAACCTCAAAGCCCGCATCTCGTGGTCGTGCGGTAGCGTTCTCGCTTCCCACGCCCGGGTTCCCGGGTTCGATTACCGGCGGGGTCAGGGATTTTCTCTGCCTCGTGATGGCTGGGTGTTGTGTGCTGTCCTTAGGTTAGTTAGGTTTAAGTAGTTCTAAGTCCTAGGAGACTGATGACCATAGATGTTAGGTCCCATAGTGCTCAGAGCCATTTGAACCATTTTTGAACCTCAAAGTTTTTATTTCTTCTCCATGGATTTTAATACCTACTTCAAACGTTTCTTTCGTTTCCTTTACTGCTTGCTCAATATACAGATTGAATAACATCGGGGAGAGGCTACAACCCTGTCTCACTTCCTTCCCAACCACTGCTTCCCTTTCGTACCCCTCGACTCTTATAACTGCCTTCTGCTTTCTGTACAAATTGTCAATAGCCTTTCGCTCCCTGTATTTTACCCCTGCCACCTTCAGAATTTGAAAGAGAGTATTCCAGTCAACATCGTCAAAACCTTTCTCTAAGTCTACAAATGCTAGAAACGTAGGATTGCCTTTCCTTAATCTTTCTTCGAAGATAAGTCATAGGGTCAGTATTGCCTCACGTGTTCCAACACTTCTACTGAATCCAAACTGATCTTCCCTGAAGTCGGCGTCTACCAGTCTTTCCATTCGTCTGTAGAGAATTCGCGTTAGTATTTTGCAGCTGTGGCTTAATAAACTGATAGTTCGGTAATTTTCACACCTGTCAACACCTGCTTTCTTTGGGATTGGAATTATTATATTCTTCTTGAAGTCTGAGGGAATTTCGCCTGTCTCATATATCTTGCTCACCAGATGGTAGAGTTTCGTCAGGACTGGCTCTCCCAAGGCTGGCAGTAGTTCTAATGGAATGTTGTCTACTCCGGGATCCTTGTTTCGACTCAGGTCTTTCAGTGCTCTGTCAAACTCTTCACGCAGTATCATATCTCCCATTTCATCATACAAGTGGTTCTCTTTTCTCCAAAGGTCTCTTTAATTTTCCTGTAGGCAGTATCTATCTTACCCCTGGTGAGATAAGCCTCTACATCCTTACATTTGTCCTCTAGCCATCCCTGCTTAGCCATTTTGCACTTCCTGTCGATCTCATTTTTGAGATGTTTGTATTCCTTTTTGCCTGCTTCACTTGATGCACAATTCTACCAGGCAGCTTCCTCTTTCATTTCTTAGCCTCAATCCATATTCACCTACTACGTTTCCTTCTCTTCCTTTTCGTACTGTCGAATTCCAGTCACCCATGACTATTAAATTTTCATCTCCCTTCACTACCTGAATAATTTCTTTTATCTCATCATACATTTCATCAATTTCTTCATCATCTGCAGAGATAGTTGGCATATAAACTTGTACTACTGTAGTAGGCATCGGCTTCGTGTCTATCTTGGCCACAATAATGCGTTCACTATGCTATTTGTAGTAGCTTACCTGCACTCCTATTTTTTAATTGATTATTAAAACTACTCCTGCATTACCCCTATTTGATTTTGTATTTATAATTCTGTATTCACCTGACCAAACGTCTTGTTCCTCATGCCACCGAACTTCACTAATTCCCACTATATCTGACTTTAACCTATCTATTTCTCTTTTTAAAAGTTATAACCTACTTGCCCGATTAAGGGATCTGACATTCCACACTCCGATCCGTAGAACGCCAGTTTTCTTTCTCCTGATAACGATGTCCTCTTGAGTAGTCCCCGCCCAGAGATCCGAATGGGGGACTATTTTACCTCTGGAATATTTTACCCAAGAGGACGCCATCATCATTTAATCGTACAGTAAAGCTGCATGCCCTCGGGAAAAAGTACGGCTGTAGTTTCCCCTTGCAGTACCAAAATGGCAAGGCCGTTTTGGTTGGTGTTGTAGGGGCAGATCAGTCAATCATCCAGACTGTTGCCCCTGCAACTACTGAAAAGGCTGCTGCCCCTCTTCAGGAACCACAAGTTTGTCTGGCCTCTCAACAGATACCCCTCCGTTGTTGTTGCACCTACGGTACGGCAATCTGTATCGTTGAGGCACGCAATCCTCCCCACCAACGGCAAGGTACATGGTTCATGGGGGGATGGATATAGTAAAGGTACCGAAAAGATTTAATATATATTATCTGTTAATAGTAAAACAATGCTTGAACCAGATTCGATTAGATTGTTTTATGTTAGCCGCCATCTTGTTAGTGAAATATTGCAGCGGCAGTTTTAAATTGAATTTTTAAACAGACATAAATCTTGATGGACAGTTATTGCGATAATAATTGTGTATTGGTGGCCCAGAACCTACTCAGATATAATAAATTCCTCTTAGATTGTGAATAATCTTTAAATATAGTGCAAACAGCATCTTTCGTGATAAAAATTGTTCTCTGATAATGTATGGATCCTGAGTATTTCGTAAGAACTTTTATGAAATATTTTTGACAGGAAAGAGTACATTAGTGTTGTGCGCGTGTGGTATTGTGTGTAAAAACTATTCATTTTGCTTAAAGAAAAGTGTTGCCACCTTAAATAACAGTAGCGGTAAACTGTATGAGATCACTTTTGCGCATGAACTTAGTGCTATTTACAATGCTTAACAGACAACATTGCTACACGTGCCACGGTGGAGGCTTCTTTAACAGAATAACTATCTTTAGCCGGGAGAGGCAGCGATTAAATGAAACCTCACGTTACACTAATAATAAGTAATTGGTTTTGTTGTAGTCCTGTCCAAGATTAGCAAAACACCGCGATACCATTGCGCGCCACACTGCTTAAAAAGACGTTATCTGGACAGGAAGGACGACGCTTATAAACGAAAAACTACAGCAGATTCTTAGGCGAAGCAGAAACACAAGACGCTCCAGGCCCCACGCACAAAGTGCGGTTACAAAGAAGTGTTATGTGGCTGCATTCTCAGCAACTTAGGAATGGACAAAAACGTCGGAAGGATGTGCGACCAATGCGGGGGACCGCAATAACAGTGAAATCGTGAGAAAGATGTCAGTTCCCGAGTCACACACCAGCCCACGCAAGATAGAGAATTTCCCCCTGCACTGAGAGGCGAGGTCATGAAACGGCCATCGTTGGCGGCATTGTAAATTTAGACCACCAATGATAACATTAAGAGGAGGAAAATTTCGAGGAGTCATTGAGATAAGAGGTGGATGAGGAAGCAAGAGGTGAAAGTTATTTGCTCTTACTCGATCGTTCGTTCGTTCATGTACAATAAAATGTTGGCTGCCTTTTACTCAAAGCTGAATGGACCGTCCTCTGTTATAAGAAGATTGAACTGAAATTACTGTTGCGAACACCGTGTCTCAGTGCACACATTTATATAAAGACAAAACTAACTGGCGTTCACTGTGCAGGAAATTAAAACAAAACTGTTACTCAAGGAACGCTACCACAATCAAACTATGCACTGTCCAAAAAAGTTGAAACACTGAAATTACTTAGCGACACTATGAAATACACACTGTTCACTGACCCATTAAAAATATGAATTACAAAGAAAACGCTTAGAATTTGCGCAATGGAAACGTGAGATGAGAAACGAAAGAACCGACAAAACATGTAAAGAATCTCGCCTGAAAAATTACAGCTTAATCAGCAGTAACAGCACAGCACGAAGAAATCGCGCCAGCTGAAACGAAACTAAAATACTGGGAGAAAGATTGGGACGATTTTTTGATACTAAAAAAACTTCTTATTTGAAATGAAAATACTAATCCTTTCATTATAAAGACATGCTGTATTTTAAACTCTTATTTCACAAGAACATAAAACTCACAGGAAACCAAAAACTTTACTTTCATTACAAAAGTCTTATAAGGCAATGCTTCTATGATTATTCAGATTGAAATGAATTAAACTGAAATGACCTAAATTGGGGTGGGGAGGTGGACTGTTCTGCTGCAAAGAATCGCTAAAATAATCAGTGTGTGCTAGCAAAAATTATCACCTTAAAATATATCCAGAATGCAAATCCATTCTCTCTGTTCCAGAATTGCTGCTTTTGTAAGTCCTCGCATCAGAATAAACATTCCTAACAATTTTCTTCAGCAAAATCCTCCTTCGATATGCACTATGCTGAAAGTTCCGCCAGCTTACTCCATGTAATCTGGACTTCGACCATAGATACTAGTAGACTGGCCTTGCTGTGCAGAAGCTATAGGGCTGGTGTGGCTCCAACATAAACCACGTGACTGTTGGCAAAACGTGGCGGGATTTCTAACCAGCGGTCTGCCATCCTATGTTTGTATCGTATTTTATCCACATTTCTCAATTGACTGCCAGACGCTTCCAACAAAAATTGCTTTTTCATTTGCGAAAAATTATGTCAGAACTACATTTGACCTGGATTTGTTCACAGTACCATTTATAAAATCTAACAAATACATCGAACGCCCCTCTGGTGGGCAGCGGGAAGAAATTACTATAAACTATCAATTAAAGTAAAATGTCGTTAAAATTCTTTTAAACAGTAAGAGTGTGCTCGTGTCTAAACTTTAAACATTGGATTCGCCGCGTTTTGAGCTCTAGTCACTTATAAAAGAAAATGGGATATGGAAATTATGTCAACTGTAGGTGCCAAAATTGTCGACTTTAGGAGCAGGTCCATTTTAGAGTATCAATTTTAGGTGCACTTCAAAGGTTCAGTTCCTACTATTTTTACAAAAGTTTAAACTATCAGTTTTGGAAAAAAATGATATTTTAGATGAAAGGTGAGATTTTGATGTTTCAGAAAATAATTTTGGAGCCTACATTTATTTAATAGTATTAGAAGGTAGAAAAAAATTCTCTTCATGTGTCGACTATAGGTGCTCTACCTTATTATAATCTCACTTGTATATACAAAAAGGCGCGTATGTGCAGATGGCTTAAAGTTTTTCCGTTTCAGGGCCTGTATCCAAATGTGCCTTCGGTTTTCATCCTATGAGTAGGAACGAGAAACAGTTATACTTACTTCTGTAACCGAATGATCACAGATACTTTCCAAAATGTAATATGAGTCTGACTTTACAGCCATCACTTTCAATACTTTAATTTACGTGATACTCTATTTCAAGTGTAAAAAACATAAAAGTCACTTCAGCAGATTTCAATAAACGCATCTGTACTATCATAGAAACACTTATACGTGAAATGTAATGCCATTTCCCCCGACAAAACGCTAAGTACAGCCATAAGCGCAACACGAAACAACCACGTTTTGCCAACAGTCATGTGACTTTAGCCCAGAGATGTTGGAGCCACGAAAATGACGTCAGGGCCAGTCTATTATATTTATGGTCGAAGAATCTGGACTACCCTCGACTAACCTCTGCTCTAAACTGAGCCAAAGATACACTAGTTCAGAGATACTTCTGTCACTGCCTTAAGGCGATAATTCCACAGATATCACATGCGACTGCTTCGCTTTCGTAACATATTACCACTCATTCTGAAACTATCCGCAAATAAATGTCTAGTCCACCTATGTATGTCCGCCTTTCAGAGGACATGGGGGATCTTCCACCATCGCCAATATCCGCCTTCTTGTTCCATTCGACTATCAGTACCTTAATTTCAAACCTGTTGCTTTTTTGAGTCACTTAATTGTTCATGTACCTTAATTACTGGCTCCCAGTGTGGGGCAAGATAATTTCATTAGTTCTCTATCTATCATTTCATGTCAGAGAAAGGAATTTATCGATCACTACATTTTTGCGCCCAATGTGGGGCACTCTCATTAGTAATTTACATGCCATGCAATATCACAAAGAATTTTTGATTCACTGGCGTGTCAAGTAAGATTTTAAATAATACAAATGAGAGACATTAGTCATTAATTATCAAATTGCAGTTGTGCAGATAAAACGCTGTGCATTCTCGTATAATCGCTAAATCTTACCATTATTGCTACTGACTTTATTCTAGATGGTATGACTTAGCGCTCGACGGGAAAATGGTTCAAATGGCTCTGAGCACTATGGGACTCAACTGCTGTGGTCATAAGTCCCCTAGAACTTAGAACTACTTAAACCTAACTAACCTAAGGACATCACACACATCCATGCTCGAGGCAGGATTCGAACCTGCGACCGTAGCGGTCATGCGGTTCCAGACTGTAGCGCCTTTAACCGCTCGGCCACTCGGCCGGCCCGTCGGGAAAGAATGACAATGAGACAACAGAAAACATGGAATTATAAATTGCGTAATGTTTAAATCAGTACTGTTGCTACGGTGGTCAAAATACAGTCAAACCTCGCTTAACGATTACCTTCTATAGCGATTCGCATAACGAGCAATACACAACGTAATTTTGTAAAAGGTTGAATCGCTCAACGAGCAGTTTTTTTCACGAGTCTGTTCAGCGACTTTTTTTTTTAAGTCTTCGGTATCCATTTCAAAAACCACCATCTGACCTAGATAGGCCTAGATAGACTCTTCAGTTGCTGTAGTGGGGATTCGTTGTTCTATGACAGTCCATCTTGTACAGTAGAAGCTCCAACAAATGACAACTGTACTGTTAGCGACACTCCCCTTATTACAGTTGTTTTCTCCGGTACGACGGTACCTCCACTCCAGTCTCATCGATCATGCTGAAAATTCTCTGTAACGATGTTACAAGTTCACCCAACTTCGAACACTCTTGTTAACTCACTGGCTTGAAATACCGTTTCATAAATTACATTTTAGATTCGTCGACGTTAACTAACAAGATATCAATGAAGGTTCCCATTATCCGGTACGTAGAGAGATGTTTCATTAAACTAGCCGTTTTCTGTGATTGCACCCATTTTGAAGAGTAGGCAAAATCAAATCTCTTTTGACAGCTTCATTTAAAAAAGGATATACAGTATTATACATTATATTACTATTTTATAAGTGGCTTTGGTATTTTTTTGGAACGGGATGCGTTACTCACTTTTTACGTAATACGTTTCGTATAACGAATGTTTCGTGTTTCGCATTTCTCAGGCTGAGAATGGAATTATGCTCGTTAAGCGAGGTCACATGTCGATTCCTCAAAGTTACTTACATTTACTTTCACTCACTTTCGAAAGAAGACAATATTTATTTTTAATAATTGCGAAAGTATTTGGGTATATTTTATTACAAATTATTGTACTAGTTTTTAGACATTTTTTCGACTCTTTTCATGAGTCATTATCAAAATAACAATGATTCACTTCACGGCAGTCATAATTAAGAGTTACGAAAGTAGAAACAACGCCAACACACAGTGTGTCAATTACAATCTGAGATGAGCTCAAGTGTCCTAGATCCGCTCAGTCGAAACGGCTGTACATCGTGCCTTCTTTCACTGTTGTCAGTCCTAGCGATCTATCGTGTGGTTCGAGGCACGGTTACAGAAATGCATTTTAGTAACCGTGGTGTGAAGTCTTGCACGAGAGCTGTGTGTCTGTTGTTGCACCCATTTTGAATTACATTTCAATGATGTGCTGTCAATTATTGTGCTAATTCTGTGTGATCTTTTTACCATAG
Source organism: Schistocerca cancellata (assembly GCF_023864275.1). Classification (NCBI taxonomy): domain Eukaryota; kingdom Metazoa; phylum Arthropoda; class Insecta; order Orthoptera; family Acrididae; genus Schistocerca; species Schistocerca cancellata. The sequence goes on along the minus strand of NC_064626.1, from coordinate 498,290,140 downwards.
CAGATGACGGGCGCCGTTTGCACCGTGAAGTTAATGTGGTCCTAATCCTCTCCCCGTAAACCCCTCAGAGGTGAACCCGTGAATGCAATCTGTAGGGTACAGGATTTAGACACCCTCGCCGCGCTAGTTCCGTTCCGCAGATCTCGTAAGGGTTCGACAGACATCGCGTCACTTCTCACTGCTGCAAGTCTTCGCGTATTTGAACGCAACATGTTTTAATTAAATTCATATTTATTACTAGAAATGTGCTTTCACGAAACCTTGTCACTTCGATCTGATATTTCTACCACAGCAGACGATCTTCACGACAGACATGTTATCGGCCGTGCTGAACATTCTGGTTCCTCCGTTTAAAGTGATTAACCTGAAGTCGCTCCTGCGACCGCGACACCACCAACGCAACTTGCAGTTTCGTCACATGTTATCCTGAAAGTCATGGATCAAGAAAGATAGACAGTTGCAGTTAATTTTTTGTTTCCAAAAAGCATTTGACTCAGTATTGCACCTATGCTTATTATCAAACGTACAATTGTGGTTGATATCGAGCGAAATGTGTGACTAGTTAGGAATTTCTTTGTAGAAAGGACACAGAATGTTACCTTGGGTGAAGAATCATCAACAGACGTAGAAGTACCTTCGGGTGTGCCTCAAATAAAGGTGTTGGGGCTGCCGCTGTCCATGTTGTATATTAACGAGCTTGTATACAATGTTAATAGTAACCTCTGACTTTTCACAGATTATGCAGCTATCTACAAATAAATGCTGTCTGAAAGAAGTTGCACAGTTATTCAGAAGTATCTTGATGAGATTTCAAAATGGTGCAAAAAGTGGCAGCTTGCTGTAAATGTTCCGAAATGCAGAACTCCGCACTCCACAAAACGAAAAAACATAGTAGCCTTTTACTACAATATCAATGAGTCCCAAATTGAATTCCTCAACTCATAAAATTACCTGGTTGTAACAGTTTGTAGGGATATGAAACAGAAAGATCACATAGGGTCAGTCATAGGTGAAGCAGGTGGCAGACTTCAGTTCATTGGTAGAATACTAGGCAAACGTAAAAAAAATATAAAAGGAGATTGCTCACAAAAACCACATGCAATCCATCCTAGAGTATTGCTCAAGTGTGTGGGACTCATATCAAATAGGATTAATAGGTGTCAAGGAGGAGCTGAAGAAACTGAGCTAGCCGCACTTGAAAGATAGAAGAAAACTATCCTCAGAAGCATTTGTCTCAACGTTTCAAGAACTAGCTTTAAGTGAAGAATCTAGGAATATACTACAACCCCTTACACATCACTCCCACAGGGTTTTTGGGGGCAAGATGAGATTAATTACAGGTTGCACGGAAGTGTTTAAACAGTCATTCTTCCCACGTTACGTATGCGAAAGTTATTGGAAATAGCCCTTATAGCTGGGGAAGCAACATCTACCATGCACTTCTCAGTTGTTTGCAGGGTAAGGATGTAGACGTAGATATATAGTAATGGCTACATATATACATCATCCAGCTTCCATACTAATTGACATATGCCGCCTCACTAACGTTCTCTTATCAAGCTTAACTTCAACGAGTCGTTTTGTATCCAGTGGCACTGAAACACTGAAAACAGAAACGAAAGCAATAGAAACGTCATGAGTGTCAAGATTCCAGTTAAGTATCGCCTGGAACCATACACTTGCCACCATTTGATACGAAGGGAAACACAAATTTTCGACGACAGTTACGTTGAAAGGAAGTGGAGGTTCCCGTGTAGCTACAGTTTTGGTTTGGTTCATGGCCATGGAGACACCTGGCAAATCCGCAGAACGCCATATCTGTTCTCCAAGTACGGGACTCTGAAGATACTACCGCCATCCATATGCAAACAACTCGATAGAGCACACGCAACTTCCAAATGAGAACTCCGTAATGCTGCACTGTTGTGCTTGACCATGAACGTCACCTGTGCAACGTGCTCCGTACGTTGCGAGTGTCAGTCATGGTCAAAACAGTGTTCTGTGTAGTTCTGAGTGCATTGTGTTGGAACTAAGTGAATTGGAACGAGTGCAAATTGTTGGTGCTCGTATGGTGAATTCTTCTATAACAAAGGGAGACAATGTATTTGATGTTTCAAGAGTTATCATATTGAAAATTTATACGGCATATAACAAAAGAGGAAAAACATTGTTCGGTAAGTCACACTGCGGACGAAAGTGTTCGTTGAGTAGTCGTGACAGACAGTCATTGTAGAAGGTTCCGGCGAAAAATAAGAATTCACTGCAGAACTGGATACCACACTCGCGAATCCTGTCAGCACCATAACAACAAGATGGGAGCGCCATAAGCTGGAAATTGCAGGCAAGCTGGAATTCCAAAACCACACAGCAGTGATACAACTTCGTCTTCTAGGCATAAAACCTGAATTGTGAAACAATGGAAGAACTCATTTGTTCGAATGAGTCTTGTTTCAACTGTTTCCAACTTTTGGTCGAGTCTGCATCCCAAGGGTGAAACATTGTGGAGTTTCGGTGATGATTTGACCAGCTACATCGTGGTATTCCATAGGCCTCATCGTTACTCTGCAAAGTCACATTACAGCCAAGTATTATGTGACCATTTTGGCTGATCAGGTCTATGCTTGTTCCTCAGTGGTGATGCTGTGTTCCAAGACGATAGAGCTTGTGTCCACACAGCTTGCATCAGCCAGCATTGGTTTGATGAGTAGGAGGATGAATTCTCACACCTCCCCTGACCACTACTGTTACCAGATATCAATATTATTGAGCTTTTGTGGTCAACTTTGTAGAGAAGGGTGCGTGATCGATATCACCTGCATCATTGTTACCTGAAAGTTCCACTTTATTGCAAGAAGAACACTGTAACGTTCCTTTAGAACCACACAGGAGCTGTATTTATCTACTCCAAGATGACTCGAAGTTGTTTTGAATACCAATGGGTTTCCTACACCATATTTGGCTTGGTAGTGTGTAGTGTTTTTGATGTTTTCATATTTTTGTCCAACCACGATAGTTCTATGTCCTTCAGAGCTTACAGTATCTATGAAGCATATGTTTTACACAAATTGAACTGATTCATGATCTGAAAAACCGTCATTTGTCACCTCAGTGACATGACAGTGTCCATAAATACACTCCTGGAAATTGAAATAAGAACACCGTGAATTCATTGTCCCAGGAAGGGGAAACTTTATTGACACATTCCTGGGGTCAGATACATCACATGATCACACTGACAGAACCACAGGCACATAGACACAGGCAACAGAGCATGCACAATGTCGGCACTAGTACAGTGTATATCTCCCTTTCGCAGCAATGCAGGCTGCCATTCTCCCATGGAGACGATCGTAGAGATGCTGGATGTAGTCCTGTGGAACGGCTTGCCATGCCATTTCCACCTGGCGCCTCAGTTGGACCAGCGTTCGTGCTGGACGTGCAGACCGCGTGAGACGACGCTTCATCCAGTCCCAAACATGCTCAATGGGGGACAGATCCGGAGATCTTGCTGGCCAGGGTAGTTGACTTACACCTTCTAGAGCACGTTGGGTGGCACGGGATACATGCGGACGTGCATTGTCCTGTTGGAACAGCAAGTTCCCTTGCCGGTCTAGGAATGGTAGAACGATGGGTTCGATGACGGTTTGGATGTACCGTGCACTATTCAGTGTCCCCTCGACGATCACCAGTGGTGTACGGCCAGTGTAGGAGATTGCTCCCCACACCATGATGCCGGGTGTTGGCCCTGTGTGCCTCGGTCGTATGCAGTCCTGATTGTGGCGCTCACCTGCACGGCGCCAAACACGCATACGACCATCATTGGCATCAAGGCAGAAGCGACTCTCATCGCTGAAGACGACACGTCTCCATTCGTCCCTCCATTCACGCCTGTCGCGACACCACTGGAGGCGGGCTGCACGATGTTGGGGCGTGAGCGGAAGACGGCCTAACGGTGTGCGGGACCGTAGCCCAGCTTCATGGAGACGGTTGCGAATGGTCCTCGCCGATACCCCAGGAGCAACAGTGTCCCTAATTTGCTGGGAAGCGGCGGTGCGGTCCCCTACGGCACTGCGTAGGATCCTACGATCTTGGCGTGCATCCGTGCGTCGCTGCGGTCCGGTCCCAGGTCGACGGGCACGTGCACCTTCCGCCGACCACTGGCGACAACATCGATGTACTGTGGAGACCCCACGCCCCACGTGTTGAGCAATTCGGCGGTACGTCCACCCGGCCTCCCGCATGCCCACTATACGCCCTCGCTCAAAGTCCGTCAACTGCACATACGGTTCACGTCCACGCTGTCGCGGCATGCTACCAGTGTTAAAGACTGCGATGGAGCTCCGTATGCTACGGCAAACTGGCTGACACTGACGGCGGCGGTGCACAAATGCTGCGCAGCTAGCGCCATTCGACGGCCAACACCGCGGTTCCTGGTGTGTCCGCTGTGCCGTGCGTGTGATCATTGCTTGTACAGCCCTCTCGCAGTGTCCGGAGCAAGTATGGTGGGTCTGACACACCGGTGTCAATGTGTTCTTTTTTCCATTTCCAGGAGTGTATTTGCTCTAATGTTTCAGTTTCTAGATATACAGTACAGTAGGTGTCTTGTTGTATGAAATTAATAGTACATGTTGCTCACTTTTTACAGATTCACCTTTGAAATTGATTGTGAAGTAATAATGGGCGGAATGCAATGATACTGATTTTTATATCATTTAAGATTTCTTTCAGCATTTCTAGAAATAAGAAAGTATTGCCTGTTGTTTGTCATAATATAACAGTTTCCTATTTCACATGCACAATATACGATACATTTTTCCACCATTTTCGCCATTTTATCCTTATTTACACTAACGGAAAAAAATCGCAACATCAAAAAATAATTACCGTAGAGTAATTACGTTTCAGAAGTATATTTTTTTTGGTAATATGTTTGGGTGATTAACATTGCAAGGTAACAGGTTAATGTAAGATAATGCGAGGTAAACCACTGTAAATGTGAAATACTGTTACATTAATAACGTTGAATGCAAGCATGCAAAGATGCATGCATTGTGTTGTACAGGTGTCGGATGTCAGTTAGTGGGATGGTGTTCTGTGCCTGTTGCACTTGGTCGGTCAATACAGGGATATAAATGCAGTTGCGGATGACGCTAACATTGTCGTCCGATGATGCCTCACATGTGCTCTGTTGGAGGCAGATCTAGTGATCGAGCAAGCCAAGACAACAGGTCGATACTCTGTAAAGCGTGTGGGGTTAAAACAGCGATGTGCGGCCGATTGTTATACTGTTGGAAAAGATCGTCTGCACTGCTGTCCATGAATGTCAGCACAACAGGTCGAATCACAGATTGATGTACAAATGTGCAGTCAGGGTGCATGAGATAACCACGAGAGTGCTCATGCTATCATAACAAACCGCGCCCCAGAACATAACTCCTGGTGTAGGTCTAGTGTGTCTAACACGCAGACAGATTGGTTGTAGGGCCTCAACTCGCATCGTCTAACCAACACATGGCCGTCAGTACCACCGAGGCGGAACCAGCTTTCATCAGAAAACACAACAGACCTCCACTCTGCCCTCCAGTAAGCTGTCGCTTGACAACATTGAAGCAGCAAATGGTGGTGGTTTGGGTTCAGTGGAATGCACTTTCAGGGCGTCTGGCTTCGAGTTCTCCTTCAGGGAACCGATTTGTAACATTTCGTTATGTTACTGTGGTGCCAACTGCCGCTCAGATTGCTGCTGCAGATGCAGTACAGTGCGACATAGCCATGCGCCGAACACGTCTTCCCTCTTGGTAGTGCCAAGTGATCATCTGGAGCCCGGACTTCCTGCGACCATAGATTTCCGGGACCACTGCTGCCAGCAATCACGTACAGGGGCTACAATCCCGCCGAGTCTTTCTGCAATATCACAGAAGGAACATCCAGCTTCTCGTATTCCTATTACACGACCAAGGTCAAACTCAACGAGGTGTCGATTTTTGGACCAAATCAACTCACCATGTCCAATCTCAAACGCAACTAACCCTCACGACCATTACAGCGTGTATTTAAAGCAAACCTGATTCGCGTCCTCATAGTGGCGTTACTAGCATCACTCTTATGCGACTAGCGCGAAATTTGAACAGACATCGTCTTCCAGATACAGAAATATGCCTACCAACTTTCGTAAATGTTGCACAGTTCCTTCTTGGTACTGTGATTTTTCCTGTTAGTGTAGACTAACTTATGACCCCTTCTGATATATGTATATATATCAGACCTCTGGTTGTGTATCTAGAAGCCTTTTACTATTTCCGAAACTACACTTCTAATATTTTTCTATGTGTTTTGTAATTCTTTGTTCCACAACACTGAACTTGCGTAATATCATCACTTAGATGTATCCCTAATTTCCTAAGGCAGTCATTTAACCTGATGGATTTTGGCATTGTACTGTTAATGAATCTATACATAGTAGTTGTTGTGCAATTTTTATCTCAGTAATACCCATATGCTGTCTGATAGCAGAACATCATCCACCTCTGATTGATGGCTGTTGATTTCTTGATTAGGGGATAACTCATTGCTGTTGCTACTACTGATGAGTATGTTAATCCTGTAAATTTATTATTATTTATCGTATGGCTTTACCAGTGCAAGTGCGGTATTGACATCGTAAATTTACATAACATATAAATACAAATATACATATACACACATACATAATAATATAAACAGAACAAACACCAGTCATTATTATATCTGAGCAAAGTTGAAATATAATCACAGCTACAATTCGTCAAAAAGTTATGTCCAAATGTGACAGCCATTTAATGGCAGCAGGGCTGGCCTCCACGAAGTCTCTCCAGTCACCACAGAACCTTCGCAGTGGGCAGTCTTGCACTAGATGTTGTAATGTTCGTTCATCAGTTTCACAGTCACACATTGGGTTATCATTGGCGCCCCATTTGTACAGCATGGATTTAGTTCTCGCGTGTCCAGTTCTCACACGGTTAAGCTGGCACCAGCTTTTACGAGGAAGCTACATTCCTGGGAGTTATTGGCTGGGGTCCTCTATATTGTGTCGGTTATTGTCACTATTGTTCCACTTGGTTTTCCAGGATTTGTGGCAGTCATAGGTATTTACTTGTGCAAGTGTTCTGTCTTCCCATATTGTCGCTCTTGATTTAAGGCGATATCGACAGCGGTCATCTAGTACTTGGTGTATCGGTAGTACTCTTGCCTTATCTGCATGATTTATTTTTTGCCATTCCTGGATTGTTGCCTGAATGATAGCTGTATTTGTTTTGATCTGCGGCTTTGTTATAAAAAGGCCTAGCTCTTTGAACTATTACAATAGTGTAGGAATCCTGTAGCTGACTACTATATTCTCCATAAACAGCTCTACTTAACTTCTTTGCCCAGTATTCCTAAATGCATTCATGTGTAATCTTGAATAAGCTTCGTTTTGCTGGTATCTATAAAAAACTATGGCCTGGCGTGTCATAAATGTTGTCAAGTCTCGACTGTCTCCTCCATTGTACTGTCATCTTGATTTACAAATTCTACATGCTGGATGTCCATCTCACCAGCCACTACAATATTGCTTCCGAAGCACAGTTTAATGTATATGCTTTACAGAAGTCTTATAGTAGGAGTGTAATGACAAACAACATTTTTGGAAAACACGTCATTTACACAGTAGAACAAAAATTTACATTATGGAAAAGCTATCTGGTACACTAACAGTGCCTGATCTTTATATACAAATGATTTGAAAACCTGTCTATCACACACAAAGCCAATTAGAACATCACGAACATATTTAAATGTGCTTGTAGATATCAACAGTGACAACTGAAATTCCGTTTCTGAGATGTAGACTGTCTAATTTCCATTAGGTTAAGTGAAATAATTTTCAAAATAAATGGTATGCATGTAATACAAGGTTTTGAAACCAACTTCATTGAGAATAAGTCCTCTTTGCAAAACATTACTGTATGTTTATAACATTAACTATTATTTATAATTTTATGATAAATTTTAGCAATGACCTTGTAAGGAGAAGTCCCAAGGCATGGAAACGATGTTTTGAAACCACTTACACAGTGGTGCAAGTTTGGGTCCCAGGTATTATAGCCCATTGCCTTTCACCCTAGTGGTCCCTCATTTGTGAGTAATCGGTAAAAAAAATCAGAGTATCTATCACCAGTGTATGTGCGTGTATATGTGTGTATGTGTGTGTGTGTGTGTGTGTGTGTGTGTGTGTGTGTTTGTGTGTGTAGTGTTATAAAACAATGTGTGTATAGTGACTAATAGTGATATATGAGTGAAAAGTGTTGTTGTTGTTGTGGTCTTCAGTCCTGAGACTGGTTTGATGCAGCTCTATCCTGTGCAAGCCTCTTCATGACCCTGTACCTACTGCAGCCTACATCCTTCTGAATCTGCTTAGTGTATTCATCTCTTGGTTTCCCTCTACGATTTTTACCCTCCACGCTGCCCTCCAGTACTAAATTGGTGATCCCTCGATGCCTCAGAACATGTCCTACCAACCGATCCCTTCTTCTGGTCAAATTGTGACACAAACTCCTCTTCTCCCCAATTCTATTCAGTACCTCCTCATTAGTTATGTGATGTACCCATCTAATGTTTATCATTCTTCTGAAGCACCACATTTCGAAAGCTTCTATTCTCTTCTTGTCTAAACTATTTATCGTCCATGTTTCACTTCCATACATGGCTACACTTCATACAAATACTTCCAGAAACGATTTTCTGACACTTAAATCTATACTCGATGTTAACAAATTTCTCTTCTTCAGAAACGCTTTCCTCGCCGTTGCCAGTCTACACTTTATATCGTCTCTACTTCGACCATCATCAGTTATTTTGCTCCCCAAATAGTGATCATTGCTTGTACAGCCCTCTCGCAGTGTCCGGAGCAAGTATGGTGGGTCTGACACACCGGTGTCAATGTGTTCTTTTTTCCATTTCCAGGAGTGTACTTTTCGTTCACTAGGAAGAGTCGTCATGGAGACGTGTTGTTTCAGAGGAATACCAGGCAGGCTATTACTTGGGCAGAGGGAATTTCAGTTGGGAATATTTTGAAGGGAATTTCCAGTTTCGGCAATTGCTTCACAACCGGCCCACTCAGCGACGGCTTGCGCTACCGCCACGTAAGCAGTTCGTTCGACAGGCGGCTATACAGGCGAACAGAATTAAGTCTTGCCCTCGGTGTTATTCACGGCACAAACGCCAAAACTGCCCCTCCCGACAAGCTCAGTGTTACGCTTGTAGTAGGAAAGGACATGTAAAATCCGTATGTTTGCAACGAAACAAACATAAGAATTCGGCCCACTCACAAAAATCTAGTCAAAAGGCCCATGTCATTAACGCAGTATATTCAAAGTTTGCAACAGGCATTCGCAAAACTGGCAGTTTCTTCAGTGATACGCCAGTCAAACAAATTTTTTGTTCACCTACTTATTTTTGGGAAGCGTGTGAAATTTCAGTTGGACGTGGGTGCCTGTGTCACATTCCTAAATCGTCACACATATGAACTGCTAGACTCCCCAAACCTGTCTAAAACTAGTACACAACTGACAGCTTATAATGGACAAGACACTCCCGTTCGCGAAAAATGTACATTGCCTGCCCTGTATCGCTCGCATACACGAACAGTGACTTTTACGGTGCTACAATCACGCGAATGTGGGAACATATTTGTTCTGGATTCATTTGATTTGTTTGGCTGTAACATTCAGGACAATGTGTTGTCAGTGTCTGCATTAAATGCAAAAGACAATGTAGCTAGCTTGCTAAAAGAATTTCCGGAACTCTTTTCTGAAGGTTTAGGCAACACTACTAGTTTTGTTGCACATATTACGCTGAAAAACAATGCTCAGCCGAAATTTGCCGGGCCAGAACTATTCCCATTGCATTACGGGACAAAGTCGCTGCTGAACTTAAAGAATTTCAAGATAGCGGAGCTATTGCACCCATATCAGTTAGTCAATGGGCAAGTCCACTGGTTTTGCTCCCCAAACCTTCAGGTCGCATTCGCCTCTTTGTTGACTTTAAGTCTACAGTCAACCCACAAACTGTAATTGATACTTATCCATTGTACGCCCAGAGGATCTCATGGTCAAATTAAGCGCTGGAGACTATTTTTCAAAAACTGATTCGCACGACGCGTATCTTCAAATACCGCTCGATGAAGAATCTTAAAAAAGTGTGTGTAGTAAATACTCATTTAGTGTTTAAATAGTTGCATTTGCCTTTTGTAAGTGCTTCCGCACCCGCCATTTTCCAGTGGTACTTGGAATAGCTGACTGCACAAGTACCAAACTGTTCGAGCTATTTGGATGATACTGTAGTAGCAGATCGTACACCTCAAGACCATATTGCAAATTTGCGTGCTTTGTTTCGTGTGTTACCAGATGCAGGACTAAAGTGTCGACCGGACAAGTGTAATTTTTTTAAACTTGAGTTGCGGTATCTTGGTCATGTCATAAGCAGTCGAGGTGTACATCCTCTTCAGTCGCATTTGTTAGCCATTCGAGATTTTCCAGTTCCTCGCAATGTCACAAAACTGCAATCAGTCTAAGGGAAAATGAACTATTATATTCGATTCATAGCGAATGTTGCACAAATCGCAGCTCCATTGCATCGCTTGCGTCGCAAGGATGTCCCCTTTGTTTGGAAAGATGAGTGCCAAGTAGCATAATACAAAACATGCTGCCCTTCTTTGAACTTTTTCGATGTACTCCGTCAGTCCCATCTGCTTTCCGCTAACATACCATACTTCACATGCGACTAGAATCTCTTTGGATTTTCGGCTAGGTTTCGTGACAAAGTTTCGTTGTGGAAACTGTTATAAGCATCTCGCATTGAAGTCCGCGCTAAATTTCGAGCTACTGTAAAAGATCGCCAATCTTGGCGATTTTGTGTCTGTTTAAATTTGGCATGTTTGTTTCGTTTTTTCTGCAATATTGTTCTAACCCTTTTTGTGTACCAAGGAGGATCAGCTCCATCGTTATTTGGTATAAATCTCTCAATTGCTGCCGATACTATTTCTTTGAATTCAAGCCACATCTGGTCTACATTTATATTATTAATTTGGAATGAGTGGGGATTGTCTGTCAGGAAAGCGTCAAGTGAACTTTTATCTGCTTTTTTGAATAGGTGTATTTTTCGCTTATTTTTGGAGGATTTGGGGGTTACAATATTCATTCTCGCTATGACAACCCTGTGTTCACTAATCCCTGTATCGGCTTTGATGCTCGTTATTAACTCAGGATTATTTGTCGCTAACTGGTCAAGTGTGTTTTCACAACCGTTTACTATTCGCGTGGGCTCATGAACCAACTGCTCAAAATAATTTTCAGAGAAGGCGTTTAGCACAATTTCAGATGATATTTTATGCGTACCTCTGGAATTAAACACGTATCTTCGCCAACATATCAATTGTAAATTAAAGTCACCACCAACTATTATCGTGTGAGCCGGGTACGTGTTTGAAATGAAACTCAAGTTTTCTTTGAATCTTTCAGCAACTGTATCATCTGAATTGCGAGGTCGGTAAAAGGATCCAATTATTATTTTATTCCGGTTGCCAACAATGGTCTCTGCCCATACTAACTCACAGGAAGTATCTACTTCAATTTCGCGACAAGTTAAACCACTTCTAACAGCAACAAACATGCCACCGCCAACCGTGTTTATCCTATCCTTTCGGAACACCGTTAGATTCTTCGCAAAAATTTCGGCTGAGCTTATATCCGGCTTTAGCCAGCTTTCAGTGCCATTTCTAAGCAGGGATGGCTAGAGGACAAATGTAAGTAGGTAGAGGCTTGTCTCACAAGGGGTAAGATAGATACTGCCTACAGGAAAATTAAACAGACCTTTGGAGAAAAGAGAACCACTTGTATGAATATCAAGAGCTCAGAAGGAAACCCAGTTCTAAGCAAAGAAGGGAAAGCAGAAAGGTGGAAGGAGTATATAGAGGGTCTATACAAGGGCGATGTACTTGAGGACAATATTATGGAAATGGAAGAGGATGTAGATGAAGATGAAATGGGAGATATGATACTGCGTGAAGAGTTTGACCGAGCACTGAAAGACCTGAGTCGAAACAAGGCCCCGGGAGTAGACAACATTCCGTTAGAACTACTGACAGCCTTGGGAGAGCCAGTCCTGACAAAACTCTACCATCTGGTGAGCAAGATATATGAGACAGACGAAATACCCTCAGACTTCAAGAAGAATATAATAATTCCAATCCGAAAGAAAGCAGGTGTTGACAGATGTGAAAATTACCGAACTATCAGTTTAATAAGTCACGGCTGCAAAATACTAACGCGAATTCTTTACAGACGAATGGAAAGACTAGTAGAAGCCGACCTCGGCGAAGATCAGTTTGGATTCCGTAGAAATATTGGAACACGTGAGGCAATACTGACCCTACGACTTATCTTAGAAGCTAGATTAAGGAAAGGCAAACCTACGTTTCTAGCAATTGTAGACTTAGAGAAAGCTTTTGACAATGTTGGCTGGAATACTCTCTTTCATATTCTGAAGGTGGCAGGGGTAAAATACAGGGAGAGAATGGCTATTTACAATTTGTACAGAAACCAGATGGCAGTTATAAGAGTCGAGGGACACGAAAGGGAAGCAGTGGTTGGGAAGGGAGTGAGGCAGGGCTGTAGCCTCTCCCCGATGTTATTCAATCTGTATATTGAGCAAGCAGTGAAGGAAACAAAAGAAAAATTCGGAGTAGGTATTAAAATCCATGGAGAAGAAATAAAAACTTTGAGGTTTGCTGATGACATTGTAATTCTGTCAGAGACAGCAAAGGACTTGGAAGAGCAATTGAACGGAATGGATAGTGTCTTGAAAGGAGGATATAAGATGAACATCAACAAAAGCAAAACGAGGATAATGGAATGTAGTCGAATTAAATCGGGTGATGGTGAGGGAATTAGATTAGGAAATGAGACACTTAAAGTAGTAAAGGAGTTTTGCTATTTGGGGAGCAAAATAACTGATGATGGTCGAAGTAGAGAGGATATAAAATGTAGATTAGCAATGGCAAGGAAAGCGTTTCTGAAGAAGAGAAATTTGTTGACATCGAGTATAGATTTAAGTGTCAGGAAGTCGTTTCTGAAAGTATTTGTATGGAGTGTAGCCATGTATGGAAGTGAAACATGGAAGATAAATAGTTTGGACAAGAAGAGAATAGAAGCTTTCGAAATGTGGTGCTACAGAAGAATGCTGAAGATTAGATGGGTATATCACATAACTAATGAGGAGGTATCGAATAGGATTGGGGAGAAGAGAAATTTGTGACACAACTTGACTAGAAGAAGGGATCGGTTGGTAGGACATGTTCTGAGGCATCAAGCGATCACCAATTTAGTATTGGAGGGCAGCGTGGAGGGTAAAAATCGTAGAGTGAGACCAAGAGATGAATACACTAAGCACATTCAGAAGGATGTAGGTTCCAGTAGTTACTGGGAGATGAAGAAGCTTGCACAGGATAGAGTAGCATGGAGAGCTGCATCAAACCAGTCTCAGGACTGAAGACCACAACAACAACAACAACGATTTGAGCATCAGTGCTTTCTATTAGCGCTTGGAGCTCTGGTACGTTGCCAACACAGCTACGACAATTTACAACGTTTATACCAATGGTTCCTGTATCTACGTTCTTCCTGTGTTTGGCGTGCACCCTATGTGACTGAAGCCCTTCTTGTGTTTTCCCGAGACCGTCTAACCTAAAACACCTCCCAATCCATGCCACACAGCCCTTGCTACCCGTGTAGCCGCCTCCTGCGTATAGTGAACACCTGACCTATTCAGCGGAACCCGAAACCCAACCATCCTTTGGCGCAGCAGCCTGCAGCCTACACGGTTGGAGAACCGTCTGTGCTTCTGATTCAGACCCTCCTCTCGGCTCTGTATCAGAGGTTCGCAATCGGTCCTGTCGACTATGCTGCAAATGGTCACCTCTGCTTTCAACTTGCAAGCAAGACTGGCGGCATTTACCACTTCTGTTAGGCGCTCGAAACCAGAGAGAATCTCTTCTGATCCAAAGTGACACATCATTGGTACCAACGTGAGCCACCACCTACAGTTGGCTGCACCCTGTGCTCTTCATGGCATCCGGGAGGACCCTTTCCACATCTGGAATGACTCCACCCAGTATGTACACGGAGTGCACATTGGTTTTCTTTCCCTTCTTATCAGCCAAGTCCCTAAGGGCCCCATAACGCGCCCAACGTTGCAGCTCCCAACTACCAATAATCCTACCCTCTGCGATTCTCCAGATCTTGCAGGCTGAGTGGTTTCCTCTGAAACAAGACAGGCGACAGCATTTGGCTCAGCGACAGTGTCAGCCACAGACAGCAACTGGACCCTGTTTGTCAGAAAAACCAGGGAGGCCTTATGTGTGGCCGGCTGGGAAGCCTTTCGCCGCCTGATTCGCACCGGGGCGACCTCCCACTCGACCACAGGTGTGGGGTCAACCTCAGTGCGAGCAGTAACTGTGTTGGCCACTGGTGAGGACCGATCAGAGGACGCGGAGTTGCTGGACGTCCGTTCGATCCCCACGGCCGGCCCACAACAGTGGTGCCCATCCACTGCAACCTCAAGCTGTGTAACTGAAGCCATCACAGCCTGAAGCTTAGAGCGAAGTTTCACCAACTCGGCTCGCATCCGCACACAACAGTTGTCCATGCTAAAGACTATGGAAAACTGAACTATGCAGATAAATGGACTATCAGCACGTGCAGCGCAACTCTACTGTAGACCCTAATGAAAACGCAGGAACTGTCTAATAATACGCAGATATTCAGAAACCTAGCTGCCAGAGCACTCAGGTGAAACTAAGTAATTCGACCCTGGTTAGGAACTTGTAATATGTCACAATATCGGTTTACTTTCCGATGCAAACGAAAACCCGAGAACTGTGGCTGTTAGATATTAAATTTACACTCAGAAACTCAAGAAACTAGACTATTAAAGTACACAAATGATATAATAAAATTCGCTCCTGGTTAGGAACTCATAAATGTCACAAAAGCGGTTACTTTCCTGTTGCTGCGTCTGTCTCGGTCGGCTTCTACTGCCTGACTGACTGCCTGACTAATGCCAACAAGCGGTCACTAGTTTCCAAAACAAGCAAACAAACGACTATCGACTTGCGGTGCGCAAATCTTCTGCAGACCCTGACGAAAATGCAGGAACTTGTAAGGGATCTGTGATCCCATGAACATAGATTTCAGTATCCGACACCCAGGTCGATAGCAGATGGGAGTCGATTGTTGAGCACTGCAGGAGGCAGTGAGATTGTTGTCAAGTGAGCAGCAGTGCTGGGAAGATGGGCAAGAATGGTGGTCGAGCTGAGTATGGTGTCAATGGCAGATGTGCTGAGTGAGTAGTAAAGGATAAATTCACCAGAGTGTGACAAATGAGCGCATCCCCCTGATCGTCGTGGGGTTGACCCTCATCAATACCTATTCACAAGTGATATAAAACCAAAAGTGACAAGTGCCGAAGTATGTGTTTCACGTCAACTGCGTCGGCCAGCAACAACCATGGATTGCAGTGGGGATTGTTGTGAATGTTAACCATCATCATTGCATGTGACAAAGTACTTAAAATCAGCAACCAATAAAAGATATAACTGTAATGAAACGTGTAAGGCGAAGGTGGCAACTGCCTCAGAATTTGTGTGTTAGTAGAAAATAGTAGAGCCAAGTGGCTAAAGTAGAAACAACGACGATGTGGAGTTCGACATCTAGTGGCGAACCTCCGTAGTATAAGACGTCTGCAACACCTACCCGCCGATCAGCGAAATACGTGAGAGCAACTACATCCCACCGCCAAACCGCCGAACTACGAGACTGTGTCAGCACGATTCGCCACGGACTTAGCAGTGCACACGGCACCACACTCAGCTACAGCAATGCATCGCCTGACAGTCGCCGCACCAGAGGAGCCAACGCCAACACGACTAGTAGCGCGACTTTAAATGTCAAAACATTGCAACTTCGACGAGTGTCTAGGGGTGAGTGAAGACGATTTTGCTGGCGCGAAATTAATTAATATTGCACTGTCTTCAGAGTGCTGAAGGAACTTCAAATTAAATTTGGCAATTGCAAAAAGACATAAAAACAATATTTTTTTACTTTTTTTGCGAATTGTACTCTGAAGCATGGTATGCTAATATGTGGGTTTTTCATGCTGTATAGCACAGAATAGTGTCTCATTTGGATTATTTATTGTAAATTACATGTTTATATGTCTTCTAAGCTGTTGCATGTATATTACTTCAAGAGTTAGTGTATAAATGCGGTCATTGATGTTTGATCTGGGTAGGCTTGTGTAATTTATGGTTTTCAATGGAGAGGCCTGTTTTGCCAATCTGGGTTAACCTAATAAAGTGAAGGATTATTTAATTATTAGCTAATTAGTGAGTGTTTGGGTTAGTAGGAGGTTATTTTATTTTTCTTGTCTGTGCATAGTGAATAGTTGAGAATGGATCCTGAACTGAAAGAAAAGGTTGTGGAGGAGGTAGTTAGAAAAATGGAGACAGGGCAGGAGGACAAGGATGAGTATGAAATTGGTAGTAGTGGAATGTCAGTGGACAGCCCATTGGGGCATTCATCCAGTTACCCTGAGACACCAGTAAAACCAATTAGAAATGAACTGAGTATAGAGGATGGAGAATCGCAGTCAATAATATTCAAGATGCTCCAATAATCAACCAGTATATAGAAAAGATGTCCAAAAGAAACGATGACATCAAGAAAGGAAATGACGAAATCAAGAAAGGAAATGAAGAAATCAACAAGCATACAGAAGAGATGTCCAGAGGAAATGAAGAAATCAAGAAATAAAACAAAGAAATCTAGAAAAGTATAGCAGAGATTTCCCAAGAAAACCAAGAAAATTTAAGGAAAGGACTGCAGGAATTCCAGGAACAGATAAGAATACCTCTTAAGGAGCGAGTGACAAGCTGCATGTGAAGGTAGATCGACTCCGAGAAGAGATAAACAATATGAAGGCAGAGATAATTGGAAAAGCTGAAGTAGATGTCGAGGCATCAAAACTGAATTGGAAGGGAGAATGTAAAAATTGAAACACATCAACACCAACAGATTAAAGACATGGTATAAATACAACAGCAGTGCCAAGTTTATATTGGTAAATTGGGAAATAGGCAAGTGAAATTGGAGGAGGCTGTGGAACATATAGTCGCAAACAGATGCAGGAGTGCCAGAAGTAATAAAATGAGAACAAGATCAGAAAGCCAATGTTTATAAAATGTTGTGGGAAGGTAATTGGTCAAACAAGAGTTTGTGTAATCTTATAGAGTTGTTTTATGAGGCATGAAAAGGTAAAGAAATTGTAAGAGAATCAAAGTAATGTATCATCCTGTAAATAGGAAGGCATATAAAGAAACAAATACATGATAAGATACTTATGTGAATAATTGATGTGAAATATGATGTACAGAGAGGCCAAGGAGCCTGGAGTAGTATTTTTATGTAGCTATTGCAGCGAATATGGAGGGTTGATGTAGGTTGGAGCATCTTAGCATTAGTTATAGCGATGCAAATAGTTATGTAAGACATATTTAGTGCAATAATGGAGCATTTAAGATTATTGAATCAATCTGTAGAGGTATGAGGAATTGTAAAATAAGTGCATATTTGCAGTTGAAGTTTCTGCTAAGTTGAGGGAGTTATATGTAATGTGGTGTATTGAATATGAGATATTTGAAGAATGTCATTTAGCACACAAGCAACATCAGAGTCAATTATGGTTATACTTAGGTCGAGCTTTAGAAGCAGAATTCTGATACTGTGTAATGAATAATAAATATCCATACAGCAGATTTGGATAAATGTCAATATAACAGGAAATATTGTACCTCTCATCTTAGCATTAAGTGATAACAATTCACATATGGCAGTATAAATGTTTGGAAAAATGAAATGATCAGTAATGTAAAAATTTTTATTGGGCGAGCACATTAGTTATAGCGATGCAAATAGTTATGTAAGACATATTTAGTGCAATAATGGAGCAATTAAGTTTATTGAATCAATTTATAGAGGTATGAGGAATTGTAAAATAAGTACATAAGTCAAGGTATAAATACTATATTTTGTTCTCATTTTCAATTTAGCTTGTGTTAAAGACTCAAATCAATAAGTTGTGAAATTCTTCCTTAACTTCCGTGTGTGTTGACCAAGTGAGTTATAATTTAGAGCGATAGTAGTATGGACGGCAGGAACCCTGTTGAAAGGACGGCATATGAAAAGGGTAGCTGGCATTCGACTAGATTTTTTTCTTGTCTTTGCTGTAGATTAACCAGTAACAAGTATGTAGTTAATGGCCCATACAAACCTTTGAAAGTGAAGATTTTTGGTAAATGAATGTAAGACAAAGTTTGTAAAAATATTGATATTATATGATGTTTCTGTAGGGGCAGTTTGCTACCGGAGTCAATAGGGTATTATTTGTGATATGTTGTAACTTTCAGTATGTGAACCAGAATTTAATGTTCCTCATTTTCATTTATATGCTGTGTGACAATTTTTTGCTATGATTCTTTTTGGCCTGTGGCTACAAAGAAGGTCTTAGGGCGGGGATGTAAGGGATCCATGATCCCACGAACATAGATATTAGTATCCGACACCCAGGTCGATAGCAGACAGGAGTCGATTGTTGAGCGCTGCAGGAGGCAGTGATATTGTTGTCGAGCAGTAAACTGTGTCTAATAATACGCAGATATTCAAAAACCTAACTACCGAAGCACTCAGGTGAAACTAAGTAATTCGCCCTTGATTATGAATTTGTAATATGTCACAAAATCGGTTTACTTTCCGACGCAAACGAAAACGCGAGAACTGTGGCTATTAGATATTAAATTCACACGCAGAAACTCAAGAAACCAAACTATTAACGCACACTGATGATATAATAAAATTCGCTCCTGGTTAGGAACTCGTAAATGTCATAAAAGCGGTTACTTCCCTGTTGCTGCGTCTGTCTCGGTCGGCTACTACTGCCCTGAATGAATTTGAAACATTCTGTGAACGCAATGGCATACAGCATCTAACTAGCGCACCGTTCCGCCCACAGTCAAACGGCGAAGCAGAATGTTTGGTCCAAACCTTCAAGCAGCAGATGGCCAAACTTCGCTCAGCACACACCAGGGGTCAAGTGTTGCCACTGTTTGTCGCCTCCTATTGTTCGCACCCATGTGATGGACCATCGCCGGTGGAATTGCTTCACGGCCACCGCCATCAGGCACTGCTCCACCTGCTCCACCCTCGCCAAAGGAAGGGTGTAAGTATCATTTCGCACCGCATGATATTGTCTTTTACAAGGTTTTTAGTGTCAGCAGGCGGTGCACGAGGCTAGATCGTCCATCGACTTAGCACTTGCATGTACCTTATTTCAGGCCCAGATGACTTGCAGTGCCGACATCAAAATCAATCTCACCTCTATCATATGCACGATGATCTTTCAGTGTCTCTTCCCCCAGATTCATGGATCCAGAGGACAGAACGGCCAAAGCAGGCACCAGAGGGTACCATCACGACACTGCAGGACGACCCCATACAGACGGAGCCTCCGCCTCCTCCTCTCGACCTACCAATAGAGCTGGACCTGACCGCATTGCAGCAGTCGCCACCTTCTTCATCTGGTTCATGGCATCAGGAGGTGGACGCGTACTCTTCTGTTCGTTTTCCGGGGAACATTTCCGCCAGAGCGAAGGCCGGATGGCGGGGTACGACCGGAAGCTTGACGTTCCCTGCAGCCACACGCTCCTGACCAGCGATGCTCCCTCACTCCATCCTCCTCCGCCGTGCTCGCGCTCCCTGCATGTCAATGGGTCGCCGCTTGGGGGGGGGGGGGGGAGGAATGTTCCTGTGTAACAACAAGAGCCGCTACGAAGATGAAGAACACAAGAGCAGAGAATGCTGTGAGATGACGTCAGCCAATGGTTCGCTGACTAGGACCGCACCACGACAGGAGCGGCCTCTAGCCGAAGAGAATATAAGCGCTGCTCCTGCCAGCCTCGGCTGGACGGTAGAAGACGGACAGTAGTAGCCCGGACTATAAGAGAGGCACCAGAACAGCCGTTATTAGTGGTCCATATCCATTACTTGCATGGACATTGTACATAGCGAAAGACACTGATTATTTACAGGTCACCTATCGCTTGGGACACCATTGTAAACCAAAGTTAAGGGTTGTCAGTCTTCTTTAATGTAATAAAAACCATTAAAGTGATTTGTTTGAATTGTTGTATAGTTACCCGAGAAAGCATCTTTTAGGCACCCTACAAGAGATGAGTGGGCAGGACCCCACAAAAACCTTGGTCAGAACTAGGGAAGGGGAACTGTTTTTAATTTAATTCGGACACAAGGTGTTCCAGGCAAAGCAGCTGAAAGGTATTTATGTGCGAATATTCAATGTAAAGTCGATGATCTGCACGACGTGCAGTGCACGGATGTTGCTGCCGATCATGATTCACTACCACACACACATCAGCACTTAAAAAATTATACTTTGTGTGGCCTACAATGAGTCTGAGAAAAGATCTTGTTTAACGTTATGAAATTAACCAACTCATCAAGCCAACTATATCTTAAAGCAAGCTGGTATTTCTTTGCTAGTTCTGTAACGGCTAGTGTTCCCGTCCTTTATCTGCTCGATATTTTCTGCACAAATCTTTCTCTTCCAGGCTTCGCTCCCTGTATATTTTCTAGGTTGATGTTAATTTCATGTTTCATGGATCATTTTGCACTATAAAACGTAATGACGAGGAATGTGTCATTTCACATTCACAACGCAAATTAATTTGTAAAATATGGCTAAATGCTGAACATTTATAAGTATCTTTTTAGTAATTCCTACCCACCACATTTTACACATTACAATAATATAATTCTTGTACAGAGTAAAAGGAGTTGTCAAGGAGAAAAGTTTTTGGTTTGTTTTCAAATTTTACTTTGCTGTCTCTCAGAGGTTTAACAGCCTGGGCAAGTGATAAAATTTTAGTTGCAGAATTGTGTACCCCCTTTTGTGCTAACGAGAACCTTACTATGGAGTAATAACGTAATTTTCCTTCTGGTATTGTAATTATGTACATTATGTAATTGTTCCTTCTGAACTGCAGTGAACTATTCACAAAAAAATTTCATTAGGGAATAAATATAGTGTGAAGCAGTAAACAGAATGTCCAACTCCTTAAAGGGATGTGTACAAGATGATCATGGGTGAACACCACATATCATTATTACAGCACGTTTTTGAGGTATGCAGAGTTTCTTTCTTAAATTGAACCAACCCAGAACATTATTTCATACGATATAATTGAATGAAATTTTGCAAAATATTTCAAATTACTGATTTGGCTCTCTCCAAGGTTTGCAATGATTCTAACTGTAAATGTGGCTAGTTTTAGGGTCCTCAAATGTGTTTTTTTTGTTTAAATTCTCATCAATACGGACTCCTAAAAACTTTGAAGCTTCCACCTCATTTATTATTTCCCTACCATGTGTTACACTTATTGTCGGTGTAGTACCCCTAGATGTGGAGAATTGAATATATTGTGTCTTTTTAAAATTGAGGGTGGGACTATTAGCAGAAAACCAGTCAATGATACTTTTAAGAAGATTGTTTAACATTTCTATTGTTTCTGTATTATGCTTGTAGCTCCTTGTATCTCATTATGCATATCATTCACGTGTCTTTTTTGTTTTGTTAATAACTTCATCAGGAAGAAGGCATTGCTTAATGGTGTCTTCTGATAGGTTACCAGATCTATGGAGGAGAAGAAAAGATGGGTGTGTCGATTTAGCATGGTACTAGACATACACTGGACGTATATTGATCGACTTTCATTATCTACTGTCGGTAGCTAGACAGACATAGGGCACTCTTCGATTCACGGTGATCTCAGAGTGTTGAGATCAAAAGACGAGGTGCTTGAATTCATATGTAATGACATCTACACGCAAAAACTTGGTCAACACACACGGAAGTTAAGGAAGAATTTCACAACTTATTCATTTGAGTCTTTAACACAAGGTAAATTGAAAATGAGAACAAATCTCTGTACTCTGTACTCTGAATTACTTTAGTAATACCAATCACTTCAGTAATGAAATACTATATTTTCTCGTTAAATTTTAGTAAATTGTTCTTCAGGTTGATCATAGTTTTTGAGTAAATAATTTTTTACTCATTTCGCTAAAAGTGTAATAGGCTATAAGTGCCGTGGTTTATGAATGTTTGAATTTTGAAGTAACTTGCTATCATCTAAATGGTAAATTTAAAGATGTGTGGTAATTTTAAAAATGTGTTGATGACTTTATTTGATATTTGTCTTGTTTAAATGTGCCAAATAAATACTCAGTGCAACTGTCAATGGTGATTGCCTGATGTGTCACTTGGTCCAGTCCTACCACCCCATTCCACGTTGTGCTACACATCATATATATATATATATATATATATATATATATATATATATATATATATATATATATATATATATATATATGATTTATCTTTCCTATCTGGCCACCCTCGGCCAGCTCTTTTTCTTTTCCGACCCTGACGCTATTAGGTTTCGAGGGCTAGGGGTCTTTCATTTTCCAACCTATACTTCTCATGCAGCGTCTGACCCGGAGCGGGCGGCTGCAAAAGGCGTCTGTATCCCATGTTAGGGGCGGCCTCCAGAACTGCGGAAGGCAACGGAATACCACCGCAGATTGTCTTCCCTGCATAATGCAGTCTCCATTTTATGCACAAAAAATGGCTTCCTCTCATGTTAAATCAGTGTCCGGAGGTAAAATAGTCCCCCATTCGGATCTCCGGGGGGGACAACTTGAAAGGAGGCAAAAAACCAAAACGAGAATTGGTACTTGGAATGTCAGAACTCTGCTACAAGCAGGAAAACTAGAAAACCTTAAAAGAGAGATGGAAAAGAATCATATGGACCTCGTAGGAGTTGCTGAGGTAAGATGGAATGGACATGGAGAGTTGCAGTCAGATGAATATGTATTCTACTACTCAGGAGGCGACATAAAAGGAATTAATGGAGTAGGAATGATTATGACAAAGGAATTGGCTAAATGTGTGGAATATGTAGACTATGCAAATGACCGGGTTATTGGTGTAAGGCTGAAAGGAGCACAAAAAGATTTACTGATTGTCCAGGTGTATATGCCAACTTCAGATCATGATGACCAAATTGTAGAGGAAACGTACAATGTAATAGAGAGAATAATGGACGAAAATAAAAAATGCTGCAAAATAGTAATGGGGGACTGGAACGCCATTGTGGGAGAAGGGAAAGAGGGAAACATAGTAGGCAGTCATGGTCTTGGAAAGAGAAATGACAGAGGTGAATGGTTAATTGACTTCTGCAAGGAAAGGCAGCTGATAGCGGCAAACACATGGTTCAAGAACCATAAGAGGAGGCTCTACACTTGGAAATCACCAGGGGATAAATACAGAAACCAAATAGATTTTATACTGGTAGAAGAAAGATACAGGAATGGAATCAAGAAGGTGCACACATTACCAGGTGCAGATATTAATAGTGACCACAACTTACTTATGGCAGAAATAGAAATAAGAATGAAAAAACTGAAAAAGGCGACAATGGTGAAGAAGTGGGATCTAGAGAAGATAAGGTCCAACAAAGAACAAATTACAGAAATGCTGTCTCGGGACTTTCTAAACACATTACGAGACAAAGAAGCACCTGATAATGCCAACGAGTACTGGAATATGCTGAAAGAAGGAATCATTAAAGCAGGACAGAAAAATATAGGATATGTAAAAGGGAAAAGGTCAAAAAAACCATGGGTCACACAAGAAATGATTTCCAAGATGGAGGAGAGAAGAAAATTGAAAAACAAGAACACTGAAGATGCAAGAAAGATATACCGAAGGTTAAATAATGAACTGCGAAGAGAAACAGAGCAGGCTAGGAGAAAATGGCTAAAAGAGGAATGTGATGAAATTGAAGAACTGGACAGGAAGGGAAGATACGACTTACTATACAACAGAGTAAAGACTATGACATGGGAACAAAACAGAGCAGGAAGTGCTACTATGGAAATTTTTAGTAAAGACGAAGAGGTAGTGTACAAAGATCGTGACGATGTCCTCCAGAGATGGGAAGAATATATAAAAGAGCTATATGACACAAATAGCAAACCAGAAACTCTGGAACTTGAATCACACAACAGTGTAAGTGATGAAGAGAAAGGACCGACCATCATAATGGAAGAAGTAAAGTCTGCCATTGCTGCAATGAAAAATGGCAAAGCAGTAGGTACAGATACAATACCGGGAGAAATACTAAAATGCTTGAACCACAATGGAATAAGAGAAATATTGAGGTTATGTAATAAAATATATGACAGTGGTGAATGGCCTGAGGACTTTTTGACAACAGTAATGATTCCATTACCGAAAAAACAAGGAACCAAGAAATGCAGCGAGCACAGGACTATCAGCCTCATTTCACATGCAGCCAAAGTGATGTTAAGAATAATTAATAAAAGACTTGAAAATGTAATGGAGGAAATCTCGGAGAGGAGCAGTTTGGCTTTAGAAGGAATACGGGCACCAGAGATGCAATAGGGCTCCTACGAATCTTGGGAGAAAGGTTTATTGAAAAAGGAAGAGACCTATATATGTGCTTCATCGATTTAGAAAAGGCATTTGACAATGTGGTTTGGGACAAGCTGGCGACTATTATGAGGGAAAAGAGAGTGGACTGGAAAACCAGAAGACTTATAAACTCATTATACCTTAATCAAAAAGTTTCAGTTAAAGTGAGAGGAGAAAGTACAAACTGGATCAGACTAGGGAAAGGAGTAAGACAAGGATGCTGTTTATCACCTACTCTTTTCAACCTGTACTTGGAAAATATGATTGACCAATGCTCATTAGATGACAAAGGAGTAGAAATTGGAGGAAGAAGAGTAGGATGCTTGAGATTTGCTGATGACATGGTCCTTCTAGCCACAGGGGAAAAAGAATTACAGGATTTGGTGGACACCATTGCAACTAACGGAAAAAAATATGGAATGAAAATTAACACAAATAAAACAAAAGTATTGGCAATAGGAGGAAATAAGGAAATAAAAATTGTGCTGAATGGAGAAACACTAGAACAAGTGCTAAATTTTAAGTATCTTGGAAGCAGGATAGACACCAACTGGAAGTGCACCACAGAAATTAAAACAAGGATAGCAATGGCAAAAGAGGCGTTTTATAAGAAAAGGAGAATCTTCTGCAGCGGTCTGGACAGAGAACTCAGAAAGAGACTCATAAAATGTCTTGTATGGAGTGTTCTTCTATATGGCGCTGAAACATGGACTATGAGGAAAAAAGACAGAGAAAGGCTGGAGGCTTTTGAGATCTGGACATGGCGGAAGATGGAAAGAATAAGTTGGATGGACAGAGTAAAAAATGAAGAGGTACTGAGAAGAGTGGGAGAGAAAAGACAGTTACTAGATGTAATAAAGAAAAGAAAAAGAAATTGGATTGGGCATATATTAAGAAAGAATGACGGACTGATAAAAACGGTTTTAGAAGGTTATGTAGAAGGGAAAAGGAAGCGAGGAAGGAAGAGATTCCAGATACTGGATGACATGATGGACGGTACAACATACAGTAGCCTTAAGAAGGAAGCAATGGATCGCAGAAAATGGAGAGGCAAAGGACCTGCTAATATAGCAGATAACTGATGATATATATATATATATATATATATATATATATATATATATGTGTGTGTGTGTGTGTGTGTGTGTGTTATACACTGCAGCGCCAAAGAAAGTGGTATAGACATGCATATTCAAATACGGAGACATGTGAACAGACAGAATATGCCACTGCGGTCGGCAACGCCTATTGAAGACAACAACTGTTTGGAGCATTGCTAGGTCCATTATTGCTGCTACAATGGCAGGTTATCAAGATTTAAATAAATCTGAAAGTCATGTTTAATGTCGCCGCACGAGCAATGAGACACAGCATCTCCGAGGTAGCGAGGTAGTGGGGATTTTTCCGTATGACCATTTCACGAGTGTACCTTGAATATCAGGAATCTGATAAAACATCAGATCTCCGACATCGCTGAGGGAGAATCGTTCAACATGACAGAAGTGCAACCCTTCTGCAAACTGCTGCAGATTTCAGTGTTGGATCATCAACAAGTGTCAGCTTGCGAACTATTCAACGAAACATCATCGATATGGGCTTTTGGATCGAAGGCCCACTTGTATACCCTTGATGACTGCACAATACAAAGGATTACGCGTCGCCTGGTCTGTCGATGTCTGGAAACATGTTGCCTGGTCGGAAGAGTCTCATTTCAGATTGTATCGAGTCGATGGACGTGTACCGGTATGGAAACACTAGTGAATCCATGGACTCTGCATGTCAGCAGGGGACTGTTGTAGCTGGTGGAGACTGTGTAATGGTATGGGGCGTGTGCTGTTGGAGTGATATGGGACCCCTGATTCATCTAGATACGACTCTGACAGGTGACACGTACGTAAACATCCTGTCTGATCACCTGCATCCATTCATGTCCATTGTGCATTACGAAGGGCGTGGACAATTCCAGCAGGACAATGTGACACCCCAAACGTCCAGAATTGCTACAGTGTGGCTCCAGGAACACTCTTCTGAGTTTAAACACTTCCGCTATCCACCAAACTCCCCAGACATGAACATTATTGAGCATATTTGGGATTCCTTTGCAACGTGCTGCTCAGAAGAGATCTCCACCCCCGTGCACTCTTACGGATGTATGGACAGCCCTGCAGAATGCATGGTTTCAGTTCCCTTCAGCACTACTTTAGACATTATTCTAGTCCATGCCACGTCGTGTTGCGGCACTCCTGCGCGTGTCGCGGGGGCCCTACGCGGTATTAGGCAGGTGTACCAGTTTCTTTGGCTTTTCAGTGCATATAGTATATACGGTTAACAGCGTGCTGGCAGGACGACTCACGGCTCAGTTGACAGGTTGTCCTGTCGCGATATGCAAATCCACTTGCGCTTCAGTCAAGATGAGCTTCACTCATTCTTTTGAAATGTTCTCTTCCTAACGCCATAGCACGCTGGTAGCCCATTAAATGCCGCCATGCTCGACAGGGTTAGTTATAACGTCACTGTCGGTATTCATCGCTGTAAATGGTAAGGAAGTGTAGTACAGCAATTTCACCTATAGATGATTAGGTAGTCACGTACTGGGTGATTATAATTAAAGTTAAACTTTCAAACCGCTGTAGAAATAACACCACTGGTCATTATGACGTCAAATTGTAACAGAATATTATCGGAGAAGGGGGAAACGTAAGACAGAAGAAAAATAAGTAGTTACAAAATGTACCAATAGATGGCGCTGTAAGCATCATAATTTAATAGTGGTCGACTACCAGTGACAAATGAATCATACAACAACGGCTAAGATGTATGTTTGACGTTAAACAAACTGCCTTACTCAGTGTTCGTGAGTGTACAGGTTTGATACTGTTAGTTACGCAAGCCCATCCACCACGGCAAGATCATATCACATCGGATGGGAAAATCTGTTTTCATTTGTCCTGAGGCCATAAACCGCATAAAAACCATCACTCACATCGATGTTTAGTTGTCCTGAGGCCAAACAACAAGTTGAAATCGAGAAACAGCATCTTCCACAACACATCGAGGTGTTTCCGGGGTCACGTTCAGAATGTGTTGCGCAATGCGTGCCTTCAATGCAGCTAAGTTTGCAATCGGAACACTGAACACAATATTTATCAGATAGCCCCACAGCCAGAAGTCACAAGGGCTAATATCAGGTGATCGGGACGGCCAGGCTAGAGGGAAACGGCGGCTGATAATTCTAGCATTTCCGTAATGGCGCTTCAGCAGCTGCTTAACTGGATTTGCAATGTGTGGAGGTGCGCCATCTTACATAAAAATGTTCCCATCCACACATCCACGCTGTTGGAGGGCTGGAATGATGTGGTTGCGCTTAGCATTGACGATACAGGTAACAAAACCGGAAGCACCTGTCTCTTCGAAAAAATATGGCCTTATGGATAAATGATGCCGTAAAGCATTTCAGGATGAAGTGGTACTGGTTGATTTGCGTGTGGATTTTCCGTTGCGCATATTCGACAATTCTGCGTATTGACATATCCTGCCAGGTGGAAGTGGGCCTCGTCTGTACACAAAATCTTCCACGGCCATTCATTGTCCACTTCCATGCGAGCAAGAAATTCTAAAGCAAAGGACTCGCTTGCTGGCAGGTCAACAGGAAGCAACTTGTGCACATGGGTAATTTTGAATGGATAGCAAAGAAGGATGTTTCGAATGATTTTACGCACCGTGCTCACAGGTATGTCCAATGTTCGGGCAATTCTCCGTGCACTACACGTTTGTACACCACCACTCGTCTGCCCCAGTATTGCTGTGGTCACTGCTTCCACAGACATCGAATCAATTCGTTTCCTCCCTCTACCAGGTCGCACACCAAAAGAACCTGTCTTTTCGAATTTCCTAATCATTTTCTCCAGACCCATGTGTTTTTTCAAACCCTTCAGTGTCCAGAACTTCTGCAGAGCGACTTGTGCATAGTAATCATTCTTGTAATACGGCTTTACAAGCAGAGTGCGATCCTGCATTGAGAAAGTCATGGCGAACACCGCAGACGCGAAAGGAGGAAAATCCGTGTACCCGGCATGTTTATACCAACTTCAATGGATCGTGCGCATGACAAGTGTTTTCATTTACGTATCCTGACACATACAGTGCCATCTATTGATCAATTTTCACATTATTCTTTTCTTCTGCCATACGTTTCCCCCCTTCTCTGATAATGTTCAGTTGCAATTTGAAGTCATCTGACCAATGGTGTTATTTCTACAGCGTTTTGAAAATTTAATTATAATCACCTTGTATATGTGTGTTTTCGTATGATGCCGGTAGTCTTGCAACAGAAGTTTAGAGAGCAAGGAATGAGGGCAGAATAGTGCTTTTACTGCCTTTGTCATAATCACTGCCGGCGAAGGTAGTCAGGATTAACCAAATTTACAGACATCGAAAATGTATACGAGAATGTGGGACTGCATAGAATTATGTTCTAGGCCGAACGGTGCCTACTCTCTAAGTGGGCAAAACATAAACATTTGGGTCGGCCGCTGTGGCCGAGCGGTTCTAGGGTCTTCAGTCCGGAACCGCGCTGGTGCTGCGGTCGCAGGTTCGAATCCTGCCTCGGGCATGGATGTGTGCGATGTGCTTAGGTTAGTTAGGTTTAAGTAGTTCTAAGTCTAGGGGACTGATGACAGATGTTATGTCCCACAGTGCTTAGAGCCATTTATTTTAAGACTTTGTAATCGAGACATTTGTGCATCAGCTTTACCGTCCAACTCTGGACACATGTTATTTCTTCGCCTTCCAAAAGCTAAGGAAAAGATTTGTAGGTGTCTTTTTGAATTCTTGAAAGTAGTTGCGTTGGCCTACGAAGGGATCAGTCAGTGTATAATGGTTTGAATCCTTCGCATCAGACGCCGCTCGAATAGAGAGTCGGTGGTTGTGTGTGAGGGTGAGAGGGGCGGGAGAGAGTTATGACATCCAAAACAATTATTTTTTAGAGAAAGCGTTAATGTTTTTAATTAACACATTGGTGTGCAAAACTAAAGGACGAAAGTGATTTTCGTGTAGTGAATCACTACCAAGTAACATTACTCGATGAAACTTGGAGTATGCATAGAAAGAGCTGCTACATACGCCTTCGTAGCTTTTCAAAAGTTCCCCACATTTGTTTTGTATTTGCTGGAATGGTCAGTTTGCTCTCCGCAAATACTCTTCTGGGTAATCGAGGCAATTATTGTGCAGAAACTCACTGCGCCGGCCGCTGTGGTCGAGCGGTTCTAGGCGCTTCAGTCCGGAACGGCGCTGCTGCTACTGTCGTAGGTTCGAATCCTGTGTCGGGCATGGATGTGTCTGATGTCCTTAGCTTAGTTAGGCTTAAGTAGTTCTAAGTCTAGGGGACATGACCTCAGACGTTAAGTCCCATAGTGCTTAGAGCCATTTGAATCATTTGAAGCTCACTCTAGCCACTCATGTATGACAGCAGTATTCCTGACGTTACCGCCGTTTACTTCGTCCCTACAGCCCGAATTTTACGACGAAGGAATTTCCAAGCTCGTCCATCGCTACGATAAGTGCCTTAATTTAAATGGCAACTATGTAGAAAAGTAGTATTTAAGTGTGGCTTTCATCTGTATATAATAAAATAAATTTTCCAATATTTTATTTATTTTTAATTCCAAAACGTAATGTACTTTGTGGATAGCCCTCGTATTTCAGTGTCGTTACCTACTTATTTCCCTCTGCTTAAAATAATTTTACTGTATGAACAAAGAACTCTTTCCACTGAAGAGATAATTTTGTACAGCTAAGCCACCTTGAAAGTGCAAGTGTGGGATTTCAATCAAGGGCTCAAAGCAGACTGGAACAGCGTACATCTAACTAAAACCACTTTTTCATCGTTTAACATCACTTCTGCATTCAAGCAGTCCGATACCAAACACCATACTGATTACACTTTCAAAAGGTGATATTGGTATCTCAACTTCGTAGGCAGTAGAAGCGACGTTGAATGTAAGAAAAGGGCTTCAGTCAGATTTGCAAATTTTTCTTCTTCACTTTGCTTTGAGCACTTCATTGAAGTCCAACAGCGGCGCTTTGAGGACTGAATAGCTGTGCAACACTATCAGGTCTGCAGAAATGATGGTTGTTGTTCAGAGGGAAATATAGCATTTAGTCAAGACACGGAATATATGTGTTTTTGGCCCTATTATATCGATATTTTGTTTCTTCGCGTTACCAAAGACCCTTGAATATGCAACATGTGACCATTCAAATGTCTCTCGTGATAAGACGCGCAGTTTTGGATGCGAATGGTTCATGCAACTGTTTTTGGGGCGAGTGATTTATATTCTAAGCACATGGTGGTGCGATTCTGAGCGTCCGAGGTCACGCATTTTCCCTTATTAGAAGAAAGGAAAGTTCACAGGTGACAAGACGCTTGTGTGACCAACTCCAGGTTTATGCACCAGCTGTTGGATTCCTTATCAACTAGGAATGTCAGCACACATCGGCCAGTTCAGAGGTACGCTTTTAAGGTCAGGCCACGTTAGTACCGAACTTACGGAAGTGTTACCAGAGATGTTCGTAGAACACAGGCAACAATCTCTGGAAGAAAGGTGACGCTGTGATGAAAGTGATGGATAAATTTAGAGACCCGGTACTCGAGGAAGACAGCTCAGCAAATCATCTGCCTCCATTCCATATCGCGTACGCAAGTATAACAATAAGATAACAAAATAAGACGCATTCTCAGGCATGCAGACAGCCTGTTTTCACTTGCTCGACACGCAAACGGACAATGACAGAAGGTCATTGCACCCAGAGGGGAGGATGAAGTGAAATGATACTTGATGCATGGAGAGGGTATGAGGTGGTTTTTCAGTGATTACAAAATGAAGTCAAATTTACAAAGAACTTATCAGTATGATGTTGTGCCACCTCTGAGCTGGATGCATCCCCCGGTTCGGTTGGGAAGAATGTCATAAAAACGTTGTATACTCTCCTGAGGCAACTGGCTCACAAATGTTACAGCTAGTCCTTGATATCTTGGAGCCTCACTCGTCAACGGAGTTGATTTACGAACTGGTCCCACACATGCTCTGCACACATCTCGAGATCTTCCCTGGCGACGGGGCTGCCTCAATATGACGCATACGGTTCATAGAGACACGTGGCATCTGTGGACGAGCATTATCCTGTTGAAAAATAGCACCAGGTAAGACATGAGGTCCCAAATGTCCGTTGTGCTAGCAGGTTCCACCAACGCTACTAGCCTTTACCTGAAGCCACACCCGATGGCTCCCCATCTCGTGACGCCACGTGCGCCTTGGTGGTATGTGGTGTTATTTCAGTGATTACAAAAGCGAGTGACTCACAAGGAAATTGGAGCATGAGCCCACTTATCAGTATGACACTGCTCCCCCTCTGATCTGGATGCATGTACTGATCCACTTGGATATGGTGTTATAAAGACGTTGTATCATCCATGCTGTACCTCTCGAAAACTTTGGAAGAAGTAGCTTGAATTCTCCGGTATGCTTGTCGACGATTGTCATCCAGTATAGTGTTCCTGGTCACGACATCACTCCAGACCCAGCCCTTTGTGTTGTTGTATTAACGACAGCCCACGCATGGGACGGTAATTGTCTAGCACGGTAGCTGATAGTCTTCTATCAATGGTGTCAGATGACACAGATTGTTGCATGGAGTTCATTGCTTGCTCTCGGACGGCAGGCGCAGTTGAGGTTTGGAGCACGATACGGCGATCCTCCGTTGTGGTGACATACATGGTTCACGACCTGAGGACGAGTACGCTTCCTCTCACGTTCCAATGTAATCCAAGATCCAGCGGACCAAATGAAACCCCACAATTAGGCCTATTTCAAACTCTGTCAGATGCAGCTGACTCTTTCTCATCGCGAGTACGGGGTATCTTCGTGTCCTTCACAGTGATCCCTCAGTGTCTGACGTTGTTCACTCCCCATGGTTACCAGTGTAGTGATGATAACATCACTAAACATGAACAACATGAATGGATTCTGATGGCGGTTCTACTTGTTGCACAGAATTGCAATTCTAATCAGACACGTAGCCGCCGATGGTGTGTATATGTACAAAGTGATGCCGGAATTCGTCCACGTCTTCTCGGGGCTTCAGCTTTTTGGTCAGGCAGTTATGTAGATGCATATCAAACGAAATTATTTTTGAAGTTTTTGAAATATTTTGGGTCTAACTTTGCAACGACAGATGTTCCAGTACGAGTTGTACACGGTACGAGATATACACGTTAGTTGTTGCTGAAGGCAGCACATGATGCTGAGTAACGTAAATGCGGCCTGGAACAGTCTCTTGTCCTCTCCGGCCTAGTGCTCCGTCTCTGATAACATTGTCGTTGATGGTGCATGAAACCCTAATCTTTCTGCCTTCCACAAACAACGTGGACAAAAAAACAGACTCAAAAGCGCGAGCAATAATGAAGGTGTTAGTTGTATGAACAAGTACTTGTTGGTTTAACGTTCTTCTACGTAATCATCTCTATTGATGACCTACTTATGGTAGCGCGATACACACCTTAGTTTTCGCTGACAGCAGTACACAATGATGAGTGACGTAAGTTTAGCCTACAATAAATAGTCTGCAAATGAAGGCTGTGACAAAAATTACTCTCGCTGTTGCGAGCGACCGACAGTTGAAGCAGTTGTCAGTGCTTGTTGGGAAAGGACAGCTTTCACCAGCCTTTCCGTTACCGTCAAGGTCGGCTGAGCACGAGCAGTGCGTTAACACAGACCTGATGCACCGCAACGGTGCTACACCTGTACAGGAAAACACTTTTTCAGTTGCACAGGCCATAGCAGTTCAGCCTTGCATTATACATCGTGACCCATGACAAGGACCGTTCACCATCGCACCAAACATTGTTTTTACCAAGATCATTATTACTTTATTATAATAATTATTATTTTCTGAGTCATCAGTCTTCTGATTGGTTTGATGCGGCCCGCTACGAATTCCTCTCCTATGCCAATCTCTTCATCTCAGAGTAGCACTTGCAACCTATGTCCTCAAATTTGCTGGATGTAT
The DNA here is from genome assembly GCF_023864275.1 of Schistocerca cancellata. Taxonomy (NCBI): domain Eukaryota; kingdom Metazoa; phylum Arthropoda; class Insecta; order Orthoptera; family Acrididae; genus Schistocerca; species Schistocerca cancellata. The sequence goes on along the minus strand of NC_064626.1, from coordinate 498,256,375 downwards.
TCCAATCTCTGTCTTCCTCTACAGTTTTTGCCCTCTACAGCTCCCTCTAGTACCATGCAGCCGGCCGCTGTGGCCGAGCGGTTCTAGGCGCTTCACTCCGGAACCGCGCTGCTGCTACGATCGCAGGTTCGAATACTGCCTCGAGCATGAATATGTGTGATGTCCTTAGTTTAGTTAGGTTTAAGTATTTGTAAGTCTAGGGGACTGATGACCTCAGGTGTTAAGTCCCATAGTGCTTAGAGCCAGTACCATGCAAGTCATTCCCTCATGTGTTAACAGATGTCCTGTCATCCTGTCCCTTCTCCTTATCACTGTTTTCTGCATGTTCCTTTCCTCTCCGATTCTGTGCAGAACCTCCTCATTCCTTACCTTATTAGTCCACCTAATTTTCAACATTCGCCTGTAGCACCACATCTCAAATGCTTCGATTCTTTTCTGTTCCACTTTTCCCACAGTCCATGTTTCAGTAACATACAATGCTATACTTCAGACGTACGGTCTCAGAAATTTCCTCCTCAAATTAAGGCCGATATTTGATATTAGTAGACTTCTCTTGGCCAGAAATGCCTTTTTTGCCATAGCTAGTCTGTTTTTGATGTCCTCCTTGCTCCGTCCGTCATTGCTTATTTTGCTGCCTAGATAGCAGAAAACATTAACTTCACCTACTTTGTTACTGTCAGTCCTGATGTTGAGATTCTCGCTGTTCTCATTTCTGCTACGTCTCATTACTTTCGTCTTTCTTCGATTTACCTGCAATCCATATTCTGTATGTATTAGGCAGATTATTCCATTCAGCTCATCATGTAATTCTTCTTCACTTTCACTCAAGATAGCAATGTCATCAGCGAATCGAATCATTGATACCCTTTCACCTTGAATGCTAATTGCACTCCTGAACCTTTTCTATTATTCCCATCATTGCTTCTCTGATGTACAGATTGAACAGTAGGGGTGAAATAATACATACCTGTCTTACATCCTTTGAGAGATGGCAGAAGCATCCTCTCATATTTCTATCTTATTCTGAGTAATTCGATTTTCCTCTCTAATTGCATGTGGTGAAATGTTGCTATTCCTTCACACGCGGACTTCCCACGCAGCGTCTCTCGTCACCCGGGTGGTCCGGTGACAGGCGGGCTCTGCTGATCTTGAAACGGTTAAGCTGACGGGTGTGAGGGAGTCGAGTGAATGCTTTCCAGACGCCCACTTTGTCATAATAGCGGTGGAGACACGCCCGCAGCGGCCTGAAGGAGCGGCTGGGCGAGAGATTCCGTTACTTCGCAGAAACTTAGCGAAAACACTTTCTGGCGGGCTACCAGCGAGGCGTGGGAATGACTTGTGTTCCCAAGCAGTCTTGGCGGGCAAATTCCCGCGTTTTCTGCAAAATCGTAACTGTGATTGGCTTGCTCAGGGCATAGCTCCGTGACGTAGCAAAATCGGCGCAGAAATTGGCGCCAAGAATCTCCATTGGTGGAATGGTAGTGTTTCGGCAATAGAGTGGAATTTTCCGCCGGTTTTCGAGTTGCTGATTGGAACGTTTAACCACGGCCTCTGTCGTGGGGGCGGGAATGTTCTGTGTTCGGTTTGTACGGATGCTCTCGCCTTTCGGTCGGAGTAGGTTACAAGACTGAGCTCTCCCTGCTCTGGACAGCCTGCCTTCCGTTGGCTGTCTAATATACTTTTATTTGATTGTAACTGTTTAACGAAGTTGCTGAAGTTTCAACTTCAACGTAACTTTCCGAGTACAGTTGGCAATTGAGCGTTCTGCGTACAAGCGGCCTATTTTGTCTGTCTTGGGCAGTTTTGGCTAAAGTTGACTGTATCGGAGTTACTGTGTGACTTCGCTTGTGAAAATCAATCACTGTACCATCAGTGACTGTGTGGCGAGCCTTCTTCGTCTCCCTCAGAGGCGCATTTGTATTGATAGGAAGTCTTTAGTCTGGAACAACCAGACCAGGACAATTTGTTTCGGGCTATACTCGCAACATTATCATCACCACGACGGGACGTCGATGCAACCAGCCATCGCTTCCGGTACGCCAGACTGTGTCATTGCAGTTAAGAAGACAGCTTGGTAATGTATGTCCGCAGCACCGGCAGACTAGGGAATTTGCACTGTGATAATCAGAGCTCAGCAGAGCGCGCCTGTTCGTCTTTTCTAATTTTGTTCTGTCTTGGGTGTTCATTGTCTGAGTTATCGCTACCATAGCAGCAATTAATGTTGAGTTGGCTGGGTGTTTCTCTTAAGATTTGAGTTGCAAGGAATTGGCTCCACATACCACTTCATCATAAATGTCACAATCTAGTTTATGGACAACTTCACCTTCACAGCATTTATTTGAGTATCCAATTTGATGTATTGTAAATGTTTCATGTGTTTTGTTGATGATTTTGAGTTTAGTCATAATAAATAAAATTGTTATTTTGGACAGAACTTTCATTCTGTTAATCGGTAGAGCAACCCTTTCATTTCTCACTACGTTACTGAAACTTTCCTTTATTTAATTAATGTCTATCAAATTAAATTATTGCAGGTGCCAAACTCTTTTCTACTCCACTCGCAGGGTCGATTACAGTCAGTTCGCATTTCTTCTTAATCCATGTGCAACAGCAAAAGTAGGAGTTAGAAAAGGGGGGGCTTAGAGCATCATTTCCATATGAAGATCCGAGAAGAGTTTTGTGTTAAATACACTGCTAGCCCCGCACCTCGCACCTTTTCAATCCGACCACTTTGTTCTTGGTCGTCCACTCTTATTATTCCCTCTTGACTTTTATACATATTGTATATTACCCGTCATTCCCTATAGCTTACCCCTATTTTTCTCAGTGCCCTGATTTATCTTTAGTCTTACCTCTATTACCAACCGCAACGTCAGAACTGCCTCTCTGGCGCCTATACCTTTCCTAAAGCCAAACTGATCATCATCTAAACAAAACCTCAACTTTCTTTTCCATTCTCCTGTACATTATCCTTGTCAGCAACCTGGTTGCATGAGTGTTTAGCTGAATGTACGATAATTCTAGCACTTGTCAGCTCTTGCAGTCTTCGGAATTCTGTGTATGATATTTTTCCGAAAGCTAGATGGTATGTAGCCAAACTCATACGGTCTACATACCAAAGTGAATAATCGTTTTGTTGCCACTTCCCTCCAATGATTTCAGAAATTGTGTTGGAATGTTATCTATCCCTTCCGCCTTATTTGACCGTAAGTCTGAAACGTCTCCTTTGAAAAATTAAGAATGACTGAGCTGGTAAACGTCTACGTTATATGATTTTCAAACAGCTGAGCAAAAGTCAACGTACTCACACAGTTCTCTCTTTACTTATTCTGATCATCACTAAAGTGACACACAATATTTTTAGCGCAACGCAATCTGATTTTCAATAATCCCTACAACAGAATGGCCCTGACTAACAATAACCTATACCTTTCATGAATCACTTACCTCACAAAAATCTTCCTTCCTCGAACTACTACAATACAGGGAGCGCGAATACTGCTAGCTAAATAAAAGATTCTAACTACTGAAAGCACCAAAAACTGATAGGCGTAGTTGGCAAATGAAAGATATTGATAGTGAACAAACAATGTATTTACCTTAACAATGTTCAAAAGTCATCATATATATCTATCAATTCATGACAACCATCTTTACAAATTTCCTTTTTCTGGCGGACACACGTCCAGATCGTCCGCTTATAGTAGCCTCTCAAAACTCTGGCATCTCTCTCTCTCTCTCTCCACATCCACCACTGCTGGCGGCTCACCTCCAACTGTCCAACGCTACGTGCTGTTCACATCCAACTGCCCAACACTACACAAGCCAATATTCCAACAATGAGTCCAATCAGCTACAGACTGCACACAGCACAGTCAGTGATTTTCATACAAAGCGCTACGTGGCGTTACCGACCTCTCCCCTGCATTTAACAGTGACATTCCCGTTGCACTCTTAATGTTACCACCCTTGCTTTTAACTTCACCGAAGGATATTTTGACTATCCTATATGCTGAGTCAGTCCTGCCGACAGCCATTTCATTTTCGATTTCTTCACATTTTTCGTGCAGCCATTTCGTCTTAGCGGTCCCCAATTTCCTATTTATTTCGTTCCTCAGCGACTTGTATGTCTGTATTCCTGAATTTCGCGGAACATTTTTGTAGTTCCTACTTTAATCAATCAAGTGAGATATTTCTTCTGTTAGCTATGGCTTCTTCGCAGTTACCTTCTTTGTACCTATTTTTTTCTTTCGAACTTCCGTGATCGCTTTTTTAGAGATGTCCATTCCTCTTCTACAGTACCGCCTAATGAGCTATTCCTTATTGTGGTATCTATAGCCTTAGAGAACTTCAAGCGTTATCTCGTCATTCCTTAGTACTTCCGTATCCCACTTCATTGCGTGTTGATTCTTCCTGACTAATCTCTTCAGCTTACTCTTTATCACAACTACATTGTTGTATGAGTCTATGTCTGCTCCTGGGTACGCCTTACAATCCAGTAGGCTATCTAATTTCTGAATCTCTGTCTGACCATGATGTAATTTAACTGAAATCTTCCCCTATCGCCGGGCCTTTTCCAAGTGTACCTCCACCTCAATTGACTCTTCAACAGAGTATTCGCTATTACTAGCTGAAGTTTATCACAGAACTGCATTAGTCTTTCTCCTCCCTCATTCATTTTTCCAAGCCCGTATTCACTTGTAACCTTTTCTTCTGCACATTCGCCTACAACTGCTTTCCAGGCTTTTACGTTCTCATCCCTCTTTACGAACTGTATTACCCTTTCAATATCCTCATCCTCTTTCTCTAGCTCTTCATTTTCACCTGGTGTCGGCATGTATACCTGAACTATCATTGTCTGTGTTGGTTTGCTGTAGATTCTGATGAGAACAACCCTATCACTGAACTGTTCTCAGTAACACATTCTCTGCCCTACCTCCCCATTCACTACTAAACCTACTCCCGTTGTACCATTTTCTGTTGCTGTCGGTATTATCCTATACTCATCTCACCAGAAATCCTTGTCTTCTTTCCATTTCACTTCACTAACCCCTATTATACATACGCTGAACAGCCAAAGAAACTGGTACACCTGCATAATATAGAGTAGTGCCGCCGCGATCAAGCAGAAGTGCCGCAACACGACGTGGCATGGGCTCGAATAATGTCTGAAGGAGTGCTGGAGGGAACTGATACATTAGATCCTGCATGGCTGTCCGTACATCCGTAAGAGTACGCGGGGGTGGATATCTCTTCTGAGCGGCACGTTGCAAGGAATCCCAGATATGCTCAGTAATGTTCATGTCTGGGGAGTTTGGTGGCCAGCGGAAGCGTTTAAGCTCAGAAGAGTGTTCCTGGAGCCACAAGGTAGCAATTCACACGTGTGGGGAGTCACATTGTCCTGCTCGAATTGCCCAAGTCCGTCGTAATGCACAATGGACATGAAAGGATGCAGGTGATCAGATAGGATGCTTACGTACGTGTCACCTGTCAGAGTCGCATTTAGACGTATCAGGAGTCCCATACCACTCCAACTGCACACGCCCCACACCATTACAGAGCATCCATCAGCTTGAACAGTCCCCTGCTGACATGCAGAGTCCATGGATTCATGAGGTTGTCTCCATACCCGTACACGACCATCCGCTCGATACAATTTCAAACGGTACTCGGTCCGACTAGGCAACATGTTCCCAGTCATCAACAGTCCAGTGTCGGTGAGGACGAGCCCATGCGAGGCGTAAAGCTTTGTGTCGTGCAGTCAGCAAGTGTACACGAGTGGGCCTTCGGCTCCGAAAGCCCATATATGCTTTGTTTCGTTGAATGGTTCGCACCCTGACACTTATTGATGGCTCAGCATTGAAATCTGCAGCAGTTTGCGGAAGGGTCGCATTTCTGTCACGTTGAACGATTCATTTCAGTCGTCGTTAGTCTCGTTCTTCCAGGATCTTTTTCCGGCCTCAGCGACGTCGGAGATGTGGTGTTTTACCGGATTCCTGATATTCACGGTACACTCGTGAATGGTCTTACGGGAAAATCCCCACTTCATCTACATCTACATGGATACTCTGCAATTCACATTTGAGTGCCTGTCAGAAGGTTCGAACCACCTTCACAACTCTCTGTTATTCCAATCTAGTATAGCGTGCGGAAAGAACGAACACCTATATCTTTCCGTACGAGCTCTGGTTTCCCTCATTTTATCGTGGTGATCGTTTCTCCCTGTGTAGATTGGTGTCAACAAAATATTTTCGCATTCGGAGGAGAAAGTTGGTGATTGGAATTTCGTCAGAAGATTCCGTCGCAACGAAAAACGCCTTTCTTTTAATGGTGTCCAGCCCAAATCCTGTATCATTTCCGTGACAATCTCTCCCATATTTCGCGATAATATAAAACGTGTTGCCCTTCTTTGAATTTTTCGATGTACTCCGCCAGTCCTATCTGGTAAGGACCCCACACCGCGCAGTAGTATTCTAAAAGAGGACGGACAGGCGTAGTGTAGGCAGTCTCCTTAGTAGATCTGTTACATTTTCTAAGTGTCCTGTAGTACAGTCTTTAACACCAGAAAAAGAAAACAAAAGAAAATACGTTCTTCAGTCGCAACCACAAATTTATCATTGAATCTAACGTTGCGGCATTTGCTGAAGATCTGCCCTTGGTAGTGCTCATGGATGGACTACAAGGATTGTTGGTTATATACAACGAGCGAAGGGGCGCAGTGCTTACCGTAATGGACTCGCATTTAGGAAGAGGTGGGTTCAAATCCCAGTCTGGCCATTCTGATTTAGTTTCACAGTATTTACCTTAAATCGGTTTAGTCAAATGCTGAGCCCATACCAATATCACATCCCACCCTTGTCTTGTCTGAGCTTGCACTTAAGCAGGATTCCAGCATAGGTCATTAAAAGTTCTATAATCGATCGTTCTGCTTCTGCATCTTCATCTACATCTTTACTACTCAAACCGGAGTACGTTGGTGTGTAGCTGACGTACACGAGTACGCAAATGATATTCCCTCCACATTTCTGTTCCTTTGCGGGTGGCGTATGGCTATGAGTGAAGAAACTCCATTGGTACCCCTCCGAATAGCCTGAATATCTCGAGTTTTACTCTTGTGCTGAGTATCAGACATGTCAACTGAAGGATGAAATAGGTTTCTTGATCTGAATTGGAGCATGGGTCTTGTCTTTTTTTGTAGTATCTGACATTGGATTTTGTTGAACATTCCTCTTATGCACTCAAGCGAAGCAAACAAGAATGTGGAAAAGAGAGCAGCTCTGCTTTGAATCATCTCTCTTTCATTAAACTAACTTGATAAGGGACCCGGATTCACGACCAACATATAATAATCTGTGTGAAGACCGTCATGCAAGCAACCTTCTTCGTGAATGATTCTTCCCAAAAATTTTAGTTGTAGACTTACTGCGTTTTTCCAGAATTCTAGCACTGGACGGAAGTCTACCACTTGCTTTACTGACAATAACCACTCAGCTTCAGCTCCCCCGAGGTAACGACAAACGACTCTTATTTCTGGAGTAGCGAGGTGCAATTCTTCTCCTGGCCGTCCTGATTCGAATTTAACCCACTCTGTAAATCATTTCAGTGAGCTACTGGTCCTAGCTTCTTCACTAAGGCGAGGAGTGGTTTCCTTCGTTATCGTTATCTGACTGGGCTGTATGACTCCGTCTGTAATAACGCCGACGTGATATTCAGATTTACGATTCCTTAGGGTTTTTATTTGAGCCAGAAATTTATAAGAAAGACTAGTCCAACAAGGTCACCATCAGACCTGTTCATCACGGATTTTGATGAGTCGCAGGTATTTGTAGAGCGATCTGTCCGGATAATGATGATGATGATAATGATGTTTGGTTCGTGGGGCGCTCAACTGTGCGGTCATCAGCGCCCGTACAAAGTCCCAATATTTTACACAGTCCAATGTTTACACAGTCCAACCAAGCCGCTGTCACGAATGATGATGATGATGATGATAATTGAAAAAAAAACCGTCAACTACTGCACTCCGACAAAGGCTGCTAGACGTTTCTCATTCTTACACAAGGCATAACTCCATTATCTCACAAACAACGAACTTTAAAGAGCGACTTCTAAATCAGAGACGTCCTGTACAGTCTTTTCTTATATACTTCACGCCATCGCTAAATTTTGGACGTTACTGAATTAAAAGCAGCTCCATTGGAGCTGTGTGTGAGGCAGGCAGGCAGGCACAGAGGGGCTGAACTGCAATTTAACAAGCGAGTCTGTTTGTATACTGTAAGGCAGCTCGGCCAAGCCGCGCAATCGTGTTGATATTGCAGAAATGCCGTACCTCTACGACCCCACCTGCAGAGTATTTACGTGCTACGGAGACACGAGGGTATCGATTCGAACGTGCCTGGAAGCAATGTATCGGCACAACAAGTGTACTACTAACCACTGCAAATACCCTCTGATTCTAGCACAGTGGCGCACAGTCTGGCAACACGCTCTGCGACATCAGGTTCATCCAAGTCTCCATCGCTCTATGGGGCAATCCGCTGCCGATGCTGCTCTGTGCAACCAGCTGATCAGACCAGCTCGTGGATGAGCGGTCTCCCAGTACCCACGGCAAAATCAAACTTCTGCCTTGGAGGGCAGTGGTTTGCAGCAGGTGCAGTACCGCCACTGTCCTTCCGTACCAGGGCCAGCTTCTAACCCGGTAGTAGTGCAGTCTATGAGAATTCAGTGGACACACGCGTTGCTGGCACTGCTCACTCAGGGCGCATAGTGCTAACTCAGGCACGCTCCGCTGAGTGGGATAAACAGTGTCTGCAAAGCAGGACTAATGTGACATTTTTTGCATGCCTCCTTCCTGTTATTTCAATTTTGTTTTCGAATTACACTTTATGCTCTGTACTTAATTCGTCTAAGGAAAGTCTGAGTTTGTAGCCAACATTACCCAAAAAGTCTTTAAAACATCGTGTGACTAACGCATAAGGTAGTGTTTTTTTGTAATATTTCAACACCGGAACTCACTTCTGTGTCTCTGGTGACACTCTGTACTGAATAGCATGCAGCATTCTGCCTGCCAGGAAATTGTCGTTCTTAAACCGGTTAGGTAGCCCATATGAGTGCATTTTTGGTATTGAATGTCAGTAGGGCACTGATCAAAAATAGCTTTCAGTCGCCTCACCCGTCTGAGTAGCTTTATCCATTGCTAACAGTGCAGCTTTTGTAATGTGCTGATTTAAGTTGGTTGTCATGCAGAAGAACTTTTAGTTCTTCATTTGTCAGTATGTTTGCACTGAGAATACATACTAGAATTCTCTAATTGATTTAAGTGAATTAGCGTATTGTTCACCTCCGTAGATAAGTGGCCAGCGTGTCTGAAAGCTAAGCAGAGGATCCGGGTTAAACTACCGGCGATTTTTCCTTGGTGCGAAGACTGGAACGGGATGTACTCAGTCTTGTGAGGCCGATCGAGGGACTTCTGGAGTGACAAGTAGCGGCTCCAAGATCTGGGAAACAACGGCTAGGACAGCGATCTGCCGGCCCTATCCCTCTATATTGCATCCGAATCACGCCTTTGACTGAACCTACTACAAAAGTTCTATCTGCAGTTCTTACAACGACAAAAAATCGGGTCTAAATGGGAAACAAATTGTCATTGCTTTGTTGCAGGACATCGATCACACAAGATTCAACCTATGACGACGCAGTGAGACGATATTTTTTTAAATATTTATTATTTATTGGCTTCAGTCAGTCATTATACAGTCTGCATCTATGGAGACCATCTTCTGGCAAGTTCCGATAGCTTCAAGCACGTGGGAAAGGTATTTAATACAAATAATTCTTCTACGTACACTACTACCCACTGTATGACTGTCTAACTGATAAACATATTCCCGAAAACTGGTTTTTTTCGTGGAACAAGCGCTTCATAACTGTACTTTTTTCTGTACTTGTCCTCTCGCTGGTAATCTTTAATTCGGTTGCAGAACTGATATCACAATACATGTGTACTCCGACACTCATTCAAATACATAACACTGGCATAATAGGAAACAGAAAATAAGTCTTGGTGTTATAGATTCAGACGCCTTTTTTCTTGCTGCAGTATGTGAGGGGGCGTTCAATAAGTAATTTTCTGAAAGCAGGTTGGTTTCATCCACGATTCCAATGCACCATATTATTCGCCCCTCCTTTCGTTACAAAACCCTATTTTTCGACATAAGCTCCGTTCAGTGCCACAGCCTTGTGCCACCTCACTGTGAGAGCTTGTTTGCCATCAGGGTGCCACTCTAGTGAGCGACGTGGGAGCCAACGTCCTGGCAGTTAATTGAGCGCCCCTTGACTGCATTAAGGACAGTTTCATCTACAGCACTGCACTAGCACTGTTGAGGCCAATAATGTGAGAGACAGCGAGAGAAACTGAGAATTTTTTATTAGACAGTGACAGTGTCCTGCCATTCTTTGTCTTATCTCTTTCCCCAAAACTACACTCCTGGAAATGGAAAAAAGAACACATTGACACCGGTGTGTCAGACCCACCATACTTGCTCCGGACACTGCGAGAGGGCTGTACAAGCAATGATCACACGCACGGCACAGCGGACACACCAGGAACCGCGGTGTTGGCCGTCGAATGGCGCTAGCTGCGCAGCATTTGTGCACCGCCGCCGTCAGTGTCAGCCAGTTTTCCGTGGCATACGGAGCTCCATCGCAGTCTTTAACACTGGTAGCATGCCGCGACAGCGTGGACGTGAACCGTATGTGCAGTTGACGGACTTTGAGCGAGGGCGTATAGTGGACATGCGGGAGGCCGGGTGGACGTACTGCCGAATTGCTCAACACTTGGGGCGTGAGGTCTCCACAGTACATCGATGTTGTCGCCAGTGGTCGGCGGAAGGTGCACGTGCCCGTCGACCTGGGACCGGACCGCAGCGACGCACGGATGCACGCCAAGACCGTAGGATCCTACGCAGTGCCGTAGGGGACCGCACCGCCACTTCCCAGCAAATTAGGGACACTGTTGCTCCTGGGGTATCGGCGAGGACCATTCGCAACCGTCTCCATGAAGCTGGGCTACGGTCCCGCACACCGTTAGGCCGTCTTCCGCTCACGCCCCAACATCGTGCAGCCCGCCTCCAGTGGTGTCGCGACAGGCGTGAATGGAGGGACGAATGGAGACGTGTCGTCTTCAGCGATGAGAGTCGCTTCTGCCTTGGTGCCAATGATGGTCGTACGCGTGTTTGGCGCCGTGCAGGTGAGCGCCACAATCAGGACTGCATACGACCGAGGCACACAGGGCCAACACCCGGCATCATGGTGTGGGGAGCGATCTCCTACACTGGCCGTACACCACTGGTGATCGTCGAGGGGACACTGAATAGTGCACGGTACATCCAAACCGTCATCGAACCCATCGTTCTACCATTCCTAGACCGGCAAGGGAACTTGCTGTTCCAACAGGACAATGCACGTCCGCATGTATCCCGTGCCACCCAACGTGCTCTAGAAGGTGTAAGTCAACTACCCTGGCCAGCAAGATCTCCGGATCTGTCCCCCATTGAGCATGTTTGGGACTGGATGAAGCGTCGTCTCACGCGGTCTGCACGTCCAGCACGAACGCTGGTCCAACTGAGGCGCCAGGTGGAAATGGCATGGCAAGCCGTTCCACAGGACTACATCCAGCATCTCTACGATCGTCTCCATGGGAGAATAGCAGCCTGCATTGCTGCGAAAGGTGGATATACACTGTACTAGTGCCGACATTGTGCATGCTCTGTTGCCTGTGTCTATGTGCCTGTGGTTCTGTCAGTGTGATCATGTGATGTATCTGACCCCAGGAATGTGTCAATAAAGTTTCCCCTTCCTGGGACAATGAATTCACGGTGTTCTTATTTTAATTTCCAGGAGTGTATTATAAAATCTGATGATTGTCGCCATGAAGAAATAACAGAGCATTTCGATTCCAACGGCAAGTCCATTTGCCATCATATACTCGTCACCAATATTGCGCAATCACCGTAACAGAGAGGAGGAATCATAGTTTGTTAAGTGATGGATCAGCACATTTAGTATGTGCAAATGCAAGGTAACTCATATCAAAAGTTATGTACCTACCTTGATTTTTTCCCTATCATAACACATATCAGGATCCTCTCCTTTTGAAATATGATTTCCGAGTGTTCAGATTGTGAGAAATGATTATCAAAAAAGAACGACAGTTATCTGATTAAACTGGTTCAAAATTGAGTGAAATAGGTTATCTAAAATTATTGTGGATTTTGGTGAGGTCGAGGGAGGAGGTAAGTGTTGCTTTTGTGAAGGCCTCCCAGTAATTTAGCTTCTTCATTTTAAAGTTTTATGATCTCTTAAAATTACTTGCTTAACTTCTGGTTTCAAAAGTAAACAACTGAGATGACAACAAACAGACAACAAACCATTTTGAGGTCAGTTTAAAGTAAATGATGTTCATGATTGGTTTGAAAAGCAATATTTAGTGAACATATTGACTGTAGAATCTGTTAAAAATGCACACAAGGTGAGTCAATTTACAAAGAACTGTTTTCCAAAGTTGGCATTCTTTAGATTGTTCATGAAAGTGTGTTAGTTGGCTTTACAAAAGTGGTCAAGATTAAGGGCTTCCCATTGAAAGTTTCTAAAAATGCACAGGGTTACTTGATTATAGAAAGTTCCAACTGCTCTTGAAATTTATGTTGAGTTTTGTTCACATTCTGTGTTAAGAGGTGTAATATCAGTTTGTGAGCACCCACTTACTGTTTTATTCTCACTGAAGGTGAAGTTGCTATGAATGCCATTGTCCATGAAAGCAGTTACTTCTCTGCTTGTAAAGAAGAGTGTGAATCTTACTGCATGTGAATTTTATTTAAATTTGAACTGTGTAGAACAGGCTGTTGCAGCTCGTCAGCTCCGTTGTGAGCCGCGGAGCGCTCCCTGCTCCAGGGAGCCGTGTCGCTCGCTGTGACCATTCAAGTGGGCCCGCACGCCGGCAGGTGGCACGGCAGGCTGAGGCAGGCGGCAAGGCAAGCGTTTTGATGTGCCAGTTGCATCTTACAAGATCGACAACCGCATACTTTTAGCTCCTAAGACGTGGTGACATGCTACACCAGGAAATAGGATGTTCAGGAAATAAATAAGAAACAACTGTTTTATAAGAAATTGCATACTAAATTTATTGGGCCTCTGTAGCTTGACTTTTCTTTTCATTACAAGATCGAAAATATCAGGCGTCAAAGTGTTCACAGTGGTAATGCGGAGGATGGCCTTCATTGTTGCATCCTGAAGAAACGATCGTTCCTTACTTTTTACTCTTTTCATTGCTGAGAAAAGCTGCTCACAACAATACATAGATCCAAACATGCCCATGATCTGAGCAGCATTGTTGTGAAGCTTGGGAAATGTTTTTTGCTGTAATGAACGATACCATCATGACAAATCCAACGTGTTGTAGCACCTGTCTTTCAACAAAGTTGAATTTTGCTAATCAATAATCTCCAAATGAAGGATGATGACAAGTCATCGGGGGAAACTGGAAAAGGAATGCTGAACACCTTAAGTTCCATTTCAAAACTAGTGAGGTCTCGGAATCGTGCTTCAAACGACGTGATGAGGTGCTTTAACTTTGCTTGGTAATCGCCGAAAGTAGTACCTTCAGGTAGTTTTAAAGAAGCAAGACGATTGAAGAACGTTAAATGTCCATTATTCATATGCCTCTCAAATAAACGTAACTTTTGCATGAACGCTTTGATCTGGTCGTGCATGTCAACTATTAGCTGCCCTTTGCCCTGCAATGACAGATTTACATTATTTAGATGCATAGTTATGTCAGCTAGGAACGCCAGCTCTGATATCCATTTCATATCTTTCAGAAAACGCATTTCTTCCCCTTTCATTTCGAGAAAAAGGGTTATTTCCTCACGAATGGCAAAGAAAACATCAAGAAATTTTCCCCGACTCAGCCAACGAACTGTACTGTGGTAAGGTATATCCCCATACTCCGCTTCCATATCTTTCAGGAATCCTTTGAATTGGCGATGATTCATACCGTGACGCCGCACAAAATTCACACACTTCACGACATCTTTCATTACGCCACCTAGCTCTATTGTTTCAGCGCACAGTGCCTCTTGGTGAATAAAACAATGAAGAGTCAAAATGTCTTTCCCGAATTCGTCCCTGAGTTTATTTTTCAAACGAGAAGCATAACCTTGGTGACCCCCGATCGTTTGTGGTGCACCGTCTGTCGCTACAGAATGGAGCTTATCCCACGGCAAATTCATATTGTCCACTGATTCACAAACAGCTTCAAAAATGTCACGTCCTGTTGCGGTGTAATCGAGTGGTACCACATCCAAGAGTTCTTCAGTTACTTGCAGCTCCACGCACAAAAACTGCAAGCTGAGCACAGTCCGATATGTCGGTGCTTTCGTCAAGCACTAGCGAAAATGCAACAAAGCTCTCCGCCTTTTTCCTGAGCTGTGTCTCTAAATCCGCTGCCATGTCTAGGATTCGACGAGACATTGTTTGCTTCGACAGGCAAACCCCTTCAATTGCCTGCACCTCCCTTGGAAACAAACATTCTGCAACGGCTACCATGCACGATTTTACGAGTGGTCCCACCGAAAACGGCTTGCCACTCGTCGCAATGATGTGAGCCACCCTGCAGCTTGCTCGAATTGCAGACTCAGTAGTGTTTTCTCCGCTCTCATTCACCTGAAAATTATAAACGCATTACAGATCACGAACTATGTTGCATGTTTTGATACCCTCCGTATTACGAAACCGTTTTTAAACTTAACGTCTCCTGGTATGTCGTTCTTAAGCCTGGCCACCAGTTCTCTGCGTGCAACGCCTTCTTCCTGATCGTAGTGCGCTGCGTGAAGACGTGTATAATGTCGTTGTATATTGTACCTCTTCGCAGAATTAATTACTTTATGACATACAAGACACTGCGGACGACCATCCCTCTCAATGAATAGAAAGGTATCCTCCAATAGAGGTACAGGGCTCCCGCGGCTAATCATAGCTGTCATTGAACACGGATTATTGCGTCAGTCGTCCGCAGCTCGTGGTCGTGCGGTAGCGTTCTCGCTTCCCACGCCCGGGTTCCCGGGTTCGATTCCCGGTGGGGTCACGGATTTTCTCTGCCTCGTGATGACTGGGTGTTGTGTGTTGTCCTTAGGTTAGATAGGTTTAAGTAGTTCTAAGTTCTGGGGGACTGATGACCGTAGATGTTAAGTCCCATAGTGCTCAGAGCCATTTGAACCATTTTTTATTGCGTCAGTTGCGGCTGCATGCGGCCAGGGGGCAGTGAGTTCGCTTTAGCGCTCCGGAGTGCTCCGGCTCCCTGGAGCTCGGTTGGAACAGTCTGGTGTAGAAGATATCTGATGAAATAGGACTGGGCCCATGCCCAATTTCTAGTTGAGCAGTGACTTGCATTTGTATTGTTGATGAGGTTATTCAGTTTTGACAAAGTATTTAATATTGATGATTGTAACGGTCATTTGTGTTTGTAAGAACGTGAATATTTTTCTGCAACTGCTTTTACCCACTATAAGTTTTTTTTCTGTTTTGCTTGTGACTGGGTTCATTGCACTTTCGTAGGAAAGAAGTATAGTCTGAATTTTTCCACTAAAACTGTCTACTTTTTCTTTAAAAGAAATGTTTCACATTTCAATGCCTAATTAGGCTGGCGACCGTATTCTATTTCATTTTCGTAAGTTTGAGTAGTTAAAATAGTTTCTAAATTAGATCTGTTACTTTCTGTGTTAGTAAATTTAATTTCATGACCGACAGGCAAAAACTCTTTAGGCATTTCATGGTTAAACCCAGAAAAATCCTTGCAGAGGGTAACATTATACTGCATCTAAGTACCGTAACTGGTTGTAAATACAGTATCAGTATACTAAACGGTGCAGTGTAAGTGTTATAACGAGTTGCAGGCTGACAATCTAACTGCTTTGAAGAACAACAAAAATTATATTTTCAATATTTTGCGTAATTATGGACCAAATTTAAACGTTTAAAAGGTTGTCATAATCTACTCACTACGATCTATAACCTTATGTCAACAGTTAGACACAATAAGCCATGTGTTGCAGTTAGGAGCTGCATGTTTTTCTTGAGCCAGTGTAACTCACGACGCCTAAATACCTATACTTCATGCATGCAGCATTCGACGACGAAAGTACTTAGCGATTTCTAACGCACTTTTTACGTAATTTAAAATATTTTCTTAAATTTTTCTCGGCTGACACCTCCCCCGCCTCTCCCTCACCCACAAAATGATGAAAACAGTTTATCGTTTACTACGTTTTCGCTGTTCATGCAGTAAAACGGCAGCACCGAGCGTGATGTTTTAATTTATTACTTCTTCACTACTAACTACATTTGGATCATAGTTTCCAGACAGTATCCACGTACACAGTTTAATGTATCTGCAAAACTGTGTCATTGGACGACATCTAATTCAGGAGATATGACGTCACAAACATTGAGATGCGTGAAAAACTAGCTTTTTCTTAAAACGGATCTCGAATTGTCCAGACTGTATTTATTTAGATTTTGATAGTGACAGCACTTAGCGACTTCCAACAAATTTCACGCACAGTTTCAAACCTTTTCTAAACTTTGTCTCGCTTGCAAGTTTGAAATCAAATATTTAACACATTAACTCATTCGTAGAGTAATGGGAATTGTATTTTAAAGAATTGGGGTTTAGTGGTTGTGGTTGCTTGGTGAACGGGTGTTCAGTAAGATTTGGAAATTCGCTGGGCAGCGTCACGTTAGGTTCCTTAGTGACAAGGAAACATCTGAGATCGTAGAGAGCTTCTCATTACGGCGAAGTACGAAAGCAGAAAACCTCTCCCACAGTGGGCCTTGAACCGTGGGAGCCAGTGCAAGGCAGCTAAAGGTCTGAAGCTGCCGCTTCTAGTAGCCTCCTAGCGTCATCCTGTGATCAGCTGGGAATCTTTTTGACTGACTCTCCTTAACGTGGCCTGATGATATTCAGGGACATACAGCAGCTAAAGCAACCCTCACACTCTCAATAGTATTGACACAGTAATATTGTGGATGTGTAGTGCGCGGAAGTGCGTGGCCGAGAACGGCACATTATTATTGCGTTATATTTATGGGCGGGACGCGTCTGTTAGAACTTGCGTCAGTAGCGAACCAATCAGCGCTCGACGATATGTTACTCCCATATACTGCGATTTAGAAAAAATGGTTCAAATGGCTCTGAGCACTATGGGACTTAACATCTATGGTCATCAGTCCCCTAGAACTTAGAACTACTTAAACCTAACTAACCTAAGGACAGCACACAACACCCAGCCATCACGAGGCAGAGAAAATGCCTGACCCCGCCGGGAATCGAACCCGGGAACCCGGGCGTGGGAAGCGAGAACGCTACCGCACGACCACGAGATGCGGGCTGCGATTTAGATACTTGCCTTGTGAAATACAAGCAGAAAGTACGTACAGAGGGAGAAACAAGTCCGAGAAGCTATTTCAATTCACCAGGCGTTCTTTCATGTCAGCATAGTCTCGGAAATCACAACAACTAATTACAATTAGAACACGTGAACTGTGTAATTTATCGTGCATATGTGCTGGTTTCTATGTATTCCTCTTCCATAACGACTGTTGCAAACGAAGTGAAACAATAATGTTTATGGAAAGTTGAAACGTCCCCTTTGAACAATTGTACATAACTGTGCTTAAACTGACACACAATATTTTTAGCGCAACGCAATCTGACTTTCAAAAATCCCTACAAAAGAATGGCCCTGACTAACATTAACCTACACCTTTCACAAATCACTTACATCACAAAAATAAGAAAACCTAAACAGCCTACTTACAAAGTTTGTTTGATCTTACGTGTGTTCTGTGACAATTTTTGCAGAAAATTAAACATGTACGCTAATTGCACAGTTTCCCCTATCTTCTGCTGCAAATAAAATAAATATTTCTGTTTGCTGTCGTGACAACATGATTTTCAGTTTCCACTGCTGTTCTGGACAACGGGGTATTTGACGATTCCTGATTCATCATGAATTTCACTTCTTCCAAGTAGCACATGGTGCTTTCAAATACATCTTCCAGCCAGTTTTCTGATTTTTGTCATTTACTTTTTTCAATTATTTGCAGAAATTCGTTCGGAACGAACAGAAATTCTCTTGGCTTCATCAGAAAATATCGTGTCGTGCGCAATACATCTCTTACAAAGTACAGTACATTGAAAGAGCGCTAATATCTTTAAAACTCTGCAGTCTCCTTCAGTATATAGCACAAATGGTCAACACAGATTTCAGGTGGTCTATATTATTGCATAATACTCATTGTGCAGTAACTTTGATCGTGTTAGCAGTCCTTAAGGCTGGTAAACAACTATGTCTTATCGAACAACTGTGGCGTACGCACGTATAGCTGACTATAAAATACTAAGAACGCGTTCATAGTTTAAGAATTAATCCGAACAGATTGTAAAACTGACTAAACGACCAGTGTACATACACTAAAAAAAGTCATGCCACAAAGAACAGGCAAACATGTACAGGCAAACAAATGATTACAGTTTCAGAAAAACTGGATGATTTATTCTAGAAAAAGAACTTCACGAGTTGAGTAATTCAATGACGCACTGGTCCAACTCTGGCCCTTATGCAAGCAGTTATTCGGTTTGTCATTGATTGATGGAGTTGGTGGATATGCTCCTGAGGGAAATCGTGATAAATTCTTTCCAATTGGCGGGCCAGACTGTCGAAATCCTGAACCGACTGGAGAGTCCTGCCCATAACGTTTCAAACTTTCGCAGTTGGGGGGCGGAGCGGAAGAGAAAGATCCTGTGACCATGATGGCCAAAGTAGGGTTTGGCAAGCATGAAGACAAGCAATAGAAATTCTCGCAGTGTGCAGGCGGGCATTAACTTGCTGAAATGTAAGACCAGGTAGCACTCCATTAAGGGCAGCAGAACAGGGCCTAGAATAATGTTGACGTACCATCGCGCATTGTGTGTGCCACGGATGACAACCAGTGGGTTCTTGCAATGAAAAGAAATGGCATGCCACGTACATGAAATCTTCCGATTTCCGTCCCATTCGGATGATTCGTTCGTGGTTCGCCTTTTTTGGTCTTAGAGTGTAATTTGGAGACAAAAGTTGAATGTGATTCTTCAACTTTTCTCGGCGTAATTCATAACGAAATGTTACACGATTGAATGGCCAGATGTCACTGTGCGCGGACACAATTTATCGACTAGTAATCTGTTGCTATCATTACGTGTGATGATAAACTGGTGACCTAGGAGTTGGCATGGGACTTTTATCTTCCAACGCCTTGTCCCCTACCTGCTGCTCTGTCCGTGGTCTTCGTCAAGAAAGAGGCGTGCGTCTAGCGTCACCTCTCCCCCTCCCGTCGCTATGCCGCACTGTCCGCGGTCAGCGCCCAGGGACGCGTGTTGTCGGCGTCTCCATTTCTGCTCCGCCTGCCCCTGAAAGTTCGTCGTGGGATACCTTCTTCCTCTTCTTAATAACACTATGTGCGGTTTCCCAGGCATTGTCCGCAGCTCATGGTCTAGTGGCTTGCGTTGCTGCCTCTGGTTCAGAGGGTCTCGGGTTCGATTCGCGGCCGGGTTGGGGATTTCCTCTGACCAGGTACTGGGTGTTTGTGTTGTCCTCATCATTTCACCACCACCATCATCATTATCATTCGTGACAGTGGCTGGATCTGACTATGTAAAAAATTCGATTGTGTACAAATTTTACTTTGTACGGGTGCTGATGACCGCGCAGTTGAGTGCCCCACAAAACCAAACACCATCATCACTTCCCAGGCATTATTAACTATTTAGCCACTATCACGACTCATCAGATGTTCCCTTACTCGATTCTCGACAGGTTATTAAGTGACAAAAATGTTTCAAATGGCTCTGAGCACTATGGGACTTAACTTCTAAGGTCATCAGTCCCCTAGAACTTAGAACTTCTTAAACCTAACTAACCTAAGGACATCACACACATCCATGCCCGAGGCAGGATTCAAACCTGCAACCGCAGCGGTCTCGCGGTTCCAGACTGTAGTGCGTAGAACCGCTCGGCCACTCCGGCCGGCTTTTAAGTGACAGCCTGCCGCGGTGGCCGAGCGGTTCTAGGGGCTTCAGTCCGGAACTGCGCGTCTGCTACGGTCGCAGGTTCGAATTCTGCCTCAGGCATGGATGTGTGTGATGTTCTTGTAACAGTCCCGGAAAAGCTTCAGTGTCGTCTTTGCAACGTCCTGCCAAAATAATATGTCGTAAATGTTCAGGCAATTTGATTAAGCAAATGCGGATGAGTTCTGAGGGGCTGTAAGGGTTTGACAGTTACTGATTCTTGTGCAACATGTCTTCAAAATATTTCACAAGACTGGAAAATTCAGTTTGTTCGAAATGTTTCATCATTATGATGCTATGTTTTACTCGGTCTTGTGTGGCTTGAGACCAATATGCTGAGAGGAAGGCATGATAAAATTCTCCTTCACTGTGGCAATCGTGAATGACCGATCGCATTCTTTCAGCTGGTTCATTCTCTAAGTAGCCACACATAAATTCCAGTCTGTGCTCTAATGACCAGTTGGGAGGAAAACAATGAGAGAACTGATGAAGCCACGCTTGTGGATGAATGTCGTTGCCAGAATTCTTTAATGTGTTGAATTGACGTGTAGTAATGAACAGCTTATAGTCAAAATCATCGTGTCGGCGAGTCGCATATCGTTCACTGTTACGTCGTGTCGGCGGTTCCATATCAAAATTCGGTGCACCTTGCCAATTTCTTTCATAATTTCCGAAATGCCCTGTGTAATTATTTTGTGGCTTTTCCGTATTTCTAAGTCCCTCTTCCCGTGTTGGAGTGCGAGTGTCCTCTGAAATACGTAATTCTTGTATTACTTGTGCCAACTGATCTTGTACTTCCCGGATTTCTCTTTTGTGTTGCGTATTAATTTGATTCTCATTTTGTTTGAATTTTTAATTTGTTCATAATCTTCTGTGTCAGTGAAGGCTACAGGTCTTGTGTCATTCACGACATCATCCACCTTTGTAGATAAGTTAGTGAACTGATCCGAAAGTTCGTCTACTTTCTCCGATAGTGAATTTATTTCCTCAGTGTGTTTTTCTGAACCAAGTTTCAGAGTGTCCATTTGTGTCGAAATCGTATCTACTGTATCCTTTAAGTTTTCCTGAGTTTTTGCAAGTTGCGTAACCAAATCGGTAGATGCAACTGAGTCAATTTTAGCTTGCAAGGTCTCATGATTTTCATGAACAATAGTTTGCAGTTTTTTTATGGCTGCTTCGTGATCCTGTAATGTATTTTCATGCCGCGAAAAAATGGTTGGAAATGCTCATAAATTTGTGTTTTTACGTCATCACAGACTTTTTGACATTTTGATTCGATTTTATGTAACTCAGTACTTAAATCTTCACGTGTTTGTTCAATCTTTTTGAAGATTTTGTTCCATTGCGTCTAACTTTTGAAGATTTTGTTCCATTGTGTCTAACTTTTGAAGATTTTGTCCCATTTGTTGTATTAACTGTAATAACAATGCACATGTGTCTGAAACATGTTCCTCAGTGCTATTCGGCAGTGCATTTGTACCGGCAATATTCGCATTTTGAAAAGCAGAAAATGTGTCTTGATTTATTTGAGAAAACTGTGAGGACGATCCTGTGGAAATTGACACTGACAATCGCGGAACGCGAAAACAGGAGTACAACAATTACAGGTCACATCCGTCACAATTCTGCGTGGACAGAAATAATAAATGGACACGACAAGGCTATTCTTACAACGTAAATCGTGACCAAAACAGACACCACCCGTATGACAACCGTTGGCAGAGTAGTAATAATTACAGTGAAAGATCACCTCTCTGCGGTAATGACTATCACAGGGACAATCAGAGAAACAGACAATGTGGGAACCAAAATAATTATTATCAAGGGAGACAGAATAACTTCTGACGCAACGGTCCAGCGCGCAGTTACGATTCAGGGAGAAATTCTCCACCACGTGACCGAGAAGAAAGAAACTATGGAATCTACCGACATGACGACAGACGATATGATCGTAACGACACACTTGAATTGCATCAGAACTGATGAGGTTCAAACAGGGCAGGACCCTCTCGACAAGGTGAATTTGTAGAAGTTAGGCCACCAAATCCCAATAACGATGCGCGCCAACAAAGAGACAATAGGCAATGACTCATACCACTGGCAGCCACAAAACGTACTTATGAAACTGGCGACGCAGCTGCCGTAGCTAGTAATTATGTAAAAATGGAAGACATTAGGGACATCTTACTCCAGGAACACGACGTGAAACATAACAACATTGCATATCCTGTGATTCACATTACAGTAAATGACGTAAAATTTACGGCAGTACTTGACTCTGGCAGTCCCATTTCAGTAATTAGTGAAACAGCCTTTAGCAAATGCAACAAATCGAACGATTGCCCCACACTTCCGTTATGTAAGATTAAATTACAAGGTGCAATCGTTGGAAAAAGTGTAGATGTACGCCACCAAACCAACTTAGAATTCTTATGTCAAAGCCACAGCTTCTCTATGAACTTTCTTATTGTTCCATTATTGTCGACGGAAATTGTATTGGGAGTAGACTTTTTGAATGAATACAAAGCAATCTTAAACTTTCACGATGTTGAAATAAGTTTAGAGAAAGAAGGTAAGTCAATAGCTTTGAAATTTGCAGATTGGCTCTCAAACCATGACGAGGAAATTAATCGGCTTTACCTCTTGTTAGACAACAGTGCGAAACTTTCGACGGAACTTGACACTAATAATCACTCTGCAAGTACTGACAGGGATGATATCGACGGCGTATTTGATACTAATGAGTTAATTCAGAATAAAATTCAAACAATTGAGAATTGTAATGACACTGATAGGCAGGACCTTTTTGAGATTTTACAAGCACATTCCACAGTTTTTACTCACAAAACAGGAACAATCAAGGAACTTCAATACCAATTTCGTGTTCGTGAGCATACTAAATTTTGTGTTAGACCATACACAATTCTGGCACATTATAGGGGCCGTGTTAGAACAGAAATACAATCTATGCTTGACGAGGGCATTATTGAGCCTGCAGTAAGCTCATACAACAATCCATTACATGTTGTTGAGAAGAGAAATGGATAGATCAGACTTGTCTTAGATTCGAGACAAATAAATACTATCATCATTCCTGAAACAGGGCGCAAACGTTGGAAGAACTTCTTCAAAATTTTAATGGTGTAAAAGTGTTGTCTTCTATTGATCTCAGATCCAGCTTTTATCAGATCGAACTTCATCCAGAACGTAGAAAATACACAGCTTTTCTTTGTTTCGCCGATTGTTATCAGTTTCGGAAACTTCCTTTTGGTTTGAACATTTCTTCGGCAGCATTCATTCGCGGGCTAAATTCCATATTACCTGAGTTCTTAGAACGTCACATCACCTTATATGTGGACGATATTCTGATAGCAGAAGCCTCATGGGAACAACATAATCGCATCCTCAACAGCGTGTTACGTATTTTTGCAGAATCTGGAATTACAGTTAACTTGGAAAAGTCTGAATTCGGTAGAACAAAGGTGAAGTTTTTGGGACATATTATTTCTTCTGAAGGCATTCAGCCGGATCCTGAAAAGTTAGAAGCAATCAGAGCCATTCGAGTTCCATCCAGAAAAAAACAAGTCCGCAGTTTTCTAGGTCTCGTAAATTTTTATCGTCGTTTTCTGAATATGCAAATTCTAGTTACACCAAAACTTTGTTCTCTCACTGGAAAAAATACTATTTGGAACTGGGACGAACAAGCACAGTTGGAATTTAATTCTTTGATAGCATCGCTACTTAACGCGCCAATACTAGCTCATCCAGATCTGTCACAAGATTTCTGCCTTAGCACGGATTCTTCTAAAGTCGGTCTTGGTGCCCATTTATTTCAAGAAGCCACAGAAAATGACACTACTGTTCAGAAAACCATTGCTTTTGCTAGCCGAGTGCTAACAAAATCTGAAAAAAATTATTCCGTTACTGAATTAGAAGGTTTTGCTATTGTTTGGGCATTTAATAAATTCCGTTTCTTTCTTTCTGGTAAGCACGTAAAAGTATACAGTGATCATCAATTACAATTTCTTATGTTTTCAAAATTAAATCATGACAGGTTAAAACATTGGGCATTGTTTCTGAAAGAATTCCACATTACAATAGTCTACATTTCCAGCAAGGAGAACATTGTTGCGGACGCACTGTAACGCGCACCGGCTGGGCTTGAGAAAAGTAACACAGAAGGCAACCTCGAGAAAAATTTCAGTATTCTTTACATTCTGAAAGTCGCCTTTGAAAACTTCATCACCACATCTTTAAAGGAGATTGCTCATGAACAAGATAAAGATCCCATTTGGAAAGACATCAAAAGTAAATGGCATGAAAAGACACACACTCAGATTGGCATTATTATCTGGTTAGAAACAACATACTCTTCAAACGCTGCACTGTTGATGACAAGCTATGGGTACTTTGCATTCCAGACGATTTTGTTAATAAGCTCATTTGGTACATTCATTTCAGCTACGCACATTTTGGTCCACGAAAATGTTATCATATTCTTCGAACGACTTGTTATTTTAACAATATGGGAGAGAGAATTCGAAGATTCTTGTCTATTTGTAAACTAAGTCAAAAGGCGAAACCATCTACTATCTCACATCGTGATCCGTTGTTTCCTATCATTCCTTCTAAATTAAAAGAATTTGCAGCTGTTGATCTCTTGGGACTCCTTGTCAGAACATCGAATGGATTTTCGTACGTCCTAGTCGCTGTTGAACTTACTTCAAAATTTGTTTCTTTCACTCCGTTACGTAAAGCCACTGGACGGTCTGTATCCAACGCCTTTGTTAAAAATTTCTTACGTGAAGTTGGACACGTCAGTAAAGTCATTTCAGATAACGGACCACAATTCAGATCTGCTGTTTGGTCACGCATGCTTCGGAATCATAAAATCAAATCTATTTTTATTTCATTGTACTCACCACACTGCAACCTGTCTGAACGGATTATGAAAGGAATCAATAAGCTTTGCAGACTTTATTGTCACAGAAAGCATCATCATTGGGACAGATATTTACACTTATTTCAAAAACGTGCTGAATGAAATGCCTCATGACTCCACTGCTTTACCACCAATTCTTGTACTGAAGAATGAAGAACCACCGAACAGAATCAGAGAGCTTGTACCTTTCCCGAATACATGTAAACTTCGACACAAAGACATAATTGATTTGGCTATTAAAAATATAAAATCTGCAGCAGACAAAAGGAGAAAACTAAACGGTAAAGCAAATGCAAAGAAATTATATATTGGTCAGAAAGTTCTCATTAAAGCTCATTCATTGTCACATAAGAAGAAACACTTGAGTCACAAATTCTTTCTACCTTACAGAATCTGACGTATACCACATAATAATTGCGCTGAAGTTTAAACTCTGCGTACTAGGAAGAGTAAAGGTTTACACCACAATTCACATGTAAAACCGTTTATTGAAAGATAATCTGCTTTTTAACTTTGTCTTTGCCATAAAACTTTTCACTTCACATTTCTAGTATGCTTTGTCAGACTTAGAAACTGTTAACATGCAACAATGTTTGAAGTTAAATATCCAGACAAGAACCAAAAGAACTTATTTAAACAGAAATTACGAATGCATAGTTATAGTGAACAGACGACACAGTGTTCTTATTTGTACATTCTTGCTTGTTAGTTGCACGATCACGTAACGACCATAAGGCTCACATACTTAGAACATATACCGGCACTGCTAATGAGATTTTCATGCGACATTTTGGTTTACTTGAAAAGACATTCTTTATTTGAAGTGCTTTCTGTGCGATTAAAGATGGCTTAGCATTTGGTTCCTTTTCAGCTACACGATTATATCACGACGCTACTAATGTGTGACACAATTTACATTGTTGCTTTTGTGCTGTATCTGCTTTATATCTGCACAGTTTTTCTGAATTCTTCTGGAAAGTAAAACGTGTTTTAGTGGTAACTTTTGTGGTATAGCTACAATGAGACCGCCTTTTTCGTAACACAACAATACGTTATAGTGTATTACTTTCTCGATCACGCTGCTGTACGTAATAACTACGATATCTATACGCATAGCATTTCGCTTTTGTTTATTACGAGGTAAGTACATTGACTTCCACAGAACTTTGCTTACGGATGACGATAATTACGACACTTGGCACATTTTTTACCTTTAAGTAATGACAGAGATTATGTTACAACAAGACGCACAACTTAGCGCGTCAGTACACGTATTTGAGTGATTAATTTTGTACTTAAAACATTTATTTTTAAAGATTTTTGAATTACAAAGAAAGTTTTCTGTGATACATTTCATTCCATTGCTGTAATCTGTAACACCTGAGGGTATAATTACATTAACCCAGGTAACCCTGACGTCCTCCTGGAAGGACGACGTCACTCACTGTTGAAATTATTTATATTTGCAAATAACGCGTTGTTGCAACGGACTGTGACGCATTGTTGTATGAAGTAGGCAGAGTCAGTTGCGCGCTGCGACAGTCAGTTTGACGGTGTCGTTCATAGTGAGTGAGAAACTGTGTCTTGAAGATAGGGCCGATTTTACCATGGACGAACTGACTGCCTTGTCATGGATGGGTATGTATATTTTCTTTCATATTGCGTCAATAATTCTGAAACTTGTCATATAATATCTTAAAGAATTAACCTATATTATTTATGAGTTTATATTACGATTGAAAGTTTTCGTCAGTTGTAATTCAATAATGTTTTCAATTGCCCTTCCAGAAGGACGTCAGGGTAATATGTTGTCATTTTGTATTCACAGAAAACGATGTACACTGATGGAACTTTTGGACATGTTAGAATCAAAAGATGAGGAAATACCTAATACTGGTGTGAACGTAACATTACACCCTCCTCTAAATTCAACTGATGACGTAACAGATGAAGATTCTGGTGCTGAAGAAAATCCAAGTGTAGATAAATTACCAGCAAGTCAGCTCAATGCTACTGCGCTTTGTGATTTACCCATTTTTACCAATGGTAACGCTGTGAATGCAACAAGGAAACAATCCTTCACCTCTGATGTTGTTCCAGGACCCTCCAGCAGTACAAAAACAGCAACAATAACAACAACAACCACAAACAAACCAGCAAGGCTATCGAAGAATAAAGTTCTAAACCTTAAGAAATATAACTGGAAAAGTGGTGAAATTGTTAATCCAACACCTGTATGGCCTCTAATGTTCACAGTTGGAATGAAGAAAGGGCGAACACCGCTTGAATATTTCCAACAGTTTTTTGATAACGAAGTGCTTCTAATGATGGTCACATACACAAATCAGTACGCAGCCACGAGAAATAGACTAGGTGATTGTTCAGAAGATGAAATGTAGGTGTTTATTGCAATACTTCTCCTAAGTGGATATGTAACAGTGTCACGCAGAAAGATGTACTGGCAATCAGATAAAGACAGTCACAACGACCTCGTAACAAATGCCATGTCCAGAGATCGATTTGACTTAATCTTTTCCAATTTTCATGTATGCAACAATGTCAATTTAGATAAATCAGACCGTTTTGGGAAAATCCGCCCATTACTGTGTATGCTGAATGATAGATTCAAACAATTTGCGCCTCACGTGCGGCATCATTCTGTCGATGAATCGATGGGCCCATACATCAGAAGTCATGGGTGCAAATAATTCATAAAAGGGAAACCAATCCGATATGGATTCAAATTTTGGTGTGGAGGCACAAGTGGTGGATATATTATTTGGCTCGAACCCTACCAAAGAGCTGGCACGTGTAGTAAGGATTATGAAACGAAAGGTATGGGGTACGGTGTGGTAATGACTTATGTTGACCAGTTACTTCCACATATTCCATATCGAATATACTTTGATAACCTCTTCACCAGCGTTGAACTTCTAAATGACCTAAAAGAGAGGGGCGTGGAAGCAACAGGAACAATAAGAGGAAACAGAGTTAAGAATTGTACTCTATCACCTGAAGAAAAAATGATAAAAGAAAATAGAGGATCATATGAAGTTTGTTCTGACTCAGCATCCGGGATTTCCATTGTACATTGGAATGATAACAATGTTGTTACTGTAGCCACCAATTTTCACAGAGTGCAACCACTACACTCTGTAGCAAGATTTTCCAGGGAACAAAAGAAAAGTATTAGCGTGCCTCAAACTAACTTATTACACTCCTACAATACTCATATGGTGGGCCATAGATCGAGCTGACCAAAATGTATCCCTATATAGATGTTCTATAAGAGGGAAAAAGTGGTATTTCCTGATCATTGCACATTTTATAGACATTGCAGAGCAAAATGCCTGGGATCTTTACAAGCACAATGAAGAACCCATAGATCATCTGACATTTCGTCATCGAATTGTCACTGCAATTCTTGAAAGTCACGAAAGAGTCACTACCAGCAGAGGACGTCCTAGTAAGAGGGCAAAACTAGATTCTAGATTTGATGGAAGAGAACATTATGTTACTGAATTACCAACGGATGAGGTAACAAAAAAGAAGAAGCAGCTGAAATGTCGAAGTTGCCACAAAAAAACTACTACTATGTGCATAAAATGTGACGAACCACTTCATGTTTGTTGCTTTTTATCTTATCATACTAGTGCATAAAATAAGTGTATAGGTTATTTTCTTTGTTTTTTGTATTTATTAGCTGTTTTAGCCTATAATTCAAATTTATTTATGTTTATTTGAAAGTATAAAAACCGAAACAAGTTAATTGCTCAATGCCATATACTTTAAAAACATGTTCACTTATTGTCCTGACGTCCTTCTGGAAGGACGCCCATTTTTGGAAATACTAAATAAAAATAAATACTCAAAATTGTTTTTACCTTCTTCCTTACAACCTTGTGAATGAATGTAGATAAGATATAGATCAATTTTGAAAAAAAATCAGTACTATCTTGATTAATCCTCAGGGGGGTACACACTTACTTTGTGTACCATGTGTCTGGCAAGCACAAGGAGCCCTAGCTAATATGGTATTTGCTTATACAATTTTACACATCGGTACCATATTTCTCTAACACATAAATTACACAGCTATCTGATTATTTCACAGAGAAGCAAACATTTTTTTTACTATGTCAGAGACACATGTTTACGCAATTACACAGTTGGATAATTTCACACTTGTGAAATTGTATTTTGTCTGCACTGTGTGAACTGTTCATATTTTTACAGAACCATTGTGATACTATGAGAGCTTTGAATGATGTATTTGGTAAGGGATCATGATTTTTAAAGTACTTTTGAGGTAGATGACACTACTGAAATGAGCAGAGAATTTTCTTTAGGTTTTGAAATTATTGGAGGAAGCTACGACGTTTTTGAGATTTGACTGAGGTGTCATGATGTTATTATTATGACGACGATGTGTGTTTTGCTGTTGAGATATGTTTATGATCAATAAGCTGATGCTATACGAGGAATTTGATTATGCTACATATTTATTGAAGAAGTGTCGACGAATATGTATATGTGTAATACGGTAAGGAATAATGAGTAGTGGTTAGGGACTCTGACTTGTGAAAAAGGATGTTGGAAACCAAGAATCTGTACTTTAAGAGTTATGAAACGTGTGTAAATGCGTGAATGTATCACAATGCCGGCGAAAATTTTTTGGACACTGTTATATTTATAAGATTTTGTTTCTACAGATTTGTAACGCAAATATTTCGACCTGTGAAATTTTGTTTGTATCAAACTGTCCCTGTAGCAGAAACTGATGTCGTAAATATTTTGGTAAGGAAGGTAGGTCACCTTGACGTAATGCACCGTAAGCACCCAGCTGCGCGACAGTCGCCTGGAAAAAAGCCACTAGTGTGTGCCTTTCAGAGGCACAGGTGGAGAAAAAACAAGAGGCCATTATCCTCGCTATTGACATTTCTTTGTAGAAAGCATCGCAAATACGACACGCCCAAACTTGAAAACATATGATTACACTGTGGAGATCTTAATTTATGATATTTACTAAAATGCCTAATGAAATGATGAGAAACATTTTACATCTATTGTCTTTCTAGTTGAGAGATTGCTCATTTTGTTTAATATCTAGTTTCTAGCTGCACTGCAGCATTCGTTAAAATAAAATTTAATAGATGTACTAATATAGATATTTTATGCCTACAGATCCAGTAAATAATAACTTTATGATCTACTTAAAAAAAACGAAGGAGCACAAAAAGACATTTCCCTTCACAGGAATTGCATACATAATTTTCTTTTCAAGCACTTGGTAATTTCTTTTGTAGAATTAGTTGTGGTGCACCACTTTAATTACATATACATTAAGATGTGAATAGACATTTCCCTTATCTGCATTGTTGTCTTTAGTGTAATATTTTTCTGCTTGAGCTTTGCCATGTTTAGGTATAAGTTATTGCATTTGCTGCTGCTGTTTGCTAGGCATAGTGTTACTGAATTTGACTTTGTATTACTCTGTTAAGCCAGTTTTACTACGGATTTATTTTTCTTGTTTGCTGCACATTGTCATATATTAGTAGTAATGTTACATTTGCTCTGCTAATTTAGATATACTGCTGCTTGCTTTGACAATTTGCATTTTTTGTCATTGCTGTTTGTGTTAATTGTTTTGTGCTGCTTCATTGCCTCGTCCCTTAGTTTATGCATCTGAGCTCAGTAGATTTAAATTAGCTTAAGAGGGGGTAGGCTATATAAGAGAACGAGTTGCGATGAATTGGAAGAAATGCATTGAGAAGTTATATGAAAAAGATTTGGGCCAAAATGAGTATTGTACACTGAGAAATAATTATTTTGAAAGAAATATGAATAGAATACAGAAAGCAGGTATAGATAGGACTTTTTGGGAATAATGATGAATGAAGGGAGATCTCCAAGAAGTAAAGAAAGTTTTGTTTGCAAAATACTGCAGTAAAACAATGCCTGTCCTTTCCTTTTCTATTATTTCGCTATGTGTTTGTGTATCCTTGTGTATTTGTGTTCTTCCTGTCTTTATATGTTTATCTGATAAATCTTATGTTGTAGAATTTTTCTAATACTATGTTATTTACTTTTTAAAGATGTTAGACATTGTTTATGCTGTTCTGTTTCAATGCCCATATGTGAAATTAATGTTTCGAAAACTATTCTCATTATTTTATTTATTTACTTATGTCATAATTCCTGTAACATTGATGTATATGTTATTTTGATCCTTTTGTAAAGCCCATATTATTACAAATGTTATTTGTATTGTTATGTTCTTTAATGATGTATTTTGTACCTTTGTTATTGTGTTCTCATGTTACAAAATTGTAATTGACACCAGTCCTCAAATTAAGTAACTTGTAAGCATTCATTTCACTGCACATATTTCTGTTGGTCGTAGTATATGCACAATACATGAAAAAAAAGAGGACTGTTAGTGTTTGCACATGTGTTAATAATTCGGCAAGGGACTGGTTAACAGCATTGCTGGTTCTAAGGACGATTCCAAAAACTTTGTCAGTGCACAAGTGGTGGTCCATGGACTTGCTATATTCTCCACAAGACTCGTCAATGGTGATTGTGCACCTGCACAGTCGCAGCAGATGGCTGCTGGCCGTCTCTACAAGACCTGCAGTGGGTCTGCACCTTTGATGGCCCACCAATACCATACTCTCTACCAGGACTACAGTGGGTCTGGTCTGTGATGACCTACCTACCAATATTCTTCAAAACTTCGACTGACTCTACTGTGGGTTTGCTCTGTTGTGGCCCATTACCTGCATGTCAAGAGTCAGCACTGTCTTTCCGTTGGAAGGACAACACTACTTCTTCAAGACTGCATGGAAATCCACTAGTTCCATGTGCATTTTCTTTTACTGCTCAGACTTTGAGAAAAACACTGCAATTTTACTGTGATGAACGATCAGGACTGTCTTTATGGACTGTGAGAAAATTTTAGCTTTTGACCAACATTGTATCAATAAGTGTGTGCATTTGATTTTTTTGTTATTGTAACTGTGAAAAAATTTTAACAAATATGTATTGGCCAGTGCCCAATACAATTTGTAAAATTTTTTGTGGGGAGCATGGGGGCTATGTAAGTAGGCTGTTTAGGTTTTTATATTGGTAACACCACGTAGCGGTCTGTATGACAATCACTGGCTGTGCTGTGTGCAGTTTGTGGCTGGTTTGCATTGTTGTTGGCTATTCTAGTGTTGGGCAGTTGGCTGTTAACAGCGCGTAGCATAGCGCAGTTGGATGTGAGCCGCCAGCAGTGGTGGATGTGGGGAGAGAAATGGCGGAGTTTTGAGAGCGGATGATCTGGACGTGTGTCCATCAGAGACAGTACATTTGTAAGACTGGATGTCATGAACTGCTATATATGTTATGACTTTTGAACACTATTAAGGTAAACACATTGTTTGTTCTCTATCAAAATCTTTCATTTGCTAACTATGCCTATCAGTAGTTAGTGCCTTCAGTAGTTTGAATCTTTTATTTAGCTGGCAGTAGTGGCGCTCGCTGTATTGCCGTAGTTCGAATAACGAAGACTTTTGTGAGGTAAGTGATTTGTGAAAGGTGTAGGTTAATGTTAGTCAGGGCCATTCTTTTGTAGGGATTATTGAAAGTCAGACTGCGTTGCGCTAAAAATATTGTGTGTCAGTTTAAGCACAGTCATGTATAATTTTTCTAAGGGGACGTTTCATAGTGTACTGAATCGAGGTTTATGAGGAAATCATTCAGCACATCTTTTCCATGTCGACATGTTTTCTTGTCAATGGTTTTTATTGTGAGCAGATGAAGGAGAAGCCAAAGATAGTCCGCTGTCGCCAGTCGTCTCCAACATGTATATGGAACATTTTAGGGAGGGAGACGTGTAATCAATTCCGTGGAAACCTATCTGTTTTTCCAGCATGTCGACGACACCTCTGTCATTAGCCACATGGAAGAGAGGTGATGACTGTTTTCCTCATACATCTCTGTTAAAAACACCGAAACAGCAGTTTCACCAAGGAATGTTAAGCATATGGAATACTCCCTTTTTTGGATTTTCTGATGAAAGGAAGAACGGACAGCACGTTGGGTGACGGCGAACGCCGTAAGATGGCGCACCCTGACCTACACCTATGCATAGGTGTGCGGAGCAACGGTGTGCTGAAAACACTGGTGTACATATACGGCTCACCCCCTCTCCGACACTGAGAGTTTCAACCAAGAACTTGAACATCTGAGGACGATGTTTCGGAAGAACGGTTACTCAGCTGACAAATTATGAGTGCCCCACATCCTACACTGGCTATATGACTGGCGGAAACGGAAGAGGAACCGTAGAAAGACGCAATCATCGTGTTTGTTCCAGTTTTTGGTGCGTTATCCGGAAAGATAGGACAAATTCCCCAAGTGAAGATTGCTTTTCGCCCACAAGCTAAAACATGGGCACTGACTGGTAGGGCCAAGGAACTCTGACTATAGGAAGTCCGGGGCCTTATGAAATACATCGGTCAGATGGTGCGTACTATTGCAGATTATTGCCACGAACACCAGCGACACATCAGGCTGCAGCAGCCTAAAAAATCGACCGTTACGGAATGCTCTTCAGTCGGAATTACATAGAACAGATTACGACCACACTAAGATTCTGACAGAGATGCCTAACTTCTGGGACAGAGTTATTAAAGAACCTATAGAACTTCGAATATGGGAACATCTGATGAGTCGCGATGGTACCTAAATCCTTAGTCATGTCTGGAAATCCGCACTTAGTCTGATTAAGAAAAGGAAGGACTTATCCCATAACGAACTGACTTCTGGGGCAGGCGGATCAGTAGCAGATACGTCACCAGCACGCGTCCCCGGGCTCTGACCGCGGACACAGCGAGTAGTCAGTAGGAGGGGGAGGCGCACTAAAAGTCGACATACTGTGTCCGTTAGATACTAACATTCGGCTGTTTACTCGTGAACTATCTCATCAACAGATTGAAGCACAGTAAATGAACATAAGGCAAGAAAGGCCTCGAGTACTGTTGTTAGATTTGTAGATAATTTTCAGAATGAACCCTTCAACATGTTTGAGATAGACTGATTATCATCAGTATCATTACGAGTTTTAATTTATGGCATTATGACACTGGAGTTTGATGCAAAAGTCATAATAAAACTAGGGGCAATTGAGAGATGTGTTTTGAGAACTGCTACGAAAAACAGCAAATTTTACAAATGGATCAGGGAAGGGACTGGAGTGGAAGACGTAATTAATGAAATGGGCGGAAAAAGTATCCAGGGAGTAGGGTGGTAGATAGACGAAGGAAGTTCTGTTGTAATGGATGTCATGAGTAAGAAAAGAGTGACACGACGACCTAACGAAAAATGTGTAGGTGTTAACATTAGGAAACGGGCAAAAACAGAGTGGATGCATATAACTGAAAATCTGAATAGTCGCGAGGCAGGCTTTATAAGCGATGGATCAGTTGCGACTCATGTACTGTGTCTGATGATGCCAGGGAGCTTGTTCCTGCGTGGGAATGTTCCGAACGCCACACACAAACACTCCCTGATCAGAAGTATCCAGACACACCTACGTAATGCAGACTTGACCGCTAGGTGTCACCAGGGGCGGAGCCGCCAGTATAAAAGGAATCAGGGAGTACTGTGTCG
This sequence comes from Schistocerca cancellata, assembly GCF_023864275.1. Classification (NCBI taxonomy): domain Eukaryota; kingdom Metazoa; phylum Arthropoda; class Insecta; order Orthoptera; family Acrididae; genus Schistocerca; species Schistocerca cancellata. The sequence goes on along the minus strand of NC_064626.1, from coordinate 498,221,615 downwards.
GCAGTACCGGGTCAGGGCTGGAGTTCCCCAAGGCTCCGTCCTCGACCCCACACTGTACACCCTGTATACCGCAGACATGCCGCGCGTGGACAGGGTCCACCTCGCCCTTTACGCGTATGATACAGCGATGTACACATGCAGCTCTGCTCCAACGACGTGTGCAGGCAACAGCTGACACACTTAGTGGGCCAGGAGGTGGCGCCTCAGCTTCAATGGGGCTAAGACGCAAGTCCTCCTCATCACCAAGAAGCATATCCCAGCCGACCTATCGCAGATCAGCATACCTTGGGGCACTACAGCCAATTACCTGGGTGTGACGCTCGATAGAGGGCTCACATGGAGACACCATATCGACGACATCGTCAAAAAGGTCAGGGGGAGAATGACTCAACTCCACCCCTTCCTAAATCCGACAACTGCGCTCCCACCAGAACTGGGTGTTGCACTTTATCTTACACTCGTACGCCCGCTCATCAACTACGCCGCTGTGGTTTGGGGCAATGCTGCAGCGACCCACATCGACCAACTCCAGAGACTTCAGAACCGGATCCTACGGCTGGAATTGCACCTCCCTCGGGACTTCCCGTCAGACGACCTTAACCGAGTCTCCAACATCCCAACTGTTCGAGATAGGTTTCGTCAGGCTGCATGGCCCTTTTACGAGAAGAACGCCCGGTCCGCAAATCCGCTCCTTCGAGCACTGGGCCAACGGGTACAGCGTCTTAACGCAGCCAGATGGCCCCGCATGCTTCGCGACCAATAAGTTGCCGGCACGTCAAGAACACCGTCGCAGTAGACTGACAGGACGTAAAAAAAGAAAAAAGGACAACTCACACGCACCGTCAGTTTGGAGGAATAGCCTTCCGGCTTAGACTCGACCAAACCACAGGGGCTCATCTATCCCTGTCAGGCAGCAGCAGCAGTGTCGGCGGTAGAGAAGCAGTAACGGCAGAATGGGTCGCTCAGGAGATCTGAGTGACCTTGAATGTGGACTAGACATTGAATGTCACCTGAGTGATAAATCCGTGAAGAATATTCCAACCCTTCAACAGCTAGCCAAGTAGACTATTGTTGATATGATTGTGACGCGGAAACGCAAATGAAGGACCACAACTAAACCAGGCAGACCCCCTGTGCCGACAGACCATCGAGCAGTGAGAATTGTGATCGTAAAACAACCGCACGAAATCCTCGGAAGGGGTCACTCGTGAGTTCTAAAGTGCTACCAGCAGTCTGGCTAGCACAACGACTGTGAGTGGCGGTTAAAAAGAATTGAATACAATGGTCGAGATGGTGTTAAAAGCGACGCCACTGGACAGTGGATGACTGGAAATGTGTGACTTGGAGTGATGAATCACGCTGTACTCAGTGACAATCCGATGGAAGGGTTCGGGTTTGTCGAATGCCTGCAGAACATTAGCTGCCATTGTGTGTAGTGCCGACAGTAAAGTACAGAGGAGGTGGTGTAGCGGTAAAGAGCTGTTTTTTGTGATTACTGTGTGGCCACCTTGTTACACTCAAGAAATCGCTAAATGTGGAAGTATATGAACAAGTTTTCCAGCACTGTGTACTGTGTAAAACAGAGGTGAATTACGCAGACGATGACTGAATCAGCATGACAACGCACCCTGCAAAACATCATCTATAAAGCAATGGACAACATTCCTGACGTTGGTTGGTCTGCCCAGAGTCCCGTCTTAAACCAAAACGAACACCTTTAGAATGAGTTGGAGTGTCAACTTCGTACTAGACCCCAACGCCCAATATTACTAATTTATATCTAGATATAGTCTGGGACACTCAGATGTTTAGGATGGGTGGTAGGGATAGAGCAACGAGTGACATTATATTGAGTACACTATCCGAAAATTACCTCGAGCAATTACACAGAGAACCGACTCTTGGAGATAACATTTTGGACTTACTGAACAAACAGACCCGAACTTTTCGACTCTGTAAGCGCAGAACAGGGAATCAGTGATCATAAGGCCGTTGCAGCATCCATGAATATGGAAGTATATAGGAATATAAAAAAAAGGGAGGAAGGTTTACCTGTTTAGCAAGAGTAATAGGAGGCAGATTTCAGACTACCTAATAGATCAAAACGAAAATTTCTGTTCCGACACTGACAGTGTTGAGCGTTTATGGAAAAAGTTCAAGGCAATCGAAAAATGCGTTTTAGACAGGTACGTGCCGAGTAAAACTGTGAGGGACGGGAAAAACCCACCGTGGTTCAACAACAACGTTAGGAAACTACTGCGAAACCAAAGAGAGCTTCACTGCAAATTTAAACGCAGCCAAAACCTCTCAGACAAACAGAAGCTAAACGATGTCAAAGTTAGCGTAAGTAGGGCTATGCGTGAAGCTTTCAGTGAATTCGAAAGTAAAATTCTATGTACCGACTTGACAGAAAATCCAAGGAAGTTCTGGTCTTACGTTAAATTAGTAAGTGGATCGAAACAGCATATCAAGATACTCTGGGATGATAATGGCATTGAAACAGAGGATGACAAGCGTAAAGCTGTAGTACTGAACACCTTTTTCCAAAGCTGTTTCACAGAGGAAGACGCACTGCAGTTCCCTCTCTAAATCCTCGCACGAACGAAAAAATGGCTGACATCGAAATAAGTGTCCAAGGAATAGAAAAGCAACTGAAATCACTCAGCAAAGGAAAGTCCACTGGACCTGACGGGATACGAATTAGATTCTACACAGAGTACGCGAAAGAACTTGCCCCCTTTCTAACAGCCGTGTACCGCAAGTCTCTAGAGGAACGGAACGTTCCAAATGATTGGAAAAGAGCACAGTTAGTTACAATTTTCAAGAAGGGTCGTCGAGCAGATGCGCCAAAACTATATGCCTATATCTCTGACATCGACCTGTTGTAGAATTTTAGAACATGTTAAAAGCGGTGGCTCGTTTTATTTTACAGGTTACTATTGCTTGCTGCAGGGGCTGTGATTTTTGATATTTTGTCTAAACTAGCAAGGTAAAACAGAGGCCACTACTTGCACCACATCAGGTGGATTTAGTGCTCACGTACTCACACTGAGCCGTGAACACTTCCCAGTTTATCAATGGGGAATAATTGAACATGGTTACTACTGTCATCGGTGCCATGCGTGCAATGGTCGTGCCAGGCGCGCGATATTGAATCTTGATCCTATCGTTAATGGTGCGAGACCTGCACGACCTTATAGCAACCGTTATAGTTCTGCATTATTCTGTGACACTAGGGGTGATTTCAACGTAATGAAAGTGAGAATGTAAGATTAAAGGACTCATTTATTAAACACTTGAAAATTGAACAATAACACAACCAAATGGGGATGGGGGAAGAAAGATTCGAGTAAAGCAGCCTGCCCCAACGTACGTTCATAACAAGCCACGATAGCAGGAGAAAAGGAATTTTAGTAACGATCGCCGTATTATCAACAATGGTTCAAATGGCTCTGAGCACTATGGGACTTAACTGCTATGGTCATCAGTCCCCTAGAACTTAGAACTACTTAAACCTAACTAACCTAAGGACATCACACACATTCATGCCCGAGGCAGGATTCAAACCTGCGAGCGTAGTGGTCGCGCGGTTCTAGGCTGTAGCGCCTAGAACCGCTCGGCCACCGCGGCCGGCTCCGTATAATCAAATGGGGTCCAATTTTCTAAAGGAAGGGGTTGCAGGCATGCAACGACCACCACCAGGAATCAGCCAAAGACTAAGAAAGATGCTACTATGCGTGGATCGCTAGGTAGCCTCCTGTACTAAAGGAATAAAACACGCAAGACCCGAAACTGTTCACAATGACCTATAAGGTTCCCTCTGGGCCGCAGGGCGCGAATCTACAGTGCACGTCGGCGCTCATGCTTACCGAACTTCATCTCCTGGAAGCAGCACCTCTGGTCTCCGGCACGGTCACACTAGAACTGCACTACTGCCCCTTTGTCCACTATCCACCCGCGGAGGGCGGTTGGCGCCCACCCGCGAAAAACGGGCGCGCACCTGAACTGGCCAATCAGAGTGCCGGAATCTCACAGGGAGGCGACCTCGCGAAGTTAAAATCGAGCAGAAATAGCGGTAACAGGGTTGGTAAGGTAGGTTGGAGAACTGAGAACAGGAGAAACTTTGGCCACTACTGAACTTTCAACCGTCACCACGTGCTACCCTGGCGATCGGAAAAAGGATGGGAAACGGGAAGCCATCATGGCAGCTAGGACGACTGCTGCCCTCGCCCATAAATAAAGAAAATTCCTGGCGCGAAGCTCCTCTCACAGATCAGTGTGAGACAAACTGTATAAATCGTCAAATAAGTCAGGCAAACCATAGAAATTATTAATATTGCCTGAATTATTATTTTACCGAATACCAGAATGCTGGGATTAGAAATATGAAATACGAGCACTGAATGGTGAATGAAGTGCACGTCTTTCAACGTCTTTTGCTCGCGTATCATGTCATTTCTGGAAACCCATAATCTACTCTGTAGGAATCAACATGGATTCCGGAAACAGCGGTCGTGTGAGACCCAACTCGCTTTATTTGTTCATGAGAGCCAGAAAATATTAGATACAGGCTCCCATGTAGATGCCATTTTCCTTGACTTCCGGAAGGCGTTCGATACAGTTTCTGCACTGTCGCCTGATAGACAAAGTAAGAGCCTACGGAATATCAGACCAGCTGTGTGGCTGGATTGAAGAGTTTTTAGCAAACAGAACACAGCATGTTGTTCTCAATGGAGATACGTCTACAGTCGTTAAAGTAACCTCTGGCGTGCCACAGGAGATTGTTTGGGACCATTGCTTTTCACAATATATATAAATGACCTAGTAGATAGTGTCGGAAGTTCCATACGGCTTTTCGCGGATGATGCTGTAGTATACAGAGAAGTTGCAGCATTAGAAAATTGCAGCGAAATGCAGGAAGATCTGCAGTGGATAGGCACTTGGTGCAGGGAGTGGCAACTGACCCTTAACATAGACAAATGTAGTGTATTACGAATACATAGAAAGAAGGATCCTTTATTGTATGATTATATGATAGCGGAACAAACACTGGTAGCAGTTATTTCTGTAAAATATCTGGGAGTATGTGTGCGGAACGATTTGAAGTTGAATGATCATATAAAATTAATTGTTGGTAAGGCGGGTGCCAGGTTGAGATTCATTGGGAGAGTCCTTAGAAAATGTAGTCCATCAACAAAGGAGGTGGCTTACAAAACACTCGTTCGACCTATACTTGAGTATTTCTCATCAGTATGGGATCCGTACCAGGTCGGGTTGACTGAGGAGATAGAGAAGATCCAATGAAGAGCGGCGCGTTTCGTCACAGGGTTATTTGGTAAGCGTGATAGCGTTACCGAAATGTTTAGCAAACTCAAGTGGCAGACTCTGCAAGAGAGCCGCTCTGCATCGCGATGTAGCTTACTGTCCAGGTTTCGAGAGTGTGCGTTTCAGGATGAGGTATCGAATATATTGCTTCCCCATACTTATACCTCCCGAGGAGATCACGAATGTAAAATTAGAGATGTTCGAGCGAGCACGGAGGCTTTCCGGCAGTAGTTCTTCCCGCGAACCATACGCGACTGGAACAGGAAAGGGAGGTAATGACAGTGGCACTTAAAGTGTCCTCCGCCACACACCGTTGGGTGGCTTGCGGAGTATAAATGTAGATGGAGATGTAGATAAAAAGATCAGGTGATCGAGGTGGGCAGAAGACTCACCGCCTCTGTTGAATGTCCTCCCCTCATCGAAAACATCATGGCCTCAAGGCGTTGTGTGCTGGTGCTCCACCTTGCTGAGAATATCCATATAAACGTCCATCTTCTGTGGGATGATCCAGGTATGGATTACACAGTTTCTGCACATAAACGTTGGCGTTAACAGTTTAGTGGAGGAATCATGTTATGATGCGAACACCCGGGATTTTGCAACAATCCCAAGACCTGGGATTATGCAACGCATCTTCAAAGTACTGATGGGGATTTTCTTATTTACAGTGGCGCATGTTGTGTGTGTTCCCATACCATGACAGTCTGAATCGGACCTCACCTGAAGGACTGAAAACAACTGAGGATTTGAAATCATGCGGGAGATGTCCATGGGCAGATGTGTGACAGCTACTGATTAGTACAACGAAATCATTGTGTCCAGCACTTTCTATAATGGGCAGTTCTCCCGTTCATTAACAAGGGTCAATTCCGAGTCATCAGACACTTTTTCTGTGATATTTCGGCAGATATTTGCAATGTCGGTTTTGGATTGTGTATCTGGACTCATCCCAAACAATTACTGCTCGTGACGTCTTTCATGTGACACCCAGTGTCAATAGACAGCTTCGGTTTGTTTCACATTACAAACAAAATTATTTTTAAATTGGAATTTCACGTGTCCATTCGACAGAACGCACCCAAATTAGTGTAGTCCGATATTATTTTTATTGATATGTATTAATAGGGAAATACGAAGAATAAAGATCAATCCAGCAGTGACCCAGTAGCTCAGCATGCTTGGCGACTGCAGTCAGCGCCGACCAGGGCGGTGCTGGAGTACCGGTTATTCTTCGTGCGCTAGTGTCCCTGTTAATACATACGCATAAAACGAATATCGCACTAGTCTAATCTGAGACAGTTCTGTCGAATGAGCACGTAAAATGCATTTTCAAAAAGCATTTTGGTTGTAGCACGAAACAAACCAATGCTTCCCGACGATAATGTGCGTCGTACGAAATACGTGATGAGCACTATTTGTTTGGGCTGACTCCAGCTAAGCAAAAAAACGGACACTACAAATATTTGCTGAAGCTTGAGAAAACGCACCTGACGACTGTTCCAGATAAGGGTTTCTCTCTCTGAAGCCTACAAAATCATAAGTAAAAGAAATATTTATTTAGACTGGTAAATGTAAAAAAACTCTTTCCGCGGAGCTATGAACATTGTATATGTGCTTATTTTCCAAAGAGTTACACCAACATGTTATAATTTTTTAACTGAATTTTTAAGCGAAGCGCGTACAAATTAATTTGAATCCAATTTCTATCAATTTTATTTAGGAAGCTAGAAGCGTTCAAAATCTTATGAGAGGATGCAACATGCTATCCTTAACTGGCTGCGTTCAGATGGATGTTCTGATGGAGGGAAGCTCACCTAAATGGTGTCAAAGGAGTGCCTATTTTCCTGAATGCGCAAGTCAATGCGCGTTGCAAATGACCTTCGTGCATGTAAAGTCGAAGCTAGTACGGTTTTTTTCAATTTTTAGCTGCAATCTAAAGTTCTTGTAAGGAACTTAATAGTGGTAGAAGGTTTGTTAATTTTGGCGTTGAAACTTTTCCCAAAAATATCGGGGAAATGCCCTAAAACTGAAAGACAACGCAGCTAGAATTGGCTATGGTAGTTAAAACACGACTGAGTGCAGCAACCTACGCTACCAAGATAAAATGTGTTTCCTCTTGGCTCTACTTTATACGACATAGATACAAGGTCAGCTGCTATTGTTTTAAATGGAACTGGACCGTGTGTGGAAATGTAAGTTATAAGGTGTGGTGGTTAGTATATGTCTACCGTGTGAGCATATTGTACTAATAACCTTAAGTTCGAAAACGCTTCGTTTGCGTGATAGCGTCTCAGAAATGTGCAACACGACATATGCACTTTGGATCACAAAATGCCTGTGAATTCCTAAGGGACCAGACTGCTTAGGTCATCGGTCCCTCGACTTACACACTACTTAAACTAACTTAAACTAACTTATGCTAAGAACAACACACACACCCATGCCCGAGGGAGGACTCGAACCTCCGGCGGGAGGGGCCGCGCAGACCGTGACATGACACCTCAAACTGCGCGGCCACTCCGCGCGGCCTTTGGATCACATAAACTAGGCAATGAGTAAAGGAGTTAATGTACGTTACTGTCAGTAAACACCAGTTTAGTTCACTTACAGAAGGTGCTCAATATGACTGCTACAAACCTCGACACATTTGATGTTTCACACGATGACATCTTGCCGAACCGTTGGACAGGTGTCTAGCATGTCACGGATTAATCCAGCTGCTACTTGTATTCGTGTCACAAGATCTTGATTCCAAGGGTGATTCCTACCACAAGCTTTTATGTACCCACATAAGTGAAAATCCAATGGTGTCAGGTCCAATGAGCGAGGTTATTGGGCCTCGTCGTACAGTCCATCCGTTGCCAAAGGTGTCACTGAAGTGACCGGGTACCACATTGTCGAATTGTGCTGCAGCGGCATCCCGTTGGAACCACATGGCACAGCGGATGTCGAAAGGCACCTGATCCAACAAGCCACGTAAGACCTATCGCAGAAATACCGGGTAATTTGAACCTCAACATGCACTGGCGTTACGTACGGATCTACCACATGAACATAAATGTGAACTGCTCACACGCTGACAGCGAAGGGACATTGGTGGCCTCAGATATACAGCACGTGAGGGTTTTCTTCCATCCAAACATGGCTGTTTCTGATGTTGAAAATACCGTTCCTGGTAAAAACGCTCTCATCAGAAAACTGGGTTCACTGTAAGAAGTTAGAATCGTCCCTAGTGTGTCCGAGTAGCCATCGGCAAAAGTTGTCACGACGCTGAAAATCATCCTGACTCATCGCGTGAGCCTTCTGGAGTTTGTACGAATAAAGGTGCTCATCGCGCAGAATGTGTCACACTGTCACTGCCCATGGTGAATACTAAACTCAGGTGTTCGTAGAAGGCCGTGCTGCAGAGCTCTGGTATACGGCGTGTTCGTGGGTGACCATTAATACGTAAACTACCAGTTTCACGTAAAGATTTCTCCAGTCTTGCAGACACTGTGTATATGTTGGGTGACGCCTGTTAGGGTAACGTTCTCCATAGTTTTTATACGAAATAGAGAATGGGGAAAGGAAGGGAAGGAATGGGTGGGAAGTCGTGAGTTCTAGCAATACAAGGCACTGAGGTAATGCAATGGCGAAAGCTGAAAATTTGTGTCGGGCAGGGAATCGATCCCGGATTTTCCACTTCTCATGAGCGCTTGCTTTAACCGCTTCGGCCATCGGGACACGGTCCCTGACTGACTCAAATTTTCAACATACCGCACGCTGCAATGCAGCGTCCCTCTTCCATTAACCATGTACTCGCAAATTATTGAATCCCGTAAGAGTTCGGACGATATTAGTGCATCAGCGCTGAAACCAACGTCAAGGAGGCGTCACGCTCTTACAGAAATGTAGATATTTGAGTGGTGTCTCTCCTGTCGAACATGTCCAGCAGAACAGACACCATTAAAATATCTACAGTTCTTCACAGCGCCGGCAAGTCTCTCTTGCATACATTTGGGCTGCCCCCTCTACGAACATGACGGTGACTGCAGTTGTGTACACGACCGCCATTGCCCGCTTCCGTTTCACAACAGCTACACGAACGAGTAAAAACTAGCACAGCATGACACTACGGAACACAAGTCAGTACTGTACTCGACCACTGTCCACGTAAGAAAAAGCGAAGCAGTACTACAGTTAAACACTCCGACCTCACGGTACACGTAGTATGTCCTCTGTTCTTTGTCTGAGTTGGTTTGTTAACCTAAAGTCCCGTTTCGAAGGCCCTGGCGCATAAACAGTCTCAGAAAGATTGCTGTTTAAATTGTCTCCTTGACGCCTTGCCTAGCTTATGTGATCCAAACAACCTAGGTCTTCCTTCGCATTTCAGAGACGTTAGCACGCAAACGAAGCGCTTTCGAACACACGTTCAGTAGCAAAATAAGCTGATATGGTACCCGTCTGTCACCCACCACGCCTTGTAACATGCCTATTGCCACAGCCTGTATATGTTGACTTCTAGAGTAACAGAATGGGCTTGGAAAACTGTTTCAAATATTTGCATATACTCATGTTTGTGTAAACAACTTTTATGGAAATAAGTAAACAGTTGAAAAACTCGAAAGAACTATGGAGCCTGGAATGAGAGACTCACTTGGCGGCGTTTACAAGGCAACACGTCTTTAAATTTTAACTTATCTCTCGCATACTTCTAAGAAAAGTTTCAACGCCATCACAGTACTCGTCTTTTGCAGAGGTTCTGAACGCCGTAAAAAAGAGTATTGTTCGATTTAAAAAAAACCACTATGCTTGTTGGAATAAACAACAGACAACAAAATTTCGTGCCCCTCTGCGTACTAAGACATATATATATATATATATATATATATATATATATATATATATATAGAGAGAGAGAGAGAGAGAGAGAGAGGGGGGGGGGGGGATTTTCAAGAAAAACTATGTTTCGGTGTACGGACGCTGCTCGCAGAACACCACATTCACATATCTGTTTAACACCCTGAAGGCACTAGTTTCGCGCTGCCGCCTAATAAACAAAATACGGCCGTACGGAAAGTCAGGCAGCTGGGTGTTTGGACTGAGAGGTTCCTAGTAAGGAACGTCTTCGGACGTGAAAGTGACTTCTGGCATACCCCTTATGAGTGTTGTAGGACCATTACTTTTCACATTGTGTCCAGCGTGCTCGGAAATTCCATTTACAGTCTTGTAGTACTTGTGGAGGGAAGTGAGTACATAATATTTTGTACTGGAACCCACGTCCGGAAACGTACCGTTTCCGTGCTATAGCCGTTTGAAAACCTGTTTGATAGGTAGACATGCAATAGGGTACTCGTGGCGGTGGATTCACTGATGTCATTTGACGTACTTTGTGGCCTGGTTTGAACCTCATTCACGTGTCTCAGTGTTAGAGCAACACAGCTGGGTACACGTTTTGAGAATACGCCGACATGACCCTTGCCGCCGGAGTGGCCGAGCGGTTAAAGGCGCTACAGTCTGGAACCGCGCGACCTCTACGGTCGCAGGTTCGAATCCTGCCTCGGGCATGGATGTGTGTGATGTCCTTAGATTAGTTAGGTTTAAGTAGTTCTAAGTTCTAGGGGACTTATGACCACAGCAGTTGAGTCCCATAGTGCTCAGAGCCATTTGAACCATTTTGACAGGACCCTTCTGAGTGGTGAAGTTCACAGTAATGGAAGAACTGCTCGTCGCCTATATCGAGGTCGTTCTCCACAATGTCCGTCTCCATCCACAGTTACGCAACGGCTTCGAGAACGGGTTCCATCACCGTCAGCAGGAGTGACTGTGATGCTCCAAGGAGAAGCAGCATACGCGAATTGGAAGAGGCCGTACTGTATCATGTTGTAGAGAACCCCCCAACGAGTGACGAGCAATTTATTTGGCTATTAATGAGTGGAATATTAAAACAAGTGATATACTGGTCAAGCCTAATCAATTATTTGTAAAAGTGGTCGCGTTATCAAGATGTTTTCAAATGGCTCTAGCGTGGCAAGGGTACATTTCCGGACATGGGTTCCAGTTCAAAATATGATCTACTCACTCCCCTCTACGAGTCCTAGAAGACCGTAACGGGAATTTCCGAACACTCTGTATAAATGGTATAGTAGACAACGTCGGGAGTTCCGTGAGGCGTTTCGTCGGTAATGCTGTTGTACACTGAAGCGGCAAAGAAACTGGTGTAGACGTGCGTATTCAAATACAGAGATATGTAAACAGGCAGAATACGGCACTGAGGTCGGCAACGCCTATAGAAGACAACAAGTGTCCGGCGCAGTTGTTAGATCGGTTACTGCTGCTACAATGGTAGGTTATCAAGATTTAAGTGTGTTCAGCGTGGTGTTATAGTCGGCGCACAAGTGATGGGACACAACACAGCCGAAGTAGCGTTGAAATGGCAATTTTCCTGTACGACCATTTCAAGAGTGTACCTTGGATATCAGGAACCCGGTAAAACATCAAATCTCCGAAAACGCTGCGGCCGGAAAAAGATCCTACAAGAATGGGATCAACGACGACTGAAGAGAAACGTTCAAAGTGACGGAAGCGCACCCCTTCTGCAAACTGCTGCAGACTTCAATGCTGGGCCATCAACAAGTTTCAGCGCGCGAACTGTCAAGGAAACATCATCGATATGGGCTTTCGGAGCCGAAAGCGCGACACAAAGCTTTACGCCTCCCCTGGGCCTGTCGACACCGACATTGGACTATTGATGACTGGAAACATGTTGCCTGGCCAAATGAGTCTCGTTTCAAATTGTGTCGAGCGGATGGACGTGTACGGTTATGGAGACAACCTCATGAATCCATGGACTCTGAATGGAAGCAGGGGACTGTTCGAGCTGGTGGAGGCTCTGTAATGGTGTGGAGCGTGTGCAGTTGTAGTGATTGGGACCCCTGATACGTCTACATACGATTCTGACGGATGGCACGTAAGTAAGCATCCTGCCTGATTACCTGCATCCATTCATGTCCATGCTTTCCAAAGAACCTGGGCAATTCCAGCAGGACAGTGCGACTTCCCGTACGTCCATTATTGCTACAGAATGACTTCAGGAATACTCTTATAAGTTTAAACACTTCCGCTGTCCACCAAACTCTCCAGACATGAACATTATTGAGCATGTAGGGGAGGTTTAGCAACGTGCTGTTCAGAAGAGATCTCCACCCCTCGTACTCTTACGGATTTATGGACAGTCCTACAGGATTCATGGTGTCAGTTCCCTCCAGCACTAGTTCAGACACTAGTCGAGTCCATGCCACGTAGTGTTGCGGCACTTCTGCGTGCTCGCGGGGGCCCTGTACGATGTTAGGCAGGTGTACCAGTTTCTATGGCTCTTCGGTGTATATGGAGAAGTGACAGTTGACCTTGAAAGTAAACAAATGTATTGCGTACAAGAAGACCGAAAGATCTATCAGCCTATAATAACGAGATTACAGAACAGTCGCTGGAAGCAGTAACTTCCATAAAATATATAGGACTATGCGCACAGAGGGATTTAAAGAGGAACGAGCACATAAAAATAATTGTAGGTAAGCCAGATGACAGAGTGAGATTTACTGGAAATATCGTCAGGAATGAAGTCCATCAACAAAGGAGGTAGCTTACAAAACTCACGTTCGACTTCTTCTTGTTTTTCTTGTGCCTTCAAATTTCGCGCAACTGCATCGTTCCTTCCGACGATTTGAAGGAAAACAAACTTGGTTTATACTTTAAAATATTTGTTTTCTGGAATTAATTTTAATGCATACCGCGTATACGATAACAAGTCCTCAAAAATCGTTGCTGAAAGTTGGTCACGAATTATGCTATGAATAGTTGGATCCTTGCGGTTGTACAATGGCCTCTGGGTTTCCAGAAGCACATTCCTCTTTTGAAATCTGAAAATAAAGTTCCATACTCGCTGTAAAAAGCATCGTGCGGTCGGCTGTCTGTGGTCCCTCGTAGCAATATTATTCGGCAAACAATTCTATTGGAGGAACATCCGCAACATTATTCAAACTGTTGCATACGATGCGTAATGATAAATCTTCTTTAAACAGTGGGACGGGGAGCGTAACAATTCCTATGAAATGATATTCCAAGACAATGAGTTTGGAACGATCTTTACACATAACATTGGTCTGAACCATACTAAGCTTAATAAAGTGAACAATGATTGAAATGATACAATGTTAACAGAGAATTTCTGTAAAAACCGAACAGCTTAATCAGTTGATATGTTAACGCACGACCCAGAGAAGAGAGGTGGTCTTCCTCTCAGATCTGAGCAAAAGTGAACGAAGTTAAGTAGCTGGCAATTGAAACTTCCTGGCAGATTAAAACTGTGTGCCGGACCGAGACTCGAACTCGGGACCTTTGCCTTTCGCGGGCAAGTGCTCTACCAACTGAGCTACCCAAGCACGGCTCACGCCCAGTCCTCACAGCTTTACTTCTGCCAGTACCTCGCCTCCTACCTTCCAAACTTTACAGAAGCTCTCCTGCGAGCCTGGAAGAAAGGATATTGCGGAGACATGGCTTAGCCACAGCCTGGGGGTTGTTTCTAGAATGAGGTACTGGCGGAATTAAAGCTCTGAGGACGAGCGTGAGTCGTGCTTGGGTAGCTCGGCTGGTAGAGCACTTGCCCGCGAAAGGCAAAGGTCCCGAGTTCAAGTCTCGGTCCGGCACAAAGCTTTAATCTGCCAGGAAGTTTCAATTGCCAGCTACTTAACTTCGTTCACTTTTGCTCAGATCTGAGAGGAAGACCACCTCTCTTCTCTGGGTCGTGCGTTAACGTATCAACTGATTAAGCTGTTCGGTTTTTACAGAAATTCTCTGTTAACATTGTATCATTTCAATCATTGTTCACTTTATTAAGCTTAGTATGGTTCAGACCAATGTTATGTGTGAAGATCGTTCCAAACTCATTGTCTTGGAATATCATTTCATAGGAATAGTTACGCTCCCCGTCCCAATGTTTAAAGAAGATTTATCATTACGCATCGTATGCAACAGTTTGAATATTGTTTGGAAATTTTATTTAAAAATAGAAATCTAAATTAGGCGCTGCCTGCATGCCGCTTACTGTTGTGCTTTCGAGAAATCTGCAACAATGTTGTTAAGACGCGAGGTAAGTGGAAATTTTGGTTAGGGCCAGATAATTGTCTTACTGCAGTTGCGCATTTAATATAAAGAGAAGTTGCATTCAGACCATTTCCAATTCAACGTAGATTATGTTCTGTTTAGTCAAAGGTTAGCATACGAGTTTAAGTTGGTTAACAGTGCCGGTCGGAGTGGCCGAGCGGTTCTAGGCGCTACAGTCTGGAACCGCGCGACCGCTGCGGTCGCAGGTTCGAATCCTGCCTCGGGCATGGATGTGTGTGATTCCTTAGGTTAGTTAGGTTTAAGTAGTTCTAAGTTCTATGGGACTGATGACCTCAGAAGTTGAGTCCCATAGTGCTCAGAGCCATTTGAGCCATTGATAACAGTTTGTGGGTACATAGTTTTGGTAATACGTAGCATTTTTACAGAGTGGGAGGTAAATTAGGAATAAATTTCGTACAGAAACACATAGTGGGGAACTTACAGCATTCGTAAGAGTTACTTTCCCCGATTTATAGGAAAATTTGCGTTTACGGATCCTACATATTATGATGCAAAATGCTCAGTTTGAAATTATCTGTCGATCTCGTCAATTTTGAGTCGATTACGTGTCATGGCCTTTAGTCATGGTTTTCTCAAAAACTGTAGGATATTAAGCCAAAATATATTGGAGCCTTTCACGTTAAGTTGTACACAAGGCTTCTCTGCCGAGGTGAGCCGAATCGGTTGGCCGTGTCTGACGCCTTCGCCTTGTCAGTTTCATAAACGCTAATGTGCGAAAAGTGAGGCTTATAGATTCACTGAGAAGCCCATGAAGCTTGCGAGAAAGCAAGTGCCGCAGCGTCGTGAAAGCCGCGGCCTGGTGTGCGGGCGTTCGCGCCGACACGTGGTGATTCCTCATAGGGCTTCCCCGCCGAGGCTGTTTCTCCCGTAAGCATTAGCCCCGCCATGTAGCCCTACACGCGAGACCTTGGGACGAACCTCGAAACAGTTTTCTCCCACGGAGTGAATTTACGCCCGACACAAATTTCTGGAGATAACTATTTTCCTTCGGCGCACTGTGCACCTGACATCACCGTGATTTTTGGACTTCTCTGTTTAGAAGTTACCACTAAACCCCTGATTCTTTAAAGACTCGAACAAACATATATAAAACAGATTCAGGCGTCTGATTACAAATGAATTAACGTGTCAAATATTTGACGCCAAGCGTGTAAGAGAGAAACAGTTTAGAAAATGTTCGCAATAAAGCCTAAAGTTTGTTGAAAGACTGTAAGTACTCTCATTATGAATCACTTAATGACTTGGGTCAGAATGATTTGCGCTCCATTTTAAGCAAAAGCTACTTTTTCACGCAGCTAAATGCTGATAACGTCGCATCTACCGAACTATTTGTCGTACGATGATATAATTTTGCTGTATGTGGATACTAGTAAGCGATAAGCTACTATCCTTTCGTTATTTTGTGGAAGCGTGTCCTAAACATTTGAAATTATGTGTAACGTCTATTGGTAGTCGCCAAGTACTCCCATTCACCCACACTGAATGAATACAGTCAGGTATTTGCGCGCCGTCAGTTACCTTGCTTCAATACAAACGCACAGTTACCAACTCCAATACTTGTTTTATTGTGTCAAACATATAACATAAGATTATACCTCTTAATGAGCAGACTGTGACAGCATTTTAAATTTTTATATTCGGTCAGTAACGACGCGAAGTATTGAAAATCAAATTTTGTTGCCCCTGTAAGCCGTTGGATAGGACACGTGTGACTGGTAACAGGTTTCTGGATAGCAGTTTAGCAGTGTAAGTATACTTCATTTCCAGGACTATGTTCCCGCTACCATCCTATCATTTATCGTAAGACGGCACAAAAGGTCGCGTACGCAGTCAGCGAAGGAAAATATAGGTCGGTTCTAACATCCCGGCGTCATCGTAAATAAACTTAACGAATTGCACGCAGGTGCAAAGACGAATTACTGATCGAATAAACTATTGGCGGTAAGTCACTGGAAATAGTTGCACCGTAAAATATCTAGAAATGGCCGTCCAGAATGATGTCAGGGGGATGGCAACATAAAATCAGATGCCAGATAGGTTGGTTGGTTGGTTGGTTTGGGGAAGGAGACCAGACAGCGTGGTCATCGGTCTCATCGGATTAGGGAAGGATTGGGAAGGAAGTCGGCCGTGCCCTTTCAGAGGAACCATCCTGGCATTTGCCTGGAGTGATTTAGGGAAATCACGGAAAACCTAAATCAGGATGGCCGGACGCGGGATTGAACCGTCGTCCTCCCGAATGCGAGTCCATTGTCGAACCACTGCGCCACCCCGCTCGGTAGACCAGATAGAGATTCACTGGAAGAATCCTAAGGAAATTTTATACATCCCTGAAACAAGCGGCTTGCAGAACACTCGTCCGATGAATTCTTGAGTATCGCTGCTCAGTCTGATATCCTTGCCGCGCGGGATTAGCCGGGCGGTCTCAGGCGCTGCAGTCATGGACTGTGCGGCGGAGGTTCGAGTCCTCCCTCGGGCATGGGTGTGTGTGTTTGTCCTTAGGATAGTTTAGGTTAAGTAGTATGTAAGCTTAGGGACTGATGACCTTAGCAGTTAAGTCCCATAAGATTTCACACACATTTGAACATTTTCTTATGTCCTTACTAGGCAGGACTAACAGAGAAGATAACAGAACAGTAACGCGTTTCGTCACGGCCTTGTTTAACAAGCGCGAGAACTTCCTAGTGAGAAGTATGTGGTGTCACCGCCAGACACCACACTTGCTAGGTGGTAGCCTTTAAATCGGCCGCGGTCCGTTAGTATACGTCGGACCCGCGTGTCGCCACTATCAGTGATTGCAGACCGAGCGCCGCCACACGGCAGGTCTAGAGACACTTCCTAGCACTCGCCCCAGTTGTACAGCCGACTTTGTTAGCGATGGTTCACTGACAAAAAACGCTCTCATTTGCCGAGACGATAGTTAGCATAGCCTTCAGCTACGTCAATTGCTACGACCTAGCAAGGCGCCATTACCAGTTACTCTTGATGCTGTAAAACATGTACCGTCAAGAGCGATGTTCACCATTTATGGATTAAAGTTAAGTATTCCACAGCTACGTCCTTTTTTGCTAGTCTAATTTCCTTGTCCTGTTCCAGACCTCACGCCAGCCTGCGTCAACTAAAACGAGTGCCTTTCGGCTTCCTCTCAAAACCGGGTTGGCTCTCTTGCCAATCCACAACAAAATATGTGGCGGCAGCGAAATCCGAACCGTGTCATACACCAAATCATATTAAGATAAACCATTTTCTGCCGGCTTTTCGACGTTAATGAAGATAGAGGAGCTTTCAGAAGATACTTTTTTCTACACTGCAATATAATGTACGTACATGTACATCGCATTTTCCACGCTATTTGCTCCTCTATACTAATTGTGAAACCCTTCTGTTTATACAGCTGAATAATTTTAGACGTGATGACCATGGGAACTAGAATTAGTAAACGCTTTATAAGGGAACATTTATTAAAATATAAAAATTACGCTTGTTTGTAATCACTTTATGGATTCGGTTAAAAACCAGTAGGAGACTTCTAATGTAGCCGTTCCTGCCTGTAGAACTGGTACCAGAGTCATGTGTCATCGCCTATAACGACTGTACAATTGGACTTCAATATTTTGGATTCTACGTCTTTGTTAGTTATACAAATTAACTTTAACGGTTTTCTCGCTGAGCAGATTAAGAAGCAAGTTAGCTTTTTTTCTTTTCAAAAGGAGAGATCATCTTTTCCGAAAGAGCAGATCCTGTGAACAGCATCCATTCTGAGTGAACGCCTTTTGCTGTATGCGGAGTGCACACAACGATCACTGTAATAAGATGAAACTACGTCAGCAAGTGCACGCATGGTGTAATTGACTGCATACTGTGTGAAATGAGGGGGTCCAGGTTGAAGTTGCGGTCGACCAGACAATTTAACTTGTCGCAAAAATGTTCCATTTGTTCATTTATCAACTGTGCTGCATTGATTTCACTCCTCAGCTGACATAAGACATAGTCAGTGTAGACGAGGCTCGTGAATGAAAAAGACAAGGTTGAAATTTGTACTGAAAGCATTATCAGTGACGGAAACTGCACACGGAGTCTTACCGTAAATTTCTTTTCACAGAATATGACCAATTTTCTCTTACGCAAACACACAATAAAATTTTCGGCTGTTGAAGCAATAACACTGGGACAAAATTATGTATGTCTGTAGAATTTCTTTTTTTTTTTCAGATTCGAGATCACCCCAGAATAATCACCACCACTTTGGTCCTATCATAACGTAGAACAACTTCAGAAAGTACATGAATAATTGTAGGATGGATCTGTTGACACCCAAAATTATGTGCAGCTCTGCATGTCCGAGTCCTGTCAGATATTCTGGGACTCCAGCTGCTCGCAGCAAAAGAACAGCAGCGACACCAGAGGGCGAACAAATCGGTGAGCAACTCTTAAGGGTGTACAAGCGAAAGAGTATTCACACACTGTTCGCCATTGTCCACTACCATTCACTTACGCGTGAACAAGCTTTTATTCTAAGCCAGTGTCGACAGATGGCGTCAGCGGCGAGCGGCAGCGCTCGCAACTGTTTCTCGCGCAGTCGATACCTCGCGACCGCCGCGCTGGAACTTGCAAAACAGCCCAATGTATCGTCTCGCAGCAAATCGTGCAATCGGGACGGTATTCTGCTGTTCGCGCGCAGCGAAAATGAACAGCGAGACGTGTCTTGCACTGACAGAGCTCTACAAAACAAAAGAGGTGTTGTAAAAAACGAAAGAGGTGTTACGGAGCCCGAAGACCATGAGTAGGACGCACGGATATAAGAATGGACATAAGCAGCGGAATAAAGATGCCGAACTGAAAAATAAAGGAGAACAACCTGTGCCTAATAGAAATCTTCTCGAAACTGGATGTCTCTTATCCTATTTTTTGCTCGATCATCACGTTTGTTTGTTCAAAATCACGTAACGATAATCGAGTAAAATTTGCAATTATATCTTCCACCACTTAGAAATTCATATCCTGTATAAGTCTGTTTCCATGTTCCATTCTTTGGTGATACAATTCTCTCATCCACCAACTCACCTTTCGTTTCAGTTTGCTATTATTTTCGTGTTATACATCAGAAAAGTCATCAGAAGATAAAAAAAAATTGCAGAACGATTTAGAAAAAAATATCTGAATGGTGCGAAAATTGGCAGTTGATCCTAAATAACGAAAATTGTGAGGCCATCCACATGAGTGATAAAATGAATTCGTTAAACTTTGGTTACACGATAAATCAGTCACATCTAAAGGCCGTAAATTCAACTAAATACCTAGGAATTACAATTACGAACAACTTAAATTGGAAGGAACACATAGAAAATGTTGTGGGTAAGGCTAACCAAAGACTGCGTTTTATAGGCAGGACACTTAGAAAATTTAACAGATCTACTAATAAGACTGCCTATACTACGCTTGTCCGTCCTCTTTTAGAATACTGCTGCGCGGTGTGGGATCCTTACCAGATAGGACTGACGGAGTACATCTAAAAAGTTCAATGAAGGGCAGCACGTTTTGTATTATCGCGAAATAGGGGAGAGAATGTCTCTGAAATGATACAGGATTGGGCTGGACATCATTAAAAGAAAGGCGTTTTTCCTTGCGACGGAATCTTCTCACGCAATTCCTGTCACCAACTTTCTCCTCCGAATGAGAAAGTATTTTGTTGACGCCGGCCTACATAGGGAGAAAGGATCACCACGATAAAATAAGGGAAATTGGAGCTCGTACGGAAAGGTATAAGTGTTCATTCTTTCCGCACGCTATACGAGATCGGAATAACAGTGAAATGTGAAGGTGGTTCGATGAACCCGCTGCCAGGCACTTAAATGTGATTTGCAGAGTATCCATGTAGATGTTGATATAGATGTAGAGCGAAGGCAGCCAGTGCACTTGTATCTATGGCGTTCTCCCACGCACTGGGTAACCAGCGACTAGCAGTGAACACCTGCCTTGGCATACAGTTGCGTATCGGCAGAGTGCGGCTGCCACGTGTGAAGACGCAAAAGTTTTCTGCGATCAAACTGTTTAAGTGCGGCATCTGCGTTCAATCGATAACCGGCTATAGAGAGAACGGAGGATAACACGAGATAACGAGAACAGCCTATGAAACGTTACACTATTATTTATTGGCGCTAATGAACAGCACACAGGATACAACGCTGTATAATTAAAGCCACGATGCAAAACTTTGATGTTCCGAGTGGATTATGTTGCATGGCGAGCGCATGTTTGTTTTACGAAGTAAACAAAAGTCACAGTAAAAGAAGAATTTAGGTGTCTGAATTTGTACATAAGCGTGAAATGCGTCACTTAAAACTGAATTGCAGCTCCAGCTTTCCTTAGCATTATTCGAAAACTTTGCATACATTGGTTTGTCGGCTGACGCTTTTCGCTGGCTTCTCGTTACAACAAAAGAGAAAATTTAAGAGCATAACGCTAATTCCCGGCGACCAACCTAATCTCAAGAAAGGCTACGATTTCACCTTGGTTATTAGCAACTGGAAACATTTATGTTAGTGATTGTTTCGCGTTTCAGTAGCAGCGACATTTCAGATTCTTTCCAATATCTAATGACATGTGCGAAGCACCTCAAGGATGTTATTAAAGTACTTATAAGAATGATAATAAAATTTGATTAATGATGAAGAGCCGAGGAACCCCCCGCGAGCACGCAAAAGTGCCGAAACACGACTTGTGCTGGAGGGAATTAACACCTTGAATCCTGCAGGGCTGTCCATAAATCCGATGGGGTGGAGATCTCTTCTGAATATCATGTTACAAGGCATCCCAGATATGCTCAATAATGTTCATGTCTGGGGCGTTTGGTGCCAGCGGAAGTGTTTAAACTCAGAAGAGTGTTCCTGGAGCCACTCTATAGCAATTCTGGACGTGTAGGGGGTCTCGTAATCCTGCTGGAACTGCTGAAGTCCGTCGGAATGCACAGTGGACATGAATGGATGCAGGTAATCAGACAGGGTGCTTACGTACGTGTCACCTGTCAGAGTCGTATCTAGACGTCTCATGGGTTCTGTATCAGTCCAACTGCACATACCTCACACCATTACAGAGCCTCCACCAGCTTGAACAATCCCAGCTGACACGCAGGGTCTATGGATTCATTAAATTGTCTCCAAACCCGTACACGTCCACCTGCTCGATACAATTTGAAACGAGATTCGTCCGAACAGGCAACACGTTTCCAGTCATCAACAGTCCAATGTCGGTGTTGACGGGCCCAGGCGAGGCGTAAAGCTTTGTGTCGTGCAGTCATCAAGGGTACACGAGTGGGCCTTCGGCTCCGCAAGCCCATATCGATGATGTTTCGTTGAATGGTTGGCACGCTGACACTTGTTGATGACCCAGCAATGAAATTTGCAGCAATTTGCGGAGGGGTTGCACTTCTGTCACGTTGAGCGCTTCTCTTCAGTCGTCGTTGGTCCCATTCTTGCTGGATCCTTTTGCGGCCGCAGCGATGTCGCAGGTTTATTGTTTTACCGGATTCATGATATTCACGGTACACTCGCGAAATGGTCGTACGGGAAAATCTCCACTTCATCGCTGCCTCGGAGATGCTGTGTCCCATCACTCGTGCGGCGACTATAACACCACGTTCAAACGTACTTAAATGTTCATAACCTGCCACTGTAACAGCAGTAACAGATCTAACAACTGCGCCAGATACTTGTTGTTTTATATAGGCTTTGTCTTTGAATACGCATCCCTATACCAGTTACTTTGGCACTTCAGTGTACTAATTGTCATATAGGCTACTTGATACAATCTGCTACACAGCTTTTTAGGGGGCAGGTATCTTCATCCTGCTAAATCATTTTTATTTATCTTCAAAAATTTCTTACGTGACAACTACCTGTGTTCATAGACATGTAGTTACAGATACCATGACTGTAAGCATCTTATGTGACTTTCTAATTTTACCAGGAAAGTAGTTACATATTTGCACTGATCAATTTCAAGGAAAATTATTGTGCTTTTCGTTTTTAATAACGAGAAATACGCTGCTTGTGCTTATTCACTCCATTACCACCTGATGCGTCTAATCTTTTGCATACCAAACTGTGGGTGTTAATCTGTGACCTCAGAAGGATAGAGGAAATTGCTTAAACATTTAAAAATACAAGCATAGCCCAAGTATACTTAAACTTGGAGCAAGTTGACTCCCAGCACAGATGAAATGTAGCGACTTAGGAGTGGAGAATACTAATTATTTTAAATTTTCCGGCATTTTACACTTAGGCAAAGATTATAAATGTAGAACGAAGGGGAACTGTCAACACTACAGATCCAGAATATTTTATTCTGACGACACAGGGCTCCGATTCCCAGGTTCCGCATATTGGATTCTGATGTGTTACAACTGTGCTCATATCCCCAGATCCACCATTTTGGACTTTCGAATTTCACATCTATAGGACAACTGCTCATCTTGGATTTTTGACTTTCCCACAATTTACATTTAGGATAAGTGATCTACTTCCAACGTGATATCAGAGGGGTAGAGGAAAAACACCTCCCTATTTTGAATTTCCCACCATATTTTGAAATTGCCGCTAATTTATAAATAGGATAATCTGGCAACAATGAATTCGAACATAGCCAGCTCCACTGCTGTCACCTGTCCATCTTTAAGTGCTGACCAGTTTAGATTTTTCATCTCTGTGATACTCTTCAATTGCTGAAGCAAACTTGTGGCCATACACATTGTTCTTGTTTGTATAAGTTCAGTATCCCCTGCTAGTCCAACCTGGTATGAGCCCCAATCACTTGATTAATTTACTACGATGGGTCGCATGATTTTTGTGTAAGCAATGGTATCTGCTCTTTCGGACACGTCCGCAAGAACAGATACCATCTTCATATAGATAAGGATTACCGGCCAATGATCTTCTTCAGTGCGGATACACTCAAATTGCTGGGCACTACAAATGTAGTGTGTGGACAGTAAGTTGGAAATGTCGGTCTCACTGGGTGCTTGCCAAGATAGATCCCTGCAGTCGCACTGTTCTCTGTGTCCTCGATGGTTCAGCTGGATAGAGCGTTTGCCACGTAAGTAGCAGATCCCGGGATCGAGTTCCAGTCGGGGCACACATTTTCAACTGTTCACGTTGATATTTATCAATGCCTGAAAGGAGCTTATCATATCAATGCGTAAATAAATACTTGTCCAGTTTTATCAAACAGTACTTTATTATAGATAACTACTTCATCTGCAAAACGTCTGAGATTAATATTAATATTGCGTGCCAGAGGTTAGGAATGAGGAGGGGGAGGAGTAACCAAGGTTCACGTGGCCCGGGTGATATTACGTTGTAAAGGCTCCTTGCTAGGATTACAGTGAAGACTCAACGGTAGTGAAGGCGGAGGGCTTAGTTCTCGGTACGGCGGAATTAGTGGAAGAGGCAACCAAATCCACTTGGCGTCTGTCTTGAAACAAGCGGCTAAGTGGTCAGCGTCTGTCCACCAGTGGTGCGGCTGAAAACTGTTCCTCGGAGCTAACAACCTCGAGTAGAATCCTTACGGGACTTGTCCCCCTAACCCAACAAACAACTAACATTGGATACGAACCTTGTAAGAGATTTTATCCCAGGGAGTAACCAGTCTCCAATTTCTAAGGAAATTAAAAGTAGGCATTCGGATTCTTTGGACCTACAGCAATGTGCGAAGGATGAGTCGGAGCATCCTAAAACCTGCCTTAAGCAAGCAACAAATAAAATTAAACACAAAAATATAAACTATTTGGCAATTTTCAGCGTAAACTCACTTCTAAAAACAGGAAATTTAAAACGTTAATAAATCTTATAAAACAGAAAAATATAATGATAACAGCACTCCAAGAAACAAGGTACACTGATGAACATTCATTTGATTCAGAGGGATTCAGAATCTTCAAAGGGAAGCCGGGAGAAAGAGTTATGAAGAATGTACCCCAATTTGGAATAGGATTCTGTGTGAACCAAAATATATTAAATTCAATAGTAGAATTTAAATATATCAATGAAAGACTTTCGACATTAACCTTCAAATCAGTAAACAAACTGTATACCGTTGTAAATCCACATGCACCAACAAGTGAGAAAAACAGAACATAAAAGAACAAACAGAATTTTTTTGGCAGGAACTGTCAAATACCTTAGACCAGACTTCGTCCAAAAACACAATAATATTGCTGGGAGACTTTAATGCTCAAATCGGCAAAGAACGTTATCACAGATCCATAGTAGGCAAATTCCCTGCACATAAAAGAACCAATTCAAATGGAGGAAGCCTTATAAGTTTATTTAGAGAACATGACATAGTTCTAAAATCTACACTTTTCAAAAAGTCTGTGGGGAGAAACAACTTGACCATGTTGCTATAAGCAGGCAGTCTACACCAGAGATACACAATGTAAAAGTTGCTAAGATTGCAGGTTTAGATTCAGATCACTATCTGTCTATCGTTAAATTCAAAATTAGGTCAATATATAAAAGAAAGTTTGACACTCAGAAATTAACTAAGGAAGATAATTTCAGGACACTTTTGGAAAGGAGAACACCTAAAACATGGGAACAACTTCGAAATGACATAGAACAGACAGCAGAAGAAACTATTCTCCTTACCAAAAAATGGAAACATGCCTGGTGGAATGATGAGTGAGACAAACTAATCCTAACAAGACAACGAGCATGGAACATACGGCATGCAGATAAAAATGATAAAAATAGGAACTTCCTAAAAGAAGCCCGGAAGCAAGCATCAAAAGGCGTTAAAAAGATCAAAGTACAGTACATGAAAGACCAACTAGCATCAGTAGACTCCAATTTCAAACAGAACAATGCTAGGGACTTTTACAAAACTTTCAAAAGTAGCTTAAAGAAATACACCACCTAGTCTATTTTTCACGAACCCAAAAACGCAGAAAACTGCATATAATAGTACAGAGAACTGTAGAATACTTGCCGAATACTTTGAAGAACTACATAACTGAGATCCGCCGAAAGAAAAAATTTAATTTCGATATTGTAAACCCAACACCATCGGACTCAAAGCCGCAAACCACAGAAGAAATAAAAGAAATCATAAAAGACATTCAAAAAAATAAGGAACCTGGAGAGGATAATCTAGTTGCTGAACTATGGAAGTACTCTAGTGACAACATGATACAACGACTATCAGAAACACTGAAAGAAATCTGGACAGTACACAGCTTACCACCATAATTGACACTTGCACTAATACATCCACTACATAAAAAAGGGCAGAAAACAGACCCTAGCAATTATAGGGGAATTTCCCTCTTACCAGTGACCTATAAGATCTTGTATAACGCGCTTTTAAAAAGAGCAGAAGAAATACTTGACAAACAACTAGGAGATTATCAGGCTGGATTTAGGAAGGGAAGGTCATGTGCAGAACAAACATTAAACTTAAATAACATAATAGAAATGTGGAAAATCGGGAACTTATAATACGTAATTACTTTTGTGGGTTTTAAAAAAAACCTATGATTTAATTGACAGAAATACACTGCTTGATATCTTAAAAGAATTGGGACTCGATACTAAAACAACTGAAATAATTAAAGCAACTTTCACAAATACAAAATCGAAAGTAAAATTTAGGGGAGAGCTCTCAAAATCGTTTGAAATAAAGTCAGGTGTCCGACAGGGAGATGGTTTGTCACCTCTGCTTTTCAATTGTGTGTTAGGGAAGGTAATTCGAGAATGGAGGAAGGCTATGGATACTAAAGGGATTCAACTAGGAAGAAATCCAAACAAGATCACTGTCGACTTTTAGCCTTCCAGATGACATGGCATCGATTATAGATTCGCTAGATAATGCCCAAGAACAAATAAGCGAACTGCAAAGACAAGCAGCCAAAGTAGGACTACAAATATCCTTTGAAAAAACAAAGTTCATGACAAACATCTGTGATGTCCCTCCAAATATTGCAGACAACAATACAATACAGAAAACAGATTCCTTTAAATACCTAGGAGAGTGGATTGCATACAATGCAAAAGAAAAGACAGCTATAGAAACTAGAGTGCACAAAGTGTAAAGAAAGTTTCATATGACCAAAAACGTTTATAACAAAAAATCCTTGTCCTGGAAAACGTAATTAAGACACTACTAAACAGTGGACAGACCTGAAGCTCTGTATGAGGCAGAAACACTTAAAGTAACAAGAAATGGAGATCTTGAGAAACTAGAGAAGATCTAAAGAAGAATTTTAAGGAAAATACTGGGAGCTAAAAGAAATGATAATGCTGAATACAGGTTAAGACCAAACAGAGAGCTATACATGAAAACTTGAAAACTAACTGATGTAATGAGGGAGAGAAGACTACAGATTTTTGGACATATATTCAGAATGGATAACAACAGACTAATCAAGCGGATATTCACATTACTCAATAGCTATAAATTCAAGTTCTCATGGGTCATAGAGAATGAAAAGGACATGGAAAACGCTGGAATTACAATAGACACAATAGAAAACAGAACACATTTCAGAAAGGCAGTTCAAAAGGCAGAATTTCAGGAGAGAAAGTAAACAACTAGACGAAAGAGGACTCAAGAAGAAAGGGAACAGCACTCTAAAAGGATGAAGGAAATTTGGAAACTAAGGAAATCTAATACAATGAAAAGTAGCTGAATTTGATTGATCGTATCCTCCAAATGGGTTATTCGGAAGAAGAAGAATTGCGTGCCAGGTCATTAACGCACAAGACTGGTAACGAAAGTCCCAATATACTTTTTCTGAGCCATTTCTGAAGCTACTTCTACAACCATTGATGACTCTCTGTTCTGTACAAGGTAACATTCTGCCTCCTCCGTACCAAGGAATCCTCATTCGAGCGACAAATGTCGTCTAATACAACGAATGGTACCTTTACGTCAGTGACAACTAAAATTCGATACTATTCTCGTTTACTTTTTGTTATTTAATCAACAACTTACTTTATTTCTAATGTAAACAATAAAACTTTTTTTCTATAACTGCCTGTAACGCTCCCAGTCTGGATTCTGAGTAATCTTTCCTTCTTTCGTACTTCACGCTCGTTATCGCTGCACTTCGAGTTCCGTGTTTTGCGGACATTCATTACCAACCGTTCGGAGACGAAAAGGCAGAACAAGACGCTATTTCCTTGCTACTTGTGTCGCCGCTAACCAGAAGCTTTCCTGTCTGAACCGGAGTCTTATCTGCAACATATACCTTACGCAATAAGTCTCACCGTGTCAGCGGACGTCATCGGATCAATATGCTCGATCTTACAGTGTACGGTACCCAATTTGTGCACAGGTCAACTGTATTATTGAGGGAACTGAAAATAAAGCGAATCGGGAACATCGTCGGTGACTTATGCGACATTTTGTTGTTGTTTATTTATTCAATCAGAGAGATTGAGGCTGACGTGGAAAGATAAAGAAGGAAGATTAAGGTGCCACGCCCTGTTGCAGATGGTTTCATCACAGGCAGTGCACGAACTCGAGCCTGACAAGGATGGGACAGGAACTGATCACATCTTTTCGATAGGAATTATTAAGGCATTTGCCTTTAAATAATTTGAGGCTAGTTTACACGACAACATTAGGCTCTGCAAGTCGCCTCATGAAACAAGTATTGCCAAATGATTCCGTATATGACCATAGACATGGAGACGCCAGTGTACACTTTAGTCATTTTGTTAGTGCCTGAGACGTATCTGAAACGAGCTGTGGCGGAGCTAATACTTTTCTGCATGAATTCGCTGCATTAAGAGAAGAAATAAGAGACGTGCTTGGGTTCGTGATTGGATACAGAAAAGACATCAGTTCCGTTGTTCAGCGACCTTGGTAAGTATGTCACCAAAGCAGTTCACTTTTCTTCTAAATGGCGTTAGTAGCGCAATAGGGAAGAAAGATACTGCGAAGTATTTTCTGTGGAATGTGCACTTCAAAGACTTGACAAGAGTCACGTCTTCGAAGCGCACACTTCACAAAACACACACACACACACACACACACACACACACGGAATCCAGATATTAATGGCTCCGGTTATCCATGCATCAACGTATTTGATACTCCTCTACACATGGAGTGCATGGGGGCCTGAAGATGACGTTAATCAGATACCGAAACTGGTCGTCTAAATAAAATAACTTTAAAACATACGGCTGTTTGGTGATTTTTCTTTGATAAGTATTTGATTAGTAGAATCGCTTCGTTGATGTAGCATTTTTTAAGAAATTTATCGTTTGCTGTGTCCATTAACTACGCACAAAATTGTTTCCACGAAACATACATGAATGAGTTAATTAAGACTGTTTCAGGTGACTGTTGAAAGAAATACACATCTTCCAGTTGGTTACGTTTAGTGTCAAAACGAAAACTGTGGAACTTGCTTGTTTATAAGGGAAGTGGATCTGGAATGAATACACAGAAATGTAAGAATAATCGATATTTTTTTAATTGTAGCAGCTGCCAGTGCTGATTAAATATCCTTTAGGAACCTGTGTTTTGATGTGTGCAACAGACCTCCGACCTTCTAACATTGTTAAGTTCTCATGGATGCATAATCTTAGCTCAAGGGAGGGACTGTAGAGTGACATATTAAGGATTTGGCTGATCAAATAAGCCGAAAACTTATTCAAGAAGCGAAAGACGCAGTTGTTAAAAAGCAGTGTTCAGTGACGTGCCGTCTGTGGACAGTCAGATAGTCTAAGAGCCATTATTTGACTGTCACTTCTAGCTGTATTGATGAGTCGATGGACAAATGGAAACTGAAAACACTGTACCTTTAAGTGCAAGGATTGCTAATGTTGCCAAAACTGGTGAACATATAATTACCGAAGTATATGAGCTAATGATAGAGTTACAGTTAACTTCCTTGGAACTAAGACACGTTACTTTCGTTACAGATCAGGGGGCTAACATCAAGAAACATCCACACAAACATCTCCCATGAGTGATGCACTGCATTGTTAGAGCAAAAAGGTACACTTTCAATGACAGTTTCTTAATGGATAAGATTCCTGTTGTGTATGACTCCATCCTGACCTTACGTAGACTTGAAGGCTTTATGAAACGATCTGACTTAGGATGCAGAAAGTAGGTGGAACAGTGTACACATGATATTCGAATCGTTTCATGCACAGAGACCGTTCTGCGTGATTCAAATAAATACGAGATGATGATGTGTCACAGCACGACTAAGAGAAGCATTATTCAATTTCTGAAGGTTTTCAAGGGGGTCACGGTCGATTTGGAAGACGAAAATGAGTTAGCACCGCCATTTGTAGTGCCAGTTGTTAGATCACTGCCAAGCTGGAGCCGACAGTATAACAGTGCGCAAGCTAAACAGAAGGCCAGAGCTGTTTTTAAAACAGAAATTTCTAAATGAACTATATTACATTCATTACGTGGCAGCTTTTTCGCACTCCTGTTTCGAGGAACTGTTAATTTTGCTCTGAGAAAGAAGAGCAAAAATTCAAGATGTGTGGCAAATGTTGAATAAAGTTGTTGACACGAACGTAACCGTGTTCAAACGCTAAGTTCACAGACCTTCTATCATGGTGGACAAGAAATTGTTGTGTCCTTTTGAAACTCAACCATGAGGTTTCCTGTGTACCTGACAGTAGTGCTTCTAGTGGAAGGAATTTTAGTAAGGCAGGGATTCTATTGACTCTGAAAAGAAGTTTTGTAGGTACTGATCGCGCCGGCCGGAGTGGCCGAGCGGTTAAAGGCACTACAGTCTGGAACCGCACGACCGCTACGGTTGCAGGTTCGAATCCTGCCTCGGGCATGGATGTGTGTGATGTCCTTAGGTTAGTTAGGTTTAAGTAGTTCTAAGTTCTAGGGGACTTATGACCACAGCAGTTGAGTCCCATAGTGCTCAGAGCCATTTGAACCATTTTACTGATCGCGTTAATCATATTCTCACCATCCATAACAATAAGTTAACTAAATCGAGCTAAATTTGAAGCGCAGAAGCGAAGCAACTGACAACTGATTTCCTGAGAGGTTCTGTACGTAACAAGATATAGTGTCGAGAAGTGAAAAGTAATGATTACACACTTACACAGTGGATACCAGGTAGTTCACATTAATTAATGTGAATTGTTGTATAAATATGGTACGAGCAGACGACCAGAATCAATTGTGGTACAATATATTCGGAATGCGGGACAGATGTACTAAGGATTTAGATTAATATTGTACGTTATCCCTGTTGACTGTGTGCCTTTTCTTTTAATTAAAAGGATTTACCATTGTGTACTATAGTCGTTTACATTGCTTGCGTAGGGGAAATTTTGTTATTGCATAAGAGGCAACTTCCTCGCTAAATAGCAAGTTCATTTCAGTGTACTGGTTTGTAAGCCAATTATATCCTCAGATGTTGCTTTAAATCGTTTTTTTGGTTTTTGTTGTTGTTGTTGTTGTTGTTGTACAACTGTCAGTACAACAACACACTGTTTGGTTGTTCACACAGCACATTTCTTTTTGTTGAGTTGAAGCATCGTATTGTAATTTTCTTTCAGCTTCAGCATCAGGTCGACCCAGCTTTCGGTATGTTATTGTGTCTGTTGTATTTGTATACGCTTACTCAGAAAACAATACGCACAAATAAAATTTCGAACCAGTGATGGTGAATAGTTGAGCATAAAATGTGTGAATAAAAAGCCCAGGTGAAGATCGCTAAAATTCCTTAATCGATTATTAGTTTCAGCTCATTGATGAGCCATCTTCAGATCAATAAAATTATTATTTAATGCAGTGTATAACAGCAACCAAGCATTACAAATAATCAAAATCTGTTGAGCTGAATCGCTCTAGTGGCGCTTTCACTATAAAGTACGTCGCCATTGTTACACAATTTACAACATTATCTATATAAATCTCCAATGCTCATATCGGCAATTCTGTAGTTAGCAGAAGTGTTCTACTTCCAATGTGATGGCAGGAAAAAACCCATTAGGACACATGGTCTAGATCACCATCTTGGATTGTCATCTTGGATTCTGTTCTTAGCAGAAGTGATCTGACAGTCATGCAGCGTTTCCTAGTATCAACATATCCTCCATCTTGGATTCTACACTTAGCAGAATTGGGGTTGTGAAAATCCAGTGGGAATTTAACAGTCGTTTGTCTCCTAAAGTACTAAGCTATACAGAAATTGATAACATAGGCTCCAAAGTATGTAGTAAGCAAACCAATTTTGACGTAAATCATTAATTTCAGCCCAAAATTCTTTCATTCTACCCAAAATTCACCTATTTCGATCGAAAATTGACAATTAGTTACAGTTTTACTGTAAAATGTGTTAGTTTGTTACAATTTTTCTGTAACATACGGCAATTTGTTACAAATTTTGCTGTAACATGAGACAACTTGTTACAAATTTTGCTGTAACGTGAGCCAATTTCTTGCAATTCTCGTATAAGGCGTTATATTTTTGCTGTAACATACTGATGTATGCGATGGTGTGTTACAATTTTACTGCAACTTGGACATCGAAGAATGGAGTTTGACATACAATCTACACTGAGATCATAGGGGACAAAACACTAGCTCACACTGATGAGGGTATCAGTCTCTAGTGACCTTGTTGAAGAAACCATCAGAAAGTATTTCCAAATCTAGTAGAAACGTCTCAAGCCTGTACTAGGCTTATACATGTGAAACAAGGACCAAAACATTTATTCTCTTTTCAATCCTATCTGTATTCATTGGAAACCTTGTGAAAATGTTTGACGAGCTATGTACAACATAAAACATATAGTGAAGCAGGAAATCTTAGATGTACGTGTTCTGTATGGGACTGAACTAGAAAATCTCTGGCGCCATGTGTATTAATAGTGAACATCATTCCACATTGGAAAGTACTGATAGTCGTGAAGTTTGCACTTTGATCACTGTCAACATTCCCTTCACTTGGAGTACTAACCAGTGTGCTATTTGCAGGGGGGATGGGGAGGGGGGGGGATTTAACCCTTCTGCATCAGACCATCCCCTCCTCTGGTTTTAGTTCATGCATGCCAACCTGGGATGTTTATTTCCCACGCAC
This sequence comes from Schistocerca cancellata, assembly GCF_023864275.1. Taxonomy (NCBI): domain Eukaryota; kingdom Metazoa; phylum Arthropoda; class Insecta; order Orthoptera; family Acrididae; genus Schistocerca; species Schistocerca cancellata. The sequence continues at coordinate 498,189,055 of NC_064626.1, read as the reverse complement.
TGGAGTAAAACTTTACATATAATTTAAATTTGTGGAGCCGAACACTGAAAGTTTTTAATACAGTCTTCCTATTAATGCTATTAATATGTTTGCTTATTAATTTTGAAAAAGTGTTATGTAGTAGTTAAGCATTTAAAAACATTTAGAACTAAATCATCATTCTCATGTTGTCACTGTTGCTTTCGTCTAAGGTGCGTCATCCGTTTACTTGCGAGCTTGCGAGGGAAGTAGTGTGGCAGTCATACCGCAGCAGTCGTACCGCAGAGTTGGGTGAGCTGGGGGCTGAAATTCTCACCCCGGGCCCTGACATAGGGTGGTGACTGGTCCGGTACCTGTGTAAACATTTACCTTTAGGCCACCTTTTGGCAACGGTATGGCACGGACTAACGCGCCTGGGACGAAAGTACAAAGTAGTGCGAAGTGAGCAACGGTACCTACCAGACGAGATCGGAAAGTCTGACTTCGCTAGCCGTGAACCACGTGGGTGGAGCATAAGACAGGCTCCCCTACATCGCGTACTCCAAATTAATTGGTGCCGTTCGTTCGTTGCCTCGCGATCGCCAAACACACGGCGATCTTCACACGTTTCCGCTTCAGTAGCTTCATTAGTGAGTTGAGTGCATCCGGGCCTGTAAGAACTACGGAATTTCAGGATGTCATTCAAACAAAGCAAAATTTCTAATTTCCTTAAGAGCAGTACCTGATACGTGTACAAACTCTGACAGTCAGGATACTAACATTGGTGCTAAAAGAGTTAAAATAAATAGTGAATGTAAAAAAGAAAACGGTAATGATGCTGCTAATACAGGGGAAGTGACTGAATCTCCGGTGACTGAAAACTGTGACACGTCTCAAGGTAGGAATGGGAGTAACATTACTCTTGAGATTATAGTAGGAAATTGTGTTGCCTTATCACGTTTTCAAAACTGGCAGAAGACTAAGCCGTGGCTGTCCGTAAATGACAAAAGCTTAGTAACATGCACAGTATGTTCACAAGTTTGTGAACTTAAGGTGGAAAGCAGTGAACGTGTGCGTATCGATAACGCGTTTTTAGCTGGTGTTTCTGCTAATAACGCCAAGAAACTAAATGATAAAATCGGGGATCATGCAAAGTGCAAATCACACATGAAGTGCGTAGAAACCATGAGCATAAAAGAAAAGAAAAGTTTAGAAAAATGCGTGAGTGAAAGTGAGAAGTTGTGGGGAAAGCAGCATCAAGAAAAAGTAATCGCAACTGCTTCGTTGTTCAGATCTGCATATGTAATAGCTAAACAGAAATTATCATTCTAATCGTATCCTGCAGTAATCGAACTACAAAAGCTTAATGGTTTATCAGTAAGTAACATGCTTGATTCTGACCATGCATGCCGAAATATCATTATGTTTGTAGGATAAGAAATGAAAAAGAATCTTGCTCACTTCCTTGTAGAATCTGGTACAAGCTTTAGTATCACGATGGACGAAAGTACAACGGTTTCCAATAAAACTTGTTTAACAATATATTTACGTTTGTCCTTTGAGGGAGTTGCTTGCAATTATTTTTCGACATTGTTGAATTAGAAAGTGGGACAGGAGAATGCATTTTCAGCACACTGTTAGCAGCTCTGGAAAAGTATGGCATTACAAATGATGTACTAAAAAACCACCTTGTAGGTATCGCAACAGATGGTTCCTCAACAATGCTTGCACCTTAAAAAGGCGTAGCCGCTCTACTGAGTAATCATTTACATAAGGATTTAACTGTCGTTCATTGTATGAACCACAAAATGGAATTAGCTGTCCACGATGTTATGAATGATGTAGCAGATGTATACCATATACAGGTTTTTTTTAGATTCCTTATATTCTGTGTTTTCTCAAGTCCCAAAAATCAGAGACTACTTTTACAACAATTATCCTCGCAGCTATTAAAACTAGGCCGTATTTTTCGCTTACGTTGGGTTGCTTCCTCATTTAATGCTGTTCGAGCTCTTCTTGAAAGTCACAGTTCTCTTGTCCATCTTTTTGAAAAACTGAGACGTGATGGTTCCCGATCAACTAAGGAGAGATCTAAATTTGAAGGTTTACAAAAGTAGTTGCTTGTAATGGAATTAGTTATGCTTTATGAGGCCCTAGAAGTTCTGCAAGTATTATCATTCTTCATGCAGAACAGAAATTCTTCAGTCCTTAAAGCAAAACAGGATATTGACGTGGCTATAAGAACTCTTGAAACACTGAAAACAAATGACCCGCCACGAATTAGGAGGATAGTACAAGAGTTGGAGGAAAAGCGCACATTCAAAGGGGTATTAATTAAAGAACCATTTTGTGACGAATATAACAGATTTCAGACATTTCGGAAGAACTTTTTTCAGTCTTTGGTAGACAATATAAAAAACCGCTCTGAGGACCTGGATTTCTTTTCGGATGTAGCCGTATTAAATTCAGATATATGGCCTTCAGATGATTATGAACGTGTGTTTTATGGTGACATGTCAATTTCTCACTTGTGTAATAAGGTGGATTTTAAATTACGTGAAAGCACGTGTGCGTCACTAGTTAAAGATTTTCGAATCTATAAAGAAAATCCTCAACACATGCCCAATTCTGTGAAGGAACTTGTGAAGCAGTCGAAGTTATACCTATATCTACGGCTGACTGTGAACTCGGATTTAGTGCCATGTATTTAACACTGACTGATCAGAGAAATCACTTACAAATTCCGACACTTTCAAATCTACTTTTCATTTCAATAAATGGACCTCCACTGCATTGCTTCGATACAGAAAAATTTGCAGTAAGCTTTATCAAATCTCAGCACCATAGCGCCCTTGACAAACCAAGAGTCAAACCCTCGAATCTTCAGGAGCAATCTCATTCATCTCCTCTCTTCAACTAAAATCTGTAATTTAAAATGACAATTAAATACTGTAGTACTAGCTGAACCGGCCACAATTTGCTATGGCTTTGTCATAATACGATGATTCAACAAATTAACATTCACTTATAATTTCAGAGTGTTAAAATTAAGCACAAACCAACACAAAAATTTTAGTTTTACATTTTATTCATCTCATATTTTAGTATAGTTTGAGTATCGTATATTACATGAATCATTTACAAAGTTGTTAATTAACAACATATGAAGATTTATTAATTTTATAAACGAGGTAAATAAAGGCGGCATTGCCCGGATGCCTCTACCTTCCCCTTCTGTCCATCTCCTTCTTTTTCTACTCCTCATCTTCTCCTGCCCTTCTCTCTGTCCATCTGCTTCTCTCCTCTATCACCTCCTACCCCCTCCGTCACTCTCCCCTTCACTAAGGTCAATTTCTCTTCCCCACTAAGTCAATCTTCTCCTCCCCTCTCTTTCTGTCCCTGTGACATCCAGCATTTACATATTGAAAGCAGTAATTTGCGTCTACAATTGCCATAAGGACAATGCTGAATGTTTTTTGTAGCTGATTTATTCACTTCCAGTATTCGGAGGACACATAATTTGCACATGTTTGCCATATATGACTCATATGCAGTGACGGAAATTCCACTTCACTTCGAAATTTCTTGCTACCTTCTGCTATTCTTCAGTATCCTTTGGAATCTGGAAAGTAAAACGTACTCATTACTTTCCCTATTTTTCAGACTGATGACACAGAGGACACAGTATCAAAAGATGACGGCGATGTAGCTCTTGAAGAACATGTACCTCCCACATATGTCAAGCACATATTTTCAAATGTTCTTTTTAAAGCGGCCTTGGGGGAGTATGAACAGCAAACTCCGAGCATCGAAACATTGGTTGCAAAACCTAGCTGTGAAATTGTATATGTGGACAATAATAATTGTGACGAATTTGTTCAAGCAGAAACAGAAGAGCTCGAATTAATTCGATTTTAGAAATAAGTATTTTGTACCAGTTATTTAATATCCATTTTAATTTGCTTAAAAATGGCAATAAAACATTACTTAAATGAAATCAGTATTGAATGTTGCGTGCTTCCCTTTATGTAATTCTTCAACACCAATGAAATAGCTTCTCATACTTCTGGCACTATGAGGGAAATAGCAGAATATGATACTTTAAATAAGTACATTAGTGACTTATATGAATCGTCAGTGGCTAAAAATCGTAATTTGATGGCCCATCGAATTCTTAGTGAAATACTGTCTTGGCAGTTGTTAGCTTTCGTTACAATAAGAGGTGTAGTTAACTGCAGTAAGTAATTAAAGTCTTCAGTCGACATTCTCGTAAAATTACTAAATAACGCACCATAGTCTGCTTTTAGTTCCTAGGATACTATTTCGTGGACCTTCTTTAAATACTCTTCTCTTCCACTATCGTTTTCTTTTCCTTTGGTTTTCATTTCCGTTGTTAGCTGCATGTGCAAGTACCAAGTAGGCCGCCGCTGCGATCACTTTATCATCCATTATACTGCAAGACCGACACACGTGTGGCACAAATTCTGTTGCTTTGGTATAAATTAACATGGCGCATGCAACATACGCCGCAAGATATTGCCTGTTGTAGCACGCTACAAGACGACGCACGCCACATTTCCGTAGCATGCCACAATGTTGCAAGACGTCGCCCCAGCGTAAATGAGGCTTTAGAGCCAGGTCTGTATTGTATGGTGGTTGTGATGAGTTGCGTACGAAACTAAAACCTGCAATCAGATCCAAACGTCGTGGAAAACTGTGAAGAGGTGTCATCCTGCAGCAAGATAAGGCTCGCCCACGTTCTGCCAAACGGACAGCCGACGCAATAAAGGAGTTGAGATTCGAGGTGCTGGAACATCCACCATACAGTCCAGACCTGGTTCCAAGCGATTTTCACATGTTTGGACCCTTAACGGAAGCACTACAGGGGAGAAGATTTTAAAGTGATGAAGACGTCATTGCTGCGGTGCAAAATTGGTTACAGATGCAACCGAAAAACGTATTTTCTGATGAAATACAAAAAAACTCGTAAAACGTCGGGAAAAGTGCATTGAAGTCCAGGGAGGTTACATAAAAAAATAACGCATGTTACAGTTTTCTATCATCAGAATAAGTACAGCTTTTCACAAATGTGCCTTTACTTTTTGAATTCCCCTCGTATACCAGTATGTAGATGATTTTGTAAATAAGTTTTACCTATAATGTACTTTTAAAGATATAACAAAGGATGGCTTTTCTGATAGTGCATACGCGTGAATAGTGGGTTTCGGCATTATCATCTATTTATAAATAACTGTTTAACCATGGGTAACGCCACGGTCCAAGCTAGTAACATATATAATTATACTAACCCCCTAAGACATGCCCCCCCCCCCCCCCCACTGGTAAAATCACAAATCGCACACTGGTACTAACTGTAATATTCACCACCGGCCGGAGTGGCTGAGCCCTTCTAGGCGCTACAGTCTGGAACCAAGCGACCGCTGCGGTCGAAGATTCGAATACTGCCTCGGGCATGGATGTGTGTGATGTCCTTAGGTTAGTTTGGTTTAAGTAGTTCTAAGTTCTAGGGGACTGATGACCTCAGAAGTTAAGTCCCATAGTGCTCAGAGCCATTTGAACCATTTTTGTACTATTCACCCAAAACTCTCCTTGGAAACCACTTCTGACCAATTTCCAAGACACAAAACCCTAGCTACAGCGAAAATCAGTGTTAGTTAAACAATAATGCTATCATCCATTAAAAAAGGTGTGTGGTCAGTAAGGGCTAGTTGAGAATTTATGTGAATCTACAGTATACATGTAAATGTTCTTCTTCTTCAACTACTACAGCTTGCTAGGAATCTATTTCAGATCTATGGTATGAATCAACTGCCACTACTTGCTGAATGCACCAAGGGACCTAGTTTTTGCATATATGGAATGGAGATAATCTACTTACTATGTCACAATGGCCACAAGTGTTTATAAACTTTTACAGAACGTTCTCCGACATAGTACCCCTGTAATTGACTGTTGTGTAAAATTAAACTCGTGATACATTGGTCTGAGGTACTCTCATATTGGTGTATTAGCCACTCACCTGATATGAATGTATTTGGACATCAGTTCTGCACCCATAATTTAGGTGAACCGTGCTAACATGTGATAGCAAATACCTCAGGAAATCTGGAAGATTTCTCTGTTGTACAGCTTTTCCTGCATGCGCGATCTGTTGACAACACCAAGCCAGTACGTAAAGTGCAGCGTAAGTAATAAAAACAGACTCTCACTATCATGACTGTCTGCAGTCTCAGCTAGCAAAAGGCATCCCACACACCCATCCATATTGAAAAAAACATACCTGCTTTTATCAGAAATGATTTAGATGTCTCGTGGAAAGATCCAATGTCTACACTGCACTTACAGATCTGTTACCTGCAGACCAGTGAAACTATTCCTTTCCAGTCTTGTAACATTTTATACAAGTAGATTTTGAGAGGAAATTCGCTGATTTAGAAGCAAAATTGACTGTTTTTCTGCACCAGTGACCAACTCTGGGGTGACAAAAGCCACGGGATACCTCTTAATATCGTGTTAGACCTACGTTTGCCCAGCGTAGAGTGGCAACTCGACGTGGCATGGACTGATTAAGTCGTTTGAAGTCCCCTGCAGGAATATTGAGCTATGCTGCCTCTACAGCTGTCCATAATTGCGGAAGTGTTGCCAGTGCCGGATATTCTGTACGAGCTGAACTCTCGACTATGTCCCACAAATGATCGATGGGATTCATGACGGACGACCTGCGTGGCCAATACATTCGCCTGAACTGTGCAGAACGTTCTTCAGACCAATCACGAGCAACTGTTACTGGGTGACATGGCACTCTGTCATCCGTAAAAATTCCTCCGTTGTTTCGGAACGTGGAGTCCATGAATGGCTGCATCTCGTCTCCAAATAGTCAAACGTAGCCATTTCCAGTCACTGATCGGTTCAGTTGGACCAGAGGAGCCAGTCTATTCCACGTAAACGCAGCCCACACCATAATGAAACGACCACCAACTTGCACAGGGCATTGTTGAAAACTTGGGTCCATGGCCTCGTGCGGTCTACACCGCACTCGAACTCTACCATCAGCTCTTACCAACTAAATTCGGGACTCATCTGACCAGGCCACCGTTTTCTAGTCGTCTGGCGTACAACCGCAATGATCACGAGCCCAGGAGAGGCGCTGCAGGCGATGTCGTGCTGTTGACAAAGGCACTCGAATAGGTTGTCTGCCGCCATTGGCCATTAACGCCGAATTTCGTCGCACTGTCCTAAGGGATACGTTCTTCGTACGTCCCAAATTGATTTCTACGGTTCTTTCCCTCAGTGTTGCTTGTCAACTCGATGCAAACGCGGCTGCTCTCGGTGGTTAAGTGATGGCCGTCGGCCACTGCGCGATGAGAGGTAATGCCTGCATTTTGGTATTTTCGGTACACACTTGGCACTGTGGATCGCAGAATATTGAATTCCCTAATGATATCCGAAATGGAATGTTCAAGGCACCGACTTCAACTACCATTCCGCGTTCAAAGTCTGTTAGTTCCCGCCGTGCGGCAATAACCTTTTCACATGGATCACCAGAGTACACAAGTGACAGCTCTGGTAGTGCACGGCCCTTTTATACCGTGTGGTCGCGACACTGCTGCCATCTATATATGTGCATATCGCTGTCTCATGACTTCTGTCACCTCAATGTGTAGTGTAAACGGCCATTTTTTCTTCTGTTATTTTGGATAGTTATCTTTCTCCGTTTCGGCTGGTCTCTATCCTCATGTTCGCATAGCTTCATCTCGAATCTGTCTGCCTCACTTTTCGTTGTCCTAGTCACGTATTTTCCGAAAACTGTGTCTTCCGTGTAAGGATCTAGGTCGTCATAGGTGCGCCCATCTTATTGTCACTACAAGTATCTGTTTCATCTCATTTCTAGCTGTTTTTGTAAACATTGTATTGTATGTTAACCGAGGGCCTAGAAACGACGGAGAGCTCCGTCCCCGCCGCAGCCGCAGTGGTCCACAACCCCAAGACGACTACCGCAGTCCACTTCACCCCTCCGCCGCCCCTACGAACCATTCTTTCAGGGTTACTGTGCGGTTCGGCCCCCGGTGGACACCGCCCCCCCCCCCCCCCCCCAGGGAACGTCTAACACCTACGTTTGCGTGGTAGAGTAATGTTTGTGTACGCGTACGTGGAGAACTTGTTTGCGCAGCAATCGCTGACATAGTGTAGCTGAGGCGGAAATTAGGGGAACAAGCCCGCATTCGCCGAGGCAGATAGAAAACCACCTAGAAACCATCCACAGACTGATGGGCTCACCGGACCTTGACACAAGTCCGCCGGGCGGATTCGTGCCGGGGACCAGGCGTTGTGCGCTAGACCTCACGGCTTTTGTATACATACTCTACAAGCTATTTGTGGTAAGATCTTATGGGACCAAACTGCTGAGGTCATCGGTCCCTAAGCTTACTCACTACTTAATCTAACTTAAACTAACTTACCCTATGGACAACACACCCATCCATACCCGAGGGAGGACTCGAACCTCCGACGGGGGCAACCGCGCGGACCGTGACAAGACGCCTTAGAACGCGCGGCTACCCCGCGTGGCTACAAGCTGTCACATGATGTATAGTAGAGTGTAGTTGCCATCACCGTTGTCGTTCCCTTTCCTACCACAAGTGGAACGATGAGTGAATGACTATGTGCTTCTGTATGTACCCTTTTCCCCTCCGTGTGTTTTGTGAGCGACTGCAGTAAATTTCCACCAGTTTCAAAATTATCATCAGTGTTTGGATTAGGTTTAGAATAGATTATTCCTTCAGAAGTGTCTGTTGTACACTTTTTTCGACTTAACCGGTATTATTTTCCTTTGGTAACGATAGCCTTACTTACTGTAAAATTTGATTAGGCACTGTAAAATTTCCGAACCAATAAAAGCTCACTTAGGATCAATTAGTGCTCATCCAAATCAATTAATGGTAAAATTGATGCAGAATTAAGTAAAATGGATGATCAAGACAAAACAAACAAGATTGTTAACAGTAATATTAGAGTTGTTAACACGAAAGTAGATGAAATCAAGAAAGAAATAATTGTAATCGATTTCGAAATCGGTAAGCTTAAGCAGGATAGGACAGAGGTACAGTCAAAAATAGGAAGCATAAATAGTCGTTCTGAGACGAAAGTAGCAAGCGTCGAACAGAAACTGCAATTGTAACTGCCATTACTGAAAATAGAGTAATTGAAAAGGTAGAATTAGCGAGAAAAGGTTGCGAATACGCAGACTTTAGTATCAGGCATAGACACTAGAGTGAAGAAACAGTTCAAAATGTGTGATGAAAAAAGAGGGAAGTGGAAACGTTAGCGACGATCACTTCCCTAATAGTTTCAAAAGTAACCTAACTAGAAAAGAGAAAAAACGAAAAGCTGCACTATGTGTCATGCCACGCACGTACTAGTGAAATCTTAGCGAAGGAGGAGCGTTTAGATCCCCTCAAAAATGGGGTGGATTGCACGCTAACAACTTAATTAAAAATTGCGAAAGGGTATTGCCTCAATCGTGGATGGATAGGTGAAAAATTAGCGCTGTAATCGCCGTGCTAGCGGGCAAGGCTAAGCGACGGGGCTTAAACCTCGATGTTGGGAACTTGGCCTTTCGGGAACTTAAGAATGCGTTCTTGAAAGAATATTGGTCAGAATAGAAGCAGTAGAGTGTATGGCGGGATTTCGTAGTGTCAAGATTCCACGACGCAAACTCGCGCGGCTCGATGAAAGAATTTTGCGAAAACTGGACCGGCAAATTAGAATATTTTCGTGATCGACAGACTGAATAGGGGATTCTCTGAGTGTTATGAAAGAATCTTCCAGGTGATTCCAAGAGGTAAATAGGCAGTAGCTACAGAACGATTTCTGTAGTCTCAGAAAAGGTCGAAGATGAAGACAACTGGCGGAACAGGCGCGAAAATTTTAAGAGTCTTGGTAATAGCAACAATTACCACAACAGCAACAACCATAATAACAGTAACCATGGCAATAATGGTAACCACCAACACAGTAATAACAACTCACGTCACTATAACAATAATAGTCATAGTGAGAACAATAACAGTAGAAATGGCAGAGGCCAAGTGAATATGGTACGTGGTTCTCAGCACAATGATTGTAGGCAGGAGCAAAACAGCAACTGGAATAGCCGGATAGAAACGCCTCTGTCGTACTTAATCAGGGAAACAATTAGCCGCGCCGGTTTGCGGCCCAACAGGCGTGGAAAGACCTTGACGGCCCAGAAAAAAGTCAGACAACGTCGGATGACAGATCTGACTGGATAAATCGACAATGGCAGAATGTGAAAGAAGAAAGAGCGAGTAACGCATCCGCGGAAACAATAATTGCATAACAGTAGTATTCTATTAACTACAGGTCACAACAGTCACCAATGTTATGTGGAACACTAATATAGGTGTATAATTTTATTATAATTATTTTAGGGTTATCTTGTCCTTGTGCGATCATATAGGAAGTGTCTAACCGTAGATTCTCGAGTTACGTTCATTTATAAACGCATAAAAGTTGGTTCGTAACACAAAATGTGTAAGGTGGACCTGTCATTTTGGGTTTTGTGTGTTATCGATGTACACGTAAGAGAGAGAGCAAGTTGCATTACTGTTAAGTAAGCTTTTGTCTCTTCGTGGCACTGTCTTCGCCTCTGTGCCGTCGATACATTCTTAGTTAAAGTGTGGTAGGTGGTAGACGTATTTAATACTGCTGTGATGACTTGTGATTGTATTTGTTAGGTAAAGGAAGATTTATTGTAAAGGACAGCATGAATAAATATGATGTATATATTGGAAAGCGAAAGGAATATAAATTTTGAATCATGTTAACTTTTTTTGAAGAGAAGAAGTTTGAGGTAAGACTGCAGCACTGCACACCTAATTTGTGGAAATGATTATTAGCAGTTAGTTAACTTCGTTTACTTGCTCAGAGCTGAGAGAAAGACCATGGATTAACATATTAACTGATTAAGCTGTTTGATTTTTATAGAAATTCTCTTCTTAAATCACTTTGTTAAGCACAGTATTGTTGAGATGTATATTATGTGTGAAGATCATGCGAAGTTTTACTCTGTCTTTTTGAATATGTACTTCATTCTGAAATTGTTGTCATAGGAAAAGTTCTCTCTACTCTTTACCACATGTGGTGTGCAACAGTTCGAAATTTTATTTAGAAATGGAGCTCTAGCTTACCCGCTGTCTGCTTGCTCTTTTCTGTTGTGCTTTCGAGAAATCGTTGTCAAGATGCGACGTAAGTAGAAATTTTGATTATGGCCAGTTAATTGTTTTAGTTGAGTTGCGCATTTAATATGAAGACAAGTTGCACTCAGATCAGTTATAGTTCAGTTGGAATAAGGTTCTGTTTAATCAAAGGTTAGCGTACGAGTTTAAGATGGACACAGTATGTGGGGACATAGTTTTGGAAATACGTAGACTCTTGTAAAGTGGGAGGAAAAATTGGGCTAAATTCCATACAGAAACAAAATATAGTAGGGAGGTTACAAATGATACGTCACAGATTCTGGGCCCTGGCTCAGTACGATTAAGCAGGTCTAAAAAGATGCTAGGGAGAACGGCTTGCCATTTGTTTCACGCTTTTGAAACAACTGCATCTTAATAAGTGTATAGACAAAGACTACTATGAAGAATGTTGTGCACTGTCTTTCCTGGCAGGCTGAATTCTGACTGGCAACACCGACCGATTTCTTGCGATCCTTGCAAATGCATCACTTAGCTCTACGATACTTCCACTGCAACTGAAATTCTTTCGCTAGACTTAACCTGTACAACACTTTTCGTTTGCTGAAGTTGTCTGACCACTGAAAGATACGTTGTCATCTTTGCGGTTTGCGTTGTTCCTCGGTGTTTAACTTTCCATAAGAGTTAGAGAGTTTCAGTTTTTCAGCCACAGACCACAAATACCTTTTTTTATTACTATGGAGAAAACATTTATGTTTATGCAACACCACGTGCTGCAATTCCATGTTAACGTACTGTTGCCTCGAAGCACAAAATTATAGAGGTGACAGACACATTTCTTGCAACAGATACAGAGTATATGAAGTAACTGATATTTCATGGTCATAAGCTGCGAGTATCATTTATTGATTCATTGCACATTATAAAATTACACAGATAACTTTCATCTTTTAAACGGCGGTAGTATGTGTGTGTGTTTTTTATGCAACACTGATTCATACTTGGGCCTATTATTCAAACAACGGTTGCTTTCCTTAAGAGCTGGATTAAGCAATGCGCAGTTTATCTGTATGATAGCAATTTTATCACAGTCGATCGTGTTAGAATGTGTCGAATAATTAACTGAGAGATAAATGTCGTTGAAGAATTATGTAACCAGTGACCATCAGTAAACAACACCTAAGATACGCGTGAGTTGCATGTATTGGAAGCAAAAGAACCGATCAAAACAATGATAAGTGTACTGAGTTTGTTTTACTATAAAGATCGTGGAGTGTGGAAGGTAAATAACAATTACTTGGTGTGTGAATCGGTTAAGAAATTTCAAGGAAGTGCAAATTGGCATAGTCAATTCCTTTCACTCAGTGAGGAAAACTGGAGCGAGTTGCGCGCATAAAACGCGAAAATAACGGAAAATCTTCAAGTAAGTAGTGCTCAGATAGTTGTAGCCTGGCTCTTAAAATAAATTCTACAACTGAAAAGCATCCTATGTAAATGTAGATAGAGGGAGGGCAGAATGGAAAGTTAAGGAATTCATGAAGTCAGCTGCATCGCGGCTTTATCCGGAGTCACCGGCGACGAGTGAAAGAAAAATGTACTGGAGCTGGATTCAAACCGGGCGTCTCCTGCTTACTACGTAGTTGCATCAACCACTGTGCCGCCTGGACGCAGTGTTTACCGCAGTTGCGCGGACATGTCCGAAAGAACAGAAACTATGCATTCACACGCCAGAAAGACATCCCTTTAGTCACAGACTAGTAGCAGAAATCCTGAGAAATCTTAACTTACAGGCGTTCAAAGATGGAGGCCTTAATCTCATGAAAAAGTGCTAATAAAATTTGGAGATAGTGTTTTCATACGGAAATCTTCAAACATCTTGCAAGTCCATCCATACCACTTTTGTACAGACTCTGAAGATTATTGAAGTAATAGCTGGCGAGGACGAGTATAAACTGACAGTTATCCCACTCTGTATCATGGGCTGAATCACGAAGAGCCGGCCGGAGTGGCCGAGCGGTTCTAGGCGCTACAATCTGGAACCGCGCGACCGCTACGGTCGCAGATTCGAATCCTGACTCGGGCATGGATGTGGGTGATGTCCTTAGGTTAGTTAGGTTTAAGTAGTTCCAAGTTCTAGGGGACTGACGACCTCAGAAGTTAAGTCCCATAGTGGTCAGAGCCATTTGAACCATTTTTTTTTGAATCACGAAGATTTTAAATGAGACACAACAAAACGTATCCTCTGCCATGACAATGTGATTTTTAGAGATTTAGACGCAATTATAAATTATTTTGCATGAAACAGAGGAAAAGAAAAGTGCCAAGGTTACATAATGTGTAACGGTTTTAGTTATATACTCTTAAAACGGATTGTCTCGCCACAGAAAACTTGTGACTAGTGTCATTTATAACAATGTAATGATTTCTTTTATTCAAAGAAAATTTTGTAATACCCTGAACAAAAAAAATAAAAAATAAAAAATAAAAAAATGGCTCTGAGCACTATGGGACTTAACTTCTGAGGTCATCAGCCCCCTAGAACTCAGAACTACTTAAACCTAACTACCCTAAGGACATCACACACATCCATGCCCGAGTCAGGATTCGAACCTGCGACTGTAGCGGTCGCGCGGTTGCAGACTGTAGCGCCTAGAACCGCTCGGCCACCCCGGCCGGCTTACTGAACAAGAAAATATGTAGAATATTAACGTAATAAGGCAGGATGAAGGACGACCACTGAGAACATTTCTTCGTGGAGGCAGCAGAGTGGTGGGAAGATAGGGGAAGGGGTCATTTGTGATAGAAGTAGACAGAACATTGCTTGAGATTTACGAGGGTTGCCCAGAAAGTAATGCAACGCATTTTCTTCTTCAACAATTCTTTACTGAACATAATGAGAATTATACACACGAAAGAATGGTGTTTTATCTACACACCCTCTTTTCCCACGTAATCTCCATCCTGTTCTATGGCCTTCCTCCAGCGCGAAACAAGGGCGTGTATGCCCTCTCGGTATCAATCCTTGTCATGGTGGCGGAGCCAGTGCTTCACTGTGTGAATCACCTCCTCATTGTTCTCAAAATGTCTTCCACTAATGGCGTCCTTTAATGGCCCACAGAAGTGGAAGTTCGACGGGGATAGGTCAGGTGTGTCTTGTGTGACAGCCGTGGATGGTTTCCCCGACCGCCGCAAATCGTGGAGCTCTGCCGAACCGCCATCTGATTATCTCACTCTCCGTGCCCAGCGACCATCTTTACTTCTTTCGACAGCAGGTGCTCCATAGACTCTGCACAAACCTCTGTGAATATTCCCCATAGTTTCTTTCTCTGCAGTGCACGTTGCTTGTAATCTACATCACCTACAGATGCCATTTTTAAACTGTCCTGCAGCTACGCTATCTGTCGGAAGTGGCGGAAACCTGGCGCGCTCGCTCAGGAGACTTCAAGTGATACATACGTAACGTTTCGCATTCGTAGCATTGTTTTCGGCTGAGAAAAAAAAATGCGGTGCATTACTTTCTGGCCAACACTTGTTATGTTCGCCACCGCGTGTAGGTGAGACATGTGCTTGGTTCAAATGGCTCTGAGCACTATGGGACTTAACATCTATGGTCATCAGTCCTCTAGAACTTAGAACTACTTAAAGCCAACTAACCTAAGGACAGCACACAACAACCAGTCATCACGAGGCAGAGAAAATCCCTGACCCCGCCGGGAGTCTGAGACATGGGATTACGGTGGCAGACAGAGGGTCACTGCCGCGTTCCGACATTGGAGGGGTGTGACGGCCATCTCAGTTGAGGCTACCATCGATGACGGTGCACACAACAGCCGTCACGGACACTTCACCAGAATTACAGATTAGTTCAGCTCGTAACACCTTCCTGCAAGGATTAGGTGGGTAACAGTCTCGCAATTAAGAGGGCTGCCATTTGTTGTGCCACCTAAATGAAGGGGCTGCCACCATTTTGATAAAAGATCTCCTGTAGCTTCGAAGACATTTTTAGTAACTGATCTAATCGCTGTAGGCGTGGATCAGAATTTTACTTCTGTAAGCTACAATATTACTAAGAATTCATCATTGCCATAAACTATTTGAATCTGTGAGTTATTATATCAGTATGTCATTGTAAGTTACTGACTTTGTCCACTTTGCTACCTTGTCTCCCAACATTCTACCAGGGAAAGATACCAGAGAAGGTAGGGAATTCTTGGCATCATTTTGCCGAGCTCAGCGTCTTAAAGTCATCTCAAGTAAGTGGATTTCGCGACTACATAGAAAATGTGACTAATATAATTTCGAACAATAGATTTAACCCTCCGTTACTCGAACGAAAATTGGTTTCATGGTCACTCGTGCGGATGACAGGTGTCATCCACAAAGCAAGCGGTCTATTTTTTACTTTGAACCGTCTTTATGACTGATTTTATGATTTTTTATTAAATCTAAATATAATACATTTAATATTCGTATTCAGTATAATATATTCTAACGTTTTATACAGTTTGTGCAATAATTTAATAAGGTGACATTTCAAAATAACAAATTTACATCTGTTTTCCATGTAAGCATTGAGGTGTGTGTAACAATGCAACTACTTATCAAAAGAACATGAAAATGTTTATTTCAAAACAACAACCTAATTAATAAGCATATACAAACAATAATTTAGCGACAAAAAATTGAAATAATGAACACATTATTTGCCAACGCAGTTTACACATATGTCTTTCAGACGATCTACACATGTCCAGTTGTTGTACGTAATGCACCATCTACGAGTTATTTTATTTCGTGCTCTTCCACGTGTACAACACTTTCCACGTGATCCAGTTGATTTTTCTGGCTGTTCCATAATTTCTTGAGTACCTAACAGTAATTTAGACCCCCTCCGAATTTCACATGGAAGGCTTTCAATAAGGGAACGTCGCTCTATTTGAGGCTTTATTATTTCCCGGCCGATTTTTTTTTTAGTTAAATCAACCCTTTTTACAACCTGATTTGAAGCCGTGCAGTGGTATTTATATAAGCATAAAACATTTATGGCTGCAATGTTCAAAATGTTGTAAAACACTACCATAAGCCATTACGTAACGCATTGTTCTTCTGACAAAGCTGATCTAAAAGATCTACCCCAACTTTTGACATGCTACATGAAGCAATCATTTCAGGTTTATTTTGTTGCCCTGTTGAACAATCTATAGCGCCATCGAAATGCGTGCTTGACAACACCAACACTTTTCTATTTTTCTTTTCACACAATAGGACCAGTGTACAATCCCGCTGAAATCCAAAGATAGATGATTTTGACTCCATTTCTCTCTTTGGTAGAAATTCTTTCGGCACTTCTCTCTTGTATTTTTTTTTTCGTACTGCTCCATCGTATGTCAGTTTCTTCGCCTGAAGTTTCTTGATTAAAGACAAACTGGTAAACCAGTTGTCACCAGTAATATTTCTGCTTGTACCTTGCACTGGTTCTACCATTCCAAGAACAATATCTTCAGCTGAATTAGTGGCATTATATGGTCCCTCTGTTTGCTTATCGAAGTTCGGTACTAAATTCAAAGTGTAAGCTGTTTTTACATCAACCAAAGCAAACACTTTTAACCCATACTTCGCAGGAATATATTGCCTGAATGGGCAGTTTCCTCCAAATGCCAAAAGCTGTTCGTCAACAGTAAGACATTCACTAGGTGAAAAATATTTTTGGCCATTGATTGTGAATAGTTCAAGTACCTCTCTGATGGCAGCCAACTTGTCAATCTCTCTGCAAACACGTCTGTCAAGGATATTATCAAACCTCAGGCATATGAGTAGAAACCTCAATCGGTTTTCACTCATGCATAAGTAATATGATTCAAGTCTTTTTCCCTTTGAGTTATCCCACAATTTCGATATCCTCTTCCTAGAATATCTCGAAGATCCACACAGATATAACAAACCAATGAAAGTTCTGACCTCTATCGCATCTGTTTCTTTACCATCCCTTTCCATAGAGATGTTACCACGAACTTCAAAGATGTATTATTAGTACATGTTACGATAATGCTTGTTAAGTTTTCATCCAAGAACAAATTCAGAATTTCTATTTCTGTCTTTTTCGTACGAGCTTGATTTTTTGGTCCAGCTAAATGCGTAATAATATTACAAGATCTGCTTCTAACATTGTAGGATATTTATTTTTCCTCCATTTAATTATTCCACCTTACCCTAAATAATGCATCCTCTTGAGTTACTTCTTCCTGTGATTCATATTCATAATTTTCTGACACTTCTTGTTCTGTTTCTGAATCATGACCGCTTTCATGAACACAATCCTCAGTCTCTGAGTCAGCGCTATCACTGTGAGTGAGCATCTTCATCACTCAGCTCATTGAACCGTTCGAGCCATACATATGGGTCTCTACTAAACTCTGTCCGAGATTTTTTTGCCTTTAACATTTCTTTCACAATCTAAAAATATAGAGAACACTAGGTAACACGGAAGGTAACTGCAATCAGTTTCAATACTCCTATATTTACACACGTAAAAGATCGGTCGACTTTAGGAAAGCAATAAAGTAATATAGGCCTACTTTGTTTCAGACTGTGGCAGCAGAGCTAGCGAGGATGACCAGTGTCCTCCAAACTATAATAATGTTTAATAAACAATGTATCTTTCGTAACTGAAGGCCAACTGTGAGTGGAGCTAACAGCCGGAGAGTTAACAGAAAGATACCGAAAATGGCGCGAACTCAATCCAGCCCTGTCAGACAAAATTGAGCTGGAAAGTGATGTGGATGACGAGTGTTATCTTCGCGAACAACCTAGAGTTAATTGCCTCAGTTACCTTTTGCTTAATTAACACTGCCATTGTTATAACTTATTGTTGGAACACATATATAAAAGTACTATTTTTCAAATAGTAAAATTAGAAGAAACTTCCATTTTTTTAAATGTTATTTTATCTATGATGGATCTCGCGAACTCCTCGGCCACTAATGATTGTTGGCGAATAATGAAACCAACCACAAATACTTTTATAATGCCTCATTTCAATGTCATAACTGCTTTGAGCGTATCATGACATCTTCAGATGGTTAACGTTTCCGATTACAGCGATATTTTCGTCGACAGCATGTCATTCGCTCCTGCTCTCCGCAGGAATATTTGAATATTTGGCGCCACTTTATAAGTTGTTTACATAATAAAAACATGCTAATGCGCATGTAATTATTTAGGTGTGAGATGAAGCAACTGTATACACATGAGGTTACTTTGTGTAGCTGCAATTTTTTTTATTAGTCACTTTCTTACGGAAAGTCTCAGTATTAAATTAATACCTACACACATCTAAGCAAATTACAGCTCACAAACAACATTTAAATTTGCCGCCAGCCAGACCAGAGCGTGTACACATTCTCGTTATACTGCCTGCAAGAATAGATATCTCAGATTAAATACTATCACGTTAAAGACTCTTTGCACTTTTATGAAAGGGCTCCAACGCTATCACTGGTATTTACGTTTTAAAAGGACGGTTATTAGTTATGTTTTTGGGCATATTGTATATCACCTATGACGTTACTGGTTCCAGCAAATCAGCCCCTTGCCACTGGTTACCTGTACTGAGTCACATCCCCCCACCTCACTTAAGGCGGAAACAAGCTCTACTGAGGAAGGCCAAGAAAATCTCTGCATCACCCTCCCTACCACTGCACCAGGAATTCTGTCATCCGCCACAGCAACGATTGTGATCAAGAAGACCAGCAAGTGTTACTGCAGGACAACTCATCGCGGATGGTTTCGATCTAAATGAAAGCTGGAAGCATGTATGGTCAACAAAAACATTGGGAATAAGAGCCCATCACCTTGATCCCACAAAGAAGCCAAAAGGTTTTGACCTATCGAGGAACCTTTGGTGCCGCCTCAACAGTTTAAGGACTGGACGTGGTTGTTGTAGCTACTTCAGGTAAAAATGGGGCTGGATCAGTTCACCAACGTATGAATGAAATCAAGAAGAGCAGACACTTGTACATTTAGTCCAGCGCTGTCCACTTCATTCATACCCTGGAATTCCCAATGACTTGTTCACTCTCACACCCAGCTTAATTAACTGGTTGAAAATCACGGACTTCGAGATTTAATCGTGTCTAATATCATATGTATATTGTACAAAATCATTTGCCTTATATCAACTGTATACTGCATAAAATCACCATACGATTAAATAAATAAATATGTTTTAAAACTTTATCCCCATTTTATACATGAAAAATTTTAAATGTCGTATTGATTTCAGTCTCCTATTTCACATGCGATGTATGGCTAGTCAACTTCATGAGCACGAAAAATGAACATCTCGGATTCATACTTCAGCGAATAATTTTCATGAAAGAATAAACCGAAGTCCCTTTCAGATATATGTCTTACACTCTGAAAAGAATTCACACATATAAGCCCGACAACATACACAAGAGAGACAAGAACGAGAAGAGACAAGGAAGTCAAGAGACGAGGTTCTTCTAAGTTATGCACAGAGCTTACATAAAACAAAGAGCATCTTTTGTTTTTTAACTAACACTACTCTTATATTACTTTATATTAATTTTTGTACCTCTATTATGCAGGTACAAGCTCCTCAAGTATTACTTTTCCTAATTGGAACAACAAAAAATTTTTTTCCTGTTTACGTAATTTTAATTGTGTTAGGGAGGCTTATAAGATCGGTTACAAGACTTGAAAATTTTTCACTGGGTATGGCATTGTATTGCTATCGTCTTCATGGTTTTCCAGGAAAATGTTTAAGCTGTTGCTTTGCAAACAGTAGACACCATCTAAATAATCGTTTTGTGGAAGAGAAACACTTCATAATATTCTTCACGTCAGTTTCAACTTCACACATGTGCTCTATAGTCGATGTGTTTGTTTACAATGAAAAGTTCATCCACTAAGCAAAGATATCATTGTTTCAGACTGAGAAAAGTTCTAAACTAAGCGAAGAATATGTGTTTGAGATGTAACATGTAATTAACAGAAGAATGCTTAGAATCTAATAATGAACATATTGTTAAAGGATTGTAGGATAAGTTGTATTCAGAAGTTTTTCTCAACAAGTGGTAGCAGAAATGTTAACAGAGCATTACAAAGTCATCAGACGTAGAACTGTAGAACTTTTGATGTTCAATACACGTTGTAATTTAGATGAGACACATCAAGCTCAGGACAAGGAGCTCGTTTTTTTAAATAAAAAATAAAAAATGTGGTGGGTGGAATGAGGGAAACACGTTTGCTCTATGTTACAGTTTGGATTTGGTTAACTTAGTACTCACATCATAAGGAGGTTATTCCAAAATCAAGTATTGGCAAGTTATAATTATAGCATGTTTTAGGAAATGTTAAAAATGAAAAATATTTTCCTCTTGTTTATATACAATGCTCAAAAGAATTAGGGGAACATGACTTTGGCATCTCATTTACTCCATTGAGCAATAGTTGAGGACTGGGTATGTTATCAAATTAGACTTTATCTTTCAAAAATTAAGTACACAACAAAAGATTACGTTCTCACTCGTTTGCATACACTGAACGAAAACTTCCGACAGGTATCGAAAACAACGTGGAAACAATCATTCATCCAATCATCCTGAGTGCTTTTCATTGGACTTTGAGAACTTCACTGACATGTACGCCCTCTGCGATGGTTTATCACTGCCTGACACCTACGTGTAATGCTCCGTATACGGAGATCAACCGAGGTATCCATTCCTATTCTTTATTGAGAGCCCGTGTGAGTTCTTCGAGAGTACGTGGTAGGACAGGGCGACAGGAGCACGTCTGTCAAGCATACGCACGACGGGGCTTAGATCGGCATTACTTCAATGTCCAGGCTTCGCAAGACATCCCTGCTGATATCCGCCACACAGGCCCAGGCCCTGTAATTAGGAGGAATTCAGGGCCACCATGTTATGCACTTAACCACATGGTCCAACAGGATCTGGTCGATGTACTGCCTGGCGGTAAGGCGATCATGGGCAACGACAAGATTTGTATGGCTGTTAGCACTGAAGCCTCCCCACAACGACACAGAACCTTGTAAATCTATCGATTTCCTGGACAACATTTGGCAGGTACCGCTCAGTACAGGTCTCCACACACAAACAAAGCCATTATCCTGCGTCAGAGGATATCTGGACTCTTCTGGGAATAACACGCTTCTGTAGTGACGAAGTTGCCACTTGACATGGGAACTGCAATATTGAAGGCGAGCTGCAAGATGTTGCCTTGTAAAGCGGTGTACTCGAACAAGGCGTCTGGGCCGTGTGGTCCTTTCTCGTAACCTCTTCATTATAGTGTGAGCGGACACAGCGGCTCCAGTGGCCCTTATGAGATCATGTCGCAGTGCTCTGGGCCAGATATCGGCCTTCACGTCTAGCTGTAATGCGTCGGCGACCTTGTCAGTACCTTGTGTGCTGATCTGTCTCTCTGTAGCGCGTCCACAACCTATGGATGACACCTGGAGAGGCACTGGTATTTGTAGCAACGCGATGGAAAGTCCATCCTTTTTGGTTCAAGCAGACAGCCCTTGCAACTTGCACTGCATTAAGATGTCGCATTGTATGTGCTTGGTTGGATAGCACGTCCACAAATGATAACTGCCATCTGTGTACCTCATTAGAAAACAATGGGACGCCGGCACTGACTCCCTACCGAGAGGTCATCTGACACTGTAATCGATAACACAGCCAACAGATGGTGTATTACTTTAATAGTGGAAAGCGAAGATCTCAAGCCATGCAGTAAGATCACAGGTACCGACTGTATCAAAACAAATTTAGCATACTGGTCGTTGGTACACGGTTACTCTAATTATTTTGAAGAGTGTATTGAACTCGAATTTTCCATGAAGTTGAGAGTTGCCATTCAGCGTTGTTGGTCAAAATATGGTATTCAGAACTCCTGTGGAAGCTCTGTAGTGGAAGGAATAATTAATATTTTACTCTGTGACCTGTCGCTGCTCCAGGCGGGGACGTGCCGCGTAGAAACGGGAAGTGGTAGGGCAGCGTCGACCGTGGGCAGCCACGGCAGTCAGTTTTGCGACCTCAAAAGCAGCCGGTTTGTGGTAATGAATACCCGACGGAAAATTGGCGGGATCATTCCTTGTACCAATAACCTTAATTTTGCGACTTTGCGAATCTCAATAAAAGGGCATGCTGAAAAGTGATGCTTCCGAATCTTTTTGTGTGAAAACACTGAAAGCTTTTTACATAAAAAAATGTTATTAACATTCTACGTCTTTACTATTCATGTCTACATATTTGCAGCCCTCTGCCGCCAGATGAATCCGAACCGCAGCGAATAACATAGTTGTTTGTAACGTAACTGTTTCGGTTCGTGAGAAACAGCGTGCTGTAAGCGAGTTTCGAATTCGAAGAGTTCGTCCACACATGGAACACAGCATGACAATGCCACACCACACACGATCGCTGCGACATCTGCAACAGTCCGACGCCTTGGGTTCACTGTCATCGATCATCCTCCATACAGGCCTGACTTGGCCCCATTCGAGTTTCATCTGCTTCCAAAGCTTAAACAACGCCTTCAAGGACTTCCGTTTGATAATGATGAAGCGGTGCAGGCAGAGTAGAGGTTGTGGCTCCATCAACAAAGTCAGCTGCTGTACAGTGACAGTATCAACAAACTGGTCTGTCATTTGGAGGATTGTGTTCGTCGCCAGGGTGACTAAGTTGAGAAATACATGTGCAGACATCAAGAATAAAAATGTAATTTCTTCATAAAGTTTGTTTTATTTATAAAGCTTTAAGAGTTTTCACATAAAAAGTTCGGAGACATTACTTTTCGGCACGCGCTCGTGGAACCGAAGCTGAGACAAGACTAAAAAACCAAGTCCGACAGACAAATTTTTGCTATCCTATTAAAAAAAAAAACATGTTTCGTGAGAACTAGCGTTTCGTGCATTATGAGGCGCTAGCGAACGTTACTACGACGAGCAGTTCATCTTGTGCCATGTACTGCCACAAGTCGTGCCAGAGGAGCTGCTTCGTCAAGGACAAACGTTTCGTAACCTGCCGAGATGACATAACCTCAAAGGAAGAATACCACCAGGTTTCAGTGAGGCGAGTGCGGAAGCCAAGATGTTACTGCACCTCTGCCTACCAATTAATCAACAAACAAGCGTCAATGTGAGGGCAGCCGTCAAGATTGAAACACAAAAAGTAAGTTCTTCTATCTGTGACGGTACGTCACATAAATATTGACATTTTTATCGGTTGTAAACCGTAGTTAACGTATTTTATGAATATAATTAGTATAAAAGTACAGTTAATGTTCTTGGAACAACTGATATGCAGCGATAATTTAACAGTAGCATCTTTATTTAATGTCTATGAAAATAAAAAAGGATCGAAAGAGACGCGATTGTACGGCCGAGGAGGAAGGACGTACTTTATGGTACACACACTGTTTCGTTTCGCGATACGGAAGGCAGCCATTGAGCGGCTACACATATTTTATGTAAGTAATTCTGTATTCTACTAATATAAACTAGTTGTTATTATCACAAAATGAATTTCTTTGTAATAGTTGTCACCTCAAATGCTCGCAGTGGCTTATTATTTTTAATAAGTATATTTTTCAGTAATTTGCGCTGCCGGAAGCTCATCTTCCGATGCAGCCTCTTGGTCGGCCACTACGCTCCGAAGTATTAATTTATTTTTCAAAGTGTTAACAATAACTCTAAATGCGAGAGATTTCGTTGTAAGAACCTTTCTAAATTGCAACAGATAATTTACGTTAAAGTTCATTTTTTTAAATTATACAGATTCCATGAGTTCAGTAAGTTTTATCTTGGCCGCTCCACGGCAACAATCGAAATTCTCTCGAGCATTGCTTTGCAATCAATAAATAGAAATTAACAAAATTACATTCAGTTCAGTTAACGGCAACTATATTTTAGTCATCATGTTCAAAATCTTAAGTTGGTACAAGAATAACAGCGGCCCTTCAAGAGCCCGTTTCATATTTAGTTATGTACGTAAGTGAAAGTGATAAGAAAAGATAATACCCCTGAGAGAAAGAATCATGCGCTAACAAAAGAAAAATTCATGCTGATAAATTAAAAAATATGAAAAATGTATATGTAATTTTTTTTGTATATAAGGTAACAAATGGCACCGACGTAACATATCAACGGACTACAGCTTCGATTAGATTTCAACAGGACAGCGAGAACTTAAGTAGGTGCCAGGAAAGGGAATTTCGTATCTCCAAAATTATTGGCTCTAATGGTTCAAATGGCTCTGAGCATTATGGGACTTAACTACTGAGGTCATCAGTCCCCTAGAGCTTAGAACTACTTAAACCTAACTAACCTAAGGACATCACACACATCCATGCCCGAGGCAGGATTCGAACCTGCGACCGTAGTGGTCACGCGGTTCCAAACTGAAACGCTTAGAACCGCACGGCCACACCGGCCGGCTCCAAAATTATTGTCAGCACTTACATAGGAAGTTTCCATATCTTGAAACTGAGGAAACTAACAAGGAATGCGAGATATTGGAACATATCTACATTATTTAAGGTTTCTGGTGAATAATACTGTTTTCCTCTGGTGCGACTAAATTCAACAATGAATGCAAGAACCAAACAGAGGATGTTTCAGAGTAGGCTCGAAAATCAATTACAATAAAACTAAAATTATGAATTACCAAAATATTGCAAAGAAAAATGTTCAAATAATAAAAATGACACAGAACCAGTGGACGAATTTGTATGTAAGGTGTTAGATTATTATAGGTACAAAGGAAACGGGTGAATAGAGGACAATGAAACGTACAGGTTATCCTAACAAACATTGGTTCGGAAACCAATGTTTCTCTGATACCATGTATTACGATTGAGTACATAAACGCAAACTCCCGGAGGGACCAAACTGCAGATATACACTTGAGAAAAAACACAAGATCTCCACATGATCACCCTCTATGTGAAGGCGGGCTTCAGTGCGTCTTCTCATCGATGCCAATACACGTTCAATAGGTCTGCAGTACACCAATGCTATGACGTACCCCCACATATAAAAATAGAATGGATTCAAGTGGCAAGACCTGCGATGGTATGCTGCTGGTGACCCACGGCCGATACATCTGTCGAAACGCTGTTTCCCAGTTCTTAGGCATCGCGATTGTATCATCAACTGCGTTCTTAAAGATATTAATCGAGTCTGACTCCCAGAGCATACTTACAAATAATCAGCACCGGAGGTGAAGTAAAACAAACAACCTTTATACGAGTATATTGGATGTGGTTTTGGAATATATTCGCAGTATACGGAGGAGCTGACCAATCCATTTGCTGTGGGTGCATCCCTACTCCGTCATCCGCTATAATGAGGAAGTGAATGTATTAGCGTAGCAAGCTGCAACTTTGTCCTTGATTTGAAACTGGCGTACTTACGTGAAGTCGACAGTCACGGGAAACAACAATGGCAAGATATTTTGAGCGTGTGTCAACAAACGAAAGGTGGTTGTCATGCTGTGCTAGAAACTCGAATTCCTTCAAAGCCATATTTTACCAGGACACGTTTGGACCAATCAATGATTTCCACGATCATTCGACTCCGCTACAATCACGCCTCTTTTTCTTTCCATCTATGTCGAATCAACATTTACTGTTGTTCTGCATGTGGCTGTGATTCTGAATCGCAAGCTGGCGTAAATCACATCTTGTTTTCTTGTCCTGCATTTGACCGTGAAAGGCTGGAGTTTTTGAAAATATTGCTAACAATGGGATATCACCTTCCTCAATCAACATCATCTCTTTTGTTTGCTAAAGACATTCGCTTTTATAAGAACTCCGTCTTCAGACCACAGGTGGCACATTGGGGCCATCCGACCGCCATATCATCCTCAGCTGAGGATGCGGATAGGAGGGGCGTGTGGTCGGCACACCGCTCTCCCGGTCGTTATGATGGTTTTCTTCGACTATTCGATCGAGTAGCTCCTGAGTTGGCATCACGAGGCTGAGTGCACCCCGAAAAATGGCAACAGCGCATGGCGGCCCGGATGGTCACCCATCCAAGTGCCGACCACGTCCGACAGTGCTTAACTTCGGTGATCTGACGGGAACTGGTGCATGCACTGCGGTAAGGCCGCTGCCCTCGCCTTTATAAAGTGATTGTTAATTTCCTTAAGATGGTAGATGTTAATGGTATGGTTTTTTTTTTTACGTCTTGCTTTTCCTTAATACTCTGACTGATAAACTGCAACTGACTAATTTATTTCAAAATCTAGTTGTTATCGGTTTCACTAGCCAACAGTGAAAATGTAACTGGGATGAAATAAATGTTTGTTAATTACATCGACCTCGCTGACAACGAAGATTACAGCGAAAAACTCGAATTAGCTCCCGTTTCGAAGTTAAAGTGGGAGGCATTTAATTATAATTATATTTTATTAGCCCTCATGATCAATCCCTTCTTCCCATATAGGCTTCGAAATCCTGCTGATGGTAGACACAGCGATGAAGTTTCATGCAACAGTAGCTGTGCGTATTTTGTCGCTAATTTTAGCTCGGCCTCGTAGCAACAACGGAAAGGGGAAGAGGAAGGGAGGAGCAGTGCATGTTTCATTTAAGCATAGTTCCCGTCTGTTACAAGCTGTGTTCTGTTCGTGTGCTACAAGAACGTGTCACTGAAGTGTAGTTAGTGCGTGTTGTCATTGTATTTCCTCTGATTCAATACGCCTTGCAAATGCGTAAAAAGTGTTGACAATTTTCACTAAATTTGCGGACAGGTTACATTGGAATCGCAAAGGAGGCCAATAACGCCTTATATTAGGAAACCAGCACAAGCCCTGTACTTCTCATGTATGTTGCGTATCTTGTGTCTCGAACTCTTCATTCGTGGGTGAATCGTAAAAGACCTTTGCTGTACTCCTGATTTGGGGAGAACCATCAAATCATGTTAATGATTGTTACTTTTGTGTGACAACACCATTAACACATGGTATTTCCAAGAAGAAAAAGTCTTCCTTGCACATCCTGATGTACCATCGGCCATGCGACCAGTGGTTCACACAGACAGACTGTCTGTTTCTGTCACCTGATTGTGATAGTGGCGCGGGCAATAGTGAAACTAGCGCTGCACCATCACTTGCAAAACCCAGTTCTTCGAAAGATCCTGATTGTGTGTATAACGATGAGTGTACAGAGGTTCACAAAATAACACAATGTGATCTTCATGACGTAATGACAGATATGTAACTGCCGAAAACTAAAGCTGAACTCTTGGCGTCAAGACTACAACAGTGGAATTTTGTTAATAAGACAGCTAAATGTAACTGCGTTCCGTAACAGTTTCTTCCATTTTTTTGAAAGTGAAAACAACTGGAAACGGTGAAAGGACCAAATACACTCCTGGAAATTGAAATAAGAACACCGTGAATTCATTGTTCCAGGAAGGGGAAACTTTATTGACACATTCCTGGGGTCAGATACATCACATGATCACACTGACAGAACCACAGGCACATAGACACAGGCAACAGAGCATGCACAATGTCGGCACTAGTACAGTGTATATCCACCTTTCGCAGCAATGCAGGCTGCTATTCTCCCATGGAGACGATCGTAGAGATGCTGGATGTGGTCCTGTGGAACGGCTTGCCATGCCATTTCCACCTGGCGCCTCAGTTGGACCAGCGTTCGTGCTGGACGTGCAGACCGCGTGAGACGACGCTTCATCCAGTCCCAAACATGCTCAATGGGGGACAGATCCGGAGATCTTGCTGGCCAGGGTAGTTGACTTACACCTTCTAGAGCACGTTGAGTGGCACGGGATACATGCGGACGTGCATTGTCCTGTTGGAACAGCAAGTTCCCTTGCCGGTCTAGGAATGGTAGAACGATGGGTTCGATGACGGTTTGGATGTACCGTGCACTATTCAGTGTCCCCTCGACGATCACCAGTGGTGTACGGCCAGTGTAGGAGATCGCTCCCCACACCATGATGCCGGGTGTTGGCCCTGTGTGCCTCGGTCGTATGCAGTCCTGATTGTGGCGCTCACCTGCACGGCGCCAAACACGCATACGACCATCATTGGCACCAAGGCAGAAGCGACTCTCATCGCTGAAGACGACACGTCTCCATTCGTCCCTCCATTCACGCCTGTCGCGACACCACTGGAGGCGGGCTGCACGATGTTGGGGCGTGAGCGGAAGACGGCCTAACGGTGTGCGGGACCGTAGCCCAGCTTCATGGAGACGGTTGCGAATGGTCCTCGCCGATACCCCAGGAGCAACAGTGTCCCTAATTTGCTGGAAAGTGGCGCTGCGGTCCCCTACGGCATTGCGTAGGATCCTACGGTCTTGGCGTGCATCCGTGCGTCGCTGCGGTCCGGTCCCAGGTCGACGGGCACGTGCACCTTCCGCCGACCACTGGCGACAACATCGATGTACTGTGGAGACCTCACGCCCCACGTGTTGAGCAATTCGGCGGTACGTCCACCCGGCCTCCCGCATGCCTACTATACGCCCTCGCTCAAAGTCCGTCAACTGCACATACGGTTCACGTCCACGCTGTCGCGGCATGCTACCAGTGTTAAAGACTGCGATGGAGCTCCGTATGCCACGGCAAACTGGCTGACACTGACGGCGGCGGTGCACAAATGCTGCGCAGCTAGCGCCATTCGACGGCCAACACCGCGGTTCCTGGTGTGTCCGCTGTGCCGTGCGTGTGATCATTGCTTGTACAGCCCTCTCGCAGTGTCCGGAGCAAGTATGGTGGGCCTGACACACCGGTGTCAATGTGTTCTTTTTTCCATTTCCAGGAGTGTATATCTCGGCCGATGAGACGACCAACCGAACGACGAACCAACGGTCGTCTCGATCTCCCTCCGTCGGACAGTTCATGTGTGTCGCCAGCGGTCGGCGAGCACTGGCTGTCCGCGCCTCACCGGCGCTCCGTCCCTGACTTCACTGCTGCTGCGTCGCGATTGCACTGCTGGTCCGTCTCCCACTGACTGCCAGACACACGACGACCTGGAAATACTATCGGCCGCTCCAAAGATGGTACGACAGTGCACTTTTCGATACGCACTGCTGCTGCTGCTCACGGGAAAGTAAGGCAGGAAGTTAGTAACACCAGTAAATGGAATAAGAAAACGAGGCGGCAGATGACAAACAATAAATGGCATGAACATGAGCCATGCACTTCTCAGAACGGTACTTAAATGGCGCTAGAAAACGGGTAGGGACAAAATAGATGCATAGAGCTGAAGCCCAGAGGAGGCCTTCAACTATCAGCGAATGATCTTATGTCGTCCATGTTGGACTGTGTTTTGGGAGCTACAGTGAATGTCAAATGGCTGCTACCGCTACCGCTGCTGGTGATGGTGATGGCGGTAATGCATGACAGATGACCTGCTAGCGTTATGTTACCCAACAAGTCAAGCAATGTGTTCATAATTTTGCTTGTAAGTGGAGTTGGGCTATGCCAAAACTACGATTCGGTAGTAAATGACGTAGTAAATGGTAAGATTACCGGTAGTACTGGTAGCATTGGTAGGGACCAGAAATAAATGAATGTGGCTCTGAGCACTATGGGACTCAACTACTGAGGTCATTAGTCCCCTAGAACTTAGAACCAGTTAAACCTAACTAACCTAAGGACATCACAAACATCCATGCCCGAGGCAGGATTCGAACCTGCGACCGTAGCGGTCTTGCGGTTCCAGACTGCAGCGCCTTTAACCGCACGGCCACTTCGGCCGGCTAAATGAATGTTGGAGATAGATAACTCTCTTCGCTTTTTTGTTTGTTTGGTTGTTTTGAACGTAATGAGATCTGCAAATCATTCACTGTTAGTCTATCGTGTATTTTATATCCTTATAGGAGTTAAATTGCATTTCATAAGCAATAAAAATTAGTCGATCGCGTAATTTCTGCGCTTTTATGCAGCCAAAGAAATTTCTTCTGATGCAAGTACAGTATACACGCCAAACATAAAAAATATATAATTATTGTTGTTGTCTTTTACTCAACAGAACGCTCTTCATTACGATCAAAGGCAAAAGCTCCCTGTTATTATTGATAAATGCGAAAGCTGTTTATGAATAACAGAAATATGTTTGATGTAATTCCGACGACGTATTGAAGCGAAGTTAGATATATTTTGTTTCGCGTTTTTTTCACCTTTATTCCGAGGAATTTGCGTTTCCTAGCGCTACATGATGTATCTATATTGTTTTCTTTAACTTTGCTACGACATCCCTCTGTTTCACGTTACAAATCAACAATTTTGGAACAAAACCTGAATTAAAAGGTGACACTTCAGTTTTGTTCTAAATAATGTTTATTTTTAAGTAACAGATAAGAGGATAACTGTGTAGTACAGAAACGTTGCATAGGTTAGCCAGCCCATCTATGTGTCCTCACTCAGTTTCTAGATGGTTCACAGCTTCTAGTTTTTAGGGGATTCTAGTAAGACACTGATTGCATATGTAACAAAAGCGATCGTTAAGAGGTAACCCCGAATAGGTATGCAACACTCCTAAGACACAGGTAACGCGTGTACGATTTTAACCTACCAAAGCCACTAGGAAAACTACCGTAATGTGCGCTTACTTACGACAGTTTACGGTAGCCTACGGTACTTTTACAACTCTACTTGCGTCTATTTGGCACTGCGTGCTGCTTCAACAAACATTTAGCAACAATGTTGCCTCGGAAGTGGATTCTCTGCAAATGTGACGCTTCAACCTCTATCTAAAGATTTAACTGCAGCCACATCTGTAATTCAAAGAAATTTCGTATCGACTCTCTTGTGCAGCATACTACTCCAGTCCCTACCACAATATACATAAAGTTTGGATCGTTTCGCATTGAAGTAGGAACCACTAACAAGTCATAGGAATGCCTGTAATTGGCAGGGTCTGCTTCCGCTCTAAAAGGTGTAGCTGTAGTATTTATCGCCAGAAAAACTCACCAGGCAGTCACGCGTGAAACCTTCAGCGCATGGCCGGTCACCTAGTGCTGGCTTTAGGTTGATATGTCCACAACATAAAAACAGCGTTATCCTCGTCGTTGGTGTTCTTTCGCCGTCATCTGTCGGGCATTGGAGGAAGAGAATACGTGCCATCAAACTAGCGGCGGTGGATATGCTCTTATGCGCGCATCGAAATTCCGGATATATTTCTTGATTCATACGATATGCCTGCATTGTACGTGGGCGTTGAGTAAGTAATGCAACACATTTTTTTTCTGAAAGCACGTTGGTTTTTATGCAGGTTTCCGGTACACCATATTGTTCCCCAATATTTTGGCCACAAGACCCTATTTTCAACATAATCTCCGTTCAATGCGACTGCCTTACTCCACATTTCTGGAAAGGACTGTATGACCGCTTAGTAACAGCCTACTGGTCGACATAGGCGCCAACATATTGCTGCATCAATAACCTCCCCATCATCCACATACTGATTCTCGCGGAGTGCATCCTTCATTGGGCCAAACAGATGGAAGGGGAGAGAAGCGTGATCCTAGCTATAGGGTGATGAGGAAGAACAGTCCAGTGAAGCTCTGTGAGCTCTTCTCGGGTGGGCAGATTTGTGTGAGGGCTTGCGTTTTCATGGAGGTGTTTGACCGTGATCCATTGATCAACTCCAATGGGAGTGTCCGCACTTTCCAACACTGCACGAGTCACAGCTGTGCGCGCCCGGCCGGTATGCGGGAAATCGGTCAGGTCTGCGCAACCTTGTTGCGATGATGAGAGACGCCTTTCCCAACTACTCACAGTTATTTTATTCTCTGTAAGGTCTTCGCAGACATTCTGCAAGCGCCTATAGATGTCTACGATGCTCTGGTTTTCCGCCAAAAAGGAACTCAGTGGCAGCTTTCTGCTTGGACTGCACCACCGTTACAAACGCCACCACCGTTAACAAAGGCCAAGTACAACGCCAACGTCCATCGGAACTACATAAAACTATAGGGACTGCAGCGGGAATAATCCACGATGTCCTAGAACAAATTCAGCATGTTCTCAACCGAAATTGGCCGAGAAACAAGAGTGTTGCGTTGCTTATTGATCGCCCTTCGTATCTCACCCAGTTAGGCGGCGCGATAGTTAAGCCAATGGACGTGGAATGATTGATCGTGGTTCAAATCCTTGTTCAGTCATCACGATGTAGGTTTTGCGTGTGAGATATACTCGATCACTTTCCGACTCGTGGCAAACTTAGGGCACCTATAATGTTGGTGGTGCTTCAGTCGTTTGCTGGACATTAAATGTACTGCTCTCAGTTTCCTGTTCTGGATTTATCAGGCAAAAGTAGGGGAGAAAAGTTTTAAAAACTGATGTACTGTGTTTGATTTTAAGTACGATACCTCGATGGGAATGATCACAGTGGGTTTTGGACTGTCAAAAACTTGTGATGAGTTGCCGAAATAATACCACACGCCACTGTGGTTCGAAAAGAGTTAATTCCTCTTACTGAGTTGCTACCATGCGGACACAGCTGATTTCATAAGAAAACAAGAATGTAGGAAGTGCAACCTTGGCTGGAATGCTCTCACGTACACAATTCATATCCCTTGATTCTAGCCACTCGGTCACCAAGCAATAATGAAAGCTTCAACGGTACGGACAAATCGTCAATAAATAAACGCGTCAAATCTCCACTTCGTCTTTAAGACGATACTGTTAGCTATGACATTTTAAGTAACATATTTGAAAACAAATCACATTATATGTTTGATTAAAAATATAACTGTTAGATTATGAAGTAACGGCCAATGAGACAGGAACATGTTGGTTTGGCACAAGTGGCTTCTCCTAATCTCTTGACACTACGTGTTCCCTGATCTATGCATGCCCACTCTCAGCTTGTGCTACGTCTATTAATATCTCTTCGTCTACGGGACATTAAACTTTACCTTCCCTTGATTTTTTTCGCTTCGTTTCCATCCGCTCATCACATGGAAGAAAACCACTGTCCGACGCCGCTTTTGCAGTAGATTGTCGCTAACAGCAACAGTAATACAAAGACAGTGACAGGAATACGTCAGTTCTGTGACGCTTGTGCACTCACTAAGCGCTTGGAGCGACGCGGGCCTAGGTACCGTGTCTGATTAACGGCTAAGTCAGCAGGACCACATTCAATAACAGCGAAAAGCAAAACACCTGTTATAACAGCTCGCAAGCTTCTATGTTGTAATTGAAAAGCGTGTGAGCGCATACGAACGCACACACGCACGCACACACACACACACACACACACACACATCTACATCTGCAAACCTATTTACGATACATGGCTGAGTTGTTTCGAGTAACATTACATCATCTTCGCCTCTATTTTCTTGCACGAATAGGCAAGCAACTACACGAGTTAGAATTTCCCTGATTTTATAGTGATACTTCGCGAGTTGTCTGTATGAAGAAATAATATCTTAGTTGCCTCTTCTTGAAACATACGCTCTCCGAATTTTAACAGTAAATGTGTCCGTAGCACAAGATGCTTCCCTTACAATATCCGTCACCGGACTTGGATCAACATCTCCTTGGCGAATTGCAGTGCTCTCTTTCGACCTTTTCTATCTCTTCTATTAACACCGCATGGCAAGGGTCCAGTACTGAAAGAGAATATTTTTAAAAAATCAGACGAACTAGGATTCTGTAAACTACCTTTCTTGAGTCAATTACATTTCCTTAGAATTCTTTTAGTGCATTTCGCGGTGACATCTGTCATTCCCACAACTAGTTTCATGGTGTCATTCCATTTTAAATTCCGAGAGCAGCACCCGACGTTATCCACCATATCAGTTTCATATATCGTGAACAGTAATAGTCCTATTACACTCCCCTGATGTCCTCTTCAACTACTCATTTGGAGATTTTGTTGCGATGCTTCATAATTTTACAACAGACTGAAGTCACTGATACAGTCCTATAGCTATGCACATCCGTCCGACGAATCTTTCTAAATAAAGACAACTTTCTCCCGTCTGTTGGGAAGCTTCGCTGTTCCAGCGACTTACGATAGTAAGATTTTAGAAAAAGAGCAAGACTGGATGATCTGTACAGATTGTTACCGATATTTTAACATGTCCAGTCATGTTTTCTTTGTTGAGCGACTTTACCTGATTTTCTACTCCATGCTCATTCAGTCAACATCTGTCATTTCGGCTTTTGTCGGATGATTGGATGGATAGTTCGATCTCTAGTACGATCATAGTTATTGTGAGCCCACATCTCGTGGTCGTGCGGTAGCGTTCTCGCTTCCCACGCTCGGGTTCCCGGGTTCGATTCCCGGCGGGGTCAGGGATTTTCTCTGCCTCGTGATGGCTGGGTGTTGTGTGCTGTCCTTAGGTTAGTTAGGTTTAAGTAGTTCTAAGTTCTAGGGGACTGATGACCATAGATGTTAAGTCCCATAGTGCTCAGAGCCATTTGAACCATAGTTATTGTGTTGTTCTAGCTCTCGCGCTTCCATTCTCCTATATGAAAATCTAAGCATTCCCCAGCTTCGCGGAGTGGCCGCGCGATTTGAGGCGCCATGTCACGGATTGCGCGGCCCCTCCCACCGGAGGGCATGGGTGTGTATGTTGTTCTTAGTATAAGTTAGTTCAAGTAGTGTGTAAGTCTAGGGACTGATTGCATCAGCAGTTTTGTCCCTTAGGAATTCACACACACAAGCATTCCCTTAAAAGTTTATGAATCTGTTTCTTCTTAGTTTTACGAGGGAAAATACGAGTGGCGTTCGTAGAACAGTATCGATAGGTGACGCCGCTGTACGTAGACTTTAAAATGGTGTCTGTAACGAAGGTGCTTTCGAAGCAGAGAGCTGTCGCTGAGCTTCCTTTGACGGAAAACCAGGGCATCACAGATATTCATAGGCGTCTGCAGAATGTCGACGGAGACCTGGTAGTGAACAAAAGCGCGATGAATCGTTAGGCGTGGCGTCAGTTACCTTCGTAACGAGGTCTCGAAAACCTGTCCGATCTCCCGCGTGCCGACCAACCGGCGGGCGGCACGCAGCTTTGACAGCTGCGATGTTGGAACGAGCAGACACTCTTATTCGAGGTGATCTACCGATCACAGTGAAACACCTCGCTGCACAACTGAACGCCTCTGTTGGTAGTGCTGACTCACTGGTCCACCAGTTGGGGTACTTAAAGATGTGTGCCCACTGGCTTCCTTGCCGCCTAACGGAAGACCGTAAAGAGCAACGAAGGACCATCTGTGCGTGACACGTGGGTTCGTTACTTTGAAACGAAAAAAAAGAACGCTAATCTACGGAGTGGCGCCAAACCACCTCTCCTCTGAAGGAAAAGTTCAAAACCGCATCTGCAGCCAGTAAAGACACGGCGACGGTCTTATGGGTCTCTGATGGGGTTGTTCTGTTTGACGTTTCCCTTATGGAACAAGTGTACCATATGGAACTTTAGCTAAGAGTCCTGTTGTCTCAGCTATACTCCATGTTTTCCAAGCCAAAATGTTAGCATTTGGAAATGCTTCAAGGCCACCATAATCACAATGATTACCCCACACTACAGCTAATGTCAACCATGTACTACCTCCAAACAGAGCTTGTACATCACATGTGAACTTCAGGCGGAGTCCTCGAAACACATTTGGACCTCCAATCAGTTGTTGCTTATTAAACTGTCCAGTTAAATCAATGTCAATAGCCTTCAAAGCACGATACACTGGAACGCTGCGCCGCCAGCGACGTCGCCATGCACGTCGTCGAGGCATTGCTGTGGCACGTTAATCCGCCACGTGGCAAAAGCTTCTTACCCAACATTCGTTGTCCGTCAAAACAAAACACCGCTAAAACACGGTATGTCATATAATTAAAACAGCTAGATTCCAATCCCCTGTAAGCGGTTCCATATAGATCGGAGAAGCGGACCCATCGACTATATTGGAATCTGGCAGGTTTAATTCTATGACATACCGCCTCTTAGCGGTGTTTTGTTTTGACGGACAAGGAATGTTGGGTAAAGAGACTCCAGATTTTCCGCTCTGATGTCTTAATCATATGTTCACCTGACGATGTGGCTTTTAGTGCCACGAAATCGGTAGTGATCCAATAATAAAGGATTAAAAACAACTGAAGCGGTTATTATGAGGTGCATTCAAGTTCTAAGGCCTCCGATTTTTTTTTCTAATTAACTACTCACCCGAAGTCGATGAAACTGGCGTTACTTCTCGACGTAATCGCCCTGCAGACGTACACATTTTTCACAACACTGACGCCATGATTCCATGGCAGCGGCGAAGGCTTCTTTAGGAGTCTGTTTTAACCACTGGAAAATCGCTGAGGCAATAGCAGCATGGCTGGTGAATGTGCGGCCACGGAGAGTGTCTTTCATTGTTGGAAAAAGCCAAAAGTCACTAGGAGCCAGGTCAGGTGAGTAGGGAGCATGAGGAATCACTTCAAAGTTGTTATCACGAGGAAACTGTTGCGTAACGTTAGCTCGACGTACGGGTGCATTGTCTTGGTGAAACAGCACACGCGCAGCCCTTCCCAGACGTTTTCGTTGTAGTGCAGAAACGAATTTGTTCTTCAAAACATTTTCGTAGGATGCACCTGTTACCGTAGTGCCCTTTGGAACGCAATGGGTAAGGATTACGCCCTCGCTGTCCCAGAACATGGACACCATCATTTTTTCAGCACTGGCGGTTACCCGAAATTTTTTTGGTGGAGGTGAATCTGTGTGCTTCCATTGAGCTGACTGGCGCTTTGTTTCTGGATTGAAAAATGGTATCCATGTCTCATCCATTGTCACAACCGACGAAAAGAAAGTCCCATTCATGCTGTCGTTGCGCGTCAACATTGCTTGGCAACATGCCACACGGGCAGCAATGTGGTCGTCCGTCAGCATTCGTGGCACCCACCTGAATGACACTTTTCGCATTTTCAGGTCGTCATGCAGGATGGTGTGCACAGAACCCACAGAAATGCCAACTCTGGAGGCGATCTGTTCAACAGTCATTCGGCGATCCCCCAAAACAATTCTCTCCACTTTCTCGATCATGTCGTCAGACCAGCTTGTGCGAGCCCGAGGTTGTTTCGGTTTGTTGTCACACGATGTTCTGCCTTCACTAAACTGTCGCACCCACGAACGCACTTTCGACACATCCATAACTCCATCACCACATGTCTCCTTCAACTGTCGATGAATTTCAATTGGTTTCACACCACGCAAATTCAGAAAACGAATGATTGCACGCTGTTCAAGTAAGGAAAACGTCGCCGTTTTAAGTATTTAAAACAGTTCTCATTCTCGCCGCTGGCGGTAAAATTCCATCTGCCGTACGGTGCTGCCATCTCTGGGACGTATTGACAATGAATGCGGCCTCATTTTAAAACAATGCGCATGTTTCTATCTCTTTCCAGTCTGGAGAAAAAAAAAATCGGAGGCCTTAGAACTTGAATGCACCTCGTAATACCCAAAATTTGTAATTTATTTATTACAATGAAACACGGCATTTAATTTGTTGTGTGCAAAATTTTTCATCGATATAGCTAATTTAAGTTACATTTTTCAATAACGCTTCATTTTTATTAAAGCTTCTTACAAAATTAAGAAGTTGCGTAGGAAACATGCAGGAAGATAGTATTATGGGAGGAGGGGCGGCGGGCAGACAGATTGCAGCCCTGGCATTTCTGTCAGGGGCGCAAGATCACCTCGGTACGACTCTTTAGAGGTGTCACGAGTTAGACTGCTTAGCTCGCTGCAGCTGACGCTTTACTGCGTCTTGTTTACAAGATGCACAGGCGCTTGAAGCGACGCGCAGGCCAAACATTCCGCCAGTGATGTAGGGCGGAGCACGTAAGACCCAGAAGTGCGTCTGATGATAACCAGACGACTTGCCGATAAAGGTTTCGATAACGCCAAGCTGTGAGGCAAGGCGCTGCTCAGCTCAGCTCGTGTGTGCGACATTGCTGGGCCACTGAGTATCAGCGTTCTCATACTGAGACTAGCACTGCTGATTGAATTCTGAGCCGCATGTATTCGGCACCATAAAGCAACTTATTCAGTGCAAAGCGTTTCTCACTCACTGTATTCGTCACTGCTAGTCATTACGTTGAACACGTCAGACGTTTCGACATCTCAGAGCTCACAGGCGTTTGTTGTCAAAGGTCCATCGCTACTGGTGATGGAGGAAAAGCAAAGTTACTATACAAAACTTTTGTACACTGCGTGAATTATTAACACACATATTGAAGCATATGATAGCCATCAGTACCCACGGTCATTGAACGCCTTACACTCTCTTAAATTCCAGAACAAATAGCGACCTTGTAGTAAATCGTGCTTCTAATTCTAACGGAGACTTGCTTCATACACTGAAGAGCCAAAGAAACAGGTACACCTGCCTAAAATCGTGTAGAGCCCCCGCGAGCCCGCAGAAGTGCTGCAACACGAAAAGGCATGGTCTCGACTAATGTCTGAAGTATTGCTGGAGGGAATTGACACCATGAATCCTGCAGGGCTATCCATAAATCCGTAAGAGTACGAGGGGGTGGAGATCTCTTATGAACAACACGTTGCAAGGCAATAATATTTAGGTATGTTGTGTTTGGTGGCCAGCGGAAGTGTTTAAACTCAGAAGAGCGTTCCTGGAGCCACTCTGTGGAAATTCTGTACGTGTGCAGCGTCGCATTCTCCTCCTGGAATTGCCCAAGTTCGTCGGAATGCACAATGGACATTAATGGATGCAGGTGTGTGTGTGTGAAGAGTGTGTGAAATATCATGGGACTTAACTGCTAAGGTCATCAGTCCCTAAGCTTTCACACTACTTAACCTAAATTATCCTAAGGAGAAACACACACACCCATGCCCGAGGGAGGACTCGAACCTCCGCCAGGACCAGCCGCACAGTCCACGACTGCAGCGCCTGAGACCGCTCGGCTAATCCCGCGCTGCTGGATGCAGGTGATCAGACAGGATGCTTACATAAGTATTACCTGTCAGAGTCGTATCTAGATGTATCAGGGGTCCCATATCACTCCACCTGCACACGCCCCACACCATTACAGAGCATCCACCAGCTTGAACAGTCCCCTGCTGACATGCAGGGTCCATGGCTTCATGAGGTTGTCCCCACCCTGTACATTCCATCCGCTCAATACAATTTGAAACCAGGCAACACGTTTCCAGTCATCAACAGTCCAAAGTCGGTGTTGACGGGCCCAGGCGAGGCGTAAATCTTGGTGTCGTGCAGTCATCAAGGGGAGACCAGTGGGCCTTCGGCTCCGAAAGCCCATATCGATGATGTTCCGTTGAATGGTTCGCACGCAGTCACTTGTTGATGGCCCAGAATTGAAATCTGCAGAAATTTGCAGAAGAGTTGCACTTGTGTCACGTTGAATGATTCTCTTCAGTCGTCGTTAGCCCAGTTCTTGCAGAATCTTTTTCCGGCCGCAGTGATGCCGGAGATTTGATGTTTTACCGGATTCCTGATATTCACGGTACACCCATGAAATGGCCGTACGGGAAAATGCTCACTTCATCGCTACCTCGGAGATACTGTGTCGCATCGCTCGTCCGCCGACTATAACATCACGTTCAAACTCACTTAAATCTTGATAACCTGCCTTTGTACCAGATGTAACCGATCTAACAATTGCGCCAGACACTTGTTTTATATAGGCGTTGCCGACCGCAGCTTCGTATTCTGCCTGTTCACATACCTCTGTATTTGAATACCCATGTCTGTACTAGTTTCTTTGGCTCTTCAGTGTATATGTATATAGACTATGTTCACTACTGTAACTTAACATGACAAGACAGGAGTCGAGTGCGTGAGATACAACCAGCCCACGCAGCATCTCGCCATAGTGGCCACGTCCTCGATAGCTACCCACTTCTCCGGGCAACGACCATTCTTCACGAATTTTCCACAGCACTTAAGTATGTGGCAGTACTCGTCTTCCACAACAACAGGCACACATTGGCCGGATGTGCAGCCCTCCGCCAGCCAAGCAGATTAAATGCACTGCAGCGCTGTATACCGATGCCCGGTGTGTGTCGGCCTCTACCAGGGAGTCACCGGTATTCTCCTGATGCAGCGATCTTCGCATTCGGATTGCAAACCAACAGATGCTGCCTGGTGGCCTAGCCACTAGGTCGCTTTCACTCTGCCGCCATCTGCAGGAGGCCTCCTACCACCAACCACGACGCCACGTCCGGTGCATGAACTGAGGTGCAGTCAGCTCCTCGCTTTCGGAGCCTACGTTGCCGCCGCTCTTCAGCCACTAGTCGTGAATTCGTCACCTTGGGCAACAGCACCGTCTGTCGCACCACTCGGGCACTACGTGCGACGTTACTGTTCTGATTTTAATGGGACAAAGGGGCAAATGTATGGCTCTGAATAAAGCTTGGCTCATAAATGTCCTAGGGACGGACAGTACACTGTATGCTTCACGCCCTGTTGATGTATCAGCGAAATATTTTATTAAAATATGATCCTGCGGATGAATAATTGAGGGCAGACATCTTATGCAAATTATGAATTAATGAACATAAATAAGCAGGGAAACATATATAATAAACATACATTTCAGAAAAAACTTTTAAGAACAGATGGTTTATTCAGTAAGGTCCAAAATCCTACTAAATGATGAACCTACAAGCAGTTTTGCACGAGAATGAAGTTAATTATTGAAATATATCGTAGCATTTGAATTATATAGTGCGTCACGAAAAATGAAAGAATCTCCACACATTTCGAGCCAAATGTGTACTCAACATGTTAGTTCCTTCAC
The DNA here is from genome assembly GCF_023864275.1 of Schistocerca cancellata. NCBI lineage: Eukaryota > Metazoa > Arthropoda > Insecta > Orthoptera > Acrididae > Schistocerca > Schistocerca cancellata. Next base: position 498,148,089 of record NC_064626.1, on the reverse strand, counting down.
ATGCATTCGTAGATGCTCGTAGCTTACATCCGACAAGCGATCCGAGGTGTCTTTACATACTGCCTGTTGGCTTGTGAATCTGGTTCTTCGGCTGACGTTCGTTTGACGATTTTTCAGACGTTTCGCCAGCACAAGTGGCTGGCATTGTCAAAGCTTCACCCTCCGCTGCTGGTGGTGGACTAGAATCGAGCTCGCGGCTGCAAATTATATGTCCCTGGCGTACCAACGTTCAAGGCTTTTCCGTTGTCATTTTCGCTGCGGTTCTCCCCTGCAACGGTCGTTTGCTGCTGCGCGGGAATCAAGGGTCCATTCACCTTGAGGCTTTCTTTTCTCTCGTTGAAGCTATTGTCATGTTTGCATATTTCTATAGTTTCTCTGAAGATGTAGATGTGATAGCTCTTCTCTACAGCCAGAACTTCGTGTCGGCGAATTTTACCATGCGGTCGGTCTCATGCAATGCGCGCTCCGTACTGCCGCTTTCTCCATCTGTCTCAACTCGTAATGCCGCTTATGGTAGGTGATCCTGGTGTTGATAGGTCGTCCAGTCATTCCAACACTGAGTTTTCCGCATGTACACCGTACGCGGTATACTCCCGAAGAGTACCCATTGCTCCTCAGAAAGCTTTCCAGGTGTTGAATCCACATCTGAGGAGCTGTAGCTCACATATTCATCTTGCTCGCGTTACGAGCGTATTAATAATGCCTCTTTTCTAGCACACGTGGTAATTTGACAGTTTGTGCAAGTATCGGTCCGTGAGTGTCGGTTTTCGATGCACACTGTGTCCCACTTTTCTTCCAGCTATCGCGACCAGCACATCTTGAAAGGGTGCTGTTGGTCCTTTTCTACCTCCATGGTAAATTTTATGTTGGCATGGAGGCTTTTCAGGTGCCTTGGAAAGTAACCTAGATGTTCCTCTGTTCAGGTGTCTTAGGAAGTTACCGAGGTGTTCCGCACCATTTTTCCATACAATAGAGGTATCGGAGACCACAACTTAGGTTTACAAATTGTCAAGCCAGCGCGTGTTCTTCGAAATTTTCCATGAAGAAGTTGGCCACCAATGGACTAAGTGGACCACACATGGCAACGCCTCACAGCTATACTTAGTAGTTGCCATTCCACATGAAATAGCTCTTGGTGAGACATGCGTGGAAGAGCTTGTTGGTGTCTTGCAGGAAAATGGAACCGACGTACTCCAGACAGTCTTTGGGTGGCACTTTGGTAAAAAATGAAAAAAAAACATCAAAGCTGACCAGGATGTCGTTTGGGCCAGGTTTCGATTTCTTCAGCGTCTCAGTGAAATGTCCGGAGACTTTTAGGTATGTGTCAGTCTTTATGACGCGCGGCTGCAGCAGAGAGGCCAAGTGTTTTGCCAGTTTATACGTCAGTGAGCCAGGAGCGCTAAAATCCATCATAATGGAACATTACTATGATGGATCCTTGGTAATCCATGCAGCTGAGGTGATATGGCTTCTGTGTACCTCTGGCTCCTCTGTATGTCACCAGAGAGAGAAAACGCCTTGATTTACCGATTCGTATTCCGTGTGACCCGCTGCGTCGCATCTGCTCTTAGTTTTCGGTAAGTCGTCAGATCTAATAGGTCCCCGATCTTCTGCTAATAACCTTAAGTCTTCATTACGACGGTCGCATTTTCCTTATCAGCGGGCATTACCAATATACTCTCGTCGGCGTCAAGACTCTTGATAGCTCGTAACTCTTCTTTCTACAGGTCGCAAGCTGGTGGTTTTGCTCGGTGCAATGCATATTTCTTCAGTTCCCTCACAAGGAAGAATCCCGATGGCCGCATCGGTATTATAAGTGAACTATACCTATGGAGGACATTACTGCCAATACCGAAGCGGCCATTCAGCCCCTTCCTCGTGAAGCAGCTGAGAAAATGTGCATTGAAACCGCCAGAATACTGTACCGAGCAAAACCATCAGCTTTCAATCTGAAGAAAGAAGAGTTACAAGCTATCAAGAATCTTGACGCCGACAAGTGTATGTTGGTACTGCCTGCTGACAAGAGAAATTTGACCATCGGAATAAAGACCGACGATTATGAGCAGAAGATCCGGGGTCTATTAGATCCGACGACTTAACCGAAAACTAAGGACAGGTCCGACGCAGCTGGACACATGGAATACAAATCGGTTAATCAAGGCGTTTTCTTTCTCGGGTGACATACAGCAGCGGAACATGCGCATCACAGAAGCGCTACCACCTCGGCTGTATGGATGTTACCACGTTCTATAACAATAATGTTTCATTAAGACCGATTGTTAGCGCTCCTGGCTCACCGACGTATAAACTGGCGAAACACTTGGCTCTCTGCTCCAGCCACATAAGGGAGAGACACACATACATAAAATACTCAACACATTTCATCGAGAAGCTGAGGAAACTAAAACTTGGGCCATACGACGTCCTGGTCAGCTTCGAAGTTTTTGCTTTGTTTACCAAAGTACCACCTAAAGACTCTCTGAGTATTCGGTTCAATTTTTCTGCAAGACACCATCAAGATCTTTCATTCCTGTCTCGCCATGAGCTATTTCATGTGGAATGGCACCTTCTACAAAGAGCTGGAAGGTGTCGCCATGGGTGGTCCACTTAATCCAGTGGTGCCCAACTTCCTCATGGAACATTTCGAAGCACAGGCGCTGGATTTGGCACCTTGTAAACCTAAGGTGTGGTACATATACGTCAAGAATACCTCCGCTGGGTGAAGCCATGGTGAGCTGCACCTTGGTGACTTCCTAAGGCACCTGAACAGCCTCCACGGCACCACAAAATTTACCATGGAGACAGAAAAGGACAACAGCTATCCTTTTTAGATGCGCTGGTCTCGAGGGATGGTGAAAACCTGGACACTGCGTGTATCGAAAACAAACACACTCGGACCATACTTACACAATCTGCTAAATAACCAACCAGTCAGAAAAGAGGCATGACTAAAACGCTCTTAACGCGAGCAGACGAATATGTGAGCTGCGGCATGTCAGACTAGAGATCCAATACCTGGAAAGCATTCTGAGGAGCAATAGCTATTCCACCAATTACATAAGAAGTGTCACATAATCAAACGCTTGGCAAAGTGACACATCGGATAAGATATGTCGGATATGGCCTCTCTGCCATACATCCCCACAGTGGCGGCCGAAATCGGCTACATACTGTGCAACACAACGTGTTATAAATCAACAAAGAAGATCAAATAGTGTCTCACATCGGCTAAGAAAAAAAGAAACATACCTGCAATTCCTGGAATACACCGCATCATGTACATGATTGAAAGTCTATGTTGGAGCGATTGGACGATCAGTGAACACCAGGACCACCGTTGCAGGTTGGGGCAGGTGGAAAAATCGGCCATGACGGAGTACACATTGCATGAAACCGACCACATAGTAAAATTCTTGCTGTAGAGAAGAACTATCACACCTATTTCTTCAGAGAAACTATAGAAATACGCAAACATGAAAATAACTTAACAAGAAAGAAAAAAGCCTCAAGGTGAACGGATCCGGTGCAGCAGCGAACAACTATTGCAGGTAACTTGGGTAGAACCGTAGCAAAAGTGACAACGGAAGAGCCTTTGGACTTTGGCACACCACGTATATATAATCTGCGGCCGCGACCTCGACTCCGGTTCGCCACCAGCAATGGACGGAGAAGCTTACCAGTGCCAGCCACTTGTGCTGGCGAAACGTAATAGAAATCAAACGAACGTCGGCCGAAGACACCGAGATAGAAGCTAACTAGCTGTCTGTCAACAAGAGGCCACGAAAGCTTTAACAATTTTGTATCTACATAAATTCAATCATAGCACCCTGCCATAATCTCTGATAGCAGAGGACTAGTATCTCCTTCTCGATTGATGTCCCGAATCGTTCTTCTTTCTTTTCGTTCATCCTGCTCCCAGGAGCACTTCTTTCACCACCGAGATCCACCAACGTTACGACACTTCAGCCAATGAGAGCTCAAACAGCTCTCCACCATTTACACGCTTAATACAACTCTTTGACATACTAATGGACCAACATTCCTAAACTAATGATTCTGTAACTAAAATAAATATTCTATTTGAAAGGTTACATCATGATGTGCCTGCTGATACCAATTCTCGCCAGTTTTAATTAAATATCTTATTAACATCGAGCTATTTGAGTTTCTAGTGCATCCTTATTCATATTTTAATGAGCATTGATCACAGATTAATAAATCGATTCATTTATAAGTACATACAGCTTACCTTTATCAGTGTAATTGTGGATTACGATCTGGTTCGAAACTCTTAGACATATAAACTTAATATTATAGAGTATTAAACAATAACAGTGTTATATTCGTTGTTTATCTCGATGATGACTACTGTGCAATGCCATTACTTGCCATATGGCTTACTGGGTATAACAAAATTATTTATCACTCAGTAAATGTAAACATTAGTGGCTGAATGAATGGTTTAATTGTAAATATTTTTATGATTGCAGATGGCAATTTTTATAGGATGTCTTGCACTCCGTTGATTGACATGACGCTCTTCTATTTTCTGTGCCAGTTTTCCTACACTCATTGCATGTTATTAAAGTTTGTACTATAGTTACCGTTACCAGCAGTATACTTCAGGGTCCAACTACCTGCAGTCTACAGCAGCTGTCCTGTGACCGCCCTTAATCATGTTATTGTCTGTTGGCTCTCTCCATACCCGCTTAGCGGAAACTATTTTCAACCTTCTAACTTTCTTTTCATATTTACTCAGACTCAAAACCCACTTAAGTCTCTGTCATGTTTCACTGCAGTCTCAGGGTTCTCCCAAGGCTCGTTAAGTTATAGTAGTCTGTTGTAAGTGCGTCCTCGACCGCTCAACAAACGTTAAATACTTGTTACGTTCAATTCCATCAAGAGTTTCTCTCCAGACTCGATTGTGTCAAATTACACAGGCCACCTCGTCTGAAGGCTTCTCCTGGCCACCGCCAGCCGCTGGCCATCAACCAGGCCTCAGGGCTACGAATGCCACTCCATCAGCATTGTCGAGTAAGCGTAGTACTTCTCATTGGCGGGCTTAAACTATAAACTTCAAGAAGTCCTCTGCGCCTACTGTTTCGGCCAACATGGGTAACAGTCTGGGTCCAGGACGAGAGCGGGTGCCTGTAGCTGCTCAAGCTTACTGGAATAATACACGATCTTCATGCATACCGACTGTCTTGCAGCAGCCAACCACAACGGGCTCCTGTCTCCCTCGCTAGCCTTACGATCCCGGGAGAGCCGAACGCCTCCTGACAAAACCAAAGAACAGCTCACACTCCCCTGTAATGGTCACTGCACACACAGCCACTACATTCTGTGGCAGATGTGGAATACCACGGAAGGACACAGAATGCTGTTGGAAACTGCAATGGTGATTCTACGTGTGTTCAAATGGTTCAAATGGCTCTGAGCACTATGGGACTTAACAGCTATGGTCATCAGTCCCCTAGAACTTAGAACTACTTAAACCTAACTAACCTAAGGACATCACACAACACCCAGCCATCACGAGGCAGACAAAATCCCTGACCCCGCCGGGAATCGAACCCGGGAACCCGGGCGCGGGAAGCGAGAACGCTACCGCACGACCACGAGCTGCGGACTCTACATGTGTGAAAGTAGCGAATGTAAGTACCAGTAATTGCATCTCTTATGCTACACCTAGGATCCTTGTAACCTTGGATTTCACCTCATCCTGCCATTCTGTTCCCATTATGTCAGGGGCAGCCTCGGTCATGGTACCTGGGAGCGGCATGAACCAACCGATGACAATGGTTGAGAGTGCTCAGTGTAATTTACGTGACGCGCAGTCTGTGCGCCGAATAGCAAGGTATATTATGCTGAGTATGCTGATGGAAAGGGAATTACTACCGGCAATAGAGAAAACACGTGGTTAAGATGAGGAAGGAAATGGGATCGAGAAAATTTAGGTCAATGGAAATACTATATTTCTATCCAGAGTAGAGAGAATGTTACATATAGATAAAGTGTGTACCAGGAAATTGGATAGCTGACGCAAAGCGTATAATCTGGTAGTGTAATGACCACCAGAGCAACAGTTAGTGAATACTGTTTAGTGCCCAGATGACAAAGCAGATGTAAACAGCTGTACAGTGTTGGCCAAGAACGTGGTCGAAGTGACACAAAAGTTTGGAATGACTGGGATTTCCTGTCTTTGAATAGTGTGACACTAACTAAAAGCAGCAAGGTGCTGAGATACGTACGGATGCAAGACAAGTCATGGCGTTGACGTCCTCAATTAAGTCGCTTCAGTTCTCTCAAAATACAGGGAGCAAGTTAGCAGGAAAGCTAGAAATGTGACATTATCGGGTGTAAGGGAAATATTATGGAGCATCTTTGGTGTATAAGAGCAGAGGAGGGTAGCCGAAAAGCGATAGTGACCCAGGAAGTAACTCGGTGATATCGTAAAGCTCATGCAGCATGATACGCTGAGCAAGTCTCTTGGTATGAGAGGCAAGTATGAATTGCAATACTGAGATTTTTTGTGAGATGGTACTACTACGAGATGGTACTACTACGACGTTGTGTTAGGGTGATGATTATGTTGTATTGTGGAAAATTATGAGGTCACCACAGCTGCTTAGCAAGCTAAAAAGAGAGAATTTAAGCAAGTTAATGAAAAACAGGGCATAAAGCTTCCGTGTTTGTGACTCAAAGGAGTAAGACAATGAAAATAGTGTAAATATACACTGAGTTCGCAGAATTCATGGGATAGGGATGTGCATATATACAGATGGCGGTGTTATCGTGTACACAGGGCATAAAAGGGCAGCGAATTTGCAGAGCTGTCATTTGTACTCAGGTGATTAATGTGAAAAGGTTTCCTACGCGATTATGGTCAGACGACAGGAGTTAGCAGACTTCAAAGGCAGAATGATGGGTTGGAGGTAGACGGAAATCGTTAGAGAATGCAATATTCCGTGATTACAGTGTCAAAAGTGTGCCGAGAATACCAAATTGCAGGCATCACCACAAACAGCACAGTGGCCAACAACCTTCACTTCACGACCGAGAGCAGCAGCGCTTGCGTAGAGTTGTCAGTGCTAATAGACAAGCAACACTGCGTGAATTAATCGCAAAAATCAATGTGGGACTTACGACGAACTTAGCCCTTAGGACAGTGTGGCATAATTTGGCTTTAATGGGCTATGGCAATGACGACCGATGTGAGTGCCTTCGCTAATTGCACGACATCGCCTGCAGCACCTCTCCTAGGCTCACAATCATGTCGGTTGGACCTTAGACAACTGGAAAACCGTGGCCTGGTCAGATGAGTCCCGATTTCAGTTGGATAGATATGATGGTAGGGTTCAAGTGAGGAGCAGACCCTACGAAGCCGTGGAGCCAAGTTTTCAACAAGGCACTGTGCAAGCTTGTACCATAGTGACCCCATAATGGTGTAGTCAGGCTCTACACGGCATGGACTGGGTCCTCTGGCCCATCGGAACCGATCATTGACTGGAAGTGGTTATGTTCAGCTACTTGGAGACCATTTGCACCCATTCATACACTTCATGTTTTGGATGACAATGCACCGTGTCATCAGGTCACAGGTGTTCATGATTGGTTTGAAGAACATTGTGGATAATTCGAACGAGTCCCATCGCACGTTTACAGGATATAACCGAGATGTCAGTTCGTGCACAAAGTCCTTCACCAGCAACACTTTCACAATTATGGACGGCTATGGAGGCAACATGGATCAATATTTCTGCAGGGAAGTTACAATGACTTGTAGAGTCAGTAGCACTTCGAGCTGTTGCACTATGCTGCCCAAACGCAGGGCCAACACTATATTAGGAGGCATCCCATTACTTTTGTCACCTCAGTGTGGAAAGAAAAGTCACGAAAAGATATAGGTTAACCATCTGTAATTATTCAAACAGAGCCCATAACCACCTCGCCATGACCCAGGCACTGGTCGCCACAGTCAATGACCCCATGTTGATAGAGCACCTGCAGCAGCAATGGGCCACTTCTGCACTTCAATTCACTTCTGCGATGCAATAGCCTGGTCCTTCAACACTACCACCCTTTGAGATGTTCCTCCCTGATAGAGAAATGTGGCAGTACTACTTCTTATGTCTGAACAACTGCATATCCAGCTCATTGGGACATGGCTTTGAAGACAATGACGTACCTAAGAAATTATTGCCACAACGGTCACTGGGCTTCATACCTTCAAATGGTTCCTGACCACCCAGGCTCTTTGCAGGAAAATTAAGGCATTTCTTTTTCAAGATTGGCGAGTGGTGTGGTGTGTGATCTACAGTTCCCCGTTTGTCTCCTACATCAGCTTGTATTTTCTGTAGTGCCTTATTGATATTTTTCAAGTCCTTTATGTCGGCTGTACCAAAACTTGTTTTCAGGTTTCTATCACCTGTGTCTAGCCAGTCTCCCCTCTGTCAGGCTCATTGGACTAACTACATAGTTTGGTGTAGTTGTCTCTGTAACTGTGCAAAAGCAGACTGCACCAACTGGTACTCCCCTTGTGTATTGTTGAACTTTGTTTGGGTTTTTATCACAAGTTTATTTTGCTAAAGGTAGACGAATTTCGTTTTCCATCGTCCATGAATTACAATCCATCCTTAGGATCCGTTAATGATCTGACATCACTACATCTAGATGTTGGATGAATAGTACCCCACTACATATGGGACATACCTAGAGGGCTTCCGCCACTCCACAGCACACAGCAGGCTTACCACTATGATGAAACTTCCAGTAAAAATTTTCTCTTCCGTCTTGAGCTTGATGCCTGGAGCTGAAACTGCTTCGTCTCGTCCTGGGTTGAATCTAGACAGTGCCTTAAGGAAGAGGAAATTCTCTGTTAGCTCATCATCCTACTCCCGACCTAAGTGCGTTGGGATTGGACGGAATAGCTATGGGGTTATCCTGTTTCATTTGCTTGACTCTACCTTTCTTTCCTTTCTCCTCTGCTGCTCCCCTTCCACTTCCAAAAGGTGCTGCCAGTAATCGAGGAAGCACCTCTGAAGTTCCATTAAATGGGTGAACCTGGTGTGCTCCTCTGCAGTACATGTTGTAAATTGTACTTCAAAAGGTTATATCATTTCTTCTACTCTGTAGGGTCCTTGGTACCACGAAACAACCTTTTTAATTTTCCCCTTTGAAACATATTGGTGGTTAGATTTACCCATTGCTTGACATGATTCTTTGGTGATGTTGCTTTTTCGTTATGGGTACCTTCCTGTCATTCCAAGGCCTTAGTGATCATATTTTTAACTTGGGTTAACTTGGTGCCAAAAAAATTTCGAACTGGTGACATACCTGTAGTTGGAAGACGTTGCAAAGATCAATAGGAAACAGCATCTTTTAAGCGAAAAGAACCTCATGGGGATAAGCTTGTACTCTTGCGAACCTCTGAGTGGCCTAGAAGCTACAAAGGCTATTGTCACAGTAACCTAAAATTTCTCCAATGGTTTGTGGGCCCCCTCAGTGTTTCATCCTAAGATTTTTAATGTGTAACAGTGGGCACAATAGCTGTGTTAGGTCTCATATAAAATCTGTGCCATATTCTGTTATCTTTGTCCCATGTGTTCCAAGGTTCAGTACCCACTGATTAACCACTTCTATTACTACTGCTTTCGCCTACTCGTTAGGTATGGCTCATGGACACAAAACATCAAAAATTATCAGTTAGTGTTAATACCTAATGGATCCCTTCTGGTGTTTGAATAAATGTCTAAGTATGTCCACACGAGTCATCAGAAGTAGTTTATCCAGCTCTTGTAATTTCTATAATACAGTTTTTTGATGGATGAGTTCCACTATTCGTGCACATGGCACACAATTTCCTAGATGTTATTCCACTTCTTGCTTATGTGTTTTCGACCAGTCGTTTTGTGCAGTTTGGCTTTCTGTGACTTGACAGACTCTGTGTCTGGCTAAAATTGAATCACAAGCCTCCTCAACACCTTGTTTCATGTTTTGCTGGTACCACTAGGCGCAAACCACATCTTGTCTTTCTGTCTTCATTGCTGAATTGTGGTTGCTTCACAAGTGCTGACAATCTGATCAATAGCTCTGACGTATTCCATGGTGTGTACTTTCCAACTCGGTTTCAGTGTAGGTCTACCACCTCAAAATAAAATTTGCTTTGTCTCAATGTCCATCTAGTTAAATGACTGTTTGGGTCTTAAGTCTATCGGTCATTTTAATGTCACATGACCTGTTATTACCTTATAGAGTCATTTATAAAAATAACAGTGGAAATAGTGACACCACGTATTAATCGTAGCATTTAATTTTCTGTAGTGGAACTGCTTTTGGTAGTGCCAGAACGTGAGTGACCAGTGGACAACAAATCTTAAAATCTTACAAACACTGTTTTGCAATCTGGAAACCATTGAAATTCCACTTACGTCTTGAACAATTGTATGAATGCTTTTGGGACTTCAGCGAATTTTGGAATAAATTTTCTACAAAAATTATCCAGGAATAAAAATGACTGAAAGTCCTTTTCACTAGTGGTGTCAGGAAGCTTTTCACCGCTTCAACAAGTCAGAGATCAGTACTTGTCGCAACTTTGCTCATCATATGACCCAAATAATGGACTTCCTGTAATACAAAACGGTACTTTCCCATGCTGAATGTTAGGGGCGGTGCATCTAAACGATTAAAGATATTGTGTAAATGCTCTACATACCCTGGATATCCTTGGAGAACTCAAAGATGTTATTCAAGTATACCAAGAGCTGCTTTAGTTTTAACCCTCTTAATAGCTCCTCTACTAGGTATTGGATATTAGTTGATGTATCATCTTTTGAACAGTGTATATGGTTTTTGGCCTATTTTTTGGTGCTACTACTAATTGATGAGAACCACTTTGTAGATCTATAGTTGTAAAACAACAGATTTTGACAAGATTATCTAACATCTCTATTATATCAGGCATAAGACAGATATCTGTTACCATCCATTGATTCAAATTCTGGTGGTTGCAGCCAAACCTATGGCATTTTTTGCCATCTAATGATTTCTTTCGTATCAGTACAGCAGTGTCACCACAAGGGCTAGTATCCGCTTCCATAATTTCATCACGAAGTAGTTGATTTACAAACTCTCCGATTACAGGATGGAATATTGTGAGACTGGGTGAGCTTTCTTATACACAGGCAGTTCATTTCCAGTGAGAATATTACAGTGAGTTAGTAGTGTGGCAGGCAATGTCCTGGAGGATCAAATAACTCTGTGTGTTCTTCCAACAGTCTCTCCACATCTTCCTTATAATGTCCCTCTAAACGTGAGGCCTTCCCCCAAAGTGCAGATAAATGACAGACTGTCCAGGGGTCATTTAGACTTGTGAAATCTCTCTTCAGTTCTTCCCCATCCAGTATTTATAAGGTGGTTGTCAGAATATCAAGTGATAACTTTACTTCTTCGAAGCTACATATGCTGACAGACACAACCTGGTCTCTGTCGACTTCTTGTATGTATGACAAACTACACTATATAAAATATAATGATTGATCAAACTCTTCGTTTTCTGATAAGGGCTCAACAATACAGCTAACCAAAAGAGATTCCGTGAGTTGAATCTAAGAGACCCTGCACACTGTTCGTTCTTTCATGACATATCGGGTGCAGCTTGTGACAGTTTGGTTCTTCCAGCAGTGAAACTGAGATTGAGCAATGTCCCACCCTGTCCACTATGTGCTGTCGTAGATCGACTTTGGTGTAATGTGTAGACACGAACTCTAGAACAAGCATGACTTCGTAGCTACTGCCAACTGTAGGTAGTACTTTTGCACCAACTCAGAAGTTACTTCTCTCCCACTTGAAATCCCAGTATGTCAAAGATGGTGATGATGATTTGGGTTGAGGGGGTAAATGCACGTGAACAGGCAACCTTTCCCCTTTCCCAACAGAGGGAGATTTGGGTTGAGGGGGTGCTCGACATCATAATCATCAGCGCCCTGACGAAAAGTCAACATGCAAATCTCATGGGGACAAAGGCTGTCCCCACATGTGGTGCAGTTTAGGGATGAGGCCTGACCATTTACAAAATTTCACCACTCTTGTAACACTGGAATCGGTATCTGCAAGGATTGGGGGGGGGGGGCAGATCTCCAGTGGGACAGAGGACTTCCTTAGTATCAGTACATAGGACACACGTAGTACAATATGCTGAACTGAAAGTGGCACACCACAAACTTCACAGAATGGAGGATACTCCCGCTGGAGGAGGAAGCCATGTGTGAAAGGGCTATGCCCGGTGCGCAGTCTAGTAAGCAAAACCTCTTTCCAGCAGCGAGGATGACATGAATTTTGCCAGGCCTTTGTGGTCGATTTGAGCGACCGCAGTTTGTTGTCTGTCATCTGCAATCAGTCAGTCTCCCACTGACGCATGATGCATCTGTCAGAAAATGAGTTAATGGTGTGCAACGGGATGGGACATTGGTGGCAGCACCATTCCAACATGTTTCCTTGGCAGCCAGTATGTCTAACCTAGAGACTGAAAATTATCCTCATCCATGTTGCTTAAACTCCAAAGTGGTGGATTCAGTTTTACTTCACAAATTATGCCCCCATTTTCCACAGATACTTGTGATCTCTTATCTAATAAAAACTTCACTATTTTCCTCTCATGTAACCGGTCGGAAAAAAGGCTGCCACAAATTCTGCACAGAGGTATCCATTGCTTACTCTTACTGTGAGCGCTGTACAGTGGCCACACCAGCCCCAGCTCCGTTTGAAAGAGGAGTGCGGGATCCACCTCTGTGAATCTTTCTGTGTTCAGTTTTGTTCACATAGCACAAACTGCTTACGTATATGACATACTGTTTCCTACAGCTACGCTTAATATGACTTGGACAACTATATTTAAAACATATGATATCTGTACCAAACATTACTTTCCTCTTCTGTGGTTTGGTGGCAACATCAATTTTGGCTAATGCAGCCACAGTGCCTACTGCTATTTTTAAGATCTACAGGAATTCCATCCATACTATTGTTACATTTCTGATGCTAGACTCCACAAAAATGCATCAAGTGCTCTTTGCTTGGCTTCCTGTAATATGGGCTTACTGGTGTAGTCAACGTGTATCATTTCATATCTGTTACTGTTAAGATTCTGAATGTAGACTACAAAACTTTATGCTAATTCTTCATACTTCTAAGACACACCATTAACCTGCTCTTCATAGTACTTTGATTTATTTTTTCTCCTACATCTTTATTCAATCCCCTCTTTTAAGTCCTTATTATACATGACCCTGAGCATCTCCCACTAATTTAAATCTAGGTACACTTAATGATTTTTCATTTCTCCAATTTCCCAATGAGTCAGCTGCATCCAAATTAGCAATAAAAACAAAGATATTTTCCCCTGATTTACTGAAAAAATGAATGACCAGAGAATCAATATTAGCATCAAGAACAGATATGGGCACACTAGGATGTACCCGTCGCCTCCATTCTTCCCTTAGTCTTTCCATTTCCCTAAGCAGTTCTACGTTATCTGCCTGTAACTGAGCTAGGTCCTAGGGGCGAAAATGTAACGACATGGGTCAAGAAAGGAGCCCACTGCCAATCCAGAGCATAAGTTGCAGCTGGCCGACACAGCATTTCATTATACTGGCAGTGTGCTCAATAGCAATCTACACTCCTGGAAATGGAAAAAAGAACACATTGACACCGGTGTGTCAGACCCACCATACTTACTCCGGACACTGCGAGAGGGCTGTACAAGCAATGATCACACGCACGGCACAGCGAACACACCAGGAACCGCGGTGTTGGCCGTCGAATGGCGCTAGCTGCGCAGCATTTGTGCACCGCCGCCGTCAGTGTCAGCCAGTTTGCCGTGGCATACGGAGCTCCATCGCAGTCTTTAACACTGGTAGCATGCCGCGACAGCGTGGACGTGAACCGTATGTGCAGTTGACGGACTTTGAGCGAGGGCGTATAGTGGGCATGCGGGAGGCCGGGTGGACGTACCGCCGAATTGCTCAACACGTGGGGCGTGAGGTCTCCACAGTACATCGATGTTGTCGCCAGTGGTCGGCGGAAGGTGCACGTGCCCGTCGACCTGGGACCGGACCGCAGCGACGCACGGATGCACACCAAGACCGTAGGATCCTACGCAGTGCCGTAGGGGACCGCACCGCCACTTCCCAGCAAATTAGGGACACGGTTGCTCCTGGGGTATCGGCGAGGACCATTCGCAACCGTCTCCATGAAGCTGGGCTACGGTCCCGCACACCGTTAGGCCGTCTTCCGCTCACGCCCCAACATCGTGCAGCCCGCCTCCAGTGGTGTCGCGACAGGCGTGAATGGAGGGACGAATGGAGACGTGTCGTCTTCAGCGATGAGAGTCGCTTCTGCCTTGGTGCCAATGACGGTCGTATGCGTGTTTGGCGCCGTGCAGGGCAGCGCCACAATCAGGACTGCATACGACCGAGGCACACAGGTTCAACACCCGGCATCATGGTGTGGGGAGCGATCTCCTACACTGGCCGTACACCACTGGTGATCGTCGAGGGGACACTGAATAGTGCACGGTACATCCAAACCGTCATCGAACCCATCGTTCTACCATTCCTAGACCGGCAAGGGAACTTGATGATGATGATGATGTTTGGTTTGTGGGGCGCTCAACTGCGTGGTTATCAGCGCCCGTACAATCACCCAATCTTTGCTCAGCCCAATTTCGCCACTTTCCTGGATGATGATGAAATGATGAGGACAACACAAACACCCAGTCATCTCGAGGCAGGTGAAAATCCCTGACCCCGCCGGGAATCGAACCCGGGACTCTGTGCTCGGGAAGCGAGAACGCTACCGCGAGACCACGAGCGGCGGACGGCAAGGGAACTTGCTGTTCCAACAGGACAATGCACGTCCGCATGTATCCTGTGCCACCCAACGTGCTCTAGAAGGTGTAAGTCAACTACCCTGGCCAGCAAGATCTCCGGATCTGTCCCCCATTGAGCATGTTTGGGACTGGATGAAGCGTCGTCTCACGCGGTCTGCACATCCAGCACGAACGCTGGTCAACTGAGGCGCCAGGTCGAAACGGCATGGCAAGCCGTTCCACAGGACTACATCCAGCATCTCTACGATCGTCTCCATGGGAGAATAGCAGCCTGCATTGCTGCGAAAGGTGGATATACACTGTACTAGTGCCGACATTGTGCATGCTCTGTTGCCTGTGTCTATGTGCCTGTGGTTCTGTCAGTGTGATCATGTGATGTATCTGACCCCAGGAATGTGTCAATAAAGTTTCCCCTTCCTGGGACAATGAATTCACGGTGTTCTTATTTCAATTTCCAGGAATGTAGTTCTCTGGGTGATGACCAGCCTTGCCAGTATGGCTATGTATCGATTCCCATTGTGTATTGATCTCTGTCATGGTGTGGCTCACATTCTTCTGATGCAGTTATCATCATTGCCGGTTGAAAACAACTACTGCTGCCTCATGGCCTACGCAATAGGTGGACTCCGCCATCTCCATTAGGCCACCTGCTGGGGATATGCTGTCACCTGTTGGGGACTGTTGTATGACCTCATGGTCCAAGCAGCTACACGCTGCTGGAGCCCATGTCTGCCATTGATCTCCAGCCATCAGTCCAGGGTTCATCGTAATGGGCAACACTGCCAATTGGTGCATCATTGGGGCACTGGGCCACCATGCCAAAAGCCTTTGCCTGGTCGTCACCAGCCACCAGCTGAGCCATAGGACTATGACCATCGCCCCGTCTCAGCGACTGGTGCATCAGCATCGCCGAGTAAGTGCACTGCTGAGTAAGTGCACTGCTTCCCGGCTGTGGAACAGGGATATCAAGTATGCCTACTTCCCACGTGTGGACGGTATGTGTCGACGCCAGGCTACGCCCAGGGCGCTCACCTGTGGCTGTTGTAGCTTGTTGGAACAATATAGAATCTTCATGTACGAAGACTGTCTTGCTTCAGCCAGCCACAAGGGACTCCTGTCTCTTTTGCCAGATGTATGAATATATTACGTTTAGATGGGAGAGCTGAAAGGCTCTGGACAAATATGAAGACTTCTGTCAGCACTCCATAGCGGCCATTGCATACTTCGCTGCGACGCAGTGCTCTCTGCACGTGGATCCCGCTTGCAGGAGTTCCCATTGTTAGTTCTCACTATGGCCTGCATATTTAAAAAAAACTGCTCCCAAAATGTCTGCCATTATTTGTAATGTATTATGTGCCGTGTACAGAGTACTGACAAGACAGTCAAAATCATATGGAATAAGGAAGAGATACCAACAGAATGGAAACTAGCTGTCATTGTAATAATCAGAAGAAGAAAACCAAAGTAGACTGTAATAACTATACAGGAATCTCACTACTGACTACGAGTTGCCAGGTCTTATCCTTAATTACAATGGAAAAACTGAAGCTATACTTTGAGGAAATAGTAAGGAACTACCAAGCAGGTTTCAGGTCAGGAAAATCTACAATTCTCCATATATTTACTAAGAAACAGGTACGGGAAAAGTATTGAAAACTTAGCAAATCAGTGTTAGCCACAATCGTATGATTCTCAAAGGCATTGACGTTATCCATGGAGTGGGCCCGCAGCCATTGGTTTTCAATGGAAACTGGATGGAAGCTCCACAGGAAAGAATCTACTGGAGGCAGTGTGTAAGGTCGGCGCGTGATCTGCAAGATCCCTGATTTCGGTTAACTAAGTAAGTATACAGGTTGTCACATAATTAATAGCGAAAACTTAAAAGGGTGAAAATATAGGGTGTAGATACACAAACGTTCCAGTAAACATGGGTCCACAAACTAGCCATTTGAGAGACAACTGCGACGGTTATGCGGTTAGGAACCGCCACTGACTTTTTTATGAAATATTATACCCGTTAGTAAAAATGTATTCCATATGTTAACTTTTCAATTAAGTCCTCATCTAACGGAGTTCAAGTTCTATTCACACTCTTCATTGGAGAATGTGGCACGTGGATTATGGGGCAACAGCACATTTTGCTGCTGTTGTAAGACGAAATCCAATGTAGCAGTATAGCTCAAGATGGATAGGTCGAGCAGGATCTGTACACTGGCCTTAAAGAAAACCTGACCTCAATCCCCTGAGCTTTTCTGGCTGGTTCGTCTCAGAAGTGAGCTGTACAGCACTCCCATCGGTGGATTAAAGAATAGGAGCAGTGAATTGTACAGTCCTGTCATCACATACGAGATAACCCCGGGATATGTGAAAGAATTCGTGACTCACTGCAGAGACGAGTGCAGTGTTGCATCTAAGTGGGAGGACGGCACGTGTAACACCTCCTGAAACAAATGTCGATCTAGTATTGCATCTACGAAAGCTTGTCAGACTTTCACGTCCAGTCAGCCCTCTAATATAATACATACTCTAAGACAAAAATAAAACGATGCATCAAGAACGAATTGTCCGAATGCGACGGAAATCGGTGGATCTGATACACAAATATTGATAAAAAAAAGATTAAAATTTCAGAAAAATTGTATGATTTATGCAAGAGAAAAAGTTTCACATTCTGAGCAAGTCAGTAATACATTGTTGCACCTCTGACCACTATAGAAAGAAGTTCTACGGCTTGTCATTCATTGATATAATTGTTGAGTGTCCTCCTGACGCATATCATGCCAAATTCTGTAAAATTGGTCCTTAGATCATCAAAATCCCGAGATAAGTGGAGGGTCGTGCCCGTAATGCTCCAAACGTTTTCAATGCAGGAGAGATCCAGTGACCTTGCTATCAAAGGTAAGGTTTGGCAAGCACGAAGACGAGCGGTAGAGAGTCTCTCTGTGTACAGATGGGCATTATCTTGTTGAGATGAATGCCCAATATTACTTGTCATGAAGACCAACGAACAGGGCAAAGAATATCGTCGACGTACAGCTGTGCTGTAGGTGTTGTGGCCGACAGCCAAAGGGTACTGGTATGAAAAGAAACGGCACCCCTGATTATCACTCCTGGTTGTCCAATCTTATGGCGAGCGACAGTCCGGTTGGTATCCAACTGCTGTCTGGGGCATCTCCAGACACGTCTTCGCTGTCATTGGGGCTCAGTTTGAAGTGTGAATCATCACTGAAGACAATTCTAGTTCAGTAAATGAGATTATGGGCCCTGGACAGTGGTGAGATACCAACCTGGAAATCTACCGCCATGTGGTCCGACAACCAAGAGTAATAGTCAGGGGCACCATTTTTTTTCATAGCAGAACCCCTTCAAGTTGTCATCAGCAACACTTATAGCGCAGCTTACGTCGACATTATTCTACACCCTGTTTTGTTGACCTACATGACATGTTATCCTGTGCTTAGGTTTCAACAAGATAATGAATGTCCTCACATGGCGAGAGTCTCTACTGTTCGTCCCGTGCTTACCAAACCCTACCTTGGCCAGCAAAGACACCAGATCTCTCCCCAATTGAGAACTCTGAAACATAATGGGCATCGACTTTCAACCAACCCGGGATTTTGACGATCTAATACGCCGGTTGGACAGAATTTGGCGCAGCATCTGTCAGGAGAACATCCATTAATTCTATCAATGAATGGCAAGCCCAATAAGCGCTTGTATAGGGGCCAGAGGCCACTGCATTATTGATGTGCTCTATTTGTGAAGCTCTTTCTCTTGAATAAATTATTCGCTGTTTCTGAAACTGAAATCTTTTGTTTGTCTGTGCAGAAACATGACATCAGTAGTGGAACAAGGGCAATGTGGTCCCACTCCGCATTGTTGCCAAATTTACTGAAGAAGACGGATCCAACATGATGGCGATAGATGTGGTAATGTCGTGATGACGTAATGGCGAAGAATTCAAATTTGGTGGGAAAAATAGGTGAATTTGGCTACCTCCACTGGCCTAAACGCCTCCCCTCCTCTGCCCTCCCCAAGAAAATGATGAGAAAATATTTTTGGGAAAATAATCACTTGGGCTACCTCCACTAAGCTAAGTCATCCAGCCACCACCTCTTTCTTGGAATTGGCGGGAAAAGGACTCAGTCTGTGCTAGGCTGATGGAGAGGGTGTATATAAGTCTTTATTTTGATGCATTCTTTATATAAACAATTTTAGTTGTCATAGGCAGTAGCTCCACCACTGTGTTCACCATAAGGTCTGGAGTCCAACTGACCTAGCACATAGTACCACCACCAGAGGGCATTGTTGCGCCTCCCATGATGTAATCCAAGATGGCAGTCTGGGAAAAAAATGGCAGGAAAAGGACTCAGTCTGTGTCCAGCTGCTGGAGACGAAGGAGTGTACTTTATTTATTTTCAGTCGGAAGTTGAAACAACTTATTTAGGGATGGATATCATATAGTTTATTTATTATGCTGATACAAAACACTCGCCCTGACATGCTTGGGGTCACAATAAATAGCCTACAGATATGCAAACAACTCGTAAATACTCAAAATAATGCACGCAAAATGCTCTGCAAACATCCTTACTGATTGTAGGATGTAAGGTCCGCCAGTTATGCAAAACATTTTGGTTGTAAAATTGTGAGTCTTTGTGGAGCAGAGTGTATCCATTTCTTGTGTGCGCGCATGCGAGTGTGTGTGTGTGTGTGTGTGTGTGTAGACTTTATCTATTTGTGTTGTCTTTTTTGTAAAGTTCCTTTAATGTGATAAATTGTGTGCCCTTTCAGAGTGTAGTGTATTCATTTATAACCGATTTTCCTTCTGCTATTGCCTCCTGTATGTGGAAGTTTTCCTCAGTGGTCAGACTTCTGTATAGGCTGTGGCTGGGTTTCAGTATTCTTAAGTCTCTTTCTATTGTAGCTGGGTGGTGATTGTGGGCTATAAGGTGGTCAGAAAATGTGCTATGGGAGCTGTTCCTTTTTAGAGCTCTGAGATGTTCTGAATATCTGGTTTTGCAGTTCCTGCATGTTTGTCCTGTGTACACTGACTGGCAAGTGTTACATGTGAGTTCATATATTGCTGTCTTTTTAAGTTTATCTGTATGTGTTTCTTCTGTTCTGATCTTTTTCTGTGTTGTGTTCTCTGTCCTGTATCCTATTTGGAGTCCCTGTTTCTTTAATATGTTGCCTATTCTGTGAACACTCTTGTTATTGTAGGTGAGTATGTCCCATTTTATTTTGTGTGTGTGTTGTTGCTCCGTTGTTTCTTCTGTGTGGGCATTGTTTGTGTTCTGTGTTGAGTGAGGATTTGTGTGTGTGTGCGTGTGTGTGGTATGTTCATTTTTGTACTGTTTGCATATTTTTTGATTTAACTTGTCTGTCATATGGGTATCACAGCCGTTTTCTACTGCTATTTGTTTTATTGTGTTTACTTCTTGTGTGTATTTATGTTTGTTCATGGTGGTTCTGTTTAATCTATGGACCATGAATCTGAAGTTTGGTTGCTTATGTGTCAGTGGGTGGTTGGATATGTTGTGAATGGTGGTGCTTGTGGTTGTTGGTTTAATGAATATTGTAAAGTTGTGTGTGTTATTTGTTTTATGTATGATGAGATCTATAAAATGTGGTATGTTGCTAGTTTCTGTTTCTAATGTGTAGTTAATTTTTGGGTGGAAGTTGTTTATTTCATTGTGTAGCTGTTCTATGTGTGTATGCTGTTTATCAGTCAGGCATATTATGTTATTGATATAACGGTACCATTATATTAACTTAATAGTTTTTTGGTTTTATTATGTGTCTGAAGATCATGTTCTCCAGGTTGTTCATCAATATGTTTGCTAGGAGGCCACTAATTGGTGATTTCATTGGCAGTACTTCATCTTTAGAATAAAATACTTTGTTGAACACAAAATAATTTTGTGATGTTATGGTCTTGTGTATGATTGTTATTTCATTGATGTGTGTGTCTGGTGTGTTTCCTTATTGTTTTAATCTTTGTGTGATGATGTTGATTGTTTCTCCTGTTTTTCTTGCATTACTTTCTGTATGTATGCCTTTCCCTCTCTCTGTTATTTCTTCAAAGTGAGCTGGTATTGTAAATTTGTTGGCCAACTCTGCATGTGTTTGGTAAAGTTCAGTGTTGAGCGATTGCTTTTTAACATATAATCCCCTAATTTCTTGCTTTAGCCACAAAATCTCCACTTTCTTTTTCACTTTCTTTGGTGCAGATGACATGCTATTCACAGAGTTTATTATATAGTCTGGAATTACATTATGAGGTAAGCAATTTTTATTAAACTGTTTTTTGAGGGTTGTCTTCTAAAGGTTCATTAAGGTGTTCACATTACAGATTAAATAAAACGGAAACCCACTGATGATGGCACAATGGTGCTGAACCATGTTTGGGAACTTGGAAAAAACGACGTATTACATAACTGGCGGACCTTACATCCTACAATTTTAACTGCAAACACGGTAAACACAAGTAGCTGCAAATCCACTAACTAACTGTAAAGTGTTGAACTGTAAAGTTCACTAACTGCAAAGCTCATTAACTGTAAAGTGTTGAAATAATGCATTGCACAGCCTACAGACATGTTCACAAAATAATGCAACAGACACGTTCACTATACAAAAAATTGGCATAATAATAGATGTACAACGCTCTGCTGTACACGATCACAACACTTAAACAGCCGAAATAATGCAGTGCGCAGTGCATGTAAAAACGCTTTGGAACTATCGTTAAGAAATTCGACCACGACGTATCAGTGAACGGTTCCCCGAACGTGTGCACGCATTATAGTGACCTGGAGTCTCCACTACAAGTAACGACACCAGCACAGCGAAAGGTAAGACTCTGGACATCGGTGAAATGGATTGCTACAATGTGTGACTCGGATATTCAAGCTCAGGCAGATCATTAAGTAGTCGTAATATCAAGAGAGATTCCAATTATTTTACCACGACATTAACGTTAGTAAAAGCAACAAAACCACTGTCGTGCCAAAATCGTGTCCTCACTTCAGTAAGCGATTTGCAACTCCACGCGCAAAATAATCCACGCATGTAATTAATATACTTTTCATACACGAAAGAACAATGAAACTTTACTAATATGCAACTGGTCTGCATTTTTTGCAGAGACGCGGCACGAAAACATTACATGTCGCCGACAAAATTGGAATTCTACTCATAGCCATCCGAGTCACTCTCCTTGGACATCGTTCGTTGCAACAGAAGAACACACAAAGTGATTGTTGTCTATATAACTTTTTGTGCTTCAAATATTATTGTTATAGTGTTTCCATCAGTACTTCTTAAGGACTACGTTGATGAGAGACGTTTTGCACTTGTGGTATTCTCATTTGACGTCTTATTTGAGAAATATTAGGTAATGGAGGCATAAGTTTTGGCCCGCATACAGATACCCAGTATGTACATCTACATACATACTCCGCAATGCACCATACGGTGCGTGGCGGAGGGTACCTCGTATCACAACTAGCATCTTCTCTCCCTGTTCCACTCCCAAACAGTACAAGGGAAAAATGACTGCCTATGTGCCTCTGTATGAGCCCTAATCTCTCTTATCTTATCTTTGTGGTCTTTCCGCGAAATGTAAGTTGGCGGCAGTAAAATTGTACTGCTGTTAGCCTCAAATGCTGGTTCTCTAAATTTCCTCAGTAGCGATTCACGAAAAGAACGCCTTCTTTCCTCTAGAGACTGCCACCCGAGTTCCTGAAGCATTTCCGTAACACTCGCGTGATGATCAAACCTACCAGTAACAAATCTAACAGCTTGCCTCTGAGTTGCTTCTATGTCCTCCCTCAATCCGACCTGATAGGGATCGCAAACGCTCGAGCAGTACTCAAGAATAGGTCGTATTAGTGTTTTATAAACGGTCTCCTTTACAGATGAACCACATCTTCCCAAAATTCTACCAATGAACCGAAGACGATTATCCGCCTTCCCCACAACTGCCATTACATGCTTGTCCCACTTCATATCGCTCTGCATTGTTACGCCCAAATATTTAATCGACGTGACTGTGTCAAGCGCTACACTACTAATGGAGTATTCAAACATTACAGGATTCTTTTTCCTATTCATCTGCATTAATTTACATTTATCCATATTTAGAGTTAGCTGCCATTCTTTACACCAATCACAAATCCTGTCCAAGTCATATTGTATCCTCCGACAGTCACTCAACGACGACACATTCCCGTACACCACAGCATCATCAGCAAACAGCCGCACATTGCTATCCACCCTAGCCAAAAGATCATTTATGTAGATAGAAAACAACAGCGGACCTACCACACTTCCCTGGGGCACTCCAGATGGTACCCTCACCTCCGATGAACAGTCACCATCGAGGACAACGTACTGGGTTCTATTACTTCAGAAGTCTTCGACCCACTCACATATTTGGAAACCAGTCCCATATGCTGGTACCTTAGTTAGGAGTCTGCAGTGGGGCACCGAGTCAAACGCTTTCCGGAAGTCAAGGAATATGGCATTCGTCTGATACCCTTCATCCATGGTTCGCAAGATATCATGTGAAAAAAGGGCGAGTTGCGTTTGGCAGGAGCGATGCTTTCTAAAGCCGTGCTGATGCATGGACAGCAACTTCTGTGTCTCAAGGAAATTCATTATATTCGAACTGAGAATATGTTCGAGTATCTAGTTACCAGTCAACGTTTGGATCGCTCGTAACTAAATGGAGACTACCGAACTATCGCTCCGTGAACGCAAATGACGTGTGTAGCGTTCCTTGGTCACATTCGCCGATCATTAAGTTGTTATGATGTCACCTGCCTGGTACAACATGTATGATGCTTTGAATGATATTAAAGTAGTCGCGGTTGCAAAAACCGGAAATGTTACATTGTACGTGACATCAATTTCAAAATAATGAATTAACCTACCGTGAGCTTTTTGCAAACAAATTGGTGACCTGAAAAAACTCTAGAAATTTAAATAGCGTTGATTTTCCTCAGAGCGATGCACGTTAGTTAAGATCGTAACTGCCATTTATGATGGAGTAAAGCAAACAAAAGGCGTAGTAAATAAAAATAAAACTTAAAATTTGGTGAGTGTTACGTGTTGTTTCTTTATTGTTACGGGAACAGCTTGTCCGTAGCAGAGCAGCACTGTCAGGCGCTGACAAGCTCCACATCTGACCTTCATTAGCGTTATGTTCCAAGTGGCAACGTCCACCTGCTCTTTGTCCGAACGCAGCGTCAGTTTCCGCCCGGCTCGTGACTCTCAGCGGGCCGTATTTCGCCACCTGCGCCGTGTCCCACGTCCGCGGCGGCCACTGCGACCGTCTATTTTCGCGACGCTTCAGCTCTCGTCCACTGCAGTGCGTGGGAGGAAGACAGATTGGAATGGCGCCGTTCCAAACGACCCCGTGTTAGCGCTCCTCTCTTGATTAACGGCTGCAGACTATCCCCTCTGATGAGACGGACCGGAATTCCATTTAACTTCTCACACTACCGTATAGTAACCCTGGGTCCAGCCAACCGGTTTCCTATCTCTGCTCCTTTCGCTTTCGCAAAGAGTGGCTAGCGTGTAGGCGCAATACTGTGCCTTTTTTTTAATATCATTACTTCCCTGGAATTGAGACGGAGAGCTGTGCTGGAAGCAAAGTTCTCCTTTATTCGGGAATTGTTACCAGCCCCGCGAAATGAGGCCGCTTGGACCTATGGAAAGAGACTGGCGACCTTTGCAACGGATGACTATATAAAGATATCACTGTCTTGGTCACACAATAGCTTACATTAAGCAATTTTAATGAACTAATATGCGACCAAGACACCAAATTCTATAATTTAACCTGGTATCAACTCAGTCGATTTGCTTCTAAACCGAATTATATCTTTCAAAGGCTGTTGTTTTCTCACCGTTTCTGGAAGAACTGTGGTTTGGTGCTGGGGGTGAGCGGAGGCGAATACTTTGCCAAAGGGACGCTTGAAGAACTCTGGGTAACACACCAGAACGTAAGGGACAAGAAGATTCAAATTTGCCTTTGCAAAAAACAATGATAGTATTTGATGTGGTCGTTCGAGCTAACTCTACACAACATAAATGTAATGAAGTTTCGGTGTACACTGCATTACTTATTTTAAAATGCATATGCACTACTGCCCATTAAAAACACCACGAAGATGACTTGTTACAGACGCGAAATTTATCCAACAGGAAGAAGATGCTGTATATGCAAATGATTAGCTTTTCAGAGCGTTCACACAAGGCTGGTGCCGGTGGCGACACCTACAACGTGCTGACATGAGGAAAGTTTCCAACCGATTTCTCATACACAAACAACAGTTGACCGGCGTTGCCTGCTGAAACGTTGTTGTGATGCCTCGTGTAAGGAGGAGAAATGCGTACCATCACGTTTCCGACTTTGATAAAGGTCGTATCGTAGCCTATCGCGATTGCGGTTTATCGTATCGCGACATTGCTGCTCGCGTTGGTCGAGATCCAATGACTGTTAGCAGAATATGGAATCGGTGGGTTCAGGAGGGTAATACGGAACGCCGTGCTGGATCCAACGGCCTCGTATCACTAGCAGTCGAGATGACAGGCATCTTATCCGCATGGCTGTAACGGATCGTGCAGCCACGTCTCGATACCTGAGTCAACAGATGGGGACGTTTGCAAGACAACAACCATCTGCATGAACAGTTCGACGACGTTTGCAGCAGCATGGACTATCAGCTCGGATACCATGGCTGCGGTTACCCTTGACGCTGCATCACACCAACGCAGGCGCTCTTGGTGTAGCAACGACGAACCTGGGTGCACGAATGGCAAAACGTCATTTTTCCGGATGAATCCAGGTTCTGTTTACAGCATGATGATGGTCGCATCTGTGTTTGGCATCGCGCTGAACGCACAGTGGTAGCATGTATTCGTCATCGCCTTAATGGCGTATCACACGGCGGGATGGTATGGGGTGCCATTGGTTACATGTCTCGGTCACCTCTTGTTCGCATTGACGGCACGTTGAACAGTGGACGTTACATTTCAGATGTGGCTCTACCCTACATTCGATCCCTGTGAAACCCTACATTTCAGCAGGATAATGCACGACTGTATGTTGCAGGTCCTGTACGGGCCTTTCTGGATACAGAAAATGTTCGACTGCTGCCCTGGGCATCACATTCTCCATATCTCTCACCAACTGAAAATGTCTGGTCAATGGTGGCCGAGCAACTGGCTCGTCACAATACGCCAGTCACTACTCTCGATGAAGTGTGGTTTCGTGTTGAAGCTGCATGGGCAGCTGTACCTGTACACAGCGTCCAAGCTCTGTTTGATTCAATGCCCAGGCGTATCAAGGCCGTTATTATGGCCAGAGGTGGTTGTTCTGGGTACTGATTTCTGAGGATCTATGCACTCAAATTGCGTGAAAATGTAATCACATGCCAGTTCTAGTATAATATATTTGTCCAGTGAATGCCCGTTTATCATCTGCATTTCTTCTTGGTGTAGCAATTTTAATGGCCGGTAGTTTACTTTGATTTAAGTACTGTTAGAAGCAAGTTGTGTTCGTTTAACTTGCGTGCAAAAGCTCACTGTCGTTTAGAACCCTACTGGCGAAACATATTCATTCTGTATTGTTGCGAGCTGGGAAGAAGGTGTCACATTGTGTGCAGGGAGCTGGGCACGGAGTCTGTGTGAGTGGTCCAGTTTACACCCGGAGGCATCAGTGAGACAATGGTATCTGCAATAGCAATTTATTTCATGGGTTGAGTTTACAAAGCTATCAAGTGGCCAGGCATTTGCACCTGCTGAGAAGAAGTGCTGAGATCGCATTGGTGAGTCGCGACGTTGCCACTGCTCGCCAGTGAACCAATGCCGCGTGCTGTGTTGATGGCATTGTGGGGACCAGAAGGCATCGCTCACCCATACATTCTGCAGTACAGTGTGACTCAACTCAAAGCACTGTCTGAGACAAACCGTCGCACTCTCCGGTGAGGACAGTCGACTGTGGCCCAGGATGTCAGTAGTCACGTAGACGAGGCCATGGTCCCCCACCATGGATTGACCAAGACTCACTCGTCTTCATGCACCCTGTCTCCATCGTTGGGACTTGTGCAATGCATCCACCATTCCTCTAACAGGTTTTGAAACTTCTTTGTTTGTGTCCACTGGAATAACTGAGTAGGTGAAACTCCTTTGTGTTTACGTAAACTGCTGAATGCAACTGAATCTACTGTCTCATTCCTTATTTTTATCATTTCAACATTGACCTATGGAATTTTCCCCGACAAAGACAACACAAACGTAACCTATTCATTTATTACCCAAAAGATACAAGCGCAACTCAATCTGACTGTTCTGCTATGACAACACGACTTCTTATAATTAACCCAAAAGAATAGCCCTGAACTGGAAGAAATCCTATCAATGAGCTACACTTTTTCATAAGTCACTTGCCTCACAGAAAATCTTCATAACACGAACTACAGCAATTACAGCAAGCAGTAACTACAGCCAGCTATATAAAAAGATTCTAATTACTATAGGCTCTAACTACGAAGAGGCATATGGTTAGCAAAAGACAAATTTTTGTTGAAGAGCAAACAATGTATTTATCAGATTTTGCCTTATTAATATGACATCCAGTTCCAAAAATTATATAGTCGTCAATAATTCCACTACCCAAACATCACCAATTACATCCATCTTCATTTTACAATGCATGTCCTACCAGCACTGAGTCTCCACAAAGGACGCATGTCCAAGCCGACCGCTCACTAGCTGTTAACTGCTAGTCCATCCAACCACCGAGTCTCTTACCAAGGGCGCAGAGTGCTGTCAGCGATATTAATTACAGTCTATAGCGCTGCAAACATACAAACATATAAACAGGCTATTTACATAGCCCTAAAAAAATTTACAAAGTGTTTTGGGCAGTGGCCAAGACTAAGTTCTTAAAATTTTTTATATTAACTATATCAAATAGATCAAACGCACGCAAAGGTTAAGTAATATGCTGTTGGTGAATAAATTAAAAATTCTCCTCACAGTTCCTAAAGACAGTTACAATTCAGCAGAAGAGTAGTCTACGCCAGTTCTATGTACAAAGGCTGAGCAGTAAAAGAAAATGCACATGGCCCACCATGCAGTCTTGAAAACGTGGTGTTGCATTCCCCACAGAAACACAGTGCTAACTCTTGACATGAAGATTTCAGTTGAGAAGATGGGCACAACAGAGCAGACCCACAGCAGAATCAGTTGAAGTCTTGAAGAATATTGGTAGAATTGGTGGGTCTCCACAGAGCAGACTCACAGTATTCCATGTAGAGATTATGGTAAGAATGGGCCACCTAAGGTGCAGGCCCACTTTAGTCCTTGTAGAGATGGCCAGCAGCCATCCGTTGCGACTGTGTGGGTGCACAATCACAACTGAAGAGTCTTGAGGATAATGTAGCAAGTCCATGAACCACCAATTGTGCACTCACTAATTTTTTTTGCAGTGTCCTTAGAACCAGCAATGCTGTTGACCAGTCCCTTGCTGAATTATCAACACACGTGCAAGCACTAACACAGTCATATAATCTTTGAAACAGTGTGACCAACAGACAAATGTGTGCAGTAAAATGAATCCCTACTATGCACCTAACTTCAAGAACTGGTGTCTATACAATTACAGTTTAAAAGCATACGGTTTCAATTACAAATTTAAAGAAAACATCATTATAATAAAGAACATGATAATAAAAATAACATTTGTAGTAATAAAGGTTTTACAAAAAGAATAAAAATAAGCATATATACTAGTGTTACAGAAGCAAATAAATGAAAAATGAGAATATCAGTAGAAGCATAACAGAATAAATAATGTTTAAAGGCCTACATCTACATCTACGTGATTACTCCTCTATTCACAATAAAGTGTCTGGCAGAGGGTACAATGAACCATTTTCAAGCTGTCTCTACCGTTCCACTCTCGAACGGCGCGCGGGAAAAACGAGTACTTAAATTTTTCTGCGCAAGCCCTGATTTATCTTATTTTATCGTGATGATAATTTCTTCCTATGTAGGTAGGAGCCAACAGAATGTTTTCTCAATCGGAGGAGAAAACTGTGATTGAAATTTTATGAGAAGATCCCGTCGCAACGAAAAACGCCTTTGTTTTAATGATTGCCATTCCAATTCACATATCATATATGTGACACCATCTCCCCTATTTCGCGATAATACAAAACTAGCCTCCCTTCTTTGAACTTTTTAGATGTCATCCGTCAGTCCCACCTGATGTGGATCCCACGCTGCACAACAATACTCCAGAACAGGGCGGAGAAGTGTGTATAAGCAGTCTCTTTAGTAGATCTGTTTCACCTTCTAAGTGTTCTGCCAGTGAATAGCAGTCTTTGATTTGCTCTGCCCACATTATCTAAGTGATCGTTCCAACTTAGGTTACTTGTAATTGTAATCCCTAATTATTTAGCTGAATTTACAGCCTTCAGACTTGCGTGTCTTATCGCGTAATCGAAATTGAGCAGATTTCTTTTAGTGCTCATGTGAATAACTTCACACATTTCTTTATTCAGGGTCAATTACCACTTTTCGCATCACACAGATATCTTATCTAAATCATTTTGCAATTCGTTTTGGTCATCTGATGACTTTACAAGACGATAAATGACAGCATCATCTGCATATAATCTAAGAGGGCTGCTCAGATTGTCTCCCATGTCGTTAATATAGATCAGGAACAATAGAGGGCCCATAACACTTCCTTGGGGAACGCCAGATATTACCTCTGTTTTACTCGATGACTTTCCGCCTATTACGATGAACGGTGACCTTTCTAACAGGATATCACGAATCCAGTCGCACAACTGAGGCGATATTCCATAGACATGCAGTTTGGTTAGAAGACGCTTGTGAGGATCTCTGTCGAAAGCCTTCTGGAAATCTAAAAATATGGAATCAATTTGACATTCCCTGTCGATAGCACTCATTACTTCATGAGTATAAAGAGCTAGTTGTGTTTCACAAGAACGATGTTTCCTGAATCCGTGCTGACTTTGTGTCAATAAATCGTTTTCTTCTAGGTAATTCATAATGTACAAATACAGTATGTGTTCCAAAATCCTACTGCAAATCGACGTTAGTGATATGGGCCTATAATTCAGCGGATTACTGCTATTTCCCTTTATGGGTATTGGTGTGACTTGAGAAATTTTGCAGTCTTTATGTACGGAACTCTCTGTGAACGAGCGGTTACATATAATTACCAAATATAGAGCTATCGGATCAGCATACTATGAAAGGAACTTGACTGGTATACAATCTGGACCGGAGGCCTTGCCTTTATTAAGTGATTTAAGGTGCTTTGCTATACTGACGATATCTACTTCTATGTTTCTCATCCTCGCAGTTGTTCTTGATTGGAATTCAGGAATATATTTTCTTCGTCTTCTTTGGTGAAGCAGTTTCGGAAAACTGTGTTTAATAACTCTGCTATAGTGGCACTGTCATCAGTGACTTCACCGTTGTTAACGCGCAATGAAGGTATTGATTGCGTCTTGCCACTGGTATGTTTTATGTATGACCAGAATCTCTTTGGGTTTTCTGCCAGATTCCGAGACAGACTTTCGTTTTGGAAATGATTAAAAGCATCTCGCATTGAAGTACGCACTATATTTCGAACTTCTACAAAACTTTGCCAATCTTGGGGATTTTGCGTTCTTTTAAATTTGGTATGCTTTTTTCGTTGCTTCTGCGACATAGATCTGATCCGTTTCGTGTACCATTTGGGATCAGTACCATCACTTATTAATTTATGTGGTAATATCAATTGCCGTCGATATTATCTCTTTGAAATTATTCCACATCTTTCCTACGCTTACGTGGTCAGATCGGAAGGAGTGGAGACTGTCTCTTAAAAAGGCGTTAAGAGCATTTTTATCAGATTTTTTTAAATTGATGTACTTTGCGTTTCTTTTTGATGGTTGTGGGTGTTACGATATTCAGCCTAGCAGCAATTGCCTTGTGGTCGCTAGTCCCTGTATTCGTCATGATACTCCCTATTTGACCAGGATTATTTGTTGCTAAGAGGTCAAGTATGCTTTCGCAACCATTTACGCTTCGAGTGGGCTCATGAACTAATTGTTCAAAATAATTTTCTGAACAGTGTGTTACCTGCTCTCTTTTAGACGGACGCCCTTTCTGTGGTTTCGAGGCCCTCTAACCTAAAAAACCGCCCAGTCACTTCCACACAGCCCCCGCTACCCGTGTAGCTGCTTCCTGTGTGTAATGGACTCCTGAACTATTAAGCAGAACCCGGAAACCCACCACCCGATGGCGCAAATCAAGGAATCTGCAGCCCACACGGCCACAGAACCGCCTGGGAATCTGATTCAGACCCTCCACTCGGCTCTTCAACAAAGGACCACAGCTGGTTCTGTCGACGATGCTGCAGATGGTGACCTCCGCCCTAATCCTGCAAGCGGGACTGGCAGTCTTTACCATTTCCGCTAGCCGTCCGAAACCAGAGAGAATCTCCTCTGATCCAAATCGACACACGTCATTGGCCCCGACATTGGTCACCACATGCAGTTGGCTGCACCCTGTACTCTTCATGGAATCTGGCTGGCTTCTTTTCCCTCCTTGGCAGCCATGTTCCTAAGGGACTCCATTACGCGCCTAATGTTGGAGTTCACAACTACCAGCAAACCCACCCTCTGTGAATTCCCAGACCTTGCAGGCCGAGAAGCTTCCTCTGGAACAGGTTGGACGACTGAATCCGGCTCAGAGACTTCCTCAGATACAGATAATGCCCGAAACCTGTTCATCAAATGAATCAGGGAGGCCCTACGATCGGCCCCTCGGAAAGTCTTTCGCTGCCTGCCAGACCTTGAAACGATCTCCCAATCGACCACGGGTGAGGGGTCAACCTCAGTGCAGGCAGTAGCCGGGGTGGTTACAGCAGTGGACTGCTGGGGGGAAACCGTGGGTCGTGGTCGACGTCCCTTGCATCCCCATGTGCGAACCCCCACAGTGATGCCCCTTGGCAGCAGCCTCAAGCTGTGTGACGGAAGCCAACATTGCCAGGAGCTGTGAGCCAAGAATCACTAACTCAGTTTGCATCTGTACACAGCAATCACAGTGCCTGTCCATTACTAAAGTCGCTCCCGTTTGAAACTCGTAAAAATATGTAATAAACGAATGATGTGCTCGCCTTATTAGCAGCACGAACTCAAAGGGGTTCTGTCAATGACGGTCTAACCGACACTGAGCTTTTGTAACCAAAACAAACAAAAGCCTGTACTATACGAGGGTCGATACAAGGGTCGATAGCAACGGCAGTACTGTACGCTACACTGTTTTTAAAATAAAAGGTTGTTCCTAGTAAGCACTCAACACGCAAGAAATTACAGAAATATACTAGTAACTACACAGGTAACTGAAAATAAGTCGCTCCTGTTTGAAGCTCTTAAAAATATGTAATAAACGAACGGTGCACTCGCCTTATTAGCAGCAGGAACACGTGGTGTACTCTCTTTGGCGGTCTTCCTAACGTAAAGAACATGATACAAAAACATAGGTTAGATTTGAGGATAACAGTATTCCTCATCATAGTGAATGCAGCTTAATGTTAGAAGGAAAAAAAGTCTACCAAATTTATCTTATCAGATAAACACACAGAGGAGATAGGAAAGACACAGACACACAAGGTTACACATAAACATGTTGGAATGACACAAAATGAAAGGACAGGGTCTATTTTCTAGTGCAAATGTGACAAAGTGTAAGTGTAACATTTGGTACTGCAGTACTTGAAGTGAGCATTTTATACCTACTATATGGTCATACCTGTTTTACTTTCAATCAAAACTACTTCATTTCCAACTAAAACTTCATTTATTTCTCGCCAATCTCTCTAACTTCACATTTGTTTCCACAAAAAAAAAATACTACTTATCTGTTACATTTGAACTAAATAAGCCCTCGGTAACAATTTTTAGTCTTTTTTCCCAGGTTTCAACACTTCTAAGAGTTTCACTTTCATATATTTCTTATCTCATCATTCGTTTACAAAAAGATCCTACCTAACTTCGTTGTCACTACACCCTACTTATATCTGTTCATTTCCTCTTTCAAAATATACATGAACTAGAGAATGAGGGAATGCAGGAGCACAAAACAATTAGCACAAACAACAATGACAAAATATGCAAAGTGACAAAGTAAACAGCAGCATATCTTTATTAGCAAAGTAAATGCAACACTACGACTAATATAAGGTGATATGCAGCAAACAAGAAAAATAAATCAGTGGTAAAACTGGCTTATCAAAGTAACAGAAAGTAAAAGTCAGTAGGACCTTGCCTGACAAATATCAGCAGAAAATGCAGTAACTTATACCTAATCATGAGATGCACAAACAGAAAAAATATTACAGTAAAGATAGCAATGCAGATAAGGGAAATATATGTGCAAGCTTACAACAGCATGTGTGCATCTGTGATCACCATAACTATGCAAAATGCCAGCACAAGGAACAAGCTCTATCTCCCATGTGAAATGCAATGATTTTGGTCACATCTTAAGGGCAGATGGAAGGCAATTTTTATCCCTATTCTGTCAATGCTATTTTACCCTTTGAATAGGTACACTTTTCAAAAGTACTGTAAGTGTTAACACAAAAAAATTTTTACTGCATACATATAACATACATGCCTAAATTTACAAGTAAAATGAACATAGTACCTCTTACGGTTTTTAAGAAAAAAATTTATTCTTTCACTAGTAAAATTTAACTTTTTTGTACATTAATTATCATAAAACAGTTTCTGATTGCTTGGTGCTTCTCAGTTTACTTGCAATAACGTATTACTATTTGCAGTACAAATTGACCAATTTCATGTTTCTAACCCCATTAGTTTATCAAATAATGGTACTTGAAAGTAAAAAAAATGTAGTTTTGAGAAAAATCCATTTAAAGTTTAACACTGCAATTCTAGCATAGTTATTGATGAGAATTACTTACCACTAATATTTTCCTGCACCATACTGAGCATAATCTGAATCATACTGATCTTCTTTTCTTCTCTTGCTCCCACTTCTTTTCTGTCTGGCTTCTTTTGCGCATTTTAAATTCGCAATATCTGCTTTGTGGATTCTCTCTTTATCTATTTGCACCAAGGATTTTGCAGTATTTCCACTAGATTTTATGCCCAATAATTCCAGATCACTCAGTTTTCTAATTACACCATCATTGATGCATAAAAGACCATCATAAACACCAAATTTGAGGGTTTTAAGCTGCACAAATACAGTTATTGGTAACCGATTCCAAATGACAGAATTCACACATTCATTTAAATTTTGGGTTTTCCCATGAAGACATTTCTTCAACAAGGTATCTTTACAAAGGTCTCTAAATATGGGTTTAATTTCATTCATTACTGATGCAGGTAAAGAATGTTTGTGGCCACATCTGGCACTTCTCCTACACTTGCACCAAGTATCAGGATCATTTGGGCAAAGACAGTGCACTGGATTTTCATTTGTGGAAAGCTTATAGAAAAAGATAGCCCATACAGCTTCTTTCATGTTTTCTAAATTCCCTACATTTCTTCTTATGGCCAAGCCATAATAATTCTGTAATCTATCTATTTAAACATTTGTCAGGCGACCTTTACCACCTATCTTCTTACCATCTTCCGATACTATGTGTGACTTTTCTTTCAATAACCTTCTCAACCTGGACCTCGTTATCTTCTGGACATGCCCAATGCACTCTAATTTAGAAATTGTGACATTAGGACCAGAGAGTTGTTCTGTACATACATAGTCATCAGCCTTGCTGTCACCATCCCCAGATTGCACAGAGTGTCAGGAAAACCATCATATCTCACGAAAAAATTGTCGTACTTATGTAAAGCAAAAACTGTTTCACACAGGAAAGACCAGGCATTTCAAACATGCTAAAATCTAAAAATCGAATTTTTTAAGGCTACTTGCCTTCCGTCTCCCCTTAACACTAAAGCGGTGCACCACGACAACTTATTCTACCTAAATTACCAAGTCCTCAAAAAGAAAATTAAATACGCAGTTCCTGTTACTAGTGCCTTCTCCTTCATATTATTCTTTCCTTTCCAAGTGCTCCTTTTCTTAAGAACGTGGATCATAAAATTATTATTTAATGAATCTGTTGACAGAATGTGTTGGCATTAGCGTATGTATTGAATTTTATTTTATAAAACCAATGTTGCAGAGCAGCTAGAAACAAGATATCAAATAAAATAAACAAGTATGTACGAAGCAAAACATAAAAACATCATTCAACAGCCATGTGGCATTTCATAAGTCAGCAGAAATTCTCTCAACTCTAGCAGAGAGACACTTGTCATAGCCGCGCGGGATTAGCCCAGCGGTCCGAGGCGCTGCAGTCATGGACTGTGCGGCTGGTCCCGGCGGAGGTTCGAGTCCTCCCTCGGGTATGGGTGTGTGTGTTTGTCCTTAGGATCATTTAGGTTAAGTAGTGTGTAAGCTTAAGGACTGATGACCTTAGCAGTTAAGTCCCATAAGATTTCACATACATTCGAACATTCGTACACTTGTCATAATCAGGTGTGTAAAAATAAGAATATTTCTCATCAATTCATAAGCATTTCAGTATGTAGCACAAAATAAAAATTCCAAAGTGTAATCATATGTTTACAAGTAATAGTGTATGTCGCATTTGTGGTGTCTTCTGCAAAGAAATGTCAATACTGAGGTCAACGGCCTTTCTTTTCTACCGCTAGGCGAGCGCTTGCGGGAGTGCAGTGAGCAGCTGAAGCTGCTACACCATTAAAGTTGACAGGCAACACAACAATGGGTATTACCTGCTGGCTAGTGAGCAGTCCAGCGCAGCAGAGCAATACATCAAGGTCACATACAAAATACATCACTCAAAGCTCTCAGAATATCACAATGGTTCCTAAAGTATATGTGAACAGTTCAAAAATGCAGACAAAGTACAATTTCCTAAATTTGAAGTAATTTCACTGTGTGATTACCTAGACATATGTCAGAGACATAGTAAAAATGTTTATTTCTCTCTGTTAAATGACCAGTTAGCTGTGCTATTTCGTGTTAGAGAAATATGGTACCGATGTGTAAAACTGTAAAAGCAAATACCATATTAGCTAGGGCTCCTTGCGGTTGCTACACGCATGGTACACAAAGTAGGCGTACCCCCATGAGGGATAATGTAATTATACCTCAGATCTCACAGATTAAAACTGCGAAACGAAATGTATCACCGAAAATCTGCTCTGTATCATTGTAGTTCAAAAATATTTCTAAAAATATTCCAAGTACAAAAAGTAATCACTCAAATGTGTGTCATGTAGCGCTAAACTATACTTCTTGGTGTAAGAAAATTTCTGTCATTGCGTAACGGTAAAAACGCTCCAAGTGTCATAGTTATCGTCGTTCGTAAGCAACGTTCTCCAAAACTTGTCATATACAAAAATAAAGTGCTATGCGTATAAATGTCGTAGTTATTACGTTCATTGCTGTGGGCTTGAAAGTACTGTACTGTAGCGTATTGATGTGAGACTGTGCAGACATAAAACAGAGACAGCGTAAAAGCAATAATGAAAATTGTGTCACTTGTTAGTAGAGTCGTAATATAATCGTGTATCTGTCAAACAAACCAAATACTGTTTCATCAGTACTTTAGATAAAAAATGTTTTTTCGAGTAAAACAAAATGTTGCCGTAAAACCTCATTAGCACTACATGTTCCAAGAAGTTGAACCTTATATTCGTGACATAATCACGCAGCTAACAAGCAAAAACGTACACACAGTAAGACTGTGTCGTCTGTTCCCTATAAAAGCGAACTCGTAAAATTACTGTCTTAATATGTTCCACAGGATCTTGACTAGATAGTTAACTTCGAAACATCACTGCATGCTAAAAGCGACAAAGTGTAATAATAACTTGAAGTGAAAAATTTAAAAGCAAAGACTAAGTCAGAAAGTAAATTATTTCTCAATAAACGGTTTTACATGAAAAGTGTGGTGTAATCCTTTACTTTTCTTAGTACGCAGACTTTCAACTTCAGCACAATTATCATGCAGTATACGCCGGATCCTGTAAGGTCCATTGTAAATCAGTAAGAATTTTTGACTCAAATGTTTCTTCTTATATTAACAATGAATGGGTTTTAATGAGAACTTTTTGACCAATGCGTAGTTTCTTTGCATTGGCTTACCGTATAGTTTTCTCATTTCGTCTTCATCAGAATTTATATTTTTAATAGCCAAATCAATTATGGCTTTATGTCGAAGTTACGTCTACTCGGAAAAGGTTCAAGCTCTCTGATTCTGTTCGGTGGTTCATCATTCTTCAGTACAAGAGTAGGTGGTAAAGCAGTGGAGTCATGAGGCGTTTCATTCAGTACGTTTTGAAATAGGTGTAAGTAAGTATCTGTCCCAATACTGATGTTTCCTGTGACAACAAAGTCTGCAATGCTTACTAATTTCTTTCATAATGCGTTCAGACTGGTTACAATGTGAAGAATACAATGAAATAAACACAAGTTTGATTTTACGATTCCGAAGCATGCGTGACCAAACGGCATATCTGAACTGTGCTCCGTTATGTGAAATGACCTTGGCAACGTATCCAACTTCACTTAAGAAATTTATAACAAAGGCGTTGGATACAGACCGTCTAATGGCTTTGCGTGACGGTGCGAAAGAAAGAAATTTTGAAGTAAGTCCAACAGCGACGAGAACGTACGAAAATCCATTCAATATTTTAACAAGGGGTCCCAGAAGAGCAACAGCAGCTAATTCTTTTAATCTAGCAGGAATAATAAGTAACAATGGAGTATGATGAGAGATGGTAGATGGTTTATTTTTTTGACAAGGTTTAGAAACAGACAAGACTTTCGTAAATGTGCGTAGCTGAAATGAATGTACCGGACGAGCTTATTGACAAAATCGTCATGAATGCAAAGTACCCATGGCTTGTCCTCAACAGTGCAGCATTTGAAGAGTATGTTGTTTCTAACCAGATAATAATGACGAATCTGCATGTGTGTCTTTTCATGCTATTTACTTTTAATACCTTTCCAAATCCGATCCTTGTCCTGCTCATGAGTAATGTCCTTTTGGAGATGAAGTGACGAAGTTTTAAAAGGCTACTTTTTGAATGTAAAGAAGACTGAAATTTTCCTCAAGGTTAGCTTCTGTGTTGCTTTTCTCGAGGCCGGCCGGTGCACGTGGCAGTGCGTCCGCAACAATGTTTTCCGTGCTAGGAATGTAGATTATTGTGAAGCGGAATTCTTGCAGGAACAATGCCCTACGTTTCAACCTGTCATGATTCAATTATGAAGACATAACAAATTGTAATGCTCGATGATCACTATAAACTTTTACATGTTTTCCAGAAAGAAAGAAACGAAATTTGTCAAGTGTGTAAACGATAGCTAAAGCTTCCAGTTCAGTAATGGAATAATTTTTCTCAGGTTTTGTTAGCATGCGGGTACCAAAAGCGATGGTTTTCTGAACAGTAACGTCATTTACTATAGCTTCTTGAAATAAATGGGCACCAAGACCAATTTTAGAAGAATCCGTGCTAAGGCAGAAATATTGGGACAGATCTGAGTGAGCTAAGATTGGTGCAGTAAGAAGTGCTTCTTTCAGAGAATCAAATTCCAACTGCGCCTGTTCGTCCCAGTTCCAAATAGCGTTTTTGCCAGTGAGAGAACAAAGTTTTGGAGTTACTAGAATTTGCGTATTCGGGAAACGATGGTAAAAATTCACGAGACCTAGAAAAATGCGAACTTGTCTTTTTGTGGATGGACTAGGAATGGCTCCGATTGCTTCCAACTTTTCAGGATCCGGCATAATGCCCTCAGACGAAATAATGTGACCCATAAACTTCACCTTTGTCCTACTGAATTCAGATTTTTCCCAGTTACCTGTAATTCCAGATTCAGCAAAAATACGCAACAAACTGTTGATGATACGACTATGTTGTTCCCAAGAGGCTTCTGCTATTAAAATATCGTCCACGAGGTGATGTGTCGTTTTAGGAACTCAGGTAATATGGAATGCTGCCAAAGAAATGTTCAAAGCAAAAGGAAGTGTCGGAAATCGATAACAAACGCTGGAACAAAGAAAAGCAGTATATTTCCTACTTTCCAGATGTAGTTCACTTTCATAAAATTTGGATCTGAGATCAATAGAATTCAACATTTTTACGTCATTAAAATTCTGAAGATGTTCTTCCAACTTTTGCGGCCTGTCTGTTTCAGGAATGATTATGGTATTTATCTGTCTGGAATCTAAGACAAGCCTCACCGAACCGTTTTTCTTCTCCACAACATGTAATGGATTATTGTATGAGCTTACCGCTGGTTCAATAATGCCCACGTCAAGCATAGACTGTATTTCCATTCTAACACGGTCCCTATAATGTGTCAGAATTACGTATGGTCTGACGCAAAATTTAGAATGCTCACGAACACGAAATTTGTATTGAAATCCTTTAATTTTTCCTGTTTTATGAGTAAAAAAATGTGGAATGTGCTTGTACGTAGTCAATCAGGGACATTACAGTTTTCAATTGCTTGAATTTTTTCTGAATTGAAACGTTAGTATCTAGTATGTCATCAATATCATCCCTGTCGGTACTTGCAAAGTTATTATTAGTGTCAAATTTCGTGGAAAGTTCCAAACTGTGATCTGACAAAAGGTAGAGCCGATTAATTCCCTCATCAAGGTTGAAAGCCAATCTTCAAATTTCAAAGCTAATGATTTACCTCTTTTCTCTAAACTTATTTCACCGTGGTGAAAGTTTAAAATTGCTTCATACTCATTCAAAAAGTCTACCCCTAATATAATCTCCGTCGACAAAAATGGAACAATAAGAAAATTCACAATGAATCTGTGGCTTTGACAAAAGAATTCTAAGATACTTTATTGGCGTACATATACACTTTTTCCAAAACATTCACCCTGTAATTTTATCTTATGTAAAGGAAGTGTGGGGCAATCATTCGATTTGTTGCATTTACTGAAAGCTGTTTCACTAATTATCGAAATAGGACTGCCGGAGTCAAGTACTGCCGTAAATTTTATGTCATTTGTGGTGATGTGAATTACAGGATACGCAGTATTGTTCTGATTCATGTCATGTTCCTGGAGTAAAATGTCCCTAATGTCTTCCATTTTCACGTAATTGATAGTCACGGCAGCTAC
Organism: Schistocerca cancellata; assembly: GCF_023864275.1. Lineage (NCBI taxonomy): Eukaryota > Metazoa > Arthropoda > Insecta > Orthoptera > Acrididae > Schistocerca > Schistocerca cancellata. Next base: position 498,107,953 of record NC_064626.1, on the reverse strand, counting down.
GTCATCATCTTCATAGGTACGTTTTGTGGCTGTCTGCAGTGTGAGTCATTGTCTATTATCTCTTTGTTGCTGCGCGTCGTTACTGGGATTTGGAGGTCTAATTTCTACAATATCAGCTTGTCGACAGGCCCCTGCCCTATTTGAATCACGCCAGTTCTGATAAAATTCTGCTCTGTTGTCATGGCTATAGCGTCTGTCGCCTTGTCGGTAATTTCTGTAGTTTCATTCTTGTCGATTAAGTGTTGGAGAATTTCTCCCGCAGTCGTAATTACGTGGTGAACTGTTGCATCTGAAGTCATTTCGTCTCCATTGACAATAATTATTCTGGTTCCCATACGGTTCTCTGTCATCCTCAGTACCACGAAAATGTGATCTTTCCCTGCAACTATTGTGTTTCTGCCAATGATTGTCAAACGGGTGATGTCTGTTTTGGTCACGATTTGCGTTATAACAGTAGCATTGCCGTGTACAGTTACTATTTCTATCGTCACGAAATTGTGATCGATGTGAACTGTAATTGTTGTCGTTTTGCTGCTTTCGTATTATGCGATTGGCTGTGTCGATTTCCAATTCTTGCAAAAGTCCCTGAAAATCTTCGATACCATCTTTACAACGTCCAGCCAAAATAATATGTCTTAAGTGTTCAGGCAACTTAATTAAGCAAACGCAAATAAGTTCCGAGGGGCTGTACAGGTTTTACAAATACTGATTATTGTATGTAACATATCTTCAAAATATTTTACCGGGCCGGAAAATTCAGACTGATCGAAATGTTTCATCATTATAGTACTGTGTTTTACTCGATCTTGAGTAGCCTGAGACCAATATGCAGAAAGGAAGGCATGATAAAAATCTCCTTCACTGTGACAGTCGCGAATAACCGATCGCATTCTTACAGCTGGTTCATTCCCTAAATAGCCACACATGCATTCTAACCTATGCCCTAATGACCATTTAGGATGAAAACAATGAGAAAATTAATGAAGCGAAGCTTGTGGACGTGTGTCATTACTAGAATTCTTGAATGTTTTAAATTTACACTTTGTGATGAAGAGCTTATAGTCAAGGCCATCGTGACGCGAGTCGCAAATCGGTCATTCTTATGTCATTTCGGCGGTTTCATCTCAAGGCTCGGTGCACTCTGTCGGCTCCTTTCAAAATCTCCGAAATACCACGTGTGATTACTTTGTGACTTTTCCATATTTCCAAGTCCCTCTTCCCGTGTCGGGGCGCGAGTATCTTCTGAAATATGTAATTCTTGTCTCACCTGTGCCAACTGATCTTGTACTTCCCGCATTTCTTTTTTGTGTTGCGTATTGATTTGTTTCTGACTTCGTTTGAATTTCCTCGTACTCATCTGTGTCAGTAAAGGCTACCTGTCCTATATCATTCAAATCATCATCTACGTTCATAGATACATTTGTTAAGTGATCCGAAAGTTCGGCTATTTTTTCCGATATGTACTGATTCCCTCCGTATGTTTTTCTGAGCCAAGTTTTAGAGTGTCCATTTATGTCGTAATCGTATCTACTGTTTCCTTAAAGATTTCCTGATTTTTTACACGTTGCGCGACCGTATCGGTAGATGCAACAGTCAATTTTAGCTGCAAGGTGTCGTGATTTCGGTGTACAATGGTCTGCAGTTCTTTTATGGCTGCTTCATGATTCTGTAATGTGCTTTCAAGTGGCAAAAAAAAAAAAAAGGCTGAAAATGCTCACAAGTTTGTGCTTTTACATCTCCAGAAATTTTTTGATATTTCAATTCGATTTTGAGTATCTCAGCGGTTAAATCTTTACGTGTTCGTTCAGTTGTGTCTAACTTTTGAAGTTGTTGCTGCGTTTGTTTCTGATTTTGTTCCATTTGTTGCTGTATTCGTTCCTGATTTTGTTCCGTTTGTTGCTGTGTCTGTTTCTCTGTTTGATGAAATTTTTGAATTAATTGCAAAAACAATGCATTAGTGACTGAAGCATTTTCCTTTGTGGTTTTCGCCAGTGTGTTTGCACCGGCAATATTCGCATGTTGAAAAGCAGAGAGTGTGTCTTGACTTAACTGAGAAAAGTGTACTGACGCAAAACCTGAGTCTACGGTATTTGCAAGATTTTGTTTTGTTATTACTGACCGATCGATCAACAATAGTTCCCTGTTCACTGACTGTTTCAATTTCTACACCGTTATTTACTGCTTGGTCTATGTCCCTATGCGCTATTACCAAATTATTGTCTTGAACATTTGTCAGTTCATTACTAGGTGGTGCTAACAAGCCACACTCGTCGTCACTGTCATTTCTCAATTTGATTTGCAGCCTAGTTTTACGCTTTTCACTCGCCATTATTGTCACACAGTTTCACACAATAACACTAAAAAACAATTTGAAAAGCAAAAATAGGAAAAAACACTAAAATAGCACTGAAAATAATCAATATCTAATTAGTTGCAAAAGTGACTGTGAGCTACTTAGTGCAAATTCATATGCGTACCATAACTAGTTTGCTCGTGACAATACAATACAACAATAAGAAACTACAACTACAAGGAAGTTCCATAGATATAATCACGCTCTAGTAGTAAACAATAACTAATTTCTAATCATGCAGTAATTATTCAAACTACAAGAAAATCGGAAGATTCCAGTGAAGTATCCTCGGCTAAGGGTCGACAGGTGTGTCCACAGAAATAACTGAGTAGGTGAAACTTCTGTGTGTTTACTTAAACTGCGGAATGCAACTGAACCCTGATTATTATCATTTCAATTGTGACCTATGGAATTTTCCCTGACAAAGAAACACAAACTTAACCTATTCATTTATTACCCACAAGATACAAGCGCAACAAAATCTGACTGCTCTGCAATGACAACATGACTTCAAATAATTAACCCAAAAGAATAGCCCTGAATTGGAAGAATCCTTACAATAATCCACGCTTTTTAATAGGCCACTTACCTCACAGGAAATCTTCATAACACGAACTACAGCAATTACAGCAAGCAGCAATTACAGGCAGGTAAATAAAAAGATTCTGGCTGCTATAGGCTCTAACTACGAGGAAGCACATGGTTAGCAAAAGAAAGATTTTTGTTGAAGAGCAAACAATGTATTTATCAGATTTTACCTTATTCATATGACATCAAGTTCCAAAAATTATATAGTCGTCAATAATTCCATTATCCAAACATCACCAATGTCCTACCAACACTGACTCTCCACGAAGGACACATGTTCAAGCCGTCTGCTCACTAACTGTTAACTGCTAGTTCGTCCAACCACAGAGTCTCTTACCGGGGGCGCAGAGGGCTGTCAGCGATATTAATTACGGTCTATAGCGCTGCCAACATACAAACATATAAACAGGCTACTTGCATTTTAACCTTGCTGGTATGGACAATAGACGTTTTAGTCAAAAACTGCACTTGTTTACTGGAGAAGTCATCTCAGTGACTTTATAAGGGCCCTAATAGTTAGTCAACATCCTCTCTGTCTTTCCCTTAGGATATAAAGATAGTTGATGACTAACCATTGATTCACTTTGTACTACAGCAATTTACCCCACACAGTGTGTGGTCTGTTCTTGTCGCTCAAAAGATCTACTACTGGTTGACTTTAACTCTCTTCCACATCTCTGAAATTCTTTTTGAAAAATTTTTAACCGATTTGCAGTTGGGACCTAATTTATCAATCATGACATCAAAGGGAGGATGGCATTTTCGTAGTGTGCACCACCTTAAAAGGTGACAGATCTGCACTGGTATGTACTTTAGAGTTTTATACACAAACTTGGTATTGTAGATATGTATACCAGTCAACATTTTAGGGATGGTCCTATGAATTCATGAAGTCATTCCATTCTGCTATTAATTTGTAGATGGAACAGGCTTATCAGTAACTTCCAGATATCAAATACATGACATAACTGCTTCATCAAGTCTGATACAAAATTCGTACCCTGATCTGTAGTTAAGTTATCATGTACACCAAATTGAAGTATCTAGCTGTTAATTAGAGCCTGGGCTACTACACTAGCCTGCTGGTAAGGAATTTCCATTATTGCCAAGAACCTTAATAAATGATCTATAATTGTTAGTGCATATTTATTTCTGGCGGATGTTCTGTAAGTGGCCCTGAGCACTCATTTGAAAGGACTTAGACGCCTCTGGTACTCTTTGAAAATGGAGTTTTTGATCTACATCTACATACAAATTCCAAAAGCTACCATACGGTGCGTGGTGGACTGTACCCTGTACCACTACTAGCCGTTTTCTTTTCTGTTCCACTCGCAAACAGAGCGAGGGAAAACTACTGTCTATATGCCTCCGTATTAGCCCTAATCTCTCTAATCTGAACTTCTTGGTCCTTACGCAAAATGTACTTTGGCAGCAGCAGAATCGTTCCACAGTCAGCCTCAAATGCTGGATCCCTACATTTCTCAATAGTACCCCTCCAAAAGAATGTCGCCTTCCCACCAGTGATTCCCATTTGAGTTGCTGAAACATCTCTGTAATACTTGCATTTTGTTTGAACCTACTGGTAACAAATCTAGCTGCCCACATCTGAATTGCTTCGATTTCTTCCTTTAATCCGGTCTTGTGCAGATGCCAAACACTCGAACAGTACTCAACAAGGATTGCAGTAGTGTCCTATATGCGGTCTGCTTTACAGATGAACCACACTTTTCTGAAATCCTCCCAATAAACCGAAGCTGACTTTTCGCCTTCCGTGCTGCAGTCCATACCCACTCATTCCATTCCATATTGTTTTGCAACATTATGCATAGATACTTAGTCGACGTGACTGCGTCAAGCAGCATACTACTAATATTGCACGCAAACATTGTGGGTTTTGATGACTAAGATTTGCTCTTTGTGCACAAAGTACACAGTCCTTCACATACTGCCCGACATCACACTTTCTTGGTCTCCGCCAGAAACTTATCGCTGCTTGTCTGTCCTTTGTTCAGAGTCCTCTGTGACTTGACAACAAATGTTCCTTGAGCACTGTCGGAACCACTGCGTATGGTCTGCAATTCATCCTTCTGCAGAGCAAGTCCTCAAATGCCACCAACTGTTGTTGAGACCTCAATGTCTGACCGTCTTTATCAGCTGCTTGTACTGCCTCTCACTTTGTTACACTTTTGCTGTGTCCATTCAACACTGCAACCATCCTACTCACTGTGTCTGTATTTGTGTGCTTCCAGTCCTGTTTGTGTGTCACCTCAAACCAAACTGGCTGAGTCTGAGAGCCATCTCGTTAATCTATTCAATGGGACTTTTAGCCCCAACAGCTCGTTTGATGACGTGTGGTCTGTGACTACCTTGAGCTTCCATCCATATAAATAATAATGCAAACATGCTATCCCACGTATCACTGTCAACATTTTCCTTTCCGCTGTGAAGTAGGTACGCCCCACTTTGTTCAGCTGCCTTGACTCACACACTATTGGATGTTCCTGCCCGTTAACACCTTGAATGAAACTACAACCAACTGTCCCATTGTTGTGATCACAGGAGAGGATAAATTCCTTCACAAAATCAGGAAAGGCTGGTACTGGATCAGAAGTTAATGCTGCTTTCAATGCTTCATACACTGTTCGACATTCTGTTGGCCACTGGAATTTCACACCCTTCCTCAAAAATCGATTCAAAGGTTCTGCAATCTTTTCAAAATACCCAATGAGTCTGCACTAGTAATTGCGTAAACCCGGAAATGACTGCAGTTGTTTTGTGGGTTGTGGCACTGTGAAGTTCCAGATTGATTGTGTTAGGTGAATATCGGTATTAACACTCCCACCCCACTAATCATGTGCCCAATTCAGTTTACCCCCATTTGCACAAAATGACACCTATCCTTGCTAAGCATCAGATGTGCTGGTCATAGCAACTGAATAGCTGACATATCCTTTGAAAATACCATGATATCGTCCAAATATACCACGCAAGTTTTCAGCTTTAATCCACATAGGTCTCTTGCTAGTGACCTCTAGAAAGTAGCTGGTAAGTTTTACAGTGTGAACGAAATCCTTTTATGCTGGTAATGCCACCACTGGACTGTGAAAGCGGTCTTTGGTCCATCTCGTGGTATACAAGTAGGTGGTGATACCTTCTTCTACATCCATTATTGTAAAGTAATGGCACTGTCCTCAATTGTTTAACATTACCATAATATTGGGGATGGTTTTTGCATTCAGGTAGCAGTAATTGCAGCAGAATCTATAGTTCTTGGTATCGTCTGATGAGTTTTTTTGGCACATGACAATCCTTGCACTCCATCGACTATCACTACAGTCTATTAGGCCTTCTGCTAACTGCAGATCTATAAACTGCTCCATTATGAGTTTGAGATCCTTCACTGTGTAGTACGGCTTCCAGTAAACCAGTGTATTATTACATGTAGGTATAAAGTGCTGGGTAACAGGTATTGCAGGTAAAGGACCTTTCGTGTTAGATAAACTCATGAACTGCAGTAGCAAAGCTCCCGTTGCCTTCTGATGCCTACCTCACAAGTGACGCGTTTTTTCATGGCGATGCTGCTGCATCGACGGTTTGGTTGCTGCTCTGGTCATCACAAAATCTGTCAGCATCTTCTTTACCTAGTACCTCTGATGTAGCAATCATTAGGCCCTTTGATAGATTAATCATGTGCAAGGCAAAGTTATCCAAGCTTACAGGAATCCTAAATTCATCATTAATATCACTTACACACACTACGCTTCTGCATACAAAATAATTTAATATTACTTATACACACTACGCTTCTGCACACAAAATAATTTAATATTACTTATACACACTACGCTTCTGCACGCAAAAAATGCATTTTGTCAAATTCTTCATTTTCCCTTAATTGCTCTGCAATGTACAACGTTTCAAGCGGTATTTTATCATGACAACGAGTCTTTAGCATTGTGTTAGGAGTTTAGTTGGCAACACCTTCATGAGGGATGTGCCTTGCGATATTGCCTTACTTGCGGCTGTATCTCCCAAGTCATATGAGTTCTACTGTATAAGGCGTGATGCTTCTGGAAAAATCTAACACTCTAACCCAAGAACTGCCGAATACCCTTCACCCACGTACGGTAATACTTCTATACGCCTCTGAAAATCTCTGGTTCCGATATTAGAACTGAGCAGCTTTGTACCCACGACTCTGCATTATTATCACCCACACCACCCAATTTGTAACGTTGGGGCCCCAGTCTCCTCCTGCCTATTAGGTTCAGGCAGACGACTGACGTGTGCACATCTGTATCTGCCAGAAATTTACATTCCTTGACTCTCACATAGCTTCACAAGCAGCATTCCGTCTGCGCATCTATCTGTGCAGTGTTATGTCCTATGACCAACGCCTCCTAACAGTTGAAGCACTCGCATTTGCGTTAAACGGCTGTTTCTCTTGATGATATTTTCCCTGCCTTCGCATCCCACAACCCTGTGCATGGTGTCCATCTTGGCAACACTTAATGCATTGATGTTGCTGATACTGCATCCGTTTGTGACATGGACGCCCACGTTTATAACACTTTACTTCAGCAGAAAAAAATAAGATGGTCATTACATATTCTTGTATCAATGTCAGCCTCTTCTAATTGCGTCTCAAAGCCAAATCTGCAGGATTTTCCATCCTTACCCTGTGAGACATCTCGGCGGAGATACCACGTAGAAAAATATCCAACGACTTATTTTCGGCTTTTCACAGCACTATCCCATTCTGAACATTCATCCTCCGGATCCTCTCTGAAAAGGTATCCACTGATTCTTTATACATCTGCGTTAAGGTACTGAGTCTCTCTCTCTGAAAAAACCTGTGCTACTTTGCTTCTGATAACGTTGTCATAAACCATCAGCTAACTGCTGGGCTGTTTCTGCCTTACTAAGAACATCGTGGTACAATACGTATGTCTTTGCTTCACCTGTAAATGTTAAGTTAGCCACATAGAGGTGGGGGAGGGGGGGGACAACTTCGCCTAACCAACCATTCATTGAAGCAGTAATTTTAACACAGTCAATGAAAGCTGTTACGTCCTGCCTTAATTTGCCAGAAAAAAACAGTAAGATAGCTACCGATGGAACGAGAGGAAGAGGGAAGGGTACACACATTCCTGTCTTGGCTTTCTCTGATCCTAACTGCAGTTACTGAACCACAGCTTGTGAAACTTCTACCTGCCTGTGAAGCTCACCTTTTCCTACTGTTTCTGGGAATTCAACCTTACAATACCAGTACCTGCTCCATTAAAGAGATGACATCCTCGCTCACTGTAGCAGAATGTATCTTGTGTTTTGCGTAATCCACCAATCAGTTTACAACAAGAACAAACAAAAATAGAGAAACTATACCTCCAACACATAAACAACAGTTACACACTAATTCTTAATGCCCATGGAACTCAGAACAATCTTGTGCCAAATGCCCAAATCGTATACAAGTATTACCTGTCAATGACACATCCTTGGTACATGAAAATTCATGCCGTGATATGTTACAACACTTACACTGATCTGGTGTTAAATAAGTTTCCCTAACAGTCCACCTAAACAATGACGAAATTACAGGCTCCTGTGGTTTAACAAATGATAACTTTAGGGTGCTACTGATTGCAAACAGATACACATATACACTGAAAGGGATATCAACAAAGAAAAAGTTCGCTCACCACACAACATTGAGCTGGTATTAGTAGACGACTGTCGCTGCTGTAGATGTACAGTACTGGCCATTAAAATTGCTACACCAAGAAGAAATGCAGATGATAAACGGGTATTCATTGGACAAATATATTATACTAGAACTGACATGTGATTACATTTTAACGCAATTTGGGTGCATAGATCCTGAGAAATCAGCACCCAGAACAACCACCTCTGGCCGTAATAACGGCCTTGATATGCCTGGGCATTGAATCAAACAGAGCTTGGACGGCGTGTACAGGTACAGTTGCCCATGCAACTTCAACACGATACCACACTTCATCAAGAGTAGTGAGTGACTGGCGTATTGTGACGAGCCAGTTGCTTGGCGACCATTGACCAGACCTTTTCAATTGGTGAGAGATCTGGAGAATGTGCTGGCCAGGGCAGCAGTCGAACATTTTCTGTATCCAGAAAGGCCCGTACAGGACCTGCAACATGCGGTCATGCATTATCCTGCTGAAATGTAGGGTTTCGTGGGGATCGAATGAAGGGTAGAGCCACGGGTCGTAACACATCTGAAATGTAACGTCCACTGTTCAAAGTGCTGTCAATGCGAACAAGAGGTGACCGAGATATGTAACCAATGCACCCCATACCATAACGCTGGGTGATACGCCAGTGTGGAGATGACGAATACACGCTTCCAATGTGCGTTCACCGCGATGTCGCCAAACATGGGTGCAACCATCATGATGCTGTAAACAGAACCTGGATTCATCCGAAAAAAAAATGACGTTTTCCCATTCGTGCACCCAGGTTCGTCGTTGAGTACGCCATCGCAGGCGCTCCTATCTGCGACGCAGCGTCAAGGGTAACCGCAGCCATGGTCTCCGAGCTGGTAGTCCATGCTGCTGCAAACGTCGTCGAACTGTTCGTGCAGATAGTTGTTGTCTTGCAAACGTCCCCATATGTTGACTCAGGGATCGAGACGTGGGTGCACGATCCGTTACAGCCATGCGGATAAGATGCCTGTCATCTCGACTGCTTGTGATACGAGGCCGTTGGGATCCAGCATGGCGTTCCGTGTTACCCTCCTGAACCCACCGATTCCATATTCTGCTAACAGTCATTGGATCTCGACCAACGCGAGCAACAATGTCGCGATGCGATAAACCGCAATCGCGATAGGCTACAATCCGACCTTTATCAAAGTCGGAAACGTGATGGTACGCATTTCTCCTCCTTACACTTGGCATCACAACAACGTTTCATCAAGCAACGCTGGTCAACTGCTGTTTGTGAATGAGAAATCGGTTGGAAACTTTCGTCATGTCAGCACGTTGTAGGTGTCGCCACCGGCGCCAACCTTGTGTGAATGCTCTGAAAAGCTAATCATTGGCATATCACAGCATCTTCTTCCTGTCGGTTAAATTTCGCGTCTGTAGCACGTCATCTTCGTGGTGTAGCAATTTTAATGGTCAGTAGTGTAGCTCCACTATCACAAAAGTTCTGAGGTGACAGCTAATTCTGACACCAATGTTGTGAACCCTCTTTAACACCAGTGTTGCGATCGAGGGAGCTGGGGGTACTGTAGAGTGAAGGAGGTTGCGCACGGACTGTGGGTGAGTGGTCCAGTTTATGACCACAGGCCTCAGTGACACTATGGTGTCTGCAGTAACGTTTACTTCTTGGATTGAGTTTACAGAGCTCTGAAGTGTCTTCGGGGCAGCACTCGGCGGCCGGTGCTAAGCACGTGCTGCAAAGAAGTTTTGACTCCTCATCATCAAGTCGTCACTTCCCACTGCAGGGTTGTAAGCCACGGCCGCGTGCTGTGCTGGTGGCAGTGTGAGGACAAGAAGACGTCGCCCGACCAGACATTATGCGGTAGAGTGTGCCTCCACCTCAGCGCTCTCGAAGACAGCAGGTCGGGCTCAGGCCACGATAGCCGACTGTGGTCCACGATGTCGTTTATTCTGAAGACTAAGCCCTGGTCATCCATCATGCATTCACCAAGAGGTACAGGAGTCGGCCAGGCGGCTGCACTAATGCAACACGCCTGGTCGGTGTGGAAATGACAACTTGTAGAGCATTTGCGACGAAGTTTCCTGGAGGAGTGCTGGTCATACACCCATCTTTTCCTCATCCATGATGTTGATGTCCCAGAAGACAGCAATGGCAGACCACGGCTGTAGTAAGCATCAGGATGGCTGTGTCTCAGTGTGTAAGTCAGCAACCAGGTAACAGGCAGGTCATCATTGGTCAGCTCGTCGTGGCTTGACTGAAGTTCATTATCCATCGTACTCCCCGGTTCTATGGGACAGAACGGCAGCATTGACTGGATGTGTCTGTGAGCTCCGAAAGCCTGCGCCTGTGACATGGTGGCTCTGTATGTATGAATGAATTTTCCCTCTTGATCACTCCTTGCCTCGCTGCGGTCATTGAGTAATTCTTCTGTGTAGCTGACTTTCTGCCTACGTTTGACTTGGCGTTCTGGCGCTGAAGTCACGAAGTCTTACTTCACACTATCTTGTTACGCAGCACTGCAGTGTTTGCGTTTCTGCTTTCCTTGCCCAAAGATTGTGTGGCAATGCTCGCTTGGTGTCCCGTCGTCTGTTATATCTGTGGTACGTCTTGCTGACATTCCGGTTGTCACACCGGTCCAGAAGAAGGCTTATCTGCTGGTAAAACTTTAAAACTACATTGCAGAAAACTGACATTTTGAGGCTGTGGTTATGTACAAAATACAAGTTGATTCTTACATAGACGATAACAGCAACCAGCCACTTTTTGCAATGCTATTTGTGTTCACATAAATAGCGCCGTTACCGTTTTCGAGCGACAGGTTCATCATCAGATTGCTTGTTCACGTTAAGATACATTTTACTGTAGCTCACATTAGTTTTCAGTTTTTATTTCCTGAGGCGATGAAAACTGCTTGGGGTGGTGGTGACGTTGAAAATTGCACGCCATTCCGATAAAATGCTGACTGTTTACGTTCATGCAGTAACGATATATTTGTACACGCATAATGTAAAGCACCACTCACACACACTAAAAAGTTTTGCCACGTGGAAGAATGGATACAGATTCCACGTGGAAAAATTTCTTGGTGTGTATGAGCGGTGCTTTTCACTATGTATGTACGTACATACGTATATAACACATCAAAGAAAGTTTTGCATCACCTCGGTTCCGAGAGTTCCGGAACCTGTACATAAAATTGGAAAAGAGGTCAACCTAAACATCATTTCCGCCCTTTTTATTGCTCATGAAAACCACACATTGCATGTTGTACCGCCATACAGCAAGACCTACAGAGGTGGTCATCCAGATTGCTGTACACACCGGTACCTCTAATACCCGGTAGCACGTCGTCTTGCATTGATGCATGCACTGTTGGTCCAGATTGTCCCACTCCTCAACGGCGATTCGACGTAGATCCCTCAGAGTGGTTGGTGGGTCACGTCGTCCATAAACAGCCCTTTTCAATGTATCCCAGACGTGTTCGATAGGATTCATGTCTGGAGAACATGCTGGCCACTCTAGTCGAGCGATGTCGTTATCCTGAAGGAAGTCATTCACAAGATGTGCACCATGGGGACGCGAATTGTCGTCCATGAAGACGACTGCCTCGCCAGTATGCTGCCCAAATGGTTGCACTACCGGTCGGAGGATGGCATTCACGCATCATACACCCTTTACGGCGCCTTCCATGACCACCGGAGGCGTACGTCGGCCCCACATAATGCCACCCCAAAAGAGCAGGGAACCTCCACCTTGCTGCACTCGGTGGACAGTGTGTCTAAGGCTTTCAGCCTGACCGGGTTGCCTTCAAACACGTCTCCGGCGATTGTCTGGTTGAAGGCATATGCGACACTTATTGCTAAAGAGAACGTGATGCCAATCCTAAGCGGTCTATTTGGCATGTTGTTGGGCCCTTCTGTACCGCGGTGTAGTGTGTCGTGGTTGCAACGATGGACCTCGCCATGGACGCCGGGAGTGAAGCTGTGCATCATGCAGCCTATTGCGCACAGTTTCTGTCGTAACACGACGTCATGTATCTGCACGAAAATCATTATTCAACATGGTGGCGTTGCAGTCAGGGGTCCATCGAGCCATGATCCGTAGATAGCGGTCGTTCACTGGAGTAGTAGCCCTTGGGCAGCCTGAGCATGTCATCGACATGTCTCTCTCTGTATCTCCTCCATGTCCGAACAACATCGCTTTGGGTCACTCCGAAACGCCTGGACACTTCCCTTGTTGAGAGCCCTTCCTGGCACAAAGTAACAATGCGGACGCCATCGAACCGCGGTATTGACCATCTAAGCAAGGCCGAACTATAGACAACACGAGCCGTGTACCTCCTTCCTGGTGGAATGACTGGAACTGATCGGTTGTCGGACCCCTTCAGTCTAATAGGCGCTACTCATGCATGGTTGTTTACATCTTTGGGCGGGTTTAGTGACATCTCTGAACAGTCAAAGGGACTGTGTCCGTGATACAATATCCACAGTCAACGTCTATCTTCAGGAGTTCTTGGAACAGGGGTGATGCAAAGCATTTTTTGATGTGTTTATATAAAGGAAATTGCTTCATGAAGTCTTCGCTACTATAGGGGTCCTGTCGTCTAGAAACACTGCATTACCATAGGTGATCAAACGTTGTGCCATGGGAAGAATCTAATCAACCAAAATGGTCACATCATTCGTAACAGTAATGCGACCTTGCAGAGTAACCATGGCGCCCGTGGAATACCAGTACATGGCTGCCCAAATCGTCACTGAACGCCCGCCTGTTTAGCTCTTGGGTCGTAGATCCGACCAGAAGACGGAAACAGTGTGAAACAGGACTCGTCTGGCCAAATTACGTACTTCTTCTCTCCATAGGCCAGGCTTTATCGTGTCGGCTCCTCGTTTTCCTGTTACTGGAATTTGCATCACTGATGAGTGGTTTTAGAATTCCGTCTCGCTCTGCAATTATCTGCTTAAGGAACTCCATTCGCATTGGTGCTGACAGGGTTCACGAGTGGGAGATCCAGCTGTGCAGCTGTCGTTCTCCTATTTTTTGTATCACAATCCTCTTCAACGACCGTCTGTCACAATTACTCAGTACACACTTTTCTCCGTGTTGTGACTTAGCGGACGATGTTTTTCCGCGTTCCCCGTATGCGGTGTAAATCATCAATACGGCGCCTCCTGAAAAACCAAATATTTCGGCCACCTTGGTAACGGAACCACCCACCATACGAGCACCAACAATTTACCCACGTTCGAATGCACTGAGCTCCGACATAATGTACTCACAACTACACAGAACAGTGTTGTGAGCACGACTAACACTTGCGACGTTTTAAAGTTATTGGAGAGGTGCCAAACGTGGTCAGATACATCGATACAACCTGTTGTCTTGACTAGCATCTGCATTTATGATCAAGCATGCTCTTCTTGCGGCGTGTCTATATTTTTGTCTAACCCCTGTACAGCTATTTAAACCTGCTTAATATAACTAAGCCTTGATCTCCCCATACAATTTTTACCTCCACACTTTCCCCCCTTACCAAACTGAAGATGCCTTGACGCCTCAGGATGTGTCCTGTCAACCGATCCTTTCTTCCAGTGTTCTGCCATGAATCTCTTTTCTCCCCAACTCGATTTAGCACCTCTCCATCAGTTATTCGGTCTATCTTTGTAATCTTGAGCATTCTTCTGCAGCGCCACATTTCAAAAGTTTCTAATCTCTTCTCTCTTCTAGCATTTGTAGACTTAGAGAAAGCTTTTGACAATGTTGACTCTCTTTCATATTCTGAAGGTGGCAGGAGTAAAATACAGGGAGCCAAAGGATATTTACAATTTGTACAGAAACCAGATGACAGTATAAGAGTCGAGGGGCATGAAAGGGAAGCAGTGGTTAGGAAGGGAATGAGACAGGGTTGTAGCCTGTCCCCGATGTTATTCAATCTGTATATTGAACAAGCAGTAAAGGAAACAAAAGAAAAATTCGGAGTAGGAATTAAAATCCATGGAGAAAAAATAAAAACTTTGAGGTTCGCCGATGACATTGTAATTCTTTCAGAGACAGCAAAGGACGAGGAAGAGCAGCAGAACGGAATGGACAGTGTCTTGAAACGAGGATATAAGTTGAACATCAATAAAAGGAAAACGAGGATAATGGAATGTAGTCGAATTAAGTCGGGTGATGTTGAGGGAATTAGATTAGGAAATGAGACACTTAAAGTAGTAAAGGAATTTAGCTATTTGGGGAGCAAAATGACTGATGATGGTCGAAGTAGAGAGGATATAAAATGTAGACTGGCAATGGGAAGGAAAGCGTATCTGAAGAAGAGAAATTTGTTAACATCGAGTATAGATTTAAGTGTCAGGAAGTCGTTTCTGAAAGTATTTGTATGGAGTGTGGCCATGTACGGAAGTGAAACGTGGACAATAAATAGTTTGTACAAGAAGAGAATAGAAGCTTTCGAAATGTGGTTCTACAGAAAAATGCTGAAGATTATATGGGTAGATCACATAACTAATGAGGAGGTATTGAATAGAATTAGGGAGAAGAGAAATTTGTGGCACACCTTGACTAGAAGAAGGAATCGGTTGGTAGGGCATGTTCTGAAGCACCAATGGGTCACCAATTTAGTATTGGAGGGCAGCGTGGAGGTTAAAATTCGTAGAGGGAGACCAAGAGATGAATACACTAAGCATATTGAGAAGGATGTAGGTTGCTGTAGGTACTGGGAGATGAAGAAGCTTGCTCAGGATAGAGTACCATGGAGAGCTGCATCAAACCAGTCTCTGGACTGAAGACCACAACAACAACAACAACAACAACAACAACAATCTCTTCTTATCTGCCTAAGCTCCACGTTTTGTATGAAGCTACAGTCTAGACAAATACTTTCAGAAAAGACTTCCTAAGACTCGAGTTGGTATTTTGTGTTAACATATTTCTCTTTTTTGAGGTAAGCTTGTCTTGCTATTGCAAGTCTCCATTTTATATCGATCTCGACTTGGAATATCATCAGTTATTTTCTTGCCCATATACCAAAGGTTGTTATTAACGACTCATTTCGTAACCAAATTCCTTTGCATTGCCTGAGTTAATTGTATAAGGGGCAATCAAAGGAAAAAGCGACAGATGGAAAAAAAGGAAGTAAACTGTTTATTGTTTCAAAAATAATTGCAATAACTGTTAATACATTTATCCCACTGTGAGGCAAGACTGTCAGTGCCTTCATGACTAAATGATTAGGGTTGCCTACATAATCATGATTGTACCCAGGCATAGAGTTCTTCGTCCGAAGCAAGTCGAAGGCCATGGACGTCTTTCTTCAGGGGTCCGAGAATATGGACATCGCATGGAGAGAGATCAGTACTGTAAAGACTTCCCAGCTATGATTCTGCAGCATAGTCGAAATAACCTGTGGGTCTGTCCACCAATAGTCCCGACCTCTCCCCATCTCAGTAACATACACTTAGTGGAGCCCTGAAGGAAGACGTTCGTGGCCGTCGATTTGCTTCGGATGGAGAGTTGTGAGCCTGTGTACAATCGTGTTTCTGTAGGCAATCTCAAACATTTTTCCACGTAGGCATTCATGGTCTTGTCTCACAGCGGAATTAACGTATTAAGTGTTATGGCGTTTAATTATGAAATAATGAACAGTTCACTTACTGTTTTTTCATCTGTATCGTTTTCATATGACTGCTCCTTATATTACGCTTAATTTCCCTCATTTTACATTTGCTGATGTCTATCTTACACTCATGTTCAGAAGAAACTGAACACCTTGAACGACTAGAGATAAGATATTCATGTTTACAGGGCATGTACATTAGTATCTTTTGCAGAAATGATTAGCATTTCAGTCACCACAGTCTAGCATGGGTCCTATTGCCTTGTGGGCACAGAGTCCGCCAAGGGCCCCGGTAACTTGTTCCATGCATGATGGCATCGACGCGTATAAGCCGCGTATGGTGTCCTGTGGTATAGCCATCCATGGTGCATTCACTTGGTTCCAAGGTCCATCTATGGTGGTCGGTACTGGGTTGTTTCACCACAGTCTACACCTTTTCGAGTGGCGACAAGTCATTCACGTAGGTCAGACTCGTCACAATGCGCTGGACAATCACCTCCTCCTGTGAATTGTGGCTGTACCCAGTAGTACCCTACACCATAAGGCCTCGAGTTCGAGCTATATGTCTTGTGCGAAAGCGGTCACTGTGATTCCTCTTCCCCTGTCTGCGGCGAACCAAAATGCAGCCATCGTTTTCAAACAAACAGAACCTGGATTCGCCCGAAAACCCTATCTGGTGCCATTCCTGTCCACAGTGATGTCGTTTCATACACGATTGCCGTCTAGCATGTTTCTTCACATTCGTGATAGGTAGGCGGAGAAGTGGACGATGCGCACGTAACGTGACGGACTGTCACCCCTGATAATATACTATACGTTCCACTGTAGCGCCAGAGCCGAGGAGGAGGAAGATATGTTCTGCAATGCCATTAGGATGAGGTGTAGAGCTTCTCGGGAGGTGGTGTGGGTGGCGAGACCTGGCCCCTCTCGTCGTGTTCTACGGCCTTCCGTGAATCATTCTGCTCACACTCGTTGCGCTGCCGAAACACTTCATCCCACATGAGTAGCAATTCCCCGGATGGATGTGCGTATCACATTCTCTCATGCCAATGATGCTCCCTCTCTGAAACTCACTGATTTGAAGGTACGGTTAACGCATACGTCTGCGAGGCATCCTGCACGTCAGCTCAATTCACACTCACCCGTTACCTTCGTTTAATAACGACAACGAGAGCCCCAGGCACATTTTACCGGTGGGTGGTGTTACGCCGTGAATTCGATATTGACCTCGAACCCGCTAGCCGACATGGTTCAAATAAATGTTCAAATGTGTGTGATTTCTAAGGGACGAAACTGCTGAGGACATCGGTCCCTAGACTTACACACTACTTAAACTAACTTGACGTAACTTATGCTAAGAACGACACGCACACCCATGCCCTAGGGGGGACTCGAACCTCACGCGGGAGGGGCCTCGCAATCTGTGACGTGGCCGGCCTTTGTGGCCGAACGGTTCTAGGCGCTTCAGTCCGGAACCGCGCTGCTGCTACGGTCGCAGGTTCGAATCCTGCCTCGGGCATGGGTGTGTGTGATGTCCTTAGGTTAGTTAGGTTTAAGTAGTTCTAAGTCTAGGGGAGTTCTAGGCGCTTCAGTCTGGAACCGTGCGACCGCTACGGTCGCAGGTTCCAATCCTGCCTCGGGCATGAGTGTGTGTGATGTCCTTAGGTTGGTTAGGTTTAAGGAGTTCTAAGTTCTAGGGGACTGATGACCTCAGATGTTAAGTCCCGTAGTGCTCAGAGCCAGTCTACGGGACTGATGACCTCAGATGTTAAGTCACACAGTGCTTAGAGCCATTTGAACTATTTTTTTGAATCTGCGACATGGCGCCTCAAACCGCGCGGCCACTCCGTGTGGCGACATGGTTCAATGCTAATCATTTCTGCAGAACATACTAATGCACATGTTCCGCGAATATAAACGCCCTATATTAAGTCGTTCAAGGTGTTCTGCTTTTTTCTGGGCATGAATGTATATTCTCTTTTCAAGGAACAATCACTTGAGTTCAACTGATCGTCTTAGTCCTAGGCTATCTCTTGTTTCTGACAGAATTACTCTGCAATCGGCAACTTCAAGTTCTTTATGTCCCTAAACAAATTTTATCTTTCCTTTCTTTACAGCTTGTTCAATGTACGTATGAATGAAATTGGGGATAGGCTACACCCCTGTCTCATTCCCTTCCCTTTCACGTAGTTCGATTCTTACAAGTTTCACTTCCTGTATTTTATCCCTGCCACCTTCAGTATCTCAAAGAGGGTCTTGCTTGCAACCTCGTCGACAACAACGGATGACTGCCTATAATTTAAATAAGTGGGACGGTATTTGATTCAGCCTTTCACTATTTTCTGAAAGTTTCTTTCTAAGTACGAAACAGCAGTGACTTCGTTATTAAGAAGTACGGTGCAATGTTCCTTCTGACATGCACGCATGTCCCAAGAAAGAAGCACTGCGGCGACTACAGCTGTTATGAGATACACGAGATTTATTGGCAGTTGCGATTACAAACAACCATCATCTGTATAAGGAAATGACGACAATGGAAAACTATACCGGACCGGGACACGAACAAGGATTTCCCGCCTTACTCGAGCGGTAGCGTTAATTGCTTTGTGTACTGTTTCTCCTGGGTGGACTTGGGCTTAAAAAAAATGTAAACTAAATATTACGATAAATTTTGTAAATAATCGACAAGTACGCCAAAGAAGAAGAGATAGAACTACAATGGACATGTTATTCCATGGACTCTTGCGCTTATATGCATGAACTATCTTTCCTTTGTCTTTCACTTATCTTATCTGCTTGGATTCAGACCTAAGAGAACGTTCTTGTGTAAAGCTCATCTTGCTGTACCAGCTGATAATGTAAGTTGTACTTAAAACCCGAAAAATATAATGGTTATTTTGTCAAAAGAATTTGTGTATGTGGTCAATCAATTGGTAGTCTGATACCTGGGTTGTCTTAAGTAGATATAGGCCTTAACAAAGAATCTTCATTGTTAGGCACCATCTTAGAAAAATCTTTAACATTTTTCTTTTAGCTCATCTACGAGACGTGCCGTCGGTTAGGACAATTAACCTTATTTCAGATCCCACGAGACTGGAGGCAGCTACTAATAATTTAACAATTTTAGTTACAGATTTTCTTTATATAACAAGATAACATCCCAGGCAGAAAAGGTCTGGTCACAGGATTCCAGTTCCATTATAGGATTTCATTTGTAGATGCTACTCTTGTTATCTTATATTGGGGAATCGAGACGAAACCACGATGTTACGTTACGTATTACAGTAGTGTACATAGAACAGACTTGGCAAATATTCTCTGGTGCAATAAGCACACGACTTCTCACGAGCCTGGAATAATATCTGCAGTGTTGGGTAAATAAGAAAAGGAAAAGTAATTATCGACGATTACGTAACTACCCTGAGAACTGAGCTAGTTTACTGAGTGCTTACACACGTCGGGCAAAATTAAACAACATATTACACTGTTAATAATATTCCTACATTAGTTATTTCTCTTTTATGCTGAGCCATTGCATTAATGTGTGTTTTTTTTTTTTTTATATAAGTCACGGCTCAATTCATTCTGTTACATTACACTGATAGCAAAGAAAAAGAGTCACAAATAATTTTTATTTTACTACATTACATTTGGCCAGGCCCAAGCTTCCATACGTCGCCGTTCCTGCATACAACGTGTACTCGTACACCTATTATGTAATTCCCGAACAGCGGAAAACAACTTAACTGATAGTCGCTGTCAGGTATCGGCGGATAAATACGATATTGCAGTACCTGTGATGTTAAGAAGGAATGCTCCTTCTTAACAACACGTTGCATCGTTCTCCTTCACGAGATAGGCACTGCAATACCTTAAAAATGTCCCTCCTGGGCGGAATATACCTAACGTGAGAGTGCGTTTTGTGACTCATGGGGGACGTCATATGGAAATTTGGGCCTGGCCGTGATTTGTGCACGGATAGCGAAAGCAGTTGTAAGTAGGCTGTTTAGGTTTTTATGTTGGTAACGCCACGTACCGCTCTACATGAAAATCACTGACTGTGCTGTGTGCAGTCTGTGGCTGGTTTGCATTGTTGGAATTTGCTATTGTAGTGTTGGGCAGTTGGATGTGAACAGTGCGTAGCGTTGCGCAGTCGGAGGTGAGCTGCCAGCAGTGGTGGATGTGGGGAGAGAGATGGCGGAGTTTTGAGAGAGGATGATCTGGACGTGTGTCCATCAGAGACAGTAAATTTGTAAGACTGGATGTCATGAACTGATATATTAATATGATGACTTTTGAACTCTATTAAGGTAAATACATTGTTTGTTCTCTAACAAAATCTTCCATTTGCTAAGTATGCCTATCAGTAGTTAGTGCGTTCAGTAGTTAGAATACTTATTTAGCTGGCAGTATTGGCGCTCGCTGTATTGCAGTAGTTCGAGTAATGAAGATTTTTGTGAGGTAAGTGATTCATGAAAGGTATAGGTTATGTTAGTCAGGGCCATTCTTTTGTAGGGATTATAGAAAGTCAGATTGCGTTGCGCTAAAAATATTGTGTGTCAGTTTAGTGATCAGAACAAGTAAAGAGAGAAATGTCTGAGTACGTCCAGTTCTGCTCAGCTGTTTGAAAATCAAATAATGTAAGAGGTTTATCAGCACAGTAATTCATTAATTTTTCTAAGGGGATGTTTCACAATTTACGCGGCTGCTCGTGAAGGCAGGAAATCCCGGTTCGAGTCCCGCTCTGGCGCAGATTTTCGTTGTCGTCATTCCAATTACAGCCGAAGTTGGTTCATATTCGCAACTGCGAATGCATTTCCTGCTTGACTTGCTAAGGCGGGCGTTTTCAGTGTGCTGCCACAACACAGAGTTCTTATTTTTTTTTTTTTTACGGAAATGGCAGAGATGTGTAAAAGGCGAGAAAACAGACCCAGCGCGTGGCGGAAACAGCGCTTCCCTCGGTTGAGACCACTTAAAGCAGACCTAAACTGCACGGAACGCGACGGCACTTTTATCAGCAATTTCTCCGTAACGACGCAGTAACGCTTTTACGGAGCGTTCCCTGCCGAACGTCAAGAAGCCACCAGAGGCCACGCCGGTGTCGTATTCTGCCTTTGAGTTGGTCGCCTCGCTTCTACGTCTTTACGGGCTCGTAAAAGAATGTCTAGAAACACACCGAATACCACTGAAGAGAACTTTCGATTCCGTTTATTCCGAGGCAGTTTTGCGGAACGACTCCTAGTAGTTCTTTTAATTAGTAGCCTTCCCGCTGTTAGAATACCTGAAACGGTCCCGACAGTTTGACCTGGCACGATGGCGCGGTGCCGTGGGAAATATTCCACAGTCTGTTTGAAAATCTCCCAGAAACACTTTCGACACTGCTGGCGACTTAGGGGCTGCGTGGCAGATAGCGTGCCTCTTAAGTTGGTTTCGCGTAAAAAAGAAATCGATTCGCTTTCTGCTCTTTGCCGCTGGAGCTGTTCTGACTTGAAGGAAACTTCCGTACCGTCTTCCTTTGCAGCATTATGGAATTAATAACAAAGAGACATAGAAACGAAATTACTGGATGATTTGTAGATCTCTGTGATGACGGAAATTAAACGCACCACTAATAGAAACTACAGAAAACGTTCGAAAAAAAAAGCCTAATGAAATGACGGGTCGTAGCACGGTGATTAAAACAAAAAATTCTCATTAGCTCCTCTATTAAAGCTAAGCCTTTCAAAACTTTTTACACTGAAAATTTGAGATTCCTCTTTGATCTAATATACATTTCAACCGATCATAATGTCGAGCCGCTCATTGAAGACATTTTCCAGCGGGAACCTATGTAAATTTCATGATGGGTGCTCAAATGTTTATTAATTTCTGTTACATATTATTTTGCATGTTTATTACGACACACGCGATGGCACAGCCACCTAGTGAGAGCACTATTGATACGGCATACAGATACTTGCCTGATGTTAACGCTATGGCGCGATAGCTGCAGTCAAAGAAACTACAAGATTTAAACAGCAAGTTAGGATATAAGAGGCAGGCAGAAGAATGTAATAATTCCATTTCCAAAGAAGGCAAATGCTGACCGATGTGAATACTACCGAACCATCAGTTTACTAAGTCATGGTTGGAAAATATTGACACGAATTATTTACAGAAGAATGGAAAAGATGGCAGCTGCCGATTATGGGGAAAATCAGTTTGGGTTCCGGAGAAATGCACGCTGCTTGACAACTGCTTAGCGGCAACTGACACTTGCGAAGGAACAACTGTCAACAGCTACAGAACAACCGTCAATTGCTACGGAACACCCTACCAATAATAGTAAAGGAAATGTAGAAGGCGGGAGGTGAACTGCAGTGAAGCCTTTGCTTGAACACTCTATATGCATTCGACAGTTGATGGTTCAAATGGCTCTAAGCACTATGGGACTTAACAGCTGAGGTCATCAGTCCCCTAAATTTAGAACTACTTAAACCTAACTAACCTAAGGACATCACACACATCCATACCCGAGGCAGGATTCGAACCTACGACCGTAGCAGCCGCGTAGTTCCGGACTGAAGCGCCTAGAACCGCTCGGCCACCGAGGCCGGCTCGACAGTTGATGCAGTACGGTGTTTGACCAAGGTTGTTGTCAAACTGATTAGTGCAACATTCCGTGTGGGACAGCGACATATCTGCAAAACTTCAGTTAACTGTTTACGGTTGCGAACGACCAGTTAGATGGCTCGTAGCAGGTCAAAGTGTTACTACTGTGGCCTCAGTAATGGGGTATGTGCAAAAGTGTCATCTTGTGGTTAAAAAAGGTCGCTAAAGGTGTAAATGCTATGCGAGGCATGTCGGTGATCGTAGGCGAACCATCACACCGCAAGAGCATCGATACGTAGCCTAAGTAGCGACATGTCACTCCTAGACAAATCATAGCAGATCTTGAAATCGCTACCGGTACATGTGTCTCAGCCAGAACCATTCCGCGGCGATTAAAGCAGACTGGTTTGTGTGCCTGGTAGCCTGTTAAATGCAGCTCACTTCAAACACGCCATCGCCCAGCTAGAGTTCGTTGGTGTAGAGAATAACGGTCAACAACAATGGTCCAGAGTGATGTTCTCTGACGAAGTCCGCTTCACTGTGGAAAGTGATTCTCGACAGCAGTTAGTGTGGAGAGAGAGGGGGAAACACGCTACAGATCACAGAATGTTCATGAACATCATTGGTATGGCGTAAGCATTGTGGTGTGGGTAGGCATTACACAAAATGGCCGACCACCGATGCATATCTTTACGCGAGGTACCGTTACAGCATAGCGGTACTGCAGGGAGATAATTCTGTATCATGTCCGTTTGTTTATGGGTGCGATACGTAACGAGTTTCTGTTTGTGGACGACAATGTCTGCTCACACAGGAGGAAAGTTAAGATATTGAACGCTAGGAGTGGCGTGGTTACTCTCTGGATCTAAGCCCTATAGCCATGGCTGGGATACTCTTAGCTGTGATTGTCCAACAATGTCTCAGTTCCTTAGCAACTGTCAAGTAGAGTCGGAACACGCGAGCCAGTAGTGACCCTATGACATATATTGGAAGACTGGCTAAAGGCTGACAAAGGTACGCTTACAGCATTTGTAGATTTCCAAAAAGCTGACAATGCTGACTTAACAACACTGTTTGAAGTCCTGAAGTTAGTGGGAGTAAGGCCGTGTCCCACGTGAGCGGCAGAAGCGGCCGACAGCGCGCGACGCCCGAATTCGCGACATTTGCTGCTACAACCCGTAGTTTCGTGCGACATGCGAGGGTGTCCTGCGTGCGAACGACAAACTACCGCAAGCTCCGATCAGCTGTTTCCGAAACATGGCGCCCAAAAATCGTAGAATGATGTTGTTCGAGAGTACAGTAACAAAATTAATTTTAATTAGGAACTTAAGACGTCAAAGAAGCGCTGTATACGGAGTCTACAAAGCGAGGAGTCTCGATGGCGAATTCCATCATTGATATCGTGAGTTAAAAACATCACCAAACAACTTTTTTGAATATACGAGAATGGACATACATACCTTGGATTACCTTGTCAGTGGTTTAAAGATGTGTGTTTCGTATGCAATCACTTTCAACAGCCAATAAGCATGGAACAAAGGCTGATAATTGCACTGAGGTAAATTACTACCACATAGTAAGATGTGCTTTCAAAATGTAACATGAGCTGCGTAACATTGAATTTTTGTTATATGTTCTTTTACTAATTTACTTCTTTCAAATCAGTGCTAGCGAATATTATGTTGTGTAAATTACATCGACAATAAAGATTGTTCTACGAATTGAAGGCAAAATCATTACATATTTGATAAGTTCATACTGCAAAGAACCAAACTATTCTTTGCTAGATTGAATATCATAAAAGTGTATTTATTCTTTGCCTGTGGACGTTAGCTGACAATTTTCAGTTGAGAGTATAGGATGTTTTATACACGTTTATAGGCACACAGACTAAGACAGATGAACATCTCTGTTCTGACTGCATTTAACATGTTACTTTACAATTTATATAGAAGAAAAGAGGATTATTTTTTACAGACACATATGAGATTACTACACATTTTCTATGACACCATTACAGCTAACATTTAATACTCGCTCATGCCATACTTACATTTCTCTGTGAGATATGCTACACTTCATGTACTGACATAATCAATGTCCTTGGAGATCTGCTCCTCAATTTGGCCCTACAGAACTATACGTGTAAATAAAAATTTTAAAAAAGTTTTTAAATGATTAAAAAATTCAATATTTTTTTTTTCTTGACTGATCTGATAGCGTAAGAAAACCTTTTGCCTGCTGAATCTGAGAAAGTCGCTGTCAGTTTGAGATTTTGCTGTCCTCTGTAATAATTTTCCTTTCCTCTTACAGAGTCATGGGCCTACATTTTTATGTAGGAGCAGTTTATCACTTACTATTATTGCCCAAATATTTTGATTTGTATGTACATACTCCCCACTACTCTTTTATAAGTTTTAAATATTTGTAAGCATATATCTTGTACACTTCCTCATGCATGAACTGACTAAGACAGATGTGGGAACGCAGGTCTGCAGTACATTGTCCTGAGAACTTTATCCTACACAACATATACTGTTTTGTACATGAAACTCTGCGTGTTTATCTTACATGAAATAAAGAAAGGCAACCACTCACCTACAGCTGACTGAGGTGTGGGGCATCGATTGTTTTCCCTTGTATGTGTCCATACTCCACCCACCAGTCATCTATAGATATGTGGTTCCCTTCTTTTATTTTGTGTATTACACCAGCCAGGAATTTCCATTGAGTGTTTATTTTTTTAATTGGTACATATGTCCTCGCCGGCCGAAGTGGTCGTGCGGTTAAAGGCGCTGCAGTCTGGAACCGCAAGACCGCTACGGTCGCAGGTTCGAATCCTGCCTCGGGCATGGATGTTTGTGATGTCCTTAGGTTAGTTGGGTTTAACTAGTTCTAAGTTCTAGGGGACTAATGACCTCAGCAGTAGAGTCCCATAGTGCTCAGAGCCATTTGAACATATGTCCTCCCCCATGTCAAATGCTTGTCTATAACAGTTCACAACAAATTTGTGCTGTTTACTTCTTTAACTGTGTCCATCGAATTTAATATATACATTCCACTGTTTTGGTTTTCAACGCTACATATATACACTGATTTATAAAATGAGAATTTTTGTAGTAAACTAGTTTACAGATTCAATACTTAGTAGTGCTTTCTTTTACTTCGTTTTATCAAATCAACTGCTGCAGTTATAAAATGTCTGTTAAAGGTGTTTGCTATTTCTACAAGATCTACATCACTTTTGCTATCCTTCAGTGGGCAGATGTCCACTGCCCTTTTTGTTACTTTCTCACTTTCTTCATTTATAACGAATATATGTCTTTTTGAGTAATTCTCTCCTTTGTCTACTGCCCTGTTAATGAGTATTGTTTTTGTTGCTCTGCTGAAACTGCAGTCATCTGTCGTTTATTTTGTACAGAGTATAATATGCATCAGTGTTTCTTTGCTTAGAGAGGTCTTAATATATTTTCAGTTTATTTCTTGTATGGTCTACCTCACCTGTCACCCATCTTTTTCTCTTTATGATACAGGTTTATTACACTTTTGCTGACAGGATTTGAGTGTCTGTAGAGAAAGCTGTTATTATAGATGAGCTCTTCCAGTTTAAGACATACTAATTTTACAAAGCAAAAACTGTATACAAACAAAAAATTTTTCTCTTCCTTCAGGTATTATGCAACATGAGTGTCACTTCGCCAGCTCTCCTATTTCTTCAGGGTTGGCAAAACAACAGTGGCAAATATTTTAACAGAAGCGTCAAGATCTCTGTGGTCATATTTCCAGTCATTTCATATATCACAACCAACAGAAGAGTATTTCGCCATTACTGCAAACGACTTCCAACAAATTGGCAGTTCCCAAATTGCATTGGCAGTATAGATGGGAAACACATCAGAATCTGCAGCCCCCCTAATTCAAGTCAATATTTCAATTATAAAAATTACTTTTCTATAGTTCTGCTGTCAGTAACAGATGCCAAATGTAGATTTGCTGTAATTGATGTGGGTGCATACAGAGGAGATAGTGATGCTGGAGTATTTTATAATTCAGTCTTCCATAGGAAAATTGAATCAAATGAAATAATTTTGCCAGGGGAATCATTCCTGCCAAATTCGAATGTGAAAGTGCTACATGTGTTTGTTGTAGATGAAGCGTTCCCATTGAGGTCATACTTGATGAGACCATACCCAAGAAGAAATTTAACTGCTGAAAAGGCAGTCTTTAATGAAAGGATTTCAAGAGCAAGGAGAATTGTGGAATGCTCATTTGAAATTCTCTCCTCAAAATGGAGAATCTTGTTGAAACCAATAGAAACAGATGTGGACAATGAAGTAGCAATTGTGACAGCAACAAATATTCTGCACAATATTGTTATTAACAAAGAATGTGATGACCCCACATTTAACCCAGTCACTGAGTCAAGAGCGAGAACAAATATTCGTAGCTCAGGGAGGTTAAATTCTTCACGGCGAGACACAACAAATATCAGAAACGTATTTTGTAATTATTTTAATAGTGTACAAAATAGGAATTTGGAATAAAGTTCATTTAAATATGTACTTGAATGTTTTCATTACTAAGTGGTGTATAAATATATATGTTCGCAAACATATATATCAATGAAGAAAACTGTAAACTCTTTTAATTCATGAGAACCAAGACAAAAGAAAAAATGTGATTATTAACATTACTCATTTAATATTTGTGAGAGAGCTTTCATTATCCAATAACTCTAAATTTTAATACTGCAAACCAAAGATGACATGGAATTTTGTTGTGTAAATATTTATCAGCTAAAATATTTATGCCTGGTGGTTACTGTACTATATAACATTTCTACTGAGTGTTCACCTACATCTTCATCAAAGCCTAAAGTATCTGATGAATATGAGCTTAACCAGATGATTAATCCACTGACTGTTATATGGTCACTGATGACTGTAGCAGATGGCCCTACTGTGATGCCACTAGCCTCAAAGCAGTGAATGTCATAAATGTTGTAGTAGATGTCAACCTCTGTGTCACAAAGAACACATGAATTTGCTATCAAATTACAAGTTTCAGCAGAGATGGCAAAATGTTTAAGCCACATTCCTATCACCTGATGTGTGTACTAAGTTTTACCTATACACTTTAAACTGTAATCAAATAATATTTTAAGGTCTTACTGAAGTACATTATCTTGAAATGTATACACACAGATCCACAATTACCTCTTAATATAACATAATGAACAACCAAGAACTGTTGCTGATAATTGTTGAGCACATTGTTCATCAATAGTCAATGTCAGTGACACTTTAAAGTACATTACATGCATAAGGCACATTGCTGATATATAGTCCTCATAGTAGTCCGAAGATTGCGTTACTCTTTGAGCAGTACGATATACTGTGGGTAGGGTGTTCTGTGGACTGTGTTAATACAGAGCTCGGAAGATAATTTGGAGGACACTCACATATGGGTGTGACTGATACATTGCCCTTATTTGGTGAAGGGCTACACGACATGGTTGCATCTTCATGCTTCTGGCAAGAGCACTGACAGTTTACAGACCCTCAACAGGAAGTATCTTAAGCTTTATAAAGCAGCTGGAAACTACTTTAATAAGATTGTGCCAACATATCAGGAAAATCATTGTTAGTAGATAACTGCACATTTATTTTCAGTCACATAGTATTGACCAGGGGTGCCTGGGTTTGTTCATGTCCACCTTCGTATTTTTTCCACAGTGTCATTCCCTATGAAGACTGAATGAGACAGTGAAACAGCTACTGACAATTTGGTTTCAAATCCAACAACATTTAGTTATTTAGCTGTAAAACCTATGGTCAATCATTTATCTGACCATGATATTCAAATGAAAGCACAATGAAATCCAGACCTTTATAGCTGCTTACAGGCACTGATAAATATCAATGGGGACAGTTGAAAATGTGTGCCCCCAGGGACTTGAACCTGGGATCTCCTGCTTACATGGCAGATGCTCTGTCCGACTGAGCCGTCGGGGCACACATTTTCAACTATCCCCGTTGATATTTATCAACGTCTGTAAGCAGCTAATCGTCTGGATTTCATTTTACTTTCATTATTCGAGAACTTCAAGATCTCCAATGGTATCTGTTCTTTCAAACATGTCTGAAAGAACAGATATCATCTTTATATGATATTAAAATATTATCAATAAAATTTACTGGCCAGTTAGGCACTGATCATAACAGTGCTGCCAACAACAACTTTTGCCATATTTAGAAAGAAGTTATGGAAATAATTTAGGGGTGAAATTTATAAAGCATGTTAATTGTAACTTTAACTCTTTCTTAAATATATTCCAGGAACAACTCCAACCTTATTTTTTAACAATAAAACAAGGGCAAAACTGAACAGAAAGATAAACACTGGATCATTCCTGGCACTAAAGTATCTTGTGCTGAGAGGAAAACTCTGTGTTATTCAGTGGCTATGAACACAGAACCCAGTAATAAGCAATGGAAAAAGATCCTTGTGCAGACAGTGCATGCACCAACAACAGTGTATATCTTGCTTTGCTCCACATTTCTGAAGATTCTCCTCTGTGATGTGTTCTATGGAAGATGATGAATGACAGAAGCCACCAACTGTTTGTCTCACTGCAGATCAACATACATACTACATTTCAAACAATATAAAAATGTTGCATATTCCCTGCCTCTGTTACATAAAACTGCGATCCACTTGTAGAAATATCTGGCCTCAATACAAAAACATTCACTATTTTTGAAATGTACTAATAGTTATCCCAATACACCTATGTTCACAGTCCCACAACCTTTTTCTCACACCACTACTTAGTCTTCCCACAGGTCAACTTACCTATGATATTACAGATATGTGGCATTTTCCCCACATTTATTGCAGAAAACTGCAGTCTACATGTTTAATATTGTGCCTCAGTACCAATACATTCTGCAGTCTTGATACATACGCACACCTTTTCCAATATACTAATGTACAAATTCCCACAACGTTTTTGCCACACCACCACTTGATCTCCCTGTAGATCAATTTACTTCACAGATTTCATCTAACCACAAAGTACTGTACTCCTCGCACCTAACTTACATAGATCTTGATCAGTGTCTCCTTGTTTTAACAGCATGTAACAACAAAATTTTGAGAATGCTTTCTAATAGGAGCTTGTACAAATCTACAAAACGATAAACAAAAAGACTATTGTGGTAAGTGGTATAAATTAATCACAATAGTTTAAAAGCAGGTACATGTCACTGATAAAAACTGTACTAGTAATTACTACTCACAGCCTTGAATCACTGAAACCAGAATGGCACGATACAAGGTGCAGTTAAGGACAAAAAAGACACTTGTATGTATTATTTTTTATTTGAAATTTTGCTTCTTAGTACAACAATTATCTGCCCCATTGCTTCTAATTTTTATAGTGGCTCAATCTGCTTAAAATAAGGTACCAATGATAACAAAAACTTTGTGTCCTGACATTCGGCTTGTGACTCCCATCATTTTGATCTTTCTTGCTTCCATTTCAAGCAGCTCTCTCTCAAAACTAGCAGATTGTCTTTTCTTCGCTGACTGTGTCAGTGATGGTATAGGTGGTGATGTGGCATCCAGACAGTTGTGGTCTTCTGCACTGGGCAGGAACTCCTCAGTCACAACACAATCAATGGTGCCATTGAAGACTACACTTTCACCAGGATCAGTTTCTGGCACTTCAGTGTCACTGCCACCATTTGATTACAGCGATTGTTGACATTCAAGTACCATATTTGTTCCAGTATCTTATGTCCTTCAGAAACATTAACTCCTGAAAATAACACAACTTGCTACTCCATGCACTAGCTGCATCACCTGACGATGTTATTGGTTTCTTCTCCAGTTCTCTTCGGAAACAGTCCCTTGAGGATTTACATTTTTTTGGCATCTTCTTCTGAAACCAGGTAAGCAAGTATGTAATGAAAGTTAACTTTGTGACTGTGTATTTATATCTTTCCTTAAATTAATTTTGTGACCCATTAATTGTGCTAAGATGAAAGTAGGTATATGTAAAAAAAAAAAAAAAAGACTGCAGGGTACTGGGAAATATTAGCCAAAATAAAAGGAAAATGTCCTCAGTTTTTCCACTTGAGCAAAAATGATACAAAATAAGAAGAAAGTGATACTTGTTATTCTACAAATTATACGCCACTTAATATTTAAGTACCAATGTAAAGCAGCTAGCTAATTCTTTGGCTTCTTACTTGTATTAATATGGTACAAAACCTGAGTCACCTACCAGAACAGTATTCAGGCTTTAAACACACATATAACAGTTTCAAAATTTATAATCAGAGCAACATAAGCAGCAGTGACTAATGTAATCCACATACACTGCATCTACCACAACATATCATTAGGAAATTTACTGTATATTACTTGGATTTCAAAACATCCCTGCATAACATAACAATCTAATACTAGGTAGCATAATTACAGTCTTCTTAACGTTGTTGAAAAAATGAAATGATATTTCATTATATGTACATAATGAGACCGCCTACTGCAGTTAACAAATGACAAACTATACCAGAATGTTCAGGAATGTGTAAGAACATGACAATTTCCCATTCCAGTCCTTACATTACATTTACAAAATGCAGAAAACGAAAAGCAAACGTAGAATGGCTGGTGACATGAAAAAAAGAGTAATCTTTTTAGACATGAATTTGTAAAGATGAATGAAATCTGATATTGAGTGCAACGTCTACATTTGCACACCTCATATTTAGCAGACATATGGTTATAAAAGTCAAAACTGCAGCTTATATTCAGAAAAGCTTTATTTTAATGATAAACAATTCCCTAAAGTCTATTTTAGTGTGTACTGTTTAAATAAAATAGATGCCAATTATATTACTACACATGGTAATGTAAAATGCGTCTTAAACAGTAGTTCTAAACAAATATTTAAAAAGTCTCATACATATTTAATCAATATTGACAACTGTAAAACGGAATCAGAAAAGAAACAAAATAACTGCAAGGAGTTGAATTTGTAACTGATTTTTTCCTTTGATGTATAATTCTTGTAACTGTAGTTTGGTTTCTTTTTCCCTATATTTTATCCTTGCTACCTTCAGAACTTCAAACAGAATATTCGCTGTTATTTGTAAAAAGCTCTGTGTAAACTCCCAAATGCTATAATCATAGGTTTTCCTTTCTTCAGCCTATTTTCTAAGATAAGCATCAGGTCAGTATTCCTTTATGTGTTGTTACATTTCTTAGAACCCAATTTGATCATCCCTCACATCATCTTCTACCAGTTTTTTCATTTGGCTATAAGCAATTAGTGTCAGTATTTTGCAACCACTTAATTATTTGTGCCATCGAAAACCAAGTTTGTATCATCAACATATCTTCTGTAGTAGATTATTTTATTTGAGATATGCTGGTAGGTTGAGAAGCATTTTTGTTCTGTATTGTTGATGCAAATGTCAGCCAATATCTGAGCAAAGCTACTTCCCATTCTCAAACCATCATGTTGTTGGTAAAGCTTGTTATTGAAACTAAAGTAATTAAGCTCTAGAATAACTGTAAGTATTTCTATGAGTTCATAGATCTCTGTAATACTACTTTTCTCATATTTAAGCAGATTTTTCTTACAATGTTAATAGTCTCTTTGACAGGGATGTTCGTGTACAGGTTGACTATGTCTAGTGATGTTAATTTAGCTGTTAGTGGGATGTGGATGTCTTTAATTAGCATCACTAGACATAGTGAACCTATACCCAAATGTCTCTGTCAAAGTGACTATTAGCGTTGTAAGAAACAATCTGCTTAGATATAAGAGAAGTATTATTGCAGAGATCTATGAACACATAGAAATACTCACAGTTATTCTAGAGCATAATTACTTTAGCTTCAGCAAAAAGCTGTACCAACAACATGGTGCTTTGGCAATGGGAAATAGCTTAGCTCAGATACTGGCTGTTATTTACGTCAACAATACAGAACAAAAATACTTCTCAACCAATCAGCATATCTCAAACTAAATAATCTACTACAAAAGATATTTGATGATACAATCTTGCTTTTTGAAGGTACAAAAAATGAAATTTATACATTAGCAGCAGATCTAAGCAAAATGCACAAAAACATGAAATTTAGAGTTGTACATGAAACTAGTAAAAGTAACTTTCTTCACCTGAAGATTTGTAATAGTAACCATGAACATCAATTTAGTATTTACAGAAAACCTACCACCACAGATGTCACAATTGTCACAGATGTCACAGAGCCATGCTTCACTGAATTGAAAAAGTACCAATGAGTGACACAGACAAAAAAAATAAATAAATAAAATAAAATCACTATAATTAAAACAGTTGCTTATAATTATGGATATGAACCCATAATAATAGAAAAACTCCACAACAAAATGCAAACAAAAACCACGGGTCCACTGAACAGAAATACAGACAACATGCACACCAAAACAAATATGTGTTCCACAGAAGGCAAACCTAAATAAGCTGCTCTCCCATACATAGGCCCAGTATCACACCAAATAGCAAACTTATTTAAAAAGAAAAATGTCATAATCAGCTTTTCCACAAATAATGAATTACAACAGAAAGTAATCCATGATGTAAATGCCTCCAACAGTCTCTACAGTAAATCAGGAATATACAAGCTCAAATGTGACACATGCCCAAAATTCTACATTGAACAGACAGGCAGAAGTTTTGTAGTTAGATATAAATAACAAATTGATGCTTTAAGGCTTGACACCTTGAACAAATCTGCATTTGCAGCCCATAATGCTGAAGAAAACCATTCGGTGAGAAATGTTCAGAACAACTTAAAAATTTTACCTCTAGCAGAAAAAGGAGCTACTACAAATATATGAGAAGAAATAGAAATACACACAAGTAAAAGCAGCACCCCAGACTATGTCCTTAATGAACGAACTGAGTTATCTGACACCCCTTTCTGAAAAATTTCCAAAAATTATTTTCCACTCACCAAAGCAAATAATATTCCTATACCTATCTGCAGATCAAGTGGCAAATTTATATTTTACTACAATTCTCATGATGCTAAATGTAAATAAATAATTCACTGTCTTATCCATATAAAACAAAATCTTTGACATGGAATGTCTTCATAGTGTAACAGTATTTTCTCTAAAATTCACAAAATCGGTGTCTCTCTGTACTAGTGTAAAATGTGTTTCAATTGCATAAGTGAATATATGATCCTTTTCCAGACATGGGGCATCTTTTAATGTTATGATATATCATAGCATCTTTGACCCTCATATACTTGTAAACACTTTGTATCTATCAAAATATGTGATGCATGTTAGAACTGTGTTCTGTGACAAATCTAAAGTTCTCAATGATACAAATTTACATGTGCAACGATAAGGATGTGACGGAAAAGTCTTCTGTGATAAATCTAAAGTGTTCAATGATACAAATTTGTGTGTGCAACAATAAGAATGTGGTGAAAACTACAAACATAATTTGTTGGATAAAAACTGTGAAAACAAATACTCCAGACTGACATTTCACGTAAGTCTCATTCCACTGCAAATCGTTAACGCAACCTTGTGTGTAATTTGCTTATAATTACTTACTATTTATATTTTAGGACAACTAATCAATAAAAATGCACCACATGTTCTAATGAAAGCCATCTGATGATGAATTGCAATTATTCAAAACTGGTAATGGTACCTTTTGAATAAAGAAATTTAAAATAAATTTGTGTCTGGTTGCTGTCTCAACACAATCAACATCTCTTTTTTTTTAAGTCTCTCTGTCTGTACTTATATGTATAAAATTATATTGATTTGGGCTTTTAATAGCATATACAGATTTTTTACCATTATTTTCGCCCGATACACCAACAAATGGGTGAGATTTATTTTTATTATTAACTGCAAAGCATAAATTTTATACACTCCACTTGTAGGAAAATCTGCCCATTGTCATTTAAAATAATTTGTATTTCTTCTCCCTTTTCTCTTATTTTTTGTTCCTTCTCCAAAAATATTCTTGTATTATTCCTTCAAAGATTTTGTATTATCCAAACATTCTACTTTTCTTTCTTGTATACTAAAATTTTTTATTTCTTATTCTCGTTTATTAGTGGTTTCAAAAAATACCTTATTAATTGGCTCAATTTCTTTAATATTAAATGTATAAAGTTTGCTGTGGTTATTTATTCTTTATCTACACACAAATGGAATAATAATAATATTGGTTTTTATTTCTTTCAGTGTTGTAGAAAATAAGCTATAGAATTTAGAAAAATATGTGTCTCCAGATTTTGCTAAACATGTTGTTTTACATAAATTACATGCTCTATCTCTTCGAAAATTTCTATGTAATTAATGAGGAAGCTATTAAATTAAATCCAGATAAAATGAATTTAACTGATTTTTCTTTTTCTTTATGTATTAATATAGTTATAAATTGTAGCTTATGATCTTGTAATTCCATTTTCATTAGCTAATGTAGAAACGAAAATTTCCTTTACTCATTTATCATGACAATTCAAAAATCTATAATAGGGTTGCCAAGTTGTTTGTTAACTACTGGACTCAATAATTGGCAAATGAATTTATTGTGTTTTCTTACTATAGAATTAGAATTAATCCAAGTTAAATGGTCTTTTCCTACAGAATTATTATTGTTAACTTTGCATTACAATCTTCTTTACATTCTCTTTGGATACAAAAATTAAAATTATTTGTTAAATATTTGCACATTTCTTCTTTGTTAAAAATATCTGCAAAATCATGTTATGTCTACATCCAATAAATAGTAGTGTTCCTTTTAAGTTCTTGCAATATTTGTGGTGGTTTGGTTAATACCATATCAAACTTAGCAACTGCTAATTCTATTTTGTAAGAAATAATAACTGGATTAGTATATTTACCTCATATTAAATCCATATGTATGTTAATAGCTGGTTCAGTTCCTTTACATCTTGTTGTATTCGAATCCAAAAGAAGAGGCATCTTAGCTTTAACAGAATGTTCAGCAGAATAAAATTTATAAAATACTCCTCACAAGAAACTATTAAATGAGCCACATATTTCTTTCTTAACTAAACTTGCTTTTTGCCTGCATCTTTTGTACAGTGTATTAAATCTGTAATTCTAACTACCACAATATTATTGCAGAATGGTTCTGTAATTGATTTAAATTGTTCTAACTTTTCTTCTGCATTTGTGTAGATAATATCTCTAATATTTGTAATAGATTATTATTATCTAAGTTTTCTGTCAGTAGCCATAAGCCAAATCTTCCATTGGTTGGTTTCACTTTTTTTCCCAAAAGTTCTGTTTAGAATATTTCTTTTTATTACTAGTCGACATTTTATTTTCGACTGCCATTATAGAGGAAAAAAGTTACTAGATTCATGTAAAAGTAGTTAGAATTGGAAATGTAAAGTTACCATTAAAAGACAAAGCTTAATTGTTTTAGAAAATAGTTGAAATTAGGGTAGTTGAAGCATAGTGACGTGATTTTTCTACCTATCTGAAGTAGATTTAGAACATCCAAATGAATTACATGATTTACTTAAAAATTTACCAATAGCTCCTGAAATAAAATTGTACCAGAAACTAAAGTAGGTAAATTGTTGACTACTTTGAATAACAAATATAATTATGTAGTTCACTATAGAAATCTTTAAGAGTAGCTGTCTCTTGGAACAAAAAAAAAATACATAGAGTCTTAAAATTAAAACAATCAGATTCATTGAAGTAACACATAGATTTAAATAGAGATATGGGAACTAAAGCCAAAAATTATTTTGAAAAAGTGTCTACAAAATAACGAATAATTCAATATTTGGAAAAACGATGGAAAACATAAGAAACAGAGTGGATACAAAATTAGTGTGAGATGGAGATGAATTTGACAAATTTATAGCTAAACCAAACTTTGAAGGAAGAACTATATTTAATGAAAATCTTGTTGCTATTCATGTGAATAAAACAGAAATTGTGTTTTATCATAAAATATCTGAATAGTGGCATAAACTTAATTCTATTTCATAGGAACTTAAAAATGTGTGCACGAATCTAATTGTCTCACAGAGATAACTTGAAACATAACATGTGTTCAATTTAAAATTTCTTCAAGTTCTCTAATACTTGATATCCTGAGGTTTTTGAATGTATTTATTTATATCTTTTTCTTTGCCATTTCACCAGTTCTCCCTGGGGCAACAATCTAAGAAACAATGATTCTGAATACTTTTAATAATTCGCAGGTTACTGGAATGTCTCTCTGCAAACAGAAAATGGCTGTTAGAAGGTGAACAAAATTAGCATTATTAGCAGAATATGTTTATTTGTTAAGAGTCTCAAAATTTGTGCCATTAATTACTTTAATTCCCACAACAGGTCGCACACCAACAGTCACATTGTGACATCTCAAAAATTACGAATTTTAAGACGTCACTGTAAAGAAATAATGTGGATCATGCTCCACAAATGTATTTTTTCCTAATGCACAGAGCTGCCAAGAGAGCTAGCTGCTGCAACGGTACTGTATTGGAGAAAGAAGAGTGGCAGTGGAAGCTGAATCTAGAGAATTTTTTAATTGCTACATTGCTTTTCGTTTTCCATAGAAATTTCTAACTATCCCATAGTTAGTATACTAAATTTGTATGTGTCAGTTGGCTTGCCTATAGGATGCTGTAAAGTCATATTACCTCTAACCCTCTGCCAGGCACTTTATTATGAATAGCAGAGTAAACACATAAATGTAGATATATTTTGATTTTTCACATTGCACATTTGTTTTTAATGTTGCTCGTTTATGTTATTTTAGTTTTTAACTTTGCTCTTCAATGTTAATTTTATTTGTAACCTACTTTGGCTTATGCCAAAGGCGAAATTTTCTTTTGTATTTATTTATTTTTTCGTATTTTGTTGACGTTAAAATCAATGTGCTGACAGTCTCGAGCCTCACTGCGAGAGGCAGAAAAATAATTTTAATTGTCAAGATACAGAACACTAAGGACCATCCAGAGGCAGAACGACTGCTTAAGATGAAAGAAATACATCAAACAATGAAGGAAACTTCCAATACGGGTGCTTGCTTCAAATTTTAAGAAGCAGGCTGCTAATGGGGATGTTCGGCTGCCGTTCAGTTACGAATATGCCCAATACTTTCAGTCTGTAAGTGTCCATGACTTCATTTTTTGAGAGAAGAGTTTCTGCCATCTCCTCTTCTGATCAAATGCTCAAGCAGAATAACGTCCTTCAAAGTAAACAACGTTAACTATGAACTCCTTAACAACAGTGATAGCATAGAAGATCCTCATTTTGATTTTGAACGAAATAATATTTCGACATTACAAAAAGAATACGATCCATATAAAGAACACAGTGACGGCAAAGTGAAGCATAGCAAACAAAACAGTATAGGTACTATGATGATTCCACTGTAGTATACCGAAAGTTTGAAGTCCTTTACTTCGGAGGTCTAACAACTGAAAAACCATCACCCGGATTGTGAGCAACCTCTCTTTCACGTAGCACCTACGAGGAAAACCTGGCAGCCGAAAATAATGAAACACCAAAAGAAAAAAACAATCAAAAGCAAAAACCTTTCCTAATTATGGCCAAGAATAATTCTCTTTACAGGCAGAAAAGAGTTATCAGCTAGGATTATTAATCCACCATGTCAAAACTGTTCTTAAAATTAAATATGGCAGGAGATTGTTGTTTTCAGCTTACTGGAAAAGAGAGTCTAAGAACGTGACTAAATGGTAGGCCGTTCTGTCGAAACAAAAGCTCAATAGGGGTGTCCGACGAAAGACAGATAGCTGAACCATGCATTCTGTTTCGAAAAGAATGGACATCGATTGAGGCTCTGTAAAAGTTTTTATGTCTACTTTGTATATTAATCGACGAACAGTTCCAGCTAGCCTCGAAAAAGTTAAGAGATGGGTTTTCATTAGAGGATCTGCGCAGCAAACAAGATAATCATGGCTTAACATTAAAAATGACATCCGCGGAAATATTAAACCAACCCCTCGCATTAAGAGTCGCTATCTACGACCGCAGATGACCCGTGAATGTATGGTAGGAGGAAGAACTATTGTGCGCAGTATATCTTTTTTGTGCCCCAAAAATGATATATGTGGGTTTGTCATAGCAACAGGAATTCTGATGACGTTATCAAGCAGCAAAGGAATGACGAGTATCCCTTACACCAAGTGGAGAAGAACCTTGTAAGAGAGAAAAAAAGAATGTTTTCTATTAAAAACGTAAATTGTCTAGTGACTCTGAGAAATCGGAACAAAGAGCATGCTGTTTGTGGCACTGGGGAGATGAAAGTAAAGTGGCCATCGAAATCGCCACATGTGTGTAGAAATAAAATCACAGTTATTGTTATACAACGCACAGACAACTACTACATAATTATATGTAAAGAGAATAGCTAATTTTTTCTTTAGATACTTCATTGCTTAACAAGTATAAAACAGCCACAACTCATAATCAGGTTCCTGTTAGCTAACAGAGCAACGTGATAACTCCGCACTGTTTCGATGATTAAGAAAAATTATACAATAGTAAATTTTAAAATGATTGTATTTTCAGCAGAATTTTGGGTAAATGCTTAAATCACACATAGGAATCATGAGAATACTAACAGTTTCACTCTTTTTCTTATTAATAGTGGTGATCAAAAAGTTTCCGTTCTAAGTCCTTAAAGTCCAGAATCGGAATGCCATAAAGGCAAAATCACCGTGAACATTGAGGCAATCATCCCACTGACGCAACAGGTTGAAGAAACCCCTTTTGCTATAACACAGTGTCGTGCTGCGTGAAGAAGTCCGTAAGTGCCTGCTGCATATCCTCGCCCTTTAGAAATCATCGACTCTTCAAGGCCTTTTTTAAGAGATCAGAGTCATGATAATCGCGGGCGGCCGGAGTGGCCGTGCGGTTCTAGGTGCTATAGTCTGGAACCGCGAGACC
This sequence comes from Schistocerca cancellata, assembly GCF_023864275.1. NCBI lineage: Eukaryota > Metazoa > Arthropoda > Insecta > Orthoptera > Acrididae > Schistocerca > Schistocerca cancellata. The sequence continues at coordinate 498,068,098 of NC_064626.1, read as the reverse complement.
GCTATGGTCGCAGGTTCGAATCCTGCCTCGGGCATGGATGTGTGTGATGTCCTTAGGTTAGTTAGGTTTAAGTGGTTCTAAGTTCTAGGGGACTGATGACCTGAGAAGCTGAGTCCCATAGTGCTCAGAACCATTTTTTTTTTTTTTTTTGATAATTGCATCGAGAGATATCAGGAGTATAATGAGGGTGCTCGAGTGTCACCCACTTGACTTCGCGTAACTTCTGCTTCACGACATTTGCGTTATGGGGACGTGCGTGATAATGAAGCAGCAGCCCTGACTGGCGCCCCAGTCCAAAACAGTGGTTTTCGACTCACACGCAGCCAGATACACATTATTCATTATCAGATGGATGTTTACCGGTGTTTATCCTTCACCAGCCGACAAGAGAATAACAAAACGACGATCCCGTATGGACGCATTTGGTAATAACGTTGCCATAGTTCAAGTTTCCTCAATTACCATGTGCACGCTGGAAAGATACGAATACTTATTCACCCGCTTCTGAATCGCGCTTATTTGGATATTAGCTGCAGCAAAAGAAAAATAGCACGTTGTTCCTGTACGGTCGTATTTGGTAATACCGTCACCATAGTTGATTTGCCGCAGTCGTTCTTCATCCCTGTCATCTAGGGCCAGTGGTACACCACAGATGTCACGGCGCAAGTTTTGGATAGCGCTTTTTTCTATGCTCGGTATACTTTAACCATGGAACCATACGCACAATTGACAAAACTGAGCCGTTTCGCTAAAGCTTCTACCCTTGCCCCGGAGGCGAATGGTCTTACTCTTTCGGACGGCAGATGAATCGCTCTGTTATCTGCGCTACGACAACGACTGCACTGTTTCCCGCGTCCCCGAGAGACGCTTTATATTCCGTCCACTGTTAGTGCTGCTACCTACCGTCTGTGAGGTGGTTATTCGACTTTGACGTCGAACATATGCGGTGGTCACATTACTGTGACAGCATAGGGATTGAAGCAATCTCTGCTGGTTGCCTGCCATTTCGGTGACGCATTCCACTATCTTACGCTACAAACAAAACATTACATAGTAATGGTGATTCGCCAACTGTGGTGCAGACAGAGTAATGAAAAATAATTACGTCGTCATCAGCAACATATTTACTGAAAATATGATTAATGGCATCCTAAACTATTACCTCGGGTCGTAAGTGTCCCATGCATGGTTGTTGTTCAGTTGAAATAAATATCCGATCAGATCACTACGTGTCACGAGAATCGGAACCACCAGTGTACAAGGAGGTGGGGAGTACTGTAACAGCAGAATGGGTAGGTCAGGAGAGCTCAGTGACTTGGAACGTGGTGTAGTCGTGGGATGTCACTTCAGTAACATGTCTATCAAGGATATTTCAGACCTTTTAAAGCTGACCAACTCAATTGTTGGAAACATGATTGTGAAGTGGTGGCGCGAAGGGTCACCAGCAGCTAAACCAGGACCAGGTAGATCTCATGTTGTGACGGAACGAGGGACCGTTGAACACTGCGGAGGGTGGGCGTAAAAAGCCGCATGGAAACAGCGGAAGCAGTCACTCGTGAGTTCCAAAGTACTACCACCTGCCCACCTGGCTCAATGACTGTGCATAGGAAATTAAAAAAAAAATTAGGGTACAACGGGCGAGCAGCTACTCAAAAGCTACGCATTTTTGTAGCCAGTACCAAGCTATGCTTGGAGTGAAGTGAAGCGCGACACCACAGGACAATGAATGACTGGAAGCGATTGATTTGGAGTGTTGTATTACCCTATACTCTCTGGCAATCCGATGGAAGGGTTTGGCGAATGCTTGGCCAACGTTACCTCCTACTGTCATGTGTAGTGCCAACAGTGGAGTACCAAGGAGATAGTGTTACAGTATGGGGGCGTTTTAAGTAGTTAGGATATGGTACTTTTACTGTGTGGAAGTAAACGCTAACTGCGGAAGGATATGACCATATCTTACAGCAATGTGTAGTGCGTACAACAGAGAAACGGAACAGTTCGGAGACGATGACTGTTCTCATCAGCATGACAACTTACGCTGTCAGAAAGCAAAATATGGGAAGCAATGTTTGTGGACAATAACATTCCTGAATCTAATGGAGAAACTCTTGGGATGAGTTTGGTTCTTGAGAAAGACTGGACTGTCATTCGTCTGTAGACATTCAGACACTTCACTGAAAGTGTCCCCAACAGAGTTCAAGACGTCATAAAGATGAAGGATGAACACACCCAGTATTAATGTCCACTAACAGGTGTCCAGAAATTTTTATCAAATAGCGTATTTTTTGTAGTGAAATAAGCCTCTGTGATTAGCAACGTAGGTACTGAGAGATTATAGGTTCCTACATTTTGCCGAAACCAAAACAAAAGAACCACTTGCTTCGAAAATCTGTCATCTGGAAGGTCTTGTACCGTCTACAGCTTAAATCGGCACATCCCCACATTCAGGAGGTCGTTACACACATTGCTGGAAAGGCGTTTGTCTTCTGAGATACACTATGTCATCAAAAGTATCCGGACACCCCAAAAACATATGTTTTTCATATTAGGTGCATTGTGGTGCCACCTACTGCCAGGTACTCCATATCAGCGACCTCAGTAGCCATTAGACATCGTGAGAGAGCAGAATGGGGCGCTCCACGGAACTCACGGACTTCGAACGTGGTCAGGTGATTGGGTGTCGCTTGTATCATATGTCTGTACGCGAGAGTTACACACTTCTAAACATCCCTAGGTCCACTGTTTCCGATGTGATAATGAAATGGAAATGTGAAGGGGCACGTACAGCACAAAAGCGTACAGGTCGACCTCGTCCGTTGACTGACAGAGACCATCGACAGTTGAAGAGAGTCGTAATGTGTAATAGGCAGACATCTATCCAGACCATCACACAGGAATTCCAAACTGCATCAGGATCCACTGCAAGTACTATGACAGTTATGCGGCAGGTGAGAAAACTTCGATTTCATGGTCGAATGGCTGCTCATAAGCCACACATCGCACCGGTAAATGCCAAACGACGCCTCGCTTGGTGTAAGGAGCATTGGACGATTGAATAGTGGAAAAACGTTGTGTGGAGTGACGAATCACGGTACATAATATGGCGACCCGATGGCAGGGTGTGGGTATGGCGAATGCCCGGTGAACGTCATCTGCCAGGGTGAGTAGTGCCAACAGTAAAATTCGGAGGCGGTGGTGTTATGGTGTGGTCGTGTTTTTCATGGAGGGGGCTTGCACGCCTTGTTGTTTTGCGTGGCACTATCATAGCACAGGCCTACATTGATGTTTGAAGCACCTTCTTGCTTCCCACTATTGAAGAGCAATTCGGGGATGGCGACTGCATCTTTCAACACGATAGAGCACCTGTTCAAAATGTACGGCCTGTGGCGGAGTGGTTACACGACAGTAACATCCCTGTAATGGACTGGCCTGCACAGAATCCTGACGTGAATCCTATAGAACACCTTTGGGATGTTTTGGAACGCCGACTTCGTGCCAGGCCTCACCGACCGATATCGGTACTTCTCCTCAGTGCAGCACTCCGTGAATGATGGGCTGCCGTTCCCCAAGAAACGCCGACTTCGTGCCATAAGCAGGGATGGCTAGAGGATAAATGTAAGGATGTAGAGGCTTATCTCACTAGGGGTAAGATAGATACTGCCTACAGGAAAGTTAAGGAGACCTTTGGAGAAAAGAGAACCACTTGTATGAATATCAAGAGCTCAGATGGAAACCCAGTTCTAAGCAAAGAAGGGAAAGCAGAAAGGTGGAAGGAGTATGTAGAGGGTCTATACAAGGGCGATGTACTTGAGGACAATATTATGGAAATGGAAGAGGATGTAGATGAAGATGAAATGGGAGATATGATACTGCGTGAAGAGTTCGACAGAGCACTGAAAACCTAAGTCGAAATAAGGCCCCGGGAGTAGACAACATTCCATTAGAACTACTGACAGCCTTGGGAGAGCCAGTCTTGACAAACCTCTACCATCTGGTGAGCAAGATGTATGAGACAGGCGAAATACCCTCAGACTTCAAGAAGAATATAATAATCCCAATCCCAAAGAAAGCAGGTGTTGACAGATGTGAAAATTACCGAACTATCAGTTTAATAAGCCACAGCTGCAAAATACTAACACGAATTCTTTACAGACGAATGGAAAAACTAGTAGAAGCCGACCTTGGGGAAGATCAGTTTGGATTCCGTAGAAATATTGGAACACGTGAGGCAATACTGACCCTACGGCTTATCTTAGAAGCTAGATTAAGGAAAGGCAAACCTACGTTTCTAGCATTTGTAGACTTAGAGAAAGCTTTTGACAATGTTGACTGGAATACTCTCTTTCAAATTCTGAAGGTGGCAGGGGTAAAATACTGGGAGCGAAAGGCTATTTACAATTTGTATAGAAACCAAATGGCAGTTATAAGAGTTGAGGGGCACGAAAAGGAAGCAGTGGTTGGAAAGGGAGTGAGACAGGGTTGTAGCCTCTCCCCAATGTTATTCAATCTGTATATTGAGCAAGCAGTGAAGGAAACAAAAGAAAAATTCTGAGTAGGTATTAAAATCCATGGAGAAGAAATAAGAACTTCGAGGTTCGCCGATGACATTGTAATTCTGTCAGAGACAGCAAAGGACTTGGAAGAGCAGTTGAACGGAATGGATGGTGTCTTGAAGGGAGGATATAAGATGAACACCAACAAAAGCAAAACGAGGATAATGGAATGTAGTCGAATTAAGTCGGGTGATGTTGAGGGTATTAGATTAGGAAATGAGACACTTACAGTAGTAAAGGCGTTTTGCTATTTGGGGAGCAAAATAACTGATGATGGTCGAAGTAGAGAGGATATAAAATTAGACTGGCAATGGGAAGGAAAGCGTTTCTGAAGAAGAGAAATTTGTTAACATCGAGTATTGATTTAAGTGTTAGGAAGTCGTTTCTGAAAGTATTTGTACGGAGTGTGGCCATGTGTGGAAGTGAAACGTGGACGATAAATAGTTTGTACAAGAAGAGAATAGAAGCTTTCGAAATGTGGTTCTGCAGAAAAATGCTGAAGATTATATGGGTAGATCACATAACGAATGAGGAGGTATTGAATAGAATTAGGGAGAAGTGAAGCCGGCCGCGGTGGCCGTGCGGTTCTAGGCGCTCCAGTCCGGAGCCGCGCTGCTGCTACGGTCGCAGGTTCGAATCCTGCCTCGGGCATGGATGTGTGTGATGTCCTTAGATTAGGTAGGTTTAAGTAGTTCTAAGTTCTAGGGGGCTGATGACCACAGCAGTTGAGTCCCATAGTGCTCAGAGCCATTTGAACCATTTTTTTTTGGAGAAGAGAAGTTTGTGGCACAACTTGACTAGAAGAAGGGACCGGTTGGTAGGACATGTTCTGAGGCATCAAGGGATCACCAATTTAGTATTGGAGGGCAGCGTGGAGCGTAAAAATCATAGAGGGAGACCAAGAGATGAATACACCAAGCAGATTCAGAAGGATGTAGGTTGCAGTAGGTACTGGGAGATGAAGAAGCTTGCACAGGATAGAGTAGCATGGAGGGCTGCATCAAACCAGTCTCAGGACTGAAGACCACAACAACAACAACACTTCGTTCCAGGCCTCACCGACCGACATCGATACGTCTCCCCAAAGCAACACTCCGTGAAGAATGGGCTGCTATTCACCAAGAAACCTTGCACCTGATTGAACGTATGCCTGCGAGAGTGGAAGCTCTCATCAAGGCTAAGGTTGGCCCAACACCATATTGAATTCCAGCATTACAGATGGAGGGCGCCACGAACTTATAAGTAATTTTCAGCCAGGTGTCCGGAAACTTTTGATCACATAGCGTACATACTTCATGCTGGTGTTATAACTGCCTTTAAGTGAAACAGTCACCTTGAGGTGGCACGCTTCAAGAAAATAAAACTGTTCACCCTGATGTTTTCCTGTTTCCAGTAAGATGGTCACCATGTCTTCGAAACGTGATGTGTGACGGTAACATTCTGACTGGAGACGGACACAATACAGGAGGCTTTCTGTTTGGCTGTCGCTTCTCATCTTTTTTAACATGAGATACCTGTCAGTAATCTCGCATAAACAGAAAGTATCTACTCACTCTGAACCCCATTTACAAACGCAATCAGTCATTTGAAAATAATACAAAGACGAAGGCTATGCTAGCATTTCTAAGTCCACTTTTCCTAGAAGTAAGGGCCGTCAGTACCACTGTCGAATTACTGGTTTAAATGCTCTGCACACGCTTTAGAGACGAGGAAGGGAAATGTACACCTGTTGCAGTCGAGGAAGGACTGATGGAATATTGAGGTTTCAAGTCCCATCGACGCACTAGGTCATTGGACAGGGAGTACAAGACCGGATTCGGCGAGGGTTGGGGAAATGTACTGTCCGTGCACCTTCGATTGAACCATGCCGGCATTTTTCTTATGTGATTTGGGGAAACCACGAGAAAACTAAATTTGAATGACCAGTCGGGTATTTGAATCCCTGCCCTCCCGAGCATGTTAACAGCTTCGACAACTCATTCAGTGTTGTGGCTGGAGCAATCAAAAGAAACGGGTCTACGACATGGCTGGCGAAACTTATCAGGAACCTCTGGGAAGAAAATGACGAAGTTGAGAGACTTTGAGCCAGTGAAAGACTTTTATCTTCCAACTTCCTCTATCATCCGTGAAACGACGCAAGCGAACTATGTTGGATTCGTGTGATGCCGCAAGCGGCTCGCCACTTCTTCCTTACATCCCGCGAGGAGGAAGGAAATGTTTATGCTTCTGGTGTCACTGTGCGTCTAATCATAGCAGCGGAATGCTTGGTGACACACACACCGCGCGATAACTGTGTCACTGTTGTCGCTGAGCGCAGCGAAAGTCGCGTATACCGGTACAGAGCGCTGTGAAGTGATATCGGGTACCGGGTGCTTGTCTGCGATACGAGCTTCCGGGTTAGTAAGAAGCGCCGTTTGAGAAAGAAGTGAGGTGTTGCTTGGCCTTCTGTACGCTAAACAACTACTATTACAAAAAGCACAAATGGACGAAAGTTTTCTCACACAGTTATTAGTTTTGAACAATTTAGGATCTTCAAAAATCAGCATGTTGTGACAAGTCATTTTTAAACACAAGAGTTTGATAACTGAAAGATACATGTTCTGACAATAAGAAAAGTCTAATAGAAAAAAATGTATGTGTATCCGAGTAGAGAAAATAGCGATTAACACAATTTATAGCCTTAAATATGTAATTTTGTTGCCAAGAAGCGACAAAAAATGGGGTAATGCAACACAAAATACGAAATATTTTACTGTTATAGAATCATTTTGCGATGACCACAGACGTGAGGATAGTGAAAGTGGCCGAAAGAAGTTAGTTTTCTAATGAAGAACAGCTGTAGCACCAAATAAACTGTTTAAAAAACAAAAGGCTTATGATCTTCCTGGGCAATGTATTCCCCTAATTAAAAAGATTCTCTTGCACAAAGTTACTCATACAAATGGCTCTGACCACTATGGGACTTAACAGCTGAGGTAATCAGTCCCCTAGAACTTAGAACTACTCGAACCTAACTAACCTAAGGACATCACACACACCCATGCCCGAGGCAGGATTCAACCTGGGACCGTAGCTGTCGCGCAGTTCCAGACTGAAGCGCCTAGAACCGCTCGGCCACCGCGGCCGGCTACTCATACAGGGTAGGTTCCTCAAAGTTGTACTGAGAACGTCGTAAGAAGACTTCTGTCGTTTATAGTTATATTTTAATCTCTTGGCGTGAATAGCTGAATGGCTTGCGTTGCATCCGCACTTATATTCTTCCGTATATCAAGAAATGGTTTATTACAGAGCGCGGTGTCGCAGTGGGTGAGACGGTGGACTCGCTTTCATAAGAGAAGTGCTCAAATCCCCCGACCGTCATTCATATTTTAGGTTTACTTTTTTCCCCCGAACTGATTCAAGCGAATGCTGAGAGGTAGCTCTTTTGGATAGGGCATTGCCTTTTTAGTTTCCAGCTTTAGCCCCATTTCTATCCCGGCGTGAACCAGACATTAAACACTAAATTTCATTCTCTTATTTTAAGTGCTTCCTTCAGTTATGCTTCGGTGGTTGTCCAGGCTCATGTTAGTATTGATCAACATTTCTTTTTCAATAGGCTTGACGTCTACTTAAGGTGAACAGGTTTGGAAACAGCGCGGGATGTAGTACAACAACAGCCACAGAATGATCATGATGTGTGCCACAGATCATCATCCTGTTTCGTCATCTGCAGTTCACAAGAGATCAATGCCTTAATGCAATTTCTTCTTGTTCTTCTTTCATCACGTTTGAGATCTTTGCCTGTTAGGCCCTCCTGCTTGATATTATCTTGCCACTTCTCCGCTGTCTTCCTGAAGGTCTTCTGTCCATTGGGCAATAACTGATCATTAATTTCGGTATTTGATCGTCTCCCATTTTTGTGGTGTGGTGTTTATAGTTGTTCCTGTATTCCTTAATGTCCTCATTTAAGCTTTTCATTTGCATTTATTTTCTGGTATCAGTGTTCATCCTCCTCTCGGATTTAGTGTACCCAGCTACTCTTCTAAGGAATCACATACCAGATCCTTCAATTCTTTGTTCATTTCTTTTTCTTACGGCTACAACTCAATTATGTGTGTCATAGTTTGTACCGACGTCCTTTTCTACAAGTAATGTCACATTTCTTACTTTAGTTCTGGGAGCTATATATATTGTTCCGTTAATGTAATGAAATCTTTCTGCTTTTTTTATATGTCCATTTCTATTATGAAAGAGAGAGTATTTCCTAAGAAGATGAACGAATTTACACGTTCTATTATCTGATCATTATTATTATTTTGCTTGGAATTGGCTCCTGGTCCCTGAAGGCCATAACCTTTGTCGTAATAATAGGTTATATACGAGGATAATCCCAAGAGGAAGGTCTCCTATTTTTTTTAAGTACATAGACCTGATTATTTCTACAATGATTTACATCAGTTTACAGCTTGAACATTAAGCTTTTTTCGACATAATCACCATTTCTGTCGATGCATTTTTGTAGACGCTGTGGCAGTTTTTGTATGCTCATGTCATACCAGCTCGCCGCCATGCTGTTCAGAAAGTTATGAACCTCTTCTTTCACCTTGTCCTTGGAACTGAATCGCTATTCGGCCAACTGTTCTTTTAACCTGGGTAACAGGTGATAGTCATTGGGCGCCAAGTCAGGACTATATGGCGGGTGGGTGATTATGTTCCACTGAAACTGTTGCAGGAGAGCAACGGTTTGCCAAGCGATGTGTGGGCGAGCGTTGTCATGGAGAATGTGTACGCCCTTGCTCAACATTACTCTTCTTCGGTTCTGAATGCTCGTTTGAGTTTTTTCAGAGTCTCACAGTACCTGTCAGCGTTAATTGTGCTTCCAGCGATTCAGTTCCGACGACGAGGTAAAAGAAGAGGTTTATAACTTTCTGAACAGCATGGCGGCGAGCTGGTATGACATGCGAATACAAAAACTGCCACAGTGTCTACAAAAATGCATCGACAGAAATGGTGATTACGTCGAAAAATAGCTAAATTTTCAAGCTGTAAACTGATGTAAACCATTGTAGAAATAAACAGGTCTATGTACTTATAAAAAAGTAGGAGAACTTACTTTTGGGATTACCCTCGTATTTTAACTATTATGTATAAAATATGGGCACCTCTTTCGAGTGCGTTCTCGCTACCAGCAGTCAAAATTTGAAACTTAGTGCCTGATTAAGCTGCGTTCTGGAACGGGACTCAAACCCAGTAACTTTTACATTCGTGTGTGAGTGCTCTACCATCTTTTTCGATCTGTTTCTCTGTTTCTTCGTCTTCTTTCCGTCAACGATTCCGTGCGTACGTCGCGTGTACGTACAGGATGAAGAAAAATTCGCGCACTCGGACTTCGCAGCGCAATTCCTCACATACTAGCAATACAAAAATGTATCTCATAAAATTTCGTCCTGCGCATATTTCGGGCAATAAACGGGCGTTAAAGACAGGAAGTCTGGCAACACTGTAATCGAATGTACAGTAACTACCTTTATCAGGCTACGTAAAAGTGGTGTGCATTTGGCGCAATGGATAGCGTTTTGGATTAGCATGCAAGAGCTCGAGGGTTCGATTGTGAGTCAAGGCTTATTTGCTAAAAGTAGTCTGAATGGTACGGTATCTGGCGTCTTCATCGCCATACAACGACCACAGTGGGTCTTCTACAAAACATTTGCAGTTACGTACTACGAACACAAAAAAGGAAAAACAATCGTTTTCATTGGTCAGTTTTTAAAGAAGCCTTTTGTTCGTCGTGGACGCGAGTGGTTTAGCACCATCTACTAGATTCCAAACCTGTTATCTATGTATCCTCACCCAGTGGTACCATCGATTAATGCCAACTATTATTCTTGCCACATTCACGTCCATTATATTTCATTACAGCTTTACGTCACCGGTAGAGCTAGCAACATGCTTTGTAAATAATTTCGTTGGGACGACGACGTGCAAAAGGCTTCTTTAAAAGCTGACCAATGGAAACGATTGTATTTCCGTTTCTAAGTTCGTAGTACGTAACGCAAATGTTTTGTAGAAGACCTACTGTAATCGCCGTATGACGATTAAGACGCCAGATACCTTATCACGCAGACTGCTTTTAGCAAATAAAAACAAATAAACCAGGCCCAGAATCGAACTCTCGACTTACTGCGCCCTAACCCAAAACATTGCACCAACTGAACACCGCTACATTACATTCTAACAAAGGTAGTTACCGTACACGTGATTACAGTGTTGCCAGATTACTGCCCGAAATATGCACAAGATGAAATTTTGTGAGAGACATTTTTATATTACCAGTATTATAGAGGGTGCCCAGTGCCCTGGACGAAAACACTCAGCTAACGTGACAGCATATCTATGTTGAAAAATGTTCAAGTGTGTGTGAAATCTTATGGGACTTAACTGCTAAGGTCAACAGTCCGTAAGCTTATAGGCGGCCGGAGTGGCCAAGCGGTTCTAGGCGCTTCAGTCCGGAACCGCGTGACCGCTACGATCGCAGGTTCGAATCCTGCCTCAGGCATGGATGTGTGTGATGTCCTTAGGTTAGTTAGGTCTAAGTAGTTCTAAGTTCTAGAGGACTGATGACCTCAGAAGTCAAGTCCCATAGTGCTCAGAGCCATTTGAACCTAAGCTTACACACTACGAGGTGCATTCAAGTTCTAAGGCCTCCGATTTTTTTTTAATTAACTACTTACCCGAAATCTATGAAACTGGCGTTACTTCTCGACGTAATTGCCCTGCAGACGTACACATTTTTCACAACGCTGAAGCCCTGATTCCATGGCAGCGGCGAAGGCTTCTTTAGGAGTCTGTTTTGTCCACTGGAAAATCGCTGAGGCAATAGCAGCACGGCTGGTGAATGTGCGGCCACGGAGAGTGTCTTTCATTGTTGGAAAAAGCCAAAAGTCACTAGGAGCCAGGTCAGGTGAGTAGGGAGCATGAGGAATCACTTCAAAGTTGTTATCACGAAGAAACTGTTGCGTAACGTTAGCTCGATGTGCGGGTGCGTTGCCTTGGTGAAACAACACACGCACAGCCCTTCCCGGACGTTTTTGTTGCAGTGCAGGGAGGAATTTGTTCTTCAGTTACCGTAGTGCCCTTTGGAATGCAATGGGTAAGGATTACGCCCTCGATGTCCCAGAACATGAACACCATCATTTTTCCAGCACTGGCGGTTACCCGAAATTTTTTTGGTGGCGGTGAATCTGTGTGCTTCCATTGAGCTGACTGGCGCTTTGTTTCTGGATTGAAAGATGGCATCCACGTCTCATCCATTGTCACAACCGACGAAAAGAAGTCCCATTCATGCTGTCGTTACGCGTCAACATTGCTTGGCCACATGCCACACGGGCAGCCATGTGGTCGTCCGTCAGCATTCGTGGCACCCACCTGGATGACACTTTTCGCATTTTCAGGTCGTCATGCAGGATTGTGTGCACAGAACCCACAGAAATGCCAACTCTGGAGGCGATATGTTCAACAGTCATTCGGCGATCCCCCAAAACAATTCTCTCCACTTTCTCGATCATGTCGTCAGACCGGCTTGTGCGAGCCCGCGGTTGTTTCGGTTTGTTGTCACACGATGTTCTGCCTTCATTAAACTGTCGCACCCACGAATGCACTTTCGACACATCCATAACTCTATCACCACATGTCTCCTTCAACTGTCGATGAATTTCAATTGGTTTCACACCACGCAAATTCAGAAAACGAATGATTGCACGCTGTTCAAGTAAGGGAAACGTCGCCATTTGAAGTATTTAAAACAGTTCTCATTCTCGCCGCTGGCGGTAAAATTCCATCTGCCATACGGTTCTGTCATTTCTGGGACATATTGACAATGAACGCGGCCTCATTTTAAAACAATGCGCATGTTTCTATCTCTTTCCAGTCCGGAGAAAAAAAATCGGAGGCCTTAGAACTTGAATGCACCTCGTACTTAACCTAAATTATCTTAGGGACAAACACACACACCCATGCCCGAGGGAGGACTCGAACCTCCGCCGGGACCAGCCGTACACACATCTATGCTGCCCAGATACGACTCACTTCTATATTCTATCACTTCCTGTTTTAGCAGGTGCGATTACTACACTGTTAACCTCTCAGCTCCACTTTCATCAGTAGCTCATGTCCTACCTTCCGAACTTCACAGAACGAGAATATCTCTTTTTTGAATGAATAATAGCAGATATAGCGGCATGTAATGTCTGTGGAACCCGACAGGGTAATTGTAAAATGCGGTTCTATCTATTCACTATTCATTACGTTTAGAATACTGTAATACATGCTTGCAGAAACAAATAACAGAAACTTCAATTAGTGTTGCAACAGCATTGAAACAAAATACGTGTTACAAACCTAATCGATATTTGCTTGTGTAAACAACAGTCTGTTCTTTGAAAATATGCAAACTAACGATTGCCATGATTTCATCAAAATATATAGCGATCCATACTGGACCTGAGCACACGGTCTATAGTCGAGTCGCTTTAAGCTGATCCCTGACATTTCCCGTGCGGAGGGCGCAGCAGCTGCGCGTGCCTACAGCAACCAATCACGTTCCACGATTTTATAAACGTCTCTACGTTGACGTCTCAGTGTTGATGGAGCTCTATAGATGGCCACTGTTTTCGCCTGAAACCATTTGCACTTCGTAGCTGGAAGCTGGCAACAGCTTTTCCAGCTGTCAGGTATCAGCTTACAACGACTCAACCGTGGCATCTCAAGAGGCTGTCGTGCTACTTCAAAAAAAAACTGAAAAACGAGCTTCACACAAATATCAAAGGGTAGTCTCGTAAACTTTGCTTTTCGTCATATGAGATCAGAAGAAGGAATCTATCATCATCACATCTGCTGATCAACCTGCCTGTTAAAAACTACCAAACTACTAAAGAAACAGAGACTACTTTATAATAGATGTAAAACTAAGCGCCGGGCTTACAGACAGATTCTGCATGAAACACGTCAGGCTGTCAAGAGGGTAACCGCAGCAGAATAGTATCGAAAGATCTCTCACGAATCCCAAATAAATTCGGGTCGTATGTAAAAGACGTTAATGGTGGCCAAGCTAACGTGCAGGCGCACATGGAAGAAACATGAATTGAAATTGGGGGTAGCAAAGCAAAAAGCAGAAATGCTGTAATCCGTTTTCAAACGTTCCTTTACAAAGGAAAATCCAGGAATATTGCCCCAACGTAAGTGTCGCATCACTGCAGACACGAATAATATCCTTGACAACCATTGTTGTACAATCATAGAAAATAGTTTGAGCTCAGACGCAATGAGGTATTTCGAGTAGAATGACCTCCCTCTTCCATGACAAGCAGCATGGATGCCGGAAACACCAATCATGTGAAACCCATCTCGCACTGTTCTCAGGTGAGACCCTGAAAGCCACGGCTCGAGACGCCCTCGTAGATGGAGCGTTTCTTAATTTCTGAAAAGCATCTGGCTCAGTACCACGCTTACGCTTGTTGTCGAAGGTACGATCGTGCAGCGTATCAAGCTAAATTTGCGGTTGGTTGAGGATATCTTGATATGGTGGACGCAGAATGTTATCTTGGATGGAGAGTCTTCGACAAATATAGAAATAACTTCGAGTGCCCCTCAGGGAAGTGTGTTGTGGCCCTTGCGGGCAATATTAATGGTAATCTCATCTTTTCGCAGGTGATGCAGTTGTCTGTAGTGAAATACTAACTGAAAAAACCTGCACAGATATTCTGTCAGAACTCGTTAACATTTCAAATGGTTGTAAAGACTGGTAACTTGCATTTAATGTTCAGATATGTAAAGCTGGGCACTTCACAAAAGCGAAAAAATGTGATAACCTATGGCTACACTATTACCTAGTCACAACTTGAATCGGAGCTCATACAAATGCCTGGGTGCAACTGTTTTTAGGGATATGAAATGGAACGTTCACATAGGTTCAGTCGTAGGTAAAGTGAGTGTCAGACTTCCGTTCATTGGTAGAATACTTTGGAAATGCAATCAACCTGCAATGGCGATTGCTTACAGAATACTCGTGCGACCCATCTGAGAATATTGCTGTTATGTGTGGGATCCATACTGCCTTACTTATGGGACTAAGAGGAGATACTGAACGTACACAGAGGAGGGCAGTAGGATTGGTCATATATTCCTTCGACCTATGTCAGAATGGCCCCGAATGCTGAACAAACTAAATAGGCAGGCGCATAGAGATACACTCAGACTATCCCGAGAAGGCTTACTTATAAAGTTTCAAGAACCTTTTTTAAATGATGCTACAGGTAATAGACCACCACCCTCTTACAATCGCTTCCGTAGGGATAGAGAGAACAAGGTTAGACTAATTACAGCACTCAGAGTGGCGTTAAAACAATCATTATTTCTGTGCTCCCCTTGTGAATAGAACTGGAAAAAGCTCTAATAACTGGTAAAATCTGAAGTATTGAAAGAGTATTGAAATGAAATGATAGTATGGCGTTGTTGGCTCGGAGACCCCGTTCTACGGTAGTTCATACAGGGTGTTTCAAAAATGACCGGTATATTTGAAACGGCAATAAAAACTAAACGAGCAGCGATAGAAATACACCGTTTGTTGCAATATGCTTGGGACAACAGTACATTTTCAGGCGGACAAACTTTCGAAATTACAGTAGTTACAATTTTCAACAACAGATGGCGCTGCAAGTGATGTGAAAGAGATAGAAGACAACGCAGTCTGTTGGTGCGCCATTCTGTACGTCGTCTTTCTGCTGTAAGCGTGTGCTGTTCACAACGTGCAAGTGTGCTGTGGACAACATGGTTTATTCCTTAGAACAGAGGATTTTTCTGGTGTTGGAATTCCACCGCCTAGAACACAGTGTTGTTGCAACAAGACGAAGTTTTCAACGGAGGTTTAATGTAACCAAAGGACCGAAAAGCGACACAATAAAGGATCTGTTTGAAAAATTTCAACGGACTGGGAACGTGACGGATGAACGTGCTGGAAAGGTAGGGCGACCGCGTACGGCAACCACAGAGGGCAACGCGCAGCTAGTGCAGCAGGTGATCCAACAGCGGCCTCGGGTTTCCATTCGCCGTGTTGCGGCTGCGGTCCAAATGACGCCAACGTCCACGTATCGTCTCATGCGCCAGAGTTTACACCTCTATCCATACAACATTCAAACGCGGCAACCCCTCAGCGCCGCTACCATTGCTGCACGAGAGACATTCGCTAACGATATAGTGCACAGGATTGATGACGGCGATATGCATGTGGGCAGCATTTGGTTTACTGACGAAGCTTATTTTTACCTGGACGGCTTCGTCAATAAACAGAACTGGCGCATATGGGGAACCGAAAAGCCCCATGTTGCAGTCCCATCGTCCCTGCATCCTCAAAAAGTACTGGTCTGGGCCGCCATTTCTTCCAAAGGAATCATTGGCCCATTTTTCAGATCCGAAACGATTACTGCATCACGCTATCTGGACATTTTATAATATAAAGCAACTCTTAAAAAAAAAAATTCTTACCTCAATAAAAACTGCAATTATATCTGCTCTTAAGTTGGAATTTTTCGACACAGCTTCGTGCATTGCTGGCGTATATATATATATATATATATATATATATATATATTATTGGAAGTAATGATCATGCATTTGAAATATTCTTTAAATTGAAATGAATGCTTTTCTTTAAAAGAGTTGCTTTATATTATAAAAATTATTATTGGGGCATTTCTTTGAACACATTAAATTACAATTAACATACATTATTAAATATGCACAAGGCTGCTTCTTTACCTTCTACAACAATACTCATCCTCCAGAGTCCTGACCAGAGTCGCGAGCAGAGCACACAGCCGACGCACGGTCACAACGCCCATATAGTACCAGGGACAGAAAGTTGGCTGAAACTAGACGTAAACAGTAATGAAATCCTAAACTCAGATTGGAATGTATACCGCAGAGACAGGCTGGACAGTGAAGGGGGAGGCGTGTTTATAGCGATAAGAAGTGCAATAGTATCGAAGGAAATTGACGGAGATCCGAAATGTGAAATGATTTGGGTGAAGGTCACGGTTAAAGCAGGCTCAGACATGGTAATTGGATGTCTCTATAGGCCCCCTGGCTCAGCAGCTGTTGTGGCTGAGCACCTGAAGGATAATTTGGAAAATATTTCGAGTACATTTCCCCACCATGTTATAGTTCTGGGTGGAAATTTTAATTTGCCGGATATAGACTGGGAGACTCAGACGTTCATAACGGGTGGCAGGGACAAAGAATCCAGTTAAATTTTTTTAAGTGCTTTATCTGAAAACTACCTTGAGCAGTTAAACAGAGAACCGACTCGTGGCGATAACATATTAGACCTTCTGGTGACAAACAGACCCGAACTATTTGAAAAAGTTAACGCAGAACAGGGAATCAGCGATCATAAAGCGGTTACGGCATCGATGATTTCAGCCGTAAATAGAAATATTAAAAAGGGTAGGAAGATTTTTCTGTTTAGAAAAAGTGACAAAAAGCAGATTTCAGCGTACCTGTTGACTCAACACAAAAGTTTTGTCTCAAGTACAGATAGTGTTGAGGATCAGCGGACAAAGTTCAAAACCATCGTACATTATGCGTTAGATGAGTATGTGCCAAGCAAGATCGTAAGAGATGGAAAAGAGCCACCGTGGTACAACAACCGAGTTAGAAAACTGCTGCGGAAGCAAAGGGAACTTCACAGCAAACATAAACATAGCCAAAGCCTTGCAGACAAACAAAAATTACGCGAAGCGAAATGTAGTGTGAGGAGGGCTATGCGAGAGGCGTTCAATGAATTCGAAAGTAAAGTTCTATGTACTGACTTGGCAGAAAATCCTAAGAAATTTTGGTCTGATGTCAAAGCGGTAGGTGGATCAAAACAAAATGTCCTGACACTCTGTGACCAAAATGGTACTGAAACAGAGGATGACAGACTAAAGGCCGAAATACTAAATGTCTTTTTCCAAAGTTGTTTCACAGAGGAAGACTGCACTTTAGTTCCTTCTCTAGATTGTCACACAGATGACAAAATGGTAGATATCGAAATAGACGACAGAGGGATAGAGAAACAATTAAAATCGCTCAAAAGAGGAAAGGCGTCTGGACCTGATGCGATACCAGTACGATTTACACAGAGTACGCGAAGGAACTTGCCCCCCTTCTTGCAGCGGTGTACCGTAGGTCTCTAGAAGAGCGTAGCGTTCCAAAGGATTGGAAAAGGGCACAGGTCATCCCCGTTTTCAAGAAGGGATGTCGAACAGATGTGCAGAACTATAGACCTATATCTCTAACGACGATCAGTTGTAGAATTTTGGAACACGTATTGTGTTCGAGTATAATGACTTTTCTGGAGACTAGAAATCTACTCTGTAGGAATCAGCATGGGTTTCGAAAAAGACGGTCATGTGAAACCCAGCTCGCGCTATTCGTCCACGAGACTCAGAGGGCCATAGACACGGGTTCACAGGTAGATGCCGTGTTTCTTGACTTCCGCAAGGCGTTCGATACAGCTCCCCACAGTCGTTTAATGAACAAAGTAAGAGCATATGGACTATCAGACCAATTGTGTGATTGGATTGAGGAGTTCCTAGATAACAGGACGCAGCATGTCATTCTCAATGGAGAGAAGTCTTCCGAAGTAAGAGTGATTTCAGGTGTGCCGCAGGGGAGTGTCATAGGACCGTTGCTATTCCCAATATACATAAATGACCTGGTGGATGACATCGGAAGTTCACTGAGGCTTTTTGCAGATGATGCTGTGGTGTATCGAGAGGTTGTAACAATGGAAAATTGTACTGAAATGCAGGAGGATCTGCAGCGAATTGACGCATGGTGCAGGGAATGGCAATTGAATCTCAATGTAGACAAGTGTAATGTGCTGCGAATACACAGAAAGATAGATCCTTTATCATTTAGCTACAAAATAGCAGGTCAGCAACTGGAAGCAGTTAATACCATAAATTATCTGGGAGTACGCGTTAGGAGTGATTTAAAATGGAATGATCATATAAAGTTGATCGTCGGTAAAGCAGATGCCAGACTAAGATTCATTGGAAGAATCCTAAGGAAATGCCGTCCGAAAACAAAGGAAGTAGGTTACAGTACGCTTGTTCGCCCACTGCTTGAATACTGCTCAGCAGTGTGGGATCCGTACCAGATAGGGTTGATAGAAGATATAGAGAAGATCCAACGGAGAGCAGCGCGCTTCGTTACAGGATTATTTAGTAATCGCGAAAGCGTTACGGAGATGATAGGTAAACTCCATTGGAAGACTCTGCAGGAGAGACGCTCAGAAGCTCGGTACGGGCTATTGTCAAAGTTTCGAGAACATACCTTCACCGAAGAGTCAAGCAGTATATTGCTCCCTCCTAGGTATATCTCGCGAAGAGACCATGAGGATAAAATCAGAGAGATTAGAGCCCACACAGAGGCATACCGACAATCCTTCTTCCCACGAACAATACGAGACTGGAATAGAAGGGAGAGCCGATAGAGGTGCTCAAGGTACCCTCCGCCACACACCGTCAGGTGGCTTGCGGAGTATGGATGTAGATGTAGATGCCGACTCCCGCCGACTAGCACGGACTAGCACGGACGGACGACTACTGTCGACTGCTGTCGACAGAGAACTACTACTGTCGACTCGCGCGGTCAAGCGCAGACTAGCAACAGCTAACGATAAACTACTCTCTGGTCAGAGATTCTGTCATGCCTCGCCCATCGCCGGCAATGTTTACGTCTTTCAACGTACGTAAGCATCCTCCCTCCTCACCTGCATCCATTCATGTCCATTGTGCATTCCGACGGACTTGGGCAATTCCAGCAGAACAATGCGACACCCCACACGTCGAGAATTGCTACAGAGTGGCTCCAGGAATACTCTTCTGAGTTTAAACACTTCCTCTGACGACCAAGCTCCCCAGACATGAACATTGTTGAGCATATCTGGGATGCCTTGGAACGTGCTGTTCAGAAGAGATCTCCATCCCCTCGTACTCTTACGGATTTATGGGCAGCCCTGTAGGATTCATGGTGTCAGTTCCCTCCAGCACTGCTTCAGACATTAGTCGAGTCCATGCCAAGTCGTGTTGGGGCACTTCTGCGTGCCTCTCTAGACGATATTAGGCAGATGTACCAGTCTCTTTGGTTCTTCAGTTTATGTGCACCCATATAAATCTTTGTTCACTTACTCAATAAAAAAATATTTTTGTTGGGTAGAAAAATTATGACTGGCACTGAAATCTGCTTTTATGGATGACAAGTATTCTAAAAACAATTTTTAATTGAAAGTTAATAGAATCTGTAGTACAGAATATAATGGTTTTTGTTGCTATTAACTTTAACAGTGGTCCACTAATTACATAAGTAACATCAGTGACTAATATACATACTTTCATTAAAGTCAAAATACTATGTAATGCCGTGTGGTTCTAGGCGCTACAGTCTGGAACCGCGTGACCGCTACGGTCGCAGGTTCGAATCCTGCATCGGGCATGGATGTGTTGATGTCCTTAGGTTAGTTAGGTTTAAGTACTTCTAAGTTCTAGGGGACTGATGACCACAGATGTTAAGTCCCATAGTGCTCAGAGCCATTTGAGCCACTATGTTATGTGTAAATAACCAGCCTGTAACCACCTGTACAGTCAAAGGAGGCATATGTAGCATTTGAGCTAACTTGTGAAATACTGTCTGTACTGTTTTCGAGTGTCCATCCGGGTGCAATCGCCTTCGTCACACGATATCTCGACAGCATATCTTGCAGTCATCTTCAGGTGATACCTATAGAATGAGAGTCTTCGCTACATGCTGCCTTGCTGGCCGCTGTGCCCGAGTGGTTCTCGGCGCTTCAGTCTGGGACCACGTGGCTGATATGGTCGCAGGTTGGAATCCTACCTCGGGCATGATTGTGTGTGGTGTCCTTAGGTTAGATAGGTTTAAGTAGTTCTAAGCCTAGGGGACTGATGACCTCAGATGTTAAGTCCCATAGTGCTTAGACCCATTTGAACCATCCTGTCTTCTTTGTACTATGATCGCTTCCCATCCCTACCTCCACTAGCCGGTCGCACGCCACGTCGGCTTAAGTGGTGGTGGCGGTGGGAGGTAGGCGGAGGGGGCGGTGGGTTACCGAAGGCTGAGGGCAAACCCCGTACACGAAGTGCTTCCATGGTCTCCATTGATTGGGCGCGGAAGTGGCTGTCAGGTGACGCTTGGTCTCAAGCTTCGCTTATGGTGTAGCTACTGTCTCTCTTGATCAATCTGCCGCCCACTCGTGTTTCAATAGTCTGTATTACTTCCAAGGTGAGAAAATAAATGAGTGATATATGACTAAGTAATTATATATGAATAAGAAATTATAACCTCATACCAAAAGCAGTTACTTATGAAAATTTGTCGACAGACTTGATTTCTATTTTTGATATGTTATTGATCAAGCAGGTTTGTCTTACGCTTTCAGTCTCTCTCTTGCTATTTTTCCTTCAGGCTTCGAAATTACGCAGAACATCAGTTAACGTCAGAAACAGGTAGCAGGTTGTTTACCGTTGAAAGATGTAATTTTTATAAACATCACGATTTTTTCTTATTATGAAATCATTAGATTGATGATGTATTTCAGTGTTTAGTATATGTCCGTATGGGTTAATTTCTTGGTTCTGAAGAAGATACCATTATTGGCATCGATAACTAGGTAAAGAAAAAAATTTTACCTTGCAACTGAAGGCTGAATTTCTTATTGTCTGAACAACTCACGGTTGCTGAAGCTCTACATTATGTTAAAGATTTGAAAGATAGCGCCCACTCCCCTCCCGTTGCACTCTTAGGGAGTAGGAACATCTCGTCAATGTTCTACTGCACATTCTGCAGAGGAACTGATGTGAAACGGAACTGTGGCTAACCTGCATCCTTGAATTCATTAGTTTTCCCTGGCGTCACTGCAGTGACAGTTGGTGGGTTACGTAGCAGATTACCTTTGGATGTGGGAAAGGTATCTGATGATGGGTCTACAACATACTGAAGACACCAGAGATAAAACAAGACGATGGTTCGCCGATTAACCATAGCATTAGTTCCAAACTTATTGACAAGATATGCGAGTCTATGGCTGGAAGCTGTTGGATACCTTGTAATTTGGTGGAAGTAGCTAATGACAGGCAACATTAGGAATTCTATAGCAGCAGACGACAGGTTCTCGACCAGCATTGTGTTTCGACTGTAGAAGTGGCAGCAGTAGCTACCTCACGACAAACAGAAACTGATAGTTGTAGTAGATTCTGTACACCTAGCACGGCGTAGTACGACAAGATGTCAGGGACATGCAGAAGTGGTATGATGTAGCCCTATATAGCGAGTGCTGGCATTTGTCTGCACGCGAACAGCGATCGTTAGAAATTAAAATTGTAGAGCATGTAACATTTTCTTTATTTCATTCTACCAACGCGACCATCTTCAGAGCTGTGGAAATACAATGTGTTACACCACCATAAAATAAGATAAATTAACAGATTCAACTTTCAACATGATAATTTATATTAGTTGGCCGAGAACCACTCGTTACAAATATTGGCCTGCGTATAGCGCCGCCATTATGTATAAAATAGAGTGAGTTGGTTTTACAGTTAAGGTAAATTCTCTGGCCAGGTGCATTCTGAGATTGAACAGCAAGAGATACCATTTGTTGTTGAGCGTGTCAAAACCTTATCGAATTGCGTTTTAGTTGAAACTGCCTTGTGATGCCTTGTGTAAAACTATATAATATAAAAAGACACTAATATGACAAATATCCGCAGACTTTTCGTGCGTTCACTCATGCAAGTCTAAAAACATAGCCGGCTATGAAAATAATTTTAAAGGGACATAGTAAAGTTATAAATTAAAACACCATTTTACCTAATGGGTGATGGACTAGTGATAGACAACTGTCTATCAAGCTCCCTGGCAGAAATTTTCGTTAATGGCTTGGAACTTGGGTTTTTCGGCACTTACCCTGACATAAAATAGAGAATATTGTATTATTGTCGTTACGTAGACGACTGTACAGTTTTATTTCGAGGAACGAAACAAGAAATAGTTGAGGTATTGTGTCTCGATCCGGGGATCTAGAAACGACGGAGAGGTTTCGTCCCGCCGTAGCCCTCAGTGGTTCCCAAACCCATAACAGGCCAGGAACGTGTCATACCAGACGAGTGTAACCAAAAATGTTTGCGTGGTAATTATGGTGTAAGTGTATGTGGAGATGTGTTTGCGCTGCAATAGCCAACATAGTGTAACTGGGACGGAATAAGGGGAACCAGCCTGCATTCGCCGAGGCAGATGGAAAACCGCCTTAGAAACCATCCGCCGGGCGGATTCGTGCCAGGGACCGGCACGCCTACCCGCTCGGGAAGCAGAGCGTTAGACCGCGCTGCTAGCCAGGTGGGGTAGTTGAGGTAACTGACAAACCAAATCAATTGCATCCAAAAACTACTGTCACGCTAGAGGATGAGTCTGAAATTAGCATTAATTTTCTCGATGTGTCTGTTAACAGAATGAACAGGAAACATATTTTTAAAGCTTGCAGAAATCCCACGTACTTAGGAATTACTATTGGGAATACATCCCAGCAGTCAGCACAAAGAAGCATACTTTGCGTACCTTGTATAGAACGTTACAGTTTCCTTTCACAGACTAGGAAAAAGCTAGAGAGCTATAGACTATTAAAAAGGTTGCAGTAAGGAACGTATTGTGGCGAAGTCACATCGTATAGTAAGGAAAAATAAGCCGGCGAAACACAGTAATATAAATAATCGAGGCGAAAGAAAATGCTACATTGCACTCACATATAAAGGTTCTGTAACTGACTGCATTGACATACGTTTTCCCAGGCATAAATTTACCGTCGCAGTTAGGACAAGTAAGTCGCTAGGATGTGTTTCGAAACACAGGGAGACTGTCGTTAAGGATAAATACAGTAGGTCAGGTGTATATGCAGTTAATTGTCAGAATTGTGAAAGTACATATATCGGCCAGACAGGAAGACCGTTTCGGACGCCGTGTAGAGAACACTGTAATCTGCCTTCAAATTGTAAAGAATAGGGCGAGCACCTGAACGCAAACAACCATATTTTAGGTGACATTCAGGATAGTATGAAAGTTGTTCACATTGTAGATAAAGGTTCTGCGTTGAATGTAATGGAACAATTGGGAATCGTCATTGAAAAGAACAGAAACCCACACACTTTGTTAAACAATCAGAACGAGTTTAATATGAATGGATTCTTCCTGTTTTTCGGTAACGTACTGTAGACAGGCACTTGGGACCTAGTAACTAACTAAACCCGTAGCTGGCCGCGCATGAAACGGTCATGCAATGTCTGCAGGAATTAACGTTACCGGTAATTTGATAGTAAAAAGCTTGTAACAGACGGCTGTTTTATTCTCAAACGTGTTCCATTTTTAGAATCTTTATCTGAGATTTGTCTATACCCGGAAGCATATATACGAGATATGTCAACAACTTACTGTACACGATGCCTCGGTTCTAGGCGCTTCAGTCGGGAACCGCGCGACCGCTACGGTCGCAGGTTCGAATCCTGCCTCGGGCATGGATGTGTATGATGTCCTTAGGTTAGTTAGGTTTAAGTAGTTCTACGTTCTAGAGGACTGATGAACTCAGATGTTAAGTCACATAGTGCTCAGGGCCATTTGAACCATACACGATCCCTTTCACAGTAACTGATGCTTCCTTGGTGTTTCACCGTGTCACGTGATTAAACCAAAATAGTTATAGGAAGCCTCGGTTTAAATTGTGTCCTTATTCCCATAGACTACTACCTTAGTTACATACAGTGGAAATATGGCGCTTAATACTCTGCTTCATGAGTGTTCTTGGCGCTTGCAGTCCACTTGCAAATAGTAGAAAAAGCGTTCCGTGTGTCGCACGCCGTTCATGTTTACACGCTGACGGTATTAGACGATCATAATAATTGTCCCACACTGAGCCGTAATGGGAACAAACTATGCCAATAAATGTAACTGGCATCACATTATAAACATAATAATTGAAGAGTATGACGGTTGCAAGACTTTTAGTGACGACATGACTGCTTGTTTTGTGCTTGCTACCTTAACGCCTGTTAAAACATCTATTACACTTTTGGTTTGCTTTTTACCATATCATGTTTAAATAGTGGTTAATTTTAGATGTGCGTCTTCGTGCCTATAAAAGCGGCGTTTCATTACCAGCCCTGTGATGTTATCACTGCCAATCTAGGTAGAATATTTGCCGTTTTACTTAAATGTGAAAATTTCATACACCGTTTTTTTTAAATTGTGTTTCCATAAACTCTAATCTTTAGACGAATACTCTTGCCGTGTTCTGCTCCTGCAATCATATGCATTTAGTTGTAGGTGGTTTTAATGATTTTCATGAGGTATTTACAAGTGCGACATACGTAAGTCAGCGTCTGAAAAGACAATTTTAATTTCTTTTTTCTGTTAATTTAAAATGTATTTATCACCAGTTATGAATCTTGTAAATGCGTTAATACCCGTAAAAGTGGCAACTCTTTACCATCTTTATGACGTCAGCAGAGCTAACATGAATGGTCTTGCTAATTTAAATACAAAAGCTCCGTGTAATTTCTCATTTGTTACCTTCCTGGGTATAAGTACGAGGGCTATCCACAAAGTACATTACGTTTTGGAATTAAAAATAAATAAAGTATTGGAATTTTTTTTATTATATACAGATGAAAGCCACACTTCAATACTACTTTTCTACGTAGTTGCCATTTAAATTAAGGCACTTATCGTAGCGATGGACGAGCTTGGAAATTCCTTCGTCGTAAAATTCGGCCGCCTGCGCCTTCAACAACGTGGTTAATCAGTAACCCGGTAGAAATACGATTTTTGTGGATTTCCTGGAAAGAGGCACTACAATAAACTCTCAAAGGTATTGCCAAACTCTGCACAACCTCAGAAGAGCAATACAAAATAAGCGCAGGGGAAAGTTGGGCTTAAAGATCTTGCTGATTCACGACAACGCCCGGGCCCATACGGCAAATGCCACTCGTGAAGTTCACGAATCTTTTAAGTGGGAGTTGTTTCCTCATCCGCCGTACAGTCCCGACCTGGCACCGAGCGACTTCCACTTATTCCCAGCAATGAAGAAGTGGTTGGCTATGCAGCGTTTTGATGACGACGCACAGCTTCAAGAAGAGGTAACCACGTGGTTGAAGGCGCAGGCGGCCGAATTTTACGACGAAGGAATTTCCAAGCTCGTCCATCGCTACGATAAGTGCCTTAATTTAAATGGCAACTACGTAGAAAAGTAGTATTGAAGTGTGGCTTTCATCTGTATATAATAAAAAAAATTCCAATACTTTATTTATTTTTAATTCCAAAACGTAATGTCGTAATGTACTTTGTGGATAGCCCTCGTAAAAACGTATATGTACCAAATATGTGATTTGTAAATAAATATATATGTTGTAAACATATTCCTCTCGGGATACTGCACTCTAATAATTGTAAATGTAACAGGAATTGTGCCACCACATATGAACATTATATTTGAGTTACGTTAACATCGGTCAGTTTTAATGCCTGTTATAAACATGAGATGCATATTAACGCCCGTAAAAGTGACAATTATAATTTTAATCTGTAATTTTACTGTGTCCTTTTATTACTATTTTAATAATCTGGTATATCTTTACACTTGTACAGGCGAATACCTGAAAAAGTGGCGGATATATGTCATAGTTTAGTGATATAAGAATTTTTGTATTACATAGCTTTACATAGAGCTTCATGAGGTAGTTTCAATGAAAGTTCATATCGATTGGGCTTCGACTCGCTCAACAAGAAATGGTATCTCTTGCTATTCAGTCTTAGACTGCACCTGACCAGGGAGTTTACCTTAACTGAAAACAACCAAGTTACTCCGTCTTATGTATGACGGCAGTGATAAACACAGGCCGATATTTGTAATGAGTGGCGTTCGGCAACGTAATGTAAATTATCATGTTGTAAGCTGAATATGGTAAATTTATCTTATTGTATGGTGGTGTAACACATTGTACTTCCACAGTTCTGAAGATGCATTGCTCGAGTGAAATATATAAAATAAAGAAAAAAATATATTAATTTTGTGGTAAGTGTACTTCTCATGTCTTGTGGTAAAATTACGTTAGTGGTAAGCATGCTTCCAACTGATGTTTAAAACGACGTTATTTAGTGGTATGCTTTCTTCTCACGGCTTCCGACAGTCACGAGAGACATTTCACAACAATTAAAAGCTACATCTGATAACACACAGAAACTACAGTTGGTGCAGAAGGCTACCACTAGTTACCAGGAGCGTACAGAGGTGGTACCAAGATCTATGTAGGCCCTGAATGGTACGACGTCTGGCCGATAGTGATATCGACGATGGCTGGCTAAGAACTCAGCACACCATTTTTTAGCTATCTTGCGTTTACGGCTAAAGTATATTGCGCAGTGGTCTTGATTCATTTCCGCATGTCTTTTGTCGTTTAGTTTTACGCAATTTGTCATTGATAAAAGAATCGTGCTGCCAGTCGAATCTGCAGCGATGATTGCAGCATTACATTTTCACACCAACTTTTGTAGACGAAATTTTAATTCACGGGAGGTTTAATAAATTTAACTGATACGGTGTAGGTAACGTTGAGGACAATAAGGAGCAATTCCCGATTGTTCTACCAACAGTAAAAATGTTTGTGAAGGTGACTTCATGTCTTCAGTATTTCCGATAAATAACGAAACATGCAAACAGTGTTTAATTAAAGTTAACCTGGAATTTTGGAATCGTAAAGGCGGATTGTGAACACAGACAAATTATTCATGTACGTGTACCATTTTTGTGCCACGTTACCATTAGTAATGCCTAACCAATAACTTTTCTTTGGACCTACTTTGTTCCAAACTCTCTAAGATAGTATGGAAATGAGAGAGTAAAATTTTCTAAGTCCCCATAGCCTAGCATTGTTTTAGTACAGGGAGGTGTAAAGGCTGCAAGGCGTAAATTTTTCGACGCAGTTCGTCAGTCACCATGCGAGCAACATCAACATTTCTGTGTGAGAGAGACAACGAGCTAAGCGGTAAAATGTAAGACAAAAAGCCACCGAACTGCCTTCGTTGCTCTTGTGACATCTAGTACGATGCACTAGATTGGACACAACAACGCAGATCGTACTGAAAAAAACCCTTTAAGTAAATGTAGCAGAAACAGGAACCGTTGACCACTCGTAATAAACTGGACCGTTTTAGTCATTATGAATGACGACGCACCGTAAGGCCTCTCCTCATTTCAACAAATACCCCGACCAGCCAGTCTATGGGCAGTCGATCAGTAGGACTGATTGTATCCATGTTGTACACAATCGATTCTCTGCTTATTGTATTGTAATATATTGCGTATGATTGCTTCAGTATTGTCACACAGTGCCAGTGATACTCTAGCTGCCTGGTGTAATGACATCAGTTCCGTAAGTATGGATAACTAATACCGGAGTCCAGCACTGAAACTGCCACCGGTGGGTAGTCCACAGGTCCACCAACACCATTCCAGCTTAAGGCACTAGCTGCTATTATACTTCGGTGTCGTATGAACCTGAGAGCCTACGAAACTGGCAGGCCAGAATCAGCACATATCACTACATCAGACATCATGGTACCTGACAGGGTGGTCCATCTGATAGGATAAAGCGGACAGTGACTAGAGGCGGCGTTTGAATCGATCAAACACGCAAAGAGGTCACTGCTCCTTCGCAGCAGATCTGCCACATGGGAAGCGCCTGCTGGTCGGCAAGTAGGCAACCCGCCAGACCACGAGTCACCGGCCTATGTTACGGACGGCAGAACCTCAGTCTGCCGCTGATGGCAACAGATTCCACTATTGCCTATAGTCTATACAGCAACCTGCCGTCACTGAGGCTACAGCTAAGATATGTATACTGAACAATAAAAAGAGTAATAAATAATCTTACTCTATTTGCACTAAACGATGCCACACAGATCCTCAGGCCATATATCCCGACAAAACTGAAAAAGTTTCCATTCCAGGAGTCAATGACTCCTGTAGATGTTACTAGCACAACCACGAATAAAAAAGCCACATTTTTTCACCATGCAGCTGCCATAGTTTGATAGTAGTTAACCTGTAAGCAGTAAAATTATTTATTTAATATACAGAGTGACTCATCTAAAACTTGCACCGCAAATATTGCGGAAATGGAAAGTGCCATTGATGGGCGGTTTTCACAGAATGGATTGCTAACAATACAGCTCGTATTGTTAGCTGTAATATCCACGCCTGCATTTTATTCAGAATCATATTCGCGACAGCGTTGTGTGTGGAGTGCGAATGAACATTCTCGTGATATTAATAAAAAGGACTTCATCGACAATAAAATAATAAATAATTATTGTCAATGATAATTTAATATTCTGTAAGAAATTATGTCTCAGACAACACTCATGGAAAAAGATAATGAAGATTTCAATCTTTTGTTATCTATGATTCTTCTAGAATAATCCTTCTTCTTGTTCGAACTTTTGCACTGATCGGATGTGATTGATGTCTCGTAACACAGAGGTCTGTAACAAACTATATTATGTTGTTAAGTAATATCTGAAAAATAGAGTTTCTGTGTCATTGAAATGAATCCACTTTGTTTCGACTTTTATTTCACAATGATTTTCCTCCTATTATAAATGTTAAGCTTTCTGATCAGCTACAGTGGAGTGCAGTCATTAGCGCCGTTGATCTACAGCGTGGGTTATTGGTAAATGCTGAATATTAAGCGATTAACATTGAGAAATACTTTTAAATGTTAATGCATATAGTAAAAGTACAGAAGAAGATTTTATATATATTGTTTGTTGGTAATAAAACAGCGCCTGAAGGAGAATCGGTAAGTGACTATTTTATGTTAGCCGCCATCTTAGTGAAATATTGCAGCGGCAGTTTTAAATTGAATTTTTATACAGACATAAATCTTGATGGTCATTACTGCAATAACAATTGCGTACTGGTGATCCAGAGCACACTCGGAGTTAATAAATTCCACTTAGATTGTGAATAATCTTTAAATATAGTGAACTTATGTCTATGCAAACAGCATTTTACGTAATAAAAATTGTTCTCTGCTGATGTATGAAGCCTGGTTATTTCGTAACAAATTTTATGAAATATTTTGACAGGAAACAATAATTAGTGTTGTGTGCGTGTGGTATTGTGTGACAAAACTGTTCATTTCGCTTAAAGAAACGAGTAGTGGTAAATTAGATAGGCGATATGTAACTAGTAATGAGACTGTTATGCAACAGCACTGAAGATTGCTAAAAATCATTACTCTTGTATAGTTGAGATTACTTAAAATGCATTTAGCTGGTTTTCTGGTTGTATATGATCACTTTGTGAACGAAGTCAGTGCCATTTACACTGCTTGACAGACAACATTGCTACACGTTCACAGGTGTAGATTTCTTTAACAAAATAACGATCACTAGCCGGGAAAAGCAGTGATTAAATAAAACCTCATGTTACGTTAATAATAAGTAACTGGTTTTGTTGTAGTCTTGCTGAAATCGTGCAACACCGATGCTACGACACCCCACATAGTCAATCAACAGACTGTAATAATACTTAGAAAGTGTTTTTTAGTGTAAACATAGACTTTTTAAATGGAACAATGCCTCCTGACATTAACAAAATAAAAGTAGGCTAAAGCCGCATCACGAGGCTCGAGAGCCGTCGCAAGACGCAACCTTTGGACAGCAGCGTACGGCCTGTTCGTCACATAGGCCTCGCGTGCTACGGCGTGAAGCACACGCAATGCTCAAGAGTACTGGAAACTTCTAGAACAAGTGGTGCCGGGTGCAATACTGCTATAAAAAGGCTAGCCGCCATATTGTTGGGGGAGTGAGGACAGTGATAGAGCAGCAGGTCGGTCGGTCAGATTTGGTTCAAATGGTTCAAATGGCTCTGAGCACTATGGGACTTAACTGCTGTGGTCATCAGTCCCCTAGAACTTAGAATTACTTAAACCTAACTAACCTAAGGACATCACACACATCCATACCAGAAGCAGGATTCGAACCTGCGACCGTAGCGGTCGCGCGGTTCCAGGCTGTAGCGCCTAGAACCGTTCGGCCACTCCGGCCGGCTCAGATTTGGTTTAGCTGGAGTTCTGATGCTGTGAGATCGCAGCGCAGTGCGGCGTAACTATGAGGAGACTTAGACTTATTTCCATGTAGTCAACACTTAGTCCGGCGCCCCTGCCTCTCCGATATTGGGACTTAAACTCAGGGAATTATGAGAAGTTAAACTACTAAGTTGTCAGTTAGTTAACTTTGTATAGAGACTTGTTTATAAAACGGATGTGCCAGGGGTGCTTCCAGTGTATATATCCTCATGCACTGATTTATGATTGCATCCATTGTACCCTGAGATCCCAGCCGAGTTCGGTATTCTAACTCACCCTACAGCCCTCATTTCACTGGAGTAGGTGCACAGAAGGCAGCCCACAAGCACGAGACTTCCCGTCAAGTAAGTTCTTTGACGCACATTCTTGCAGTCCTTCTACTCCCTGTCAGGACTCGTCAGTGGGACACGACAAGAGGAGAAACAAATTTGGTGCCAGGTGTGGGGTTAAGGGTGGAGAATCAGCAGAAACAGAGTACAGGAATAGGTGAAGGGGCGTCGCATCGCGCCAACGCAGAGCCAGAGCGTGGGCGCACCGCGTCTACGCAGAGGGTCGTCGCCTCACGCCAACGCAGCACCAGCGTCGCATCGCGCCGTCGCGGAATCGGAGGCTCGCAGGTCCGCGCCACCGCAGCAGCTGACCCATCTCCCGCCGCACTCGTTGCGGGCCGGTCCACGCGCTGCCTTCGAGAGCGCCGAGTTCGCCGTACACGCCACAAGAAACATGGTTCGTGAAAATGGGAAACGCTGACGCAGTAGACTCAGGTGGGGGTATACAAGTAAACCCCAGTGAGAAAAGATTATATCTAAGTTATAGTTAGGCCACCAAGCTAGTGCCTCATAAATTTGAGGGGGACAGGGAAAAACTGTGAGAATTCATCGATAATTGTGACAACGCTTACAACCTAGTAGATCCGAGTTATAAGCAAGTATTTTTAAAGTTTATTATTGGCCAAATAACTGGCTCCGCCCGCAGTAAGCTATTAGAGATCACACAGAAACTTGGTCTGACGTGGGGGCAATTTTGTTAGAAAATTACGAGAGTAAACGCACTATTGACTACTATGCCCTCACCATGTTCAATAGTAGGCAAGAAAAAGGGGAAGGTGTAGCTCAATGGGGGTCTCGCGTGGACTCCGTGCAATTCCATTTTCGAGAAGCAATGAAGAGGGTCATGGAGGACGAAGAAATTATGGGATGCAATGCGTCGATAGGGAAGTTAGGACGGGCCGTGTTTATACAAAGGTTGTATGATGAGCGGATAAAGACAGTAATGCGGGCTCAAGGTGAACGGATCATCCTGTCCGAGCTATTGATTTAGCAGCTACCGAGGAGTATGCAATAAACTCGGAAAGAGATAAGCGCCGCGTAGCAACTGTAGCTCGGCCAGAGAAAAGAAGTAGTGCGAAATTTTTTAACTGCAGGAAAGAGAGACACATATCGCGTGAGTGCAGGAAAAAGTATACTGTCCGGAAGACAGATACTGTAAAGGAGGTTCCCCAAAAGACAGAACGTAGTCACCTGCACATAAAAGAAATCGATGTTTTTGAATTCAAAGGGACTGGATCACGGACACAGTGTCCCCCACCAGTACGATGTACGGTATGTGACGGGGCACTACCCCCCGTGCACTAAAGCCAAGCCAGTGACATGCTTCACGTGTCACCCAACAGGACACTATGCTCATGATTGTCGCGAAAGTAAGTGGACTAACATACGTAGGAAAAATGTGCAGGGAAACGATCATCGGGCGCAATTCCGCAGTTCCATTACGCTGCGTCAGGAATCATAAGAGCTGCTGACTGCACGGGAAAAAATGATAACATATGCGTACAGAACAAGGATGTGAAAGGCTCTGAAACAAAGTTATTGATAGATAGTGGTGCCCATATTAACCTTATACAGTCCAAGGTTCTGAAGGAAAACGTGAGGTGGGATCCTAGAAGGTCGGTAACGATAAAAACTATCGTAAACGAACGGGTCAGGACAGAGGGTCCTGTGGCAATACGTTTAAGCAACGGTGAGGGAAGCAACTGGGTCACGCAGTTCCAAGTAGTTAATGAGAGTATTGATTTGCAATTTGATGGGTTACTGGGGCGGGATTTCCTGGACAAAAATAAAGTCGTGTTGGATTATGGCCATAGAAGAATGCAGGTACGAGGCGAATGGATAGAGTTGCGGGAAGAATGCGAAGAAGCAAGCGGCAATAGATTAACTGTACAAGATGATAGAAACGGGAAGACTCTACGAGCAAGTTACGCAGCTGTAACGAGGTTTGAAAACATACCGGCCAAGGTCGCCGCGCACACAGAAACAGTCGCCGCAACGCAACCGGACGATAGAGGCCCATCCCGCGTATATAACGATGGTATCGGTCAAGACAAATACATGGCGGGGCGCGTAAGCCGGCCGTCGCCTGCGCCGTCCCAAGAGGATTGTACGAAACGAAAGGAAAATGAAACCAAGCGAAGGAAATGGCCACCCGGAAGATCGAAGTATCAATGTAAGGTCACGACGAGTAGGAGTGACATGTCTCCAGCCCCGGAGGATTCGGAACAAATAAGAATCGGGCCGCGAGAAGAAAGATTTATAAAAGTTCATGTGACACGAAAACTAGGGAATGAAGCGGTAATTCCGAAACAAGAGATTAGACCAGGGGTCTATATACCAGAAGCCATGGTGAGTATCCGGGATGGGATGTGCATAATAAGTGTGATGAACACCAGGGAACAAGAGGTCCGTTTTATTGCGCCGGAGGTATTCGCGGAACGAATACCGCCACCAAGCAGTTGTAAAATCCGACGTGTACCACAGGGAAAGAAAGACGGGAGTAACCGCGGCTGAAAGAAAACATGCGTATAGAGCACTTAAAACAAGAAGAGCAAGAAGCCATACAGGATTTGTGTTTGGCGTAAAATGATGTCTTTCATTTACCGGGAGATGTGCTCACCTACACCACTGCAGTGAAGCACCAGATTCCACTAGTACCTGAAAAAGAAGGGACAGTCATAAATCAGAGGCCTTACCGAATTCCCCAAGCACAACAAGAAGCACTGAAAAAGGAAACAGATGGCATGCTGGATGACGGCATAATATCGCCGAGTACTAGTGTAGCAGTCCATTTAACTTCCCTCTGTTATTACTACCGAAGAAGCTTGATGGCAGCGGCAAAAATAGGAGAATGGTTGTCAATTATCGGAAATTCAATGATATGTCGTTGAATATGATCTTCCCACTGCCCAGAATTGATGAAATACTGGATAGCCTAGGGAAGGCAAAGTATTTCTCAACCCTAGATCTCGCGAAAGGGTATTATCAAGTCCTGATAGACGAACGGGATCGAGTAGAAACGGCATTTAGCACACCTACAGGCCATTAGGAATGCAATAGGATGCCAATGGGCCTGAAGACGGCTCCATCCACATTTCGACGGTTAATGAATACCGTACTGACGGGTGTACAGGGAAATAAAGTGTTCATTTAGCTAGATGACATTGTCGTCGTGGGTGCGTCACTTGAGGACCATAATGCGCGACTTCAGGAAGTATTTGATCGCTTACGAAAAGCCAACCTAAAATTGCAAGTCGAGAAATGTGAATTCTTAAGGATGGAAGTTGCGTTCTTGGGACACGTTTTGACAGCGGAAGGTCTGAAAACCGATCCCACTAAAGCAGCAGCAAGGACAACCGCTGACTTAAAAAGTTATCTGGGCTTAATCGGATACTACCGAAGATTTTTGAGCAACTTTAGCAAAATTGTAAAACCCCTATATTAACTATTAAAGACAGGAGTTCCGTTTGCTTGGGCGGAAGCGCGGAAGCGCAGGAAGAGGCGTTTCAAACAATGAAAAAGAAATTAACCAACCCGACGATACTACAGTATCCATACTTCACTAAAGAGTTTTTATTAACGACTGACGCCAGTAAGCACGCGTTTGGGGCATATTTGAGTCAAGGTCCAATGGGAAAGGATTTACCGATTGCATACATATCACGTACTCTCAACAAGGCAGAGTTGAATTAGAGTACAATAGAGCGAGAGTTGCTTGCCATGGTATGGGCAGTTAAGTACTTCCGACCGTATCTCTTTCTTAGGAAGTTCAAGATGCTCACGGACCATAAACCACTGATATGGTTAGGTAGCATTACGGATCCATCGTCGAGAATAATGAAGTTTTGATTACCAAATCATATATAAAGGAGCAAAGCAAAATCGCGTGGCCGACGCGCTATCACGCATTCGCAGTGTGCAAGACAGTGACAAACAAACACAGCAGGTTACAAAGAGGGGCACAAACGAGACTGACAGGTACAAAGATAAGCGAAGGGACGCAGCAACCAAGGTCGCAGTCAGGGACTCGCGTAGCGACGAGATAACGGAGACGGAGGCGACAGGTGAGATAGCTGGCCCCAAAGAAACAGCTGACGCGACCGAGGTTAGTGGAAGCAGTAACACATCCCAGATAATCGAAGATGAGATTCTGAGTGCAGAGAGTAAATTGGCAATTCTAAAACAGATGCACATATCTCCCATAGGAGGCCATCAAAGAATGGGAAGGACGTATGAACGAATAAAACAGTACTATACATGGCTGGGTATGAAAGCTGACATAGAGCAGTTCATAAGGACATACAAAAGTTTCCAAAAGAACAAGATCACGCAAGCTAAGATTAAGCAACCACTAGAGCTAACTCCGCCGCCGGAATTTATATCTGAGCGCTGTGATATTGATATCGTAGGTCCATTACTCATTACCCAGTCCGGCCACAGATATATTTTGACTTTTAAAGACTCTCTCACAAAGTTTGTAATAACCGAACCAATAGCTCGACAAGACGCGGATACGCTTGCACGAAAATTGGTGGAAAGCATTATTCTAAAATTTGGGATCCCGACGGTTCTGTTGAGCGACATGGAAGCAATTTCATAGGCGATACCATGAAACGAGTCTGCAAATTACTGAGAATAGAGAAAATACAAACGACAGTGTTGAGATGCACCCACTTGCCTTGCTCATACTGTGGCATAAAGCAGTCAGGCCTGCAAGATGAGTGGTCTGCCAAGCGAGTGGATTCATTCTTATTTATCAAGTAACATGAGCTCTAGTACTCACAATTAAGTTACAAATTATTCTCCTGTTTGAATATTACGCAACGGAAACGGATAACGCACATCTGACTATTAGTAATTTACACAACTCTGACTGTTCACTACGCACTGGCAATACCACATTTCCTTTCTTACCCAACGGCTTTGATCAACACGTAGCCATCGCACTGAATATGAATGGCGCACACATTATAAATTCTGGATATCATGGCAACATGCTATTCGAAGGAAAAGGTCACCAATCTTTTTCTTTTCACTATCTTTTTTATTCCGATAAATTCTATAACCTAAACACACCATTACATTTTCTACAACAATTACACATGAGAAACTCCGCCGAGTGGGCGTGGCTTTACATTGGTGATTCTCTATCTTATGGTCTCGTAATTATCTAACACTACAGTGCACTTTCTGGATAGGGTGGTGGATCTTTTGCTACATCTCACACTTCGACTCTCACATCCATCATCACGAAAAGTTCCTCCAGACCGAGCGGTACAAAAAAGGAACATACATAACCTACTGCCTCTGAACCTATCTTGCTACTCTCCCATGCAAACCACACATAGTTATATTACATTAAATACATCACACTGGCAACATACAACACCAAGAATAGTCACAACGTTATGATCACATCAGTTTCAGCTTTCCCACTTCACTTAATATTCATCTCAGTTTCACACGATACTGCCCCACTTCGTAACTTTTCTTTCCTACTACGAACTCTGGAGGATATATGCACGTCTTCCTGTGCAATGCAAGCCAAGTGGCGTTGCTGGATAGACGGCTGATTCACCTTGCTTCTCTCTCAGAGTATTAGAGTTTGAATCCAGCGCCACACGGAAACATAACACGCAGAGTAATATTAAGAACATATTCGTCACACACGCGAGTCCTCAACTGATACCATGGACGAGTACTTCTCTTTATCCTTTGTCTCATACACAGATTGAGACTCACACAGTACTCAACACGTGGAAGTACTCGTCTCTAATTTCAAGTCCTGCACACGCCATTTCTTAAATATTTCCAACTTATAGTACACACGCCAGTAATTCATCTTAACTTTAGCACTCGGATGTATTTCAACTTATTGCTACACGTGGTTTCATTGTGAGCGTTGGTCACTTCCGAAGGTTACTACGATCCCCTTAATATTACCTGCCTGACATTTAATTCTCCCCACAGAAGTTCCTGAAATAGAGAAATTATTATTCCAAACTAATCTTAAGTATTCCACATGCGTACCATTCTCTCCACTCTTTTGTCTTTACGGAGCACACCTAAGACAGGTCTTACCAACACAAGATCCACCGCCAGAGTGCTGAAAACATGGCCGTTCTTCAGGTCAGCTCGCACCTCCGTTGCAGTGGGGGAGCACCTTGCTACCGTATTGGTCAGCCACATTTCAGGCGCTCAAAGTTCAGGTAAATTTCATCTCTGGTTCCACCAAAGGTGACCAAAGGACCGCCTCAAAGATGCTCATATATTGCACATTCACTATCTGCGGTTAGCAGACGACCATGCATTCATTCATATCACAGATCTCAGCAAATTGGATGTAGGGATTTATTTTGTGGGAGTGCACATGTGATCAATTAAATAAATAAATTATCCTTCTTTCCTACACTGGTATCGGGCTTCGGTGTATTAAGTGAAATTGAGTTATTATTACAAAAAATATGTTGTTCTGACAAGAATAACGAAGAATGTTGTACCTATTTTTAATGTCGAGCGGTACTGTACTCTTTCAGTGTAACATCCGCAGTCCAATGGAGTGCTACAACGTACACACCGTACCCTGATGGAGATGCTGCAACACTATGTGCACTGGGACCAGACAGACTGGGACGGAAGGGTTGCACTCGCATTCGCGAAACGTCGATGAAGAGCCATTAGCCAGATTGCTTATGCCTAGATTTTATAAAATCGTTTGACGCGGTGCCTCACTGCGGAGTGTTAACGAAGGTACGGGAATACAGGATAGGTTCCTAGGTACGTGAGTGGCTCGTAGACTTCTTAAGTAATAGAACTGAGTATGTTGTCCTAGATGTCGAGTGTTGATCGTTGTTTGGAGTGCCCCAGGGAAATGTGGTAGGACCGCCGTCATTCTCTCCACAGAGAAATAATCTGACGGACATGGTCGGCAGGTATGTGCAGCTGTTTGGTAATGATGCTGTGGTGTATGGGAAAGCATCATCGATTGACTGTAGGTGATACAACGTGATTTAGAATTTCTAGACGGTGTGAAGAATGGCAGCTTGCTTTAACTGTAGAAAATGTTAAGTTAATGCAGATAAGTAGAAAAAACAATCCCTTAATATTCGAGTACAGCGTAAGCAGTCTGCTGCTTGACACGGTCACTTCGGTTAAATACCTGGGCGTAACTTTCGAAAGCGATATGAAATGGAATGACCATCTGAGGATTGTAGTAGGGAAGGCAAATTACAGTTTATTGGGACAATTTTAGGAAACTGTCGTTCATCTGCAAAGGAGACAGCGTGTAGAAAATGCAAGAGTACAATGGACTTGCGGTATGTTTTGGAAGGTTACAGGCGACTGTGAGATTACGCCCTGACATCAATGACTTAAATACTTTAGCAAGCATTCCACTTGATTACCTGGACGATGCGTCTGCTAAATTGATTTTTCCTTTTCATTGTGTTTGTAGTTGTTAGCCTGCATTTGCGGTTATCACATTTATCAGAATCTATATAAGACTGAGTGCTGAAATAATGTTAATGAAATTGTGGCCCTGTCAGTGTTTTAGTCAGTTGTTGATGGGTGATTAATATGGTCGCAGCAGAAGCTGAGTAGAGCCGTGGTGTAGTGAATATGATGCTAAAGTGCTGCATGCAGGGTCGTGAGTTCAAAACTGAGCTGGACTATACAGTTTTAATATAATTTTACGACAGTAATGGTTGAACTGTGTAAGCATTCACTTGAACACGAACAATTGCTACAATTCGGCACTGGTATGTAATGTTAACATTAAAAGCCAACGATGTGATGGACTTATAACTTTTGTAAATCACATTGTAATATATACTCTTGTATTTGTTTTAGCATTGATAATGGCCTGACACAGGTCGAAATCTGATCTGCGTTGTGACTATAAATGTCATATTAAAGCAACTTATTTCTACGACTGATCGCTGCTCTATCTAACCCAACAGTTTTAATTTCTATTTCGAGTACATTCTAGAAGTAACCAAAAATGTCAAGAATCATTGTACTGGAATGTTCTGTAGCTGTATATACAGGGTGAGTCATCTAACGTAACCGCTGGATATATTTCGTAAACCACATCAAATACTGACGAACCGATTCCACAGACCGAACG
The DNA here is from genome assembly GCF_023864275.1 of Schistocerca cancellata. NCBI lineage: Eukaryota > Metazoa > Arthropoda > Insecta > Orthoptera > Acrididae > Schistocerca > Schistocerca cancellata. Next base: position 498,028,863 of record NC_064626.1, on the reverse strand, counting down.
TGAGGAGAGGGGCTAGTGTAATTGTTTAATACAAACCATACAAAAATGCACGGAAGTATGTTTTTTAACACAAACCTACGTTTTTTAAATGGAACCACGTTAGTTTTGTTAGCACATCTGAACATATAAACAAATACGTAATCAGTGCCGTTTGTTGCATTGTGAAATGTTAATTACATTCGGAGATATTGTAACCTAAAGTTGACGCTTGAGTACCACTCCTCCGCTGTTCGATCGTGTGTATCGGAGAGCACTGCAACATACATCGCGTTTCTACAGAATGATCTGCCAACGTTGCTTGAAAATGTCCCATTGGAATCGCGTCGACGTACGTGGTAACAGCATGATGGTGCACCTGCACATTTCGCAATTAACACTAGGCTGACCCTTGACAGGATGATCGACGGGCGTTTCATAGGACGTGGAGGACGCATAAATTGGCCAGCCCATTCTCCTGATCTTACACATCTGGACTTCTTTCTGTGGGGTACGTTAAAGGAGAATGTGTACCGTGATGTGCCTACAACCCCAGAGGATATGAAACAACGTATTGTGGCAGCCTGAGGCGGCATTACACCAGATGTACCGCGGCGTGTACGACATTCATTACGCCAGAGATTGCCGTTATGTGCAGCAAATGATGGCCACCACATTGAACATCTATTGGCCTGACATGTCGGGACACACTCTATTCCACTCCGTAATTGAAAACAGAAACCACGTGTGTATGTGTACCTCACCCCTCATGGTAATGTACATGTGCGTCAGTGAAAAAGACCAATAAAAAGGTGTTAGCATGTGGACGTAATGTGCTGTTCCAGTCTCTTCTGTACCTAAGGTCCATCACCGTTCCCTTTGGATCGCTACGTAATTCGGTGCTCTGCGATACACACGATCGAACAGCGGAGGAGTGGTACTCAAGCGTCAACTTTCGATTACAATATCTCCGGATGTAATTAACATTTTACAATGCAACAAACGGCACTGATTACGTATTTGTTTATATGTTCAGATGTGCTAACAAAACTAACGGGGTTACATTAAAAAAAAACATGTGTTTGTGTTAAAAAACATACTTCCGTGCATTTTTGTATGGTTTGTATTAAACAATTACACTAGCCCCTCTCCTCACGTTCGGTCTGTGGAATCGGTTCGTCAGTATTTGATGTGGTTTACGAAATATACTCAGCGGTAACGTTAGGTGACTCACCCTGTATACTGTAAGCGTTCTGGCCGGAGGTAGTTCGCTCCGCGCTCTTGTATGCACAAGTTCTGAATAGACCTTCGTTAAGTGAAGTTAGTGTTCGTCATTCATCTAATTACACCTTCCTCTACGTGACAGTATATAAACACTGGACTAATCATTTATAAAAGCTATGACACAAGTTTATTGATTAAAATAATAGGACAAACAATACAAGTTAGCGTGATCACAAATAAAACACGGCTGTTGGCAACACAAATAGAAGCAACAAATAGTTAACACTTCACTGGATGGAGGCTGGTTGGCAAAGACTAAGGTTTGTCTGATTAAACTAGTCTGTCTCAAAACTAGGATAAGTCAGTCTCAAATTATCTAACGTTGAATAGGCTTTGATGGATTTATTCTACACAGAAGTTGTACTACATCGCTGCAGCTGAGAGCAAGTGGCGAGACTGGCATTCTGTTTGCCTCAACGAGCTGGAGTGGAAATACTGTACCCTTTTCTCAATGTGTAGCGATGTGTCAGGTGACGCTCGTGGTTCAGGCGTCTGCAGAGCAGCGATGTGCGGCACCTGCAGTTCGCTATTGCGGGCACGAAATATGCAAAGTCCAGCTGGCGATCTATTAGACGGATTGCAAGTACTCTCTAATGGAGCCCTGAAATCTCGGCAGATTCCAGCGAGTGATACTCACATTCGCCTGTTATACCGCAGACCATCTGATTGACTTATACGGCAATGCGCACAATGGGATCAAACGTCAGGGTGGCAGATCTGATTGCCCTCGGAGCAGCAAGTTGTTGGAGATCACTGGGCTGCCAACTGTCTGTACAGCTAAGTCCTCGCCACAAGCGATCCAGTCAAGACCAGCGCCAGTGCGAAGTCACGCACAGGACAAGTGTCACAAGCGCAACCCCCTTATAACAAAAGTCGAGACCAGATTCATCAAAAAAAAAAAAAGGTTCAAATGGCTCTGAGCACTATGAGACTTAACATCTGAGGCCATCAGTCCCCTACAACTTAGAACTACTTAAGCCTAACTAACCTAAGGACATCACACACACCCATGCCCGAGGCAGGATTCGAACCTGCGACCGTAGTAGTCGCGAGGTTCCGGACTGAAGCTTCTAGAACCGCTCGGCCACCGCGGCCGGCCCCAGATTCCTCTCCAGATGCGAGTCTGAATCAGAGGACCACGCCAGACCAGAGTCTGAATTGGAAGGCCAAGTTTCTCCTCTGCTCACTATCCATAAAACATTGGTAAAATCCACAAAGCACTTCTACAACAGTCCCCACAAGGTTTTTGTTCCAATCACAAGAGCTCCGTGTCTCCCCTGTACATCATCTGCTCTACCCATCGGCTTATCCTAGTCAAAGTTAACAATATTCTTCTCTTTTCAGGAGAAGACGCCAATCCCTGACTCGCAAATTCCTGCCGACGGACGAGAAGATGTTGTGCTCTGACTTGTTTTTTCCCATGACCACTTTAGGCAGCGTGTTTTGAGTTTCCTTACAGCTCTAAAACGAACGACACATTTATCACAAAGATCATTATCTGGATAGCCTGAATGTTAAAGCATGTCCAACTGGGGTCTCGGCTAAACTAAGAGAAGTGGCTTTTGTGTCCCTATAGAGATAATTTCAGAGCCACCATAAATTTTGCTTTCCTTCTAAAATTGTTTTGGAGACTTGAGGCTTTCCAAAAATCCCTGCAGGCAGAGGAACGACACCACCTGATGGCTCCCTCGATAGCGTCAGGTCCATGGTGAACACGTCATTTTTTCGGCCGCGATCCCTGTTCACAAAGAGAGTTTATGACGCTTTCGAAATGCATTGGCCAGGCGAGCTGGATTTCTCTCGCGCCTCTCCCTCTGCTGTGGCTAGAGGCGCCCAACACGTAGGTCCAGGTAGGCAGTTTCGTTTCGCCTCTTCGGCCAAACGCAATGTCTGCACACCGATGCGAAAAATTCTTGTGACCAGCATCCTGCCCTTGTTAAATGCTTCGAGATGTTCCTTTCCCTAATAGCTGCGTATGGTTTCCAAGGCCCAAACGTCCGTTTCAAGATTTACTGTTAAATGACCAAACTGCCTGCTTGTTCTGAATTCCAGAAAATACTATTCGAAGGAGAGCCACCATAAAGATCCTGCATGCATTAACAACGTACATGCTCCTATCAGTATCTGCTCATACTGATAATTTTCTGTCATCTCACAAAAACGATGTCTTAGGTATAAAATCAACATTGAAGAGTAGCCTTGAATATGAAGAATAGTGAGAGTGGCCCTAACCATGGTTGATTTCCTCATGTGTAGTGTCTCACTTCAAAATATCGTAGTGGGTCATGCACAGGAGAAATCATCAAATAGTATTGAAATCTCATAATGATGACATGGGTATTGGGGGCAGCTATGCCAATCAGGACTACACATAAAGATGACATTATAGCTTGACCTTATTCAGAGGCCACTAACTCACACAAAACTGCATGCCTTCAAGACATATAGATGAACACTGCTGAGTGTAGCACGATTCATGTGGACCCAAGAATCTCTGCTACACCACAGCCTTCAGCAGAAAATTACTAAACGATTAAAAAGGCTCTGCAGCATTATTTTTGATCAGTCATAAAATTTCTGGCTCTGGCCTCCCATCTGGCCCACGGCAGCATCAGTAAGGCAGCTAGGCACCTGGCAACAATTGGCATTCTGGCATGCTGTTGGGTGTGATAGACATAACATCTAGTGGGAGCGAATGAGACACTGGTATGGTTGCATATCACCCAACATCTCAAACTCAGGTAGTGATGTCAGTGACTGTCTCATCTCTCAATCCAGTACCTGAAAGATTGCGGTCTTCCCTTGGATGTATGGTGAGACAACATTGGGTTTGGTGTGCAACCTATCCTCTAGTGAGGATTTCCTCTCTCCCATTGTGCCAATGGATAACTTGTGATGTCTCCACCATCGCCAGTGCCTGTCTGTGTCATAGTATATGACTGTAAGAGCAATTCATGCTGATCATGGCCACCTGATAATGCACACTGTCTGTAGAGGGTGTGTGTGTCCACCTGGGGAATCCCTCTAGGTCTTGTGGCGCAGCTCGTCTTCTTCCTTTGACGGTATGGTGTGACGTCAGGGATGAGCGTCCAGTCAGGCGGTCCAATTCGCAACAACTCTGAGGGTGGATGCTTTTGGCCGTCATTTACTTGGCGGCAGACCCATCCGCCAAGTTGTCAATGAAGTGACATGGCATCAATTGTGGGCCACTCTTGTCCAGTGGGCCACCTCCACTCACAGTCACCGGGGCAGGCAGGTTTACGTCAGTTACAGTGTGTGGTGCAGCTCCCCTCCGTCTTCACTTTCGTTGGGCCGTGAAAGCGGCAGGCAGATCCCCAGTTGTCCCGCCATGCATTCAGCGCTGACGATTGGCCCTCCACTCGGCAGTTTCTGGGCCACCTGCTGCAGGCATTCTTCTTCAAGCTGCCTCCTGGTCATTGTCTCCAGTCACAGGGTGTTGCCTTAAAATGCCCCACAGTATGCATCAATAGTGAGTTTAACAGCACAGTCCTCGTACTATGTTTCAGTGCCAATGTTTTACAATGATCTACATAATAGTTTCTCATGAGTAAAACAACTATCCAAAAAGTAAACTCTTTGAATAAACACATTATGAGTGCATATACAATTACTTCAGTGCTTGTGATAAGAATGAAAAGAAGAAATATGAGTTATCATATTGACTATATATGACATCCTTAACATTTATACTTATGTTAAACATATGGTGTGTGGTGTGTCTGGTCTGCATATGGGAGTTGTGTTAATACCATTTCCTATCACGCACTATCCCTATGACAGACTAGCACTCCATCCACTCCTCCCCAACAAGCTCTTTCCACTCAACACCTAGTATTAACTTCTTTTCTTTACCCAAGACCTGTCAACCTTACCTCTAAGCCCATTCTACTCTCAGATTATGACTACGCTACGTATTCTCCTCCTTTTCTTGGTACTTCCAAAGTGGTCTGAAACCATGCCCCCATTCAACTGCATAGATGTTCTGTCTCATGACGCCAGCTCCTGCATTCACACATCTGAAACTTTTAAATGTCACTAGTACCCGCTTACTTGTTACTTTAGATGTTAAAAAAAACGCTTCCAATTTCTTCTCGTTGGATAGCCGCTGTTATAAAATACAAAAAGGTAAATTAACTTTCTGGTGTAGGTTCGTTCTCATCTTCAACAAAGTCCCCTTCTTACTGTTGTTCTCCTGTTCCTGATCCTGAGGTACGCCACACCACCGTGACTCTCACTGTCCTTGCTCAGACCTCATAGTGTATTTCGCATACGATGCTCTCATTGCACCTGCAAAACACAAAGAGCTCGAGAAAGGCTTCATTGCATGATTGGCAATGACCCAGCAGACATAGCATCTCCACACACCTAATGCGTGTGCAGCTAATACCACTCAAAACACATCCGAAAAACGAAGAAAATATTCTCAGTGGCAGGTCGCAGTCTCGTCATCGATAAACAGCAGAAAGCAACGTACACTCACTCACCTCTTGGGCAGTGGATAATACAGCGCGGGAAAGGCACAAAGGTACTCCTACAGACCACAGTGATGTCATGGAAGACATTACTACAAGAAGAACATAGCTGAATTTCCTGACTAACATTCTAATTCTCCTTGGAGCGTCATAATCGACAACGAAAGTACGGTCCGAAGATATAATGGCCGTTTGTCACAAAGGTAAATGTAGGTTAGACCCTGAACTCTGTTCAGTCAACATGCAGAAGTTATGCCACAGAAAGGTGTCAGCTGATACGAAGAGCTGTCATTTATGACGAATTTCTATTCAATCCTGGCTTTGATTTTCAAGCAGGCAGGCAGTGAACACGTCGATACGATGATGTAACAGCCACACTACTCATCTGGCTACGTTCCTCAAGGAGTCATACCATAAGCTAATAAATGACAATTACAAATACATCAATTGCAGAAATTCAATAAACGAATTGTATAGACCACGCTACGCAACAACACACAGAATTTGCTAATCCACTGAATATCTATGCACAAATCGATTCTAACCTAACTGAGCACCTATAAAATCCTGTTGTATAATTTTTTTTTAAATTTGTGTGAAATCTTATGGGACTTAACTGCTAAGGTCATCAGTCCCTAAGCTTACACACTACTTAACCTAAATTATCCTAAGGACAAACACACACACCCATGCCCGAGGGAGGACTCGAACATCCGCCGGGATGTGTTCTATAAATGATTTCACATGACCGATATGGTGAATACCAAGATATTTTCTTGATTTCAAGGTTTCGACTTCCATTGTGTTCATGTAAGCGATCCTGCGCGTTTGAACAGATCAATTGCAGATAGTGTAGAATTTGTGGCACAGCTTTTTCTACTTGTTAGACAGTCATAAACTTTTGACCAACAGTTTTTGACTAATGCGGAATTCTCTTAGGAATGCATTTCTATCTCAGATCTCTTTCCGTTTCACTCCCACCACATGTAGCCTCCTGAGAGACAGGTCAACAATTTTCTTGTGTTCCACATGGGTTCTCGAGAGGAAGTCTACAACTTCACGGATTAGACCTCTGGGTTACCTGTTCTTGAGAAGAGTCACTGGTGCTATCTTAGTGACTCCATGTGGCATCTCGTTCATCATGTTCTGGAAGTCGCAAAGGAAAAAGTCCGAGGTGGTGTGTCATCTCGGACAGTATATATGGCAAAGGGTTCCGAGGCTTTCTATTATTATTTCTGCCGGGGACGATTGAGGACGCCGTATGAATGCGCATATAGATTTAATCCTGTGTTAGCTTAACATAGCTTTCCATCTCTCTGACCGGAACTGGGGATCATTGTCGGATATAATCCTATATACATGACCTATCTGAGGAGGATATTCTTGCAGAACGCTCTGCCTGTGCTGTTGCCTTTTTCGGGAGGGTTGAGGTGACATACTTGGAAGTCAACTCCACTACTACCCGTGTGTAACTATATTCTCTTCCTGTGTGCACAAGAGGGCCATTAAATCGGTTGCAGCGAGGTGTTTTGCTTTGGTTGCAATTATGGGTTGCAGGAGTGCCTGCATTGTCACCATATCAATCTTTGATTTCTGACAGGCCTTATACACTGCCAAAGCTTTCCCAATTAGTCTGTTCATATCTTTAAAGTGACACAGTGTGTGTAATTCCAGGTAGCATTTCCTCTCTCCAAAATGTGCATAGCTAAGATGGGTGTGCCAGATGACCTTATTTACAAGTTCATATGAAATGCAAGCACAATAGGGCGCTCCTTCTCCTACACTACGACAGAACAAGATTCCCTTCTGCGATTGGTAGAACTGCCTGTGCTTGGTTTCCATCTTGTCCTTTAACCTTTTCTTAAGAGCAAGCAGAGCTGGGTCCTTGTTCTGTGCCCTGGTGATGTCCTTTAGGCTTGTGGTGATATAATTCTCAAACGCCACTTTTTTAACATAATACAGGCTGTAGTGTTCTTTTTCTAGTGGGTTTGCTCTACTACTTTCCAAACCCACAGGTGAACATGACAGCACATCCGCAATGATGTTCTTCTCCTCTTGTATTTGCACAATTGTAAAATCGTATTCCTGTAGTAATCTTGTGAGTCTCTTACTGCGGAGCTTCGCCATGAGTAAAAAATCCAAGGCTTTGTGATCGGTGAAGAGGCTTGATTTTCTCCCGTACAAGAAGAATCGACGTTTTTCAAAGCCATACACAACTGCCAAAGCTTCCAACTCGGTTACCGAGCAGTTTCTCTCGTATTTAATGACACGTCTTCCAAAAGTAATGGTCTTATGCACCATGTTCCCCCCTTGCTCATGTTCCTGAAAGATGACTACGCCCAGACCAGAGTATGAGCTGACCCTTACCGTACAAAATTCCTCCGTCGGGTTTGGGTGCGACAAAATTAGTGCATTAACCAGCGCAGTTTTAAGGGTCTGGAATTTGACTTCTGCCACATCGTCCTAGTTCCACGCCTTCTTCTCGGTGAGCTGGCATAGTCGCGGTGTAGCTAGTTTCTTCACGTGAATGAATCTCTTGCAGAAATTGGCAACACCAAGAAAGCTGTCGAGTTATTTCTTAGTTATTGGCGTTGGAAATTTTGCTATCGCCGCGATCTTGTCCAGATCTGGTGGGATTCCTTCCGCGGTGATGATATGGTCGAGGAGTTTGCTCGTGAGGTCCCAATGCATGATTTCGTGGCGTTGTCAGTTATGCCGCATTCTTTGAAGGTCTGTAGTATTTCCCTTAAGATCACGTTGTGTCCATTCCACGTCGGTTCTGCAATTAAGAGATCGTCTACGTTAGTGGTGATTTTTTATTTTACGGAATAATTTCAGATATCATCGAGTCCCCTAATGAAAGCAGCTGAGGACACGTTTAACACGAATATTATCAATTGCAACCTCCTGCCGAATTTGTTCATCTTCTTGCGTGGAGCGACAACACTCGTCACGCCACGATTGCTTTCTACCTTCCTGCCGTTTTGTGGTCTTTGGGTTGAGGTACTCAGCAGGAATTTTCACATTATTGTGTGATCCGCAATTTTAATTTTGCTGACGAATTAGTTTACAAAATGAGCTGTACTCGTCCCAAGTCCAATACTGTCTATTGTTGTTTCAGAAAATCCATGCCGAATATTATTCCAGTTGCCAGCGAAGGGACGACCAAAAAGTTCGCTGAACATCAATCGGGGTTGTATCCGCACCTCCGTTTGCTTTCCCCTCAATGCGCCAGTGATTTTCGTTTTCTTCACCTTGAGTGCTGGTCATGGGTGATTTGCAGTACATCTCTCGTACACAGATTACGAGATCACCGTCACGTTGTTTCTACTGTACACAATTTCGGTCAGATTGATGTTAACTACGGTAAAGTGAATTATAGGATGTACTCGTAGATCCGGACGTGTCATGACTTCTTTTTGATCACGCAAAAGCTCCTCTGTGTCTTCATATTCTAGCTTGTTAATGTCGCTCGTTCTGAAGGTTCCTGCATCCTTGTTTTGTGCCGTGTCCTCAGCAGCCGAGTGTCAGTTTCTGTTTACAGTTCTGCTACGTTTCCCCTGTGACGAGTCGGGTGGGCTGATCTGAATATGGCGATCTTGTTGGTTTCCTTGCTGCCATTGTCTCTTGTTCTCCCAGCTGTTTCTTTGCTGCTGTGGTTCTCCATTATCCCGCTGAAATTGGTTTGGATTTCGTTGTTCTATCCAGTTTCCGTTTTTCCCTTTGTTGTAATTATTGTTGTAACTTCCTCGTCTACCTGTGTTCTCGCATGGTGGCTGGTTACCCCCTCTATAGTTCGAGTCGTTGTTTTCCCACGATCGATAATTTCTCTGTTGTCGTTCCTTTCTAATGTGCCTTGCCAACTGCAGTTATTGTTTCTGTTCTTGTCTCTTGCATTTTGTATTTCGTTGACAGAGTCTAATTCGTGTAACGCGACTAAGAATGATTCAATGGAATCTTTGCACCTTCCGATGAGGAGTTTCTGGTAGTGCAGAGATAATTTGACATGACAGTGTCTCAATATTTCCTTGGAATTGTACGACTGGTCCAAAAACCGATTCCTCTTAGTTAGCGACTCAAAGAACTTCACCGGACTACGGTATCCTGGCGCTTCTAGATCTCTGCTCAGCATAATTTCCTCTTTGATTCTTTCCTGCGGTCTTGCGACCGGTGTGTGTTAATCAACGTGTCCCTGAACTCTTAACATGAGCGACAGCTCTCAGCAACACTGCGCATATGCTCCGAAATCGATTCCTCTGAAAATCTGCAGATAAATTCCAGCTTTTATCTCACTGGCCATGATCCCGGTAGCACTTTCTCGAACTGAGCTATCCAACTTTTTGTTGTTCTCTTTGTACACTTGGAAATTTTGAATTTATAAGAAATGTTTGTGGTCGAATGGTTCGACATTTCCTGGGAATGAATTTTCCCTCGTTTCTGCAGCACGCATCTTCGTAAATCCGTGTCCAAAAGATCCTTGTGCACTGTTAAGGTCTCCTCCTGCTGGCTGCTTGCTTCGTTGGTTGGTTGGATTAGAGAGAAAGGGACCAAACTAAAAGGTCATCAGCCCCTTTTTCCATATTCAAACAGGTCCCAGAATAAAGCTATCCTCCAGACAAGTCTGGGAAGTAAAAAAGGTGGAAAACAAACTCGAACACACTGAAAGAGGCAACGAAAGAGGCAAGACAAAAGGGGAAAACAAGCATTAAAAGCAAGAAAGCAGGAGAAGGTATTAAAACAGTATAGCAGACGGCTGGGGCTGCCTGATTGCAAGAGAAAAATGGATGAGCCAGCCACTCTGCAACACACTAAAATCTACAGCCTAAAACACAAGGCTGCAGGAACACTAACGGGGAAAACACGAACATCAAGACGAACAAACAGCAAAGGAAGAGTAGGGAAGATTTAAAATGGAAGGAAAGTGGGGGCCTGGGCGAGAAGGCCAGAGGTTCAACCTGTTGTTGTTGTGATCTGCAGTCCAGAGACTGATTTCATGCAGCTCTCCATGCTACTCAATCCTGTGCAAGCTTCTTCATCTCCCAGTACCTACTGCAACCTACATCCTTCTCAATCTGTTTAAGTGTATTCATCTCTTGGTCTCCCTCTACGATTTTTACCCTCCGCGCTGCCCTCCAATACTAAACTGGTGATCCCCTGATGCCTCAGAACATGTCCTACAAACCGATCCCTTCTTCTAGTCAAGTTGTGCCACAAACTCCTCTTCTCCCCAATTCTATTCAATACCTCCTCATTAGTTATGTGATCTACCCATCTAATCTTCAACATCCTTCTGTAGCACAACATTTCGAAAGCTTCTATTCTCTTTTTGTCCAAAATATTTATCGTCCACGTTTCACTTCCATACATGGCTACACTCCATACAAATACTTTCACAAAAGACTTCCTGACATTTAAATCTATACTCGATGTTAACAAATTTCTCTTCTTCAGAAACACTTTCCTTGCCATTGCCAGTCTACATTTTATATCCTCTCTACTTCGACCATCATTAGTTATTTTGCTCCACAAATAGCAGAGCTCATTTACTACTTTAAGCATCTCATTTCCTAATCTAATACCCTCAGCATCACCCGATTTATTTCGACTACATTCCATTATTCTCGTTTTGCTTTTGTTGATATTCATCTTATATCCTCCTTTCAAGACACTGTCCATTCCGTTCAGCTGCTCGTCCAGGTCCTTTGCTGTCTCTGACAGAATTACAATGTCATCGGCGGACCGCAAAGTTTTTATTTCTTCTCCATGGATTTTAATTCCTACTCCGTATTTTTCTTTTGTTTCCTTTACTGTTTGCTCAATATATAGATTGAATAACATCGGGGAGAGGCTACAACCCTGTTTCACTCCCTTCCCAACCACTGCTTCCCTTTCATGCCCCTCGACTCTTATAACTGCCATTTGGTTTCTGTATAAATTGTAAATAGCCTTTCTCTCCCTGTATTTTACCCCTGCCACCTTCAGAATATGAAAGAGAGTATTCCAGTCAACATCGTCAAAACCTTTCTCTAAGTCTACAAATGCTAGAAACGTAGGTTTGCCTTTCCGTAATCTGTTTTCTAAGATAAGTCGTAGGGTCAGTATTGCCTCAGGTGTTCCAACATTTCTACGGAATCCAAACTGATCTTCCCCGAGGTCGGCTTCTACCATTTTTTCCATTCGTCTGTAAAGAATTCGTGTTAGTATTTTGCAGCCGTGGCTTATTAAACAGATAGTTCGGTAGTTTTCACATCTATCAACACCTGCTTTCTTTGGGATTGGAATTACACTCCTGGAAATTGAAATAAGAACACCGTGAATTCATTGTCCCAGGAAGGGGAAACTTTATTGACACATTCCTGGGGTCAGATACATCACATGATCACACTGACAGAACCACAGGCACATAGACACAGGCAACAGAGCATGCACAATGTCGGCACTAGTAAAGTGTATATCCACCTTTCGCAGCAATGCAGGCTGCTATTCTCCCATGGAGACGATCGTAGAGATGCTGGATGTAGTCCTGTGGAACGGCTTGCCATGCCATATCCACCTGGCGCCTCAGTTGGACCAGCGTTCGTGCTGGACGTGCAGACCGCGTGAGACGACGCTTCATCCAGTCCCAAACATGCTCAATGGGGGACAGATCCGGAGATCTTGCTGGCCAGGGTAGTTGACTTACACCTTCTAGAGCACGTTGGGTGGCACGGGATACATGCGGACGTGCATTGTCCTGTTGGAACAGCAAGTTCCCTTGCCGGTCTAGGAATGGTAGAACGATGGGTTCGATGACGGTTTGGATGTACCGTGCACTATTCAGTGTCCCCTCGACGATCACCAGTGGTGTACGGCCAGTGTAGGAGATCGCTCCCCACACCATGATGCCGGGTGTTGGCCCTGTGTGCCTCGGTCGTATGCAGTCCTGATTGTGGCGCTCACCTGCACGGCGCCAAACACGCATACGACCATCATTGGCACCAAGGCAGAAGCGACTCTCATCGCTGAAGACGACACGTCTCCATTCGTCCCTCCATTCACGCCTGTCGCGACACCACTGGAGGCGGGCTGCACGATGTTGGGGCGTGAGCGGAAGACGGCCTAACGGTGTGCGGGACCGTAGCCCAGCTTCATGGAGACGGTTGCGAATGGTCCTCGCCGATACCCCAGGAGCAACAGTGTCCCTAATTTGCTGGGAAGTGGCGGTGCGGTCCCCTACGGCACTGCGTAGGATCCTACGGTCTTGGCGTGCATCCGTGCGTCGCTGCGGTCCGGTCCCAGGTCGACGGGCACGTGCACCTTCCGCCGACCGCTGGCGACAACATCGATGTACTGTGGAGACCTCACGCCCCACGTGTTGAGCAATTCGGCGGTACGTCCACCCGGCCTCCCGCATGCCCACTATACGCCCTCGCTCAAAGTCCGTCAACTGCACATACGGTTCACGTCCACGCTGTCGCGGCATGCTACCAGTGTTAAAGACTGCGATGGAGCTCCGTATGCCACGGCAAACTGGCTGACACTGACGGCGGCGGTGCACAAATGCTGCGCAGCTAGCGCCATTCGACGGCCAACACCGCGGTTCCTGGTGTGTCCGCTGTGCCGTGCGTGTGATCATTGCTTGTACAGCCCTCTCGCAGTGTCCGGAGCAAGTATGGTGGGTCTGACACACCGGTGTCAATGTGTTCTTTTTTCCATTTCCAGGAGTGTATTATATTCTTCTTGAAGTCTGAGGGTATTTCGCCTGCCTCATACATCTTGCTCACCAGATGGTAGAGTTCTGTTAGGGCTGGCTCTCCCAAGGCTATCAGTAGTTCTAATGGAATGTTGTCTACTCCCGGGGATTTGTTTCGACTTAGGTCTTTCAGTGCTCTGTCAAACTCTTCACGCAGTATCATATCTCCTATTTCATCTTCAGCTACGTCCTGTGCCATTTCCATAATATTGTCCTCAAGAACATCGCCCTTGTATAGACCCTCTCTATACTCCTTTCGCCATTCTGCTTTCCCTTCTTTGCTTAGAACTGGGATTCCATCCGAGCTCTTGATATTCATACAAGTGGTTCTCTTTTCTCCAAAGGTCTCTTTAATTTTCCTGTAGGCCGTATCTATCTTACCTCTAGTGATATACGCCTCTACATCCTTACATTTGTCCTCTAGCCATCCCTGCTTAGCCATTTTGCACTTACTGTCGATCTCATTTTTGAGACGTTTGTATTCCTTTTTGCCTGCTTCGTTTACTGCATTTTTGTATTTTCTCCTTTCATCAATTAAATTCAGTATCTCTTCTGTTACCCAAGGATTTATATTAGCCCTCGTCTTCTTACCTACTTGATCCTCTGTTCCCTTCACTACTTCATCTCTCAAAGCTACCCATTCTTCTTCTACTGTATTTCTTTCCCCCATTCTTGTCAATCGTTCCCTAATGCTCTCCCCGAAACTCTCTACAACCTTTGGTTCTGTCAGTTTATCCAGGTCCCATCTGCTTAAATTCCAAACTTTTTGCAGTTTCTTTAGTTTTAATCCACAGTTCATAACCAGTAGATTGTGGTCAGAATCCACATCTGCCCCTGGAAATGTCTTACAATTTAAAACCTGGTTCCTAAATCTCTGCCTTACCATTATACAATCTATCTGAAACCTGTCAGTATCTCCAGGCTTCTTCTATGTATACAACCTTCTTTTATGATTCTTGAACCAAGTGTCAGCTATGATTAGGTTACGCTCTTTGAAAAATTCTACCAGGCGGCTTCGTCTTTCATTCCTTACCCCCATTCCATATTCACCTACTACGTTTCCTTCTCTTCCTTTTCCTACTATCGAATTCCAGTCACACATGACTATTAAATTTTCGTCTCCCTTCACTATCTGAATAATTTCTTTTATCTCATCATACATTTCATCAATCTCTTCGTCATCTGCGGCGTGGGCCATTCAGTATCCCAGAGCCCAAAAACATTACCGCGTAAGAACGATTGGAGGTCAGTCACTGACGGCCAAATCTTCAGAGTTGATGTACTGGTAGCTTGTTTGGCAAGGTTGCCCGCAAGTTCATTGTGCGGGGTCCTGACACGTCCTGAGTTCCAAATGACGGCCGCTGAACGTCCACTGTTTCTGAGGGCATAAAGAGACTCCTGGATAGTCATTACCAAAGGATGGCGAGGGAAGCACTGGTTGAGAGCTTGTAGGTGCTTAAGGAGTTACTAATGATGACGAAGGACTCACCTAAACAGGAGCGGATATACTCAAGAATGTGCGAGATGGCTACCAACTCTGCAGTGAAAAAACTGCAGCCATCCAGCAGGAAGCGCTTTTCAGTGTCTCCAGCATGAGCATAAGAGAAGCCAACATGACCATCGACCATCAAGTCATAGATGTAGACTATTTCTGAGTCCTGTAACTCGCCGAGAATAGAGAAAAAGTGTCGGCAGAGAAGGTCTGGTGGAACTGAACCTTTTGGGCCAGGTCCAGAAGAAGCTGTGACTGAGGCGTGGACCACAGAGGCATACATGAGTGGACCCACAGGGAAGTTGGTAGAAGGACAGTGTCGAGTGCAGCAAGAAGCGACCAGACATGGACTGCAATTGGAATCCCCAATCTAGGCCACCATTGCGGGAGATTGATTGCTGTGCTAGGGAAAAGGAGACAGTAATTTGGAAGGTGAGTCTTACTATGAATGTGGGGAGCATAATTCACAAGCAGTTGCTATCGCCTAATCAGCAACATAAGAACGCCGGCTTCTGTTAGGAGGTTGTTTATTAAGGTGGTCTGGAAAGTTCCAATTACAATTCAAACTCCACAGTGGTGTAGAGGGTCGAGCAGCCACAATACTGAGGGCAATACTGAACTATACATCAGGCCCCCATAGTCAAGATGAGCTTGTGCAAGGGGTTCGTACAGCTGCAGCAGTGTAGGGTGGTCAGGAGCCTAATTAGTGTGGCTCAAGCATTGAATAATATTAAGATGCCATCAGCATTTTTCCTTAAGCTGACGAAGATGGGGAAGCCAAGTTGAATGTGTGTCAAAGACCAGTCCCAAAAGTGGAAAGTCTCCACTACATCAAGTATCTGGTCATCAAGGTAAAATTCTGGATGGAGGTTGGCAGTACGACGACGACAGAAGTGCCTGACCCAAGTCTTGCTGGCTGAAAACGAAAGCCGTGAGCGAGGGCCCATGACTATGCCTTTCATATGGCCACCTGCAGACGACATTCAACCATACCAATAGAATAGGAGCAGAAACAAATACAAAAATCGTCAGCATATAAGAAGGGGGAGACTGAGGAGCCCACTGCTGCTGCGAGGCCATTAATGGCAATTAAAAGAGTGGAACACTCAGGACAGAGCCCCGTTCTCTTTGATGATGGGCAAAATGTGTGAAGCGCCGACTCGAACTCTGAAAGTGCTGAGCGACAAAAAGTTCAGTATAAAAATCAGGAGCGGGCTCGGAGACTCCACTCGTGCAGATTAGCGAGGATGAAGTGTCACCAAGTGATATCGCAGGGTTTCGTCGGGTCAAAAAAGACGGAAATAAGGTATTGACTCCAGGAAAAGGCTATTTAGAGGGCATACTCAAGGTAGACCAGGTTGTCAGTGGTGGAGCGATGTTGGCTGAAACCATCCAGGGATGGAGCCAGAAGGCCCTGAGACTCAGGCAGCCAACACAGCCGTCAGCTTACCATACATTCAAACAACATGCACAGAACGCTGGCGAGGCTGATAGGACGATAGCTACCCACATCTAGCGGGTTCTTACCAGGCTTTAGCACTGAAGGATGATACTTTCCCACCGTTGCGTGAGAGTTCGCCATCGTTCCAGATGCGGTTGAAGACGGCGAGGAAGTGGCGCTGGTAATCCACTGACAGATTTTTTAATCGTTTGAGAATGAATGCGGCTGGAGCCAGAGGATGTTCTAGGTCAATCGTCAAGGGCACTGAAAAATTTGCACTCAATGAAGTGAGCGTTATATGGCTCAAGGTGGTGGGGAGCAAAAGATATGTGTCGTCATTCCACCTGCTGTTTTAGGAGACAAAAGGAAGGGCGGTAATTCTCAGACATAGAGATGCAAGCATAATTCTCAGCAAGACACTCCGCAATTACGTCTGGATCGACATGTACAGCTCCATTTGTAGAAATTCCAGACATACTTGGAGAGGTCTGATATTCATAAAGGCATCTGAACTTGGTCCAAAACTGGCAAGCAAAGGTTTGTGTTCCAATGGTGGAGACATATCGTTCCCAACACTCCTCCTTCCGTCATTTGATGAGCTGACGGACCCGGGCATGGAGCTGTTTGAAGGCAGTGAGGTGCTCCAGTGATGGGTGGTACTTATGATGTTTGAGGGCCCAACTACAGTCTCTAATGGCTGCAGCCATTTCTGGCGACCACCAAGGCACTGACTTCTGCCAGAGGCAACCTGAAGAACAAAGGATTGCCGATTCAGCTGCTGCAACAATGGTAATAGTGATGGTCTGGATCACCTCATCAATGTTGCCTTCCAATGGAGATTCAACAGTGGTAGTGGAGGTGAAAGCATCTCAGTCAGCCTTGGTAAGTGCCCACCCAAACAAGTGAGGCACAGGAAGAGAGGAAAGTGGTCATTACCACACAAGTCTTCATGAGCTCTCCAGTGGATAGAAAGGATAAGGCCGAGACAGCAAACTTAGAGATCAATGGCTGAGTATGTGCCATGTGTCACACTGAGATTGGTGAGGGCACCTGTATTTAGGAGGAAAAGGTTGAGATGAATTAGTGGATCCTTGACATCTTTACCACAGCCAGTAATCTTGATTCCACCCCAAAAAAGGGTTATGGGAGTTAAAATCACCCAGAAGTTGAAAAGTGGGGGAGTTGAAAAATGAGTGCGGCTAATACCGATGGTGGTACTTCACCATCTGGAGGAAGGTAGATGTTGCAGCTGGTGATTTTCTGCAATATTTTAATCCTGACAGCCACAAATTCTAAAGGTGTTTGAAGGGGCACAAGTGTGCTATATTGAGAACGTAGATACAGACTCCACCTGATTACCTGTTACAGTCAGTGCAATTTTTGTAATGCCCCCCTTCCCATACCATGAAGGCCAGGGGTCCACATTGCAAGAAATCAGGTTTCCTGAAGGGCAACGCAAAAATCAGGTGTAATGCTTAAAAGTTGTCATAACTCAGCCAGGTGAGGAAAAAAACTGCTGCAGTTCCACTGAAGGATGTCGCTCTCTGTCGCTGGCGAAGGCAAAAGGGACAAAGGCGGCAGTTTACGCCACAGGGCCACAGGGTCACCATTGTGTCTGAGGCATCGCCGAGATCTTGGTCCTTGGGGGATGCTAGAATCGCCACCTTATCTTCATACGTGGAAATGTTAGGGAGTGATGGTATGGGGGCCACCAGAGTCCCTAGTTTCTTAACAGTCCTCTTGTTCGACTGTTTGCCCTCTCGCTGGTCTTTAGGAGGTTGCTGGGTGGGCTTCTCAGAAGCAGTTTCAGGTACAGATGAAAACTGTGAAGCACTTCGACCAGCAGCTTGCGGATTCTTCAGCCACTGGCTGGTGCCCTCTTTTTCACTTGTGAAGATCTTGGAAGGGAGAGTCTGGAGGGACCCCTTCCATGCGAGAGGAGCTGGAGGACGCTGTTGCTTCTCTGGCTGGGGGGGAAAGACCAATGTCCCCAGCGTTTGGGGAGTTGGTGCTCCCAAAGGAGAAGCTTTGAGGGCAATAGAAGAAGATGTGCCCCCAACCGACAGGAGTGGGGTGGTGAGGGCCCATTGTAGAAGGTTTGGATGAGGAGACTGTCGTCGCTGAGGAGGGTGACATCATCGTGGCGGTAGCATAAAAAGATAGCAATCGAACGGGATGCAACTTTTCATATTTCAGTTTAGCCTCCTGTAAGTCTTCCTGTCCAGCGTCTTCTACCCATATTTTTCCTCTCCTTTTAGAGTACTGTGCAGTCCAGCGCGCAAGCGGAGTGGTGCTCTCTGCAGTTGACACAGGTGTGGGAAGCGCACATCGAGTATTCAGATCTAGTGGACGTCCGTAGTCTCCACATGTGGCGCTGGAATGGCACTGGGAAGACGTGTGCCTGAATTTCCAGCTCTTAAACTACCACATTGGGCGATGGACATATGGTTTGACATCATTTCGGTAGACCATCATCTTGACCTTCGCAGGTAACGAATCACCCTCAGACGCCATGATGAAGGCACCAGTAGCAACACTGTTGACTTTAGGTCCCCTACAGATGTGCCATACAAAGTGAACACCCAATGCTCTAAATTGGCGAGTAGATCGTCGTCGGACTGCAACAGATCGTGATGAAAACTAATCCCCTGGACCGTGTTGAGACTTTTATGGATCTTAACCGAAATGGAAATATCACCCAGCTTGTCACCTATGAGTAACGCCCATGACTGGGCTGGAGAAGCTGTCTGAATCAGGACTGACCTATTGCACATTTCGTACAGTGCAGCCGCTTCCCCAAATTTGTACTTCAAGTGTTCTAGAAAAACAAGTGGCTTGGCAGGCAGAAAGGAGTCCCCATTGGTTCTGCTGCACACTAAACAACAAGGCGAATATGTCTCTCTTTTTTTCTGTAGCCCTACATTCGTCCCATGGTGTAGTGAGTTAGGGGAATGAATTGGGGTCACTTTCGCAGCATTGTATTCAAATTCCCCTTTCTTAGAGACTGCTGGAGCCATTCACTCCCCCAGCTCCACCACATTGGGCTCCCACAGTGCTGGATACTGGGTGCATGGAAAGCCTGTATTGTTGTTGGGGCAAAAGAGGACAACACGCAATCGATGGAGATTATGCACTCCGTAAGATCTCCCCGCTCAAATAGCTAGAATATGGGTGGAATGGCAGTGCCCTGCCAATAACAGGTGCATGAGATCGTAATGCACGAGGGATATTGGTGCACCATGTAAGGCGTCCTTTCGCAAATGGCTCTCACTTCGGAAAAATTCGGAAAAATGAAACCCTAAAACGATCCATAATGTATTAGGCCGAATAGTGGGAGACTCCTTTTAGTCGCCTCGTACGACAGGCACGAATACTTGCGCCTATTCTAATTTCCAGATCCGCCGGAGGGTCTCCTCTTGTGTCATCAGATTCACAGAGTAACGTTTCCGTTTGCCGAAGACGTGCACAATTGTATTCTGGTTCGGTTTCTACCACACTTTGCGTCACTGACGGCGTGCTGTCTGTCGTGCGCCCTATGGCGCTTGGTGTGTTCTCCTGCGGCTTTCGCCTTGTGCTGGTGATGTAGCCTCATACTGCGCACTGATATGTCGTAACACATGCTCTTTTCTCCTTCGCTGATCGTGTGGGTGTGCTGCCATACCAGACCGTGATTCTAATTGCACAACCCGCTGATGTGGTTCCTGAACGTCTTTCGCTATCTCGTTTTGCTGTGAGGTGATTTGAGCCTGCTCTTCTTTAACCTCTGATATTTCTTCCTGTTTGTTCTCGATCTGTTCCATGCGCTTCATTTTCTCGCTAATTTCCTCTTGCGTTTTATGGACGATTTTTCTCCCCCGTTTTTGGAGCGTGGCAAGAACCTTTTTGGTTTTGGTCTGCTTTACTTGTTCTTTAGCTAAAAAAACGTCCTTACGTGTACCTGGGGATACTAATGTTGCTGCCCTGGTACCGCGTTTTGCCTCGTTCGTGATCTCTCGCGTCTCTGTCGTGTTTTCCTGGCGCTTTCTACCTCTTCCTTAACACCCACGACTTCCTTCTTAATCTGCTCTACACTTTCAACCAGCTCTTCAGCTACCATTCATATTTCCTTCGTCTCCTTAGCGACTAACTCCTTCATCCCCTTCCTGTCCTTTGATGTTAATTCCTTCATCTCTTTTGAGGTTATTTTCTCTCTCTCCTGTCTCTTCTTCTCCGCTTCCTGCGTCTTCTTCTCCTCCTCCTGCATAAATCGCATGAGGGCTTTAAGCTGGGATCCTCCATCCTCTTCTAATACCTCCAGGACTAGAGGAACACGATTCTATCGCTCTTGCGATAAGCCTTGCATGCCTGCAATTTCTACGTGGTGCTCTGCTGCAGTTTCATCTTCTCGCTCGTTGTCTGACTGAATTTCCTCATCATAATCAGAGAATTCCGCGTTCGACATATCCGTAAGGTCAGCTACAACACTCGCCTGAGAATTCACCGCAACTTCCTCCTTTTCAGTGCTACCAGTCTGACATTGATCCATTTGTGACGATATTCGAATATTCTCATCACTTTGGAGCAAACGTGCCTTGCTTCTGGTGAGCAAGCATTTAGGTTTCTACTCCCAAAGATTTCTATTGCTCCTCGTCCAAATTCCACACAGTTCTACCCTGAAACTTTCTCTGGTGAGTCACTAATTCTAAGTCCATGAAAATGCTTATCAAATAAAAACAACCGTAATCTACGATAAAATGCGAGAGCCACAGATAATCTACCATTCCACACATTAACACAGCGTCATTCTCAATCAGGAACAATCAAGAAATGACACAGAAATCACAACAACAATTGATTGAAAATTCAGACAATCTACCCACACCAGTTTACAGATCATTAATATATTTAGCGCCAGAAATTCTTATGGTTACGCGAAACTAATTTACCTCAGAGAAGCAGTTGAATTTCAACAGGGGAAAACAGAAACATTGTAACAGAAGTCATATCTGACAGTCACAGAAGATGCCATCAGTTCATGGTCCTGGCAGTGGTCGCCAAATTGCAAGACTACATTGGACTTGCGGTCTGTTTTGAAAGGCTACAGGATACCACGAATTTAAGCCCTGACAGCAATCACATTAAATAGTGAGCCTTTCACTTGATACCTGGCCCATGAGTTTAGTAAATTGATTTTTCCCTTTGACTGTGTTTCTTGTTGTTAGCCTGCATTAGAGGTTATCACATTTATAAGAATCTATGTGCGTTTGAATGCTGAAATAATATTAATGAAACGGTGGCTCCATCATTATTTTAGTCAATTCTTGATGGGTGATTAATATATCAACATGGGATTGATCTTTTATAAAAGTTATGACACAAGTTTATTTATTAAAATAGTAGGATAAACAATACATGTCAGTATGATGACAAATAAAACATGGTGTTGGCAACACAACAGACTCAATGAATACGTAAACATCCCACAGGATGGCGACTGGTTGGTGAAGACTAAGCTTTGTCTGATGAACTATCTACTCTGTCTCAAAACATGAATAACACAGTCTGAGATAATCTAACACTGAGTAGATATTGATGGATTTATTCTCCACAGAAGGTATACTATGAAACTTCCTGGCAGATTAAAACTGCGTGCCGGACCGAGACTTGAACTCGGGACCTTTGCGTTTCGCGGGCAAGTGCTTTATCATCTGAGCCACCCAGGCACGACTCACGCCCCGTCCTCACAGCTTCACTTCTGCCAGTACCTCGTCTCCTACCTCCCAAACTTCACAGAAGCTCTCCTGCGAATCTTGCAGATCTAGCAAATGGTTCAATTGGCTCTGAGCACAATGGGACTTAACATCTGAGGTCATCAGTCCCCTATAACTTAGAACTACTTAAACCTAACTAACCTAAGGACATCACACACATCCATGCCCGAGGCAGGATTAGAACCTGCGACCGTGGCGGTCGCACGATTCCAGACTGAAGCGCCTAGAACCGCACGGCCACAACGGCCGGCCCAGAACTAGCACTCCTGGAAGAAAGGATACTGTGGAGACATGGCTTAGCCACAGCCTCGGGAATGTTTCCAGAATGAGATTTTCACTCTGCAGCTGAGTGTGCACTGATATGAAACTTCCTGGCAGATTAAAACTGTGTGCCGTACCGAGACTCGAACTCGGGACCTTTGCCTTTCGCGGGCAAGTGCTCTACCATCTGAGCTACCCAAGCACGACTCACGCCCCGCCCTCACAGCTTCACTTCTGCCAGTACCTTGTCTCCTACCTTCCAAACTTCACAGAAGCTCTTCTGCGAACCTTGAAGAACTAGCACTCCTGGAAGAAAGGATATTGCGGGGACATGGATTAGCCACAGCCTGGGGGATGTTTCCAGAATGAGATTTTCACTCCTTTGCCTGCGAAAGGCAAAGGTTCCGAGTTCGAGTCTCGGTCCGGCACACAGTTTTAATTTGACAGGAAGTTTCATATCAGCGCACACTCCGCTGCAGAGTGAAAATATCATTCTGGAAGGTATACTATGTTGGTGCAGCTGAGGACAAGTAACGAGACTGTCATACTGCTTTCCCTAACAAGCCAGAGAAACAATAGTAATCCCTTTCTCGTTTTGTAGCACTGTCTCAGGTGACAGTTGTAGTTTAAGCATCTGCAGAGCAGTGATATGTGGCGCCTGTAATTCGCTATTGCGGACACGAAATATGCAAAGTCGCGGCTGGCGATCTATTAGACGGGTTGCAATTACTCTCTAACGCAGCCTTGAAACGTCGACAGATTCCAGCGTCTGACACTCCCATTCACCAGTCATACCATAGATCACTCTGATTCACTTATATGGCAGTGTGCACGTGGAGATCAAACGTCAGGGCGGCAGATCTGTCATGAATGAGATTGCCCCCGGCACAGCAAGTTGTCTGAGATGTCTGTACAGCTAAGTCCTCACCACAGGCTTCTCAGTCAAGACCAGTGCTAGTGCGAAGTCATGCTCAGGACAAGTGTCACAAGTGCAAACCACTTATAACCAAAGTCAGAACCAGTATCCTCTCCAGACTGGAGTCTGAATCAGAAGACCACTCCAGACCGGAGTCTGAACTGGTAGACCAAGTTCCTCCTCACTACCTCGGTAAATTTCACAAAAGCGCTTCCACAAACGACCCTACAAGGGTCTTGTGCCAGTCGCAAGACAACACGAGCTCCATACCTCCCCTCTAACTTGTCTGTTCTAGCCATCGGCCTATCCTAATCAAAGTTAACAATATTCTTCTCTTTTCAGGAGAAGAAGCCAATTCCTGACTCGCAAATTCAAGCCCAGAGAGAAGAAGACGTTATGCTCTGACTTGTTTTTGCCTATAGCCACTTTAGGCAGTGTGTTTTGAGTTTCCATACAGCTCTAAAGTGAACAACATCTTTATCACAGTGATCATTATCTGGATGGCTCGAATGTTACAGCATGTTGAACGCCACCTGATGGTTCCCTCGACAGCGTCTGGTCCACGGTGATCATGGAAAGTAGCCACCTCACCTGTTCACAAAGGATGTTTACGACATTGCCAAAAAGTGTTGGCTAGGTGACCTAGATTTCTCTCAAGGGCCTGCCCCTGATGTGGCTATAGGCTCCTAACAGGTAGGTCCAGGTAGGTAGACTTTTTCGCCTCTTCAGCCAAACGCATTATCTGCACATGGGTGTGAGGAATTCTTGGGACCAGCATCATGTCCCTAGTAAGTGCTTCGAGATGTTCCTTTCCCTTATAGCTGCACATAGCTTCCAAACCCCTAACGTCCACTGCAAGATTTACTGTTAAATGATCAAACTGCCTGTTTGTTCTGAACTCCAGAAAATATTATTCAAAGGAGAGTACCATAAAGTTCCCGCATGCGTTAACAACGTAAATGCTCCCATCAGTGCTTGCTCACGCTGATAACTGCCTGTCATGTCACAGAAACGATGTCTTAGGTGTAAAACTAACATTAAAGAGTAGCCTTGAATATGGAGAATAGTGAGTGAGTAACTCTTCTTCTCTCGAACGCTAGTGCAACCCATTCTTAAATACTGCTCGAGTGTTTTGGATCCCCACCAAGTAAGATTAAAGGAGGATATCGAGGCAAATTCAGAGACCAGCCGCTTGATCTGTTACCCATAGTTTGAACATGCAAGTGTTGCGATGATACTTCGTGAGCTGAAATGGAAATCCCTGGACGGGAGGAATTGCTCTTTACGAGGAACACTATTTGGAAAATTTAGAGAACAGATTATTAAAGCTAACTGGAGGAAGATTCTACTAACGCCAACGTACATTTCACCCAAGGGCAACAAAGATAAGAAAAGTTAGGGCTCATATGGAGGCATATAGTCAATCGTTTTTCCCCCACTCCGCATGTGAGTGGAACAGGAAAGGAAGTGACTTGGAGTGATACAAGGTGTTCTTCGCCACGCACCATATTGTGGCTTGCGGAGTATGTATGAAGCAGTAGATGTAGAAATACAATATGGATTCTCCAAAATTATCGACTGCCATTATCATATTATATGATATGTTATTCTGACGTCACTTCGCAGTTTGCCGAGCACGTCACAAGCTTCTTCCCCTGAAGATTTACCTCTCTCTCTCTCTCTGTCTGTCTGTCTGTCTGTCTCTCTCTCTCTCTCTCTCTCTCTCTCTCTCTCTCTCTCTCACTCTTTGTCGGTAAATAGACTTTCTAGCTAGCAAGCTCTCTCACTCATTATTACTCATTGAGTGCCGATTCGAGATGGCGACACCACAACAATGAAGTGTGAAGTGGAGATGATAGTTACAGTTTTTCTCATTTATAGCAAAAATCAATCACTGATTTTAACAATAGAACCCCTAGTATTACTGTCCATATGTAGTAGTACAGCTAACCTAATTTTTCCGAAATTCGTGATGTTAATGCGATGGTTATCGCTTTTACATGTGGGCAGGTGAAAGTTATTGAAAGTTCTTCTTAGAAATGACAGAATTACAGTTATTCAGTGAATAAGTGTTTGTGTTGCATTGTGAGCGTTTTAGTTCACCGCTTCCACAGGAGTAGAAGATCAAATAATAATCAGGCAGTCAGTATTAGTTTTTTGACGATTCCTCAAGAGTATGTGTGCAATTTTTTATTATCAATTTATATGAACTTACGGTTTTTGCACGATTATAAGGGTTTATATTTTGTGACTTTTTCTTATCATAGAACAGATATCGAAACAGTATCAACATAGGAAGCATAACATATTAGAAAATGTTGATTATACTCATGCTGTGACTTAGATATTAACATTCTCTCGTATAAAAATCTTAGTCATTTATCGCGTCTTACATGTAAGGACCAACATACAACCGAACTTTCAACTCATGGAGATATCTCTAGTAGAGTTACGACATACTTTCCTTTCACAATTGAGATTTTCCTCGTGTTGCCTAATGTGTAGGGTGCAAAACGAGAGATCTCTGAGCATAAGTGAAAGCCAATAATTGTGCTTCTAGAACAAAGCACGAAACTTGATCTGTGACAAAACTGTCACTCGTTGTGCACTGTAGTTCCTATCAAGAAGGAGACCATTAACAAATGACAAGCAAATTGTAGACTTTAATCTACATTAACATTAACCTACCTACCTCTATAACACAGTAATATTCATGTCTAAACCAGCCACATCACTACTTGAAATATAACTTTATAAAATTCACTCGAATCCGCCCAGTAACTAACAGGAATTTTAAAACTTAAATATAAACCTTCAAATAATTTTTAGAAAGAATGGTTAATTAAGTATATTTTTCTTTTGAATTAACAAAAGTTCCCAATATCTTGCTTTATGTTACATGAGAAATTGCTGAATACCATATCTCTGTAGCAGAGTCCGTATCTCCTCTGTGAACCCTTGCATATGCGTCTTCTTTTGTGTTTGTGTGCATCACAGTCCAGCTGAAACTTGGTTTTGTTGGCAGTTGTTGGCAGTAACAAAAACCGTTAAGGAGTTCGTGTACTTGGAAGAGAGTGTAAGAATTCCAAGAGCTGTAGAAAGTATTCTGCAGAACGTATGGTTATCTACTTTACATAATAACCTTGCTGCTCACTTCTAGTGAATAAGTAAGTGTTTTGTCCCATAAGATAATTCACTGACAACAGGAAAATATGCGAAAGAAGTCTACATCAATGCCTAACTGCCCCCCTCCCTCCCTGCCTACATACTTTATCATTTACAAAGACAGGAATCTGTTTCTGTACATTCTAAACACTTCTGTTAATGTCTGTATAAATTTTATATCACTCAATTTGTCTCAGTATTATTCTATATTTCCTCTGGCTGAAATAAATGGGCCAGTAGGATACAGTATGTATCCTCTTTTGGAAGTATTAAATAAACTGGCTATGGTTAATTGGATTATTATCAGTTTCATGGAAATGCGTTAACCTCCTTAGGATCTACAATAGGCTATATGATGTTTGTTAAGGCTGTGGTCTTTCCTGGTAAATTGTTAGGGAGGAGTGCATTTCTGTGACAAACTTTTAAGTTTCTGGCGTGGTACCAAAACGTTCAACAAATTCCTCTCAGTAATGAACGCAACAGAGAAATGAAAGAGCTGTGGTAGTAACCACTTAATTTAGCAGTACCAGCATAACAAAAAACAGCACTTATACTAGAAGAAACTGTCTGGATTCTAGTAGAATTAGTGGAATTTATGTCCGTTTTGGGAGAACTCACGAGAAACCAATACTCAACTATTTTCACATTTATAGCATTGTATAAGTACACAAAGAACTTCCTTTTGTTTTTCCTTTTACCACTGGAGGTAATGATAAGTCACAATTGTGGTGTCACCGGCAGACACCACACTTCCTAGGTGGTAGCTTTTAAATCGGCCGCGGTCCGCTAGTATACGTCGGACCCGCGTGTCGCCACTGTCAGTGATTGCAGACCGAGCGCCGCCACACGGCAGGTCTAGAGAGACTTCCTAGCACTCACCCCGAGTTGTACAGCCGACTTTGCTAGAGATGGTTCACTGACAAATTACGCTCTCATTTGCCGAGACGATAGTTAGCATAGCCTTCAGCCACGTCATTTGCTACGACCCAGCAAGGCGCCATTATCATTTGCTATTTATCTTGTGATGCATGTACCGTCAGACCGATGTTCACCAATTATGGATTAAAGTTAAGTATTCAATCAGCTAGTCTCAATCCCTTTAACTGTTCCAGACCTCACGCCAGTCTGCGTGAGCTTAAACGCGTGCCTTTCGGCTACCAATCATAGTGGCTTGGCTGTCTTGCCAAGTCACAACAACAATAACATCCGCTTTACAAGAGCTCATGACTTCAGTTGAAACTGAAACAGAAACGGCGATTTGTGGTGGCCTGTTGCTTCTCTTATCGCGTATAGCATTGCATGTCCTATCCTTCGGCCCACTGTAAACACGGGTGTCTCGCCGATAAGCGTCACGTTGCAGACAGCCCAAGTAGAAATAAACACTAAACTACCGACAACACGCTGTCCCAGACTCTAGCCAATCACACTCGTCTCCGTAGCCGAGATTGCTAACGCACTCCGTTGCAGCAATGCCCGGCTCGGAGGTATCCGGTACGAATTCTGGTCATAGAATAAATTAGGCCGGCAAGAGGAGGAAGGGTTTTGGAATAAAGTTGCTGACCATTAGAATTTGCGCCAATGTTCTGGCTTAAATTTCAAACTTTTCTACTCTTTCTGACGAAATGAGACCATATGACACTGTTGATCAGGTGGGGCGTTGAGCCTGGAGGTTCCCTTGGTGGTATTCGAGAGTAGTAGACTGTGTGCTTACACCGGATTCGCCCTTTCGCCATTATATAAGTCAAAAATGATACTTTTCTACACATGCACCCTTTTTAATTATTTATACTCAGCAGTTTCCCTTAACGAAGCCTTTTTATACGCACCTTGAAAGGGACAGTTGTGTGCTGAGGAAAAAAAACTCTTGCGAATTAGGTAGCTGAACAACCCCTCGGGGTCTCCCACCCAACGATACCTCATGACCCTTTCTTTCTTTCGTTTCAGAGTCGTTGTCATCACAGGTCAGTCACTGAATACGTAGTACGAGGGTGAGTCAAATGAAAACCTTAAATTTGTCATAACAAATCGAAATTTCGCGCCGTTATCCTGTAAGTTGGTAAGCGTGCTACAAACAGAGTGCAGAATGGCCTGTAGGTGGCAGCATAGTGCAGATGCACACATACCGTCGCAGTATCAGTATAAAGATGGCCACCCCACTTGCGACTTGCACCAGGGAAGAACAGCCTTCTGTTATTCGATTTTTGCGTAGTAAAGGTGTGAAACCTGATGAAATTCATCGACGTATGAAGGTTCAGTACGGTGATGCATGTTTGTCACAGCAGCAAGTCTACTAATGGAGTAGGAAGTTCGCAAATTGTGTGATTTCAGTGGAAGATGCTCCTCGTCCAGGTCAGGCACAACGTGTTGTGACTCCACAGAACATTGCAGCAGTTGAAGCCATAGTGAAGGAAAACCGCCGAATGACACTGAATAACATTGCAACATGTTTACAGATTAGTCATGGGTCAGTACACCACATTGTGCATGATGTGCTCCAATTTCACAAAGTGTCTGCAAGATGGGTGCCGCGGCAGCTGACTCCTGAAATGAAAGAACGACGTGTTGATGCTTGTGAAGAACTTCTTCGGCGCTTTGAACGAGAAGGTAATGGCTTCCTTGCAAGAACCGTTACTGGGAACGAAACCTGGGCTCACTTACACCAACCGGAAACGAAGAGAGCGAGCAAGGAATGGCGCCATTCCTCATCACCAAAACCAAAGAAGTTTCGAACAGAACCATCAGCAGGGAAGGTTATGCTAACTCTCTTTTGGGACGAAAAAGCCGTTATTTTGGAGCATTACATGCCTAGAGGGACCACTGTCACCAGTGCATCATATACAGATCTCCTAAAAAATCATCTGCGGCATGCAATCAAATCAAAGCGACGTGGTTGCTGTCAGCAGGTGTCCTTTTGCAACATGACAACGCAAGGCCCCACACTGCCTGTACAACAGTTGCAACGATCACAGACCTGCATTTTGAGTGTCTTCCTCATCCACCCTACTCATCAGAGCTTGCCCCAAGTGATTTCCATATCTTTGGACCACTCAAAGGCGCAATGGGAGGAAAGAAGTTCCGTTATGTTGAAAAGGTTCGGCACACGGTGCATGAGTGGTTGCGCGGACTACCAAAAGAATTTTTTTCTAAAGGAATTTATGCATTTTGTAAGCGCTGGAGGACTTGCATTGAGCGTGGGGGAGATTATGTTGAAAAGTGATACAGCTTTGTACCACTTCTGCACAATAAATAATATTTAAAAAATATTTAAGGTTTTCATTTTACTCACCCCCGTATTTTCTGCCTTACTGTAGCTGTTACTTAATGAAATGGTGTGTATTCACTCATTACTGATTTTGTCAAGATAAATTTAAAGTCTTTCATGCAAAGAATAAAACCCAGGCAAAGTATACACTATATTCAATGCTTCTTTCTACTGTCTCTTTTCCAGGAAGAATGTAGTTGTTTCAGTGAGTAATTGGATGACAAATAGAATCAACGTGGCTTTGTTTAACTGCACAAGTACCTACGTTTAATTGCACATATACCTAAAACGGTCACCTTAAAGTATCATTTCACGATAATGCGCTACGGAGATACATCAAACAGGAGATCGCTAGCAAACGTTTCGAAACAGTTGGCGAACATAATGATGCTGTCAGAAAGCTATTTAGCGCCATTTACTTAGCAATGCCAAGGAGAGTTCACATAGCACATAAAGATAAATAATACTTCATTACATAAATTACAGAGCACAGGTGCTATGGAGTAAACAGAGGTAATTCCTCAAGTTAACAGCCCTTAAATATATAGGAGCGTACGGAACGACCTACAGTCGAGCGACCACATAAACGTAGCTCTAGTTTAAGAGCAGATTCCAGACTGAAATTCAATGGAAGAATCCGAAGGAAAAGTGACCTACAACGAAAGACTTAAGCTCTCGTTCGCCCGATTCTTATTTCCCACTAGTCGATGACCTTTACCATTAGGGGCTAAGAGAGGAGTTAGGGAAAATGCACAGAACAGAAACAGATTTCGTCACGAATTCGATTAGTAAGCGTGCGAGCGCCACGGAAAGGCGGCAACTAGTGGAATACGCTACAAGGAAGGCTTCAGGAGACGCTTACTGTTGAAATCTCCCCGTCTCACTTCTCTAGGAACCATGACGTCAGAATCAGAGCAATTCGAACACGTACAGAGGCTTAGGGACAGCCATTTTTCCTCGACACCACTAGCGAATGACACAATGAAGGTGGTGGGTGGAGAGGTTATAGAGTGTATGGGAGGGAATGGGAGAGTGGTATTTGTTACCCAAGTACTGTCACATACCGTAAACGTGCGAACTTGTTCTCTGTTATTTATTACTAAAGAAAGGCAAACCTACGTTCAGGGCACTTAATATTTTCATGAGGCGAGAACCAACAGCCGTTAAGTATGACAAAATGAAGGCTTTCACGACCGGGTCACATTGCTGCTGATAGACCTTCAGAGGTACAAGGTCGTGGTCCATGAAACTCTTCTGTTCGTTACGTTTCGTCCAGAACTGCAATGGACATCTTCAGAGGCGTTGTTCCTCTGTTGAGACTTGCCAATTGGCGAATCGGGCGTCTGAAAGCGACATATGTACTGCAAAAAAGGGGCGCGGCCAGAGTTACCCGTGACAAGCAGAGATGATCCTTGTCAAAGATAAAACTTAACTATGGATTGTCGTCTTGTCAAAGCTGCAGAGCTGCAGAGCTGCTATTGTCCATATGTCACTAAGTTTCATGGTCTATTAAAATTGTCCCTATGTTCAATGGCTTCTCTACACACCCGTAGACAATGTTTTTGTTCCAGAGAACTTCACTTTGTGATTTCCTGACTGAAGAGCATGCTCTGCTGCAGCTGATTTGTCTATTTTCCCTAGTTGTCCGGGAATCGAGTGTCTAAGTAGCCAGAATCCTCCTGAATGTCCTAGAATGTTCGAGACAGAATGTACTACAATGCTTCAGAATGTTGTAAGACGTTCGAGATTGCTGACAAATGTAGGAGAACGTTCCAGAATCTTCTAGAATTTTGCAGAATGTTTGATAATATTCTAGAATATTTCGAGGTTTTCGAGAATGTAGCGGGGACAGGTTCCAGCCCTGAAAGAGAAACCGAAAAAAAATTATGTGAGTATGAGTTTTTTTAAAGATAGTTAATAGTGTATTAAGTGCGTTTTAGTGTGTTAAGTAACATTAAAATTCAAGAGGAAGCCGAAACAAAAAAGAGGGGGATATCTTGCAAATGGTGAATTGAAAAGAAAGAAGCAGAAAGAACAGCGAAGAAATGAAACAGATAAAGAGCGAGAAGCATTTTTAGCGATAGAAAAATTGCGAGAAAACTTAACAAACGAATAACAACATGAGATTAGCGAGGAGGATTCGAGGGACGCACTCAGAAAAAGGACAAAGAGAAACTGTTAAAGAAATAAGATTACGAAATGAAGCGAGTAGAGTGAATTACTAAAATTTATATTATTTTTTGGATGTTAATTTTTATGATCTCGAATGGTCCTGAATGTTCCCAGAAAACAAATGAAGTAGCAGGTATTTTCTAGCTAGTGCAAATAAGTCTCTCTCATTCTCTCTCTCTCTCTCTCTCTCTCTCTCTCTCTCTCTCTCTCTCTCTCTCTCTCTCTCTTTCATCTTTTCTGGCGATTCCTTCTCTCCCTTTGTGCTGCTAACCTGTATTGGAGCGTTCACTTAGCACTGAGATTTCAGCTGGATGTGTCTCCGATTCCATGAACTTACTTGGTCGGCTCCATTCAATTCAACGGCATGTTCCATTGTTGTTGGGTGTCCTGTGCTTTCGAGGTATGTCGATTACGGGTGAATGCGTGCAGACTACTGCAAACTACACCCACCCACGAGCGACCGCTTGTAATGTTTTTATTATGACACCGGCCACTCACATAGGACGGTAAAAACACTGCATTCGCGGCGTGCGACTAGATTCGCGGAATGCTGCTGAACCCGCCATCTTCGCGGTCACAGTTCCTGGACGTCCAAGTGTCGATGAGCGGCTAATATTTGTATCTATCAGAGAACGTCGGAGGGCGACCCATCCTGCCGCTCACGTTCCTACCACCTTCACGAGCACGCGATCTACATTTACATCTATAAATCATAGTGAAGTGCATAACATAGGGCGCTTCCCGTTTTAATTCCACCACCGCCAGCAAAGGAAGTGTTAATTGGTGGACACTCGTCACCTTCTTCCACAATTACACTAACGAAATTGTTTGCTGGTGAAGGTCACCAGCTTAGCTACAACTCGTTAGTCGTTAAAATATTAAAGTAACATAAAAATTTACATACTATACATTATCGCAATTACTGTATGGATGAATGTCAGCTACCGTTAATTTCCTAGGCATCTGCATCTAATCAAAGTTAATAGGAACTCTTACTGGGAGTGTGGTTGAACGTGCGAGTCAACCGCATTAATATCCCAAACCGTAAATCTAACTAATGTGTCACTCTTACTGAAATGTAGGCACAAATATCTCGTTACCTTCTTTTCTTCGTCCCCATATTCACATACTCAATCGACGATCCTTCGCGCGGATGGTTACAGAATGTCTTGACGAAGTAAAATGCCTTCTAAGCCTCTTTACTTCGTCACGCACACTGACTGATACATATAATAATCTAATAATCACTATGTCTTAGTGTAGTTATATGGGAGATATTGTTCTGAATACAAATTAAAAATAATTCCAATTCCCTGGTTCCAATCAGGGGGTTTTCCCCGGATTATAAGGAAATGTCATCTATGTCCGACACTGAACCTCTCTGTCCCACTCCTAGTTCACTGAGATTTCGACGTACAGAACGATGTTTCAGTTCTACCGACCGGTTTGTTTCTTATGTTCAGATATTCATACATTTATGTTATTGATGTGGATTCTCATTTTTTACGTGCGTGAGAAACATATCTCATACGTTCTCGATCCTAGAAGTTTTCGAAGCATTTTTCTCGATTTGTTCTGTTTCCCCTACCTTGTATTCAATTTCATATGTATTTCATTTCATAACTTTATTATAGTTTCCAGTTTTTGTGTTCACTCACATTAATTTTTATATTGTAGAATACCTTGAGTACTTAATATCAATGTCATGTTATCCGCTTACAGAATCATTTGCATCTTGAGTTAATCCATTTGCTTAAAGTATTTTTTCAGGGTACTGAAAATATTGAACTACATTGA
This sequence comes from Schistocerca cancellata, assembly GCF_023864275.1. Taxonomy (NCBI): domain Eukaryota; kingdom Metazoa; phylum Arthropoda; class Insecta; order Orthoptera; family Acrididae; genus Schistocerca; species Schistocerca cancellata. The sequence continues at coordinate 497,995,122 of NC_064626.1, read as the reverse complement.
TTGTTCCTGTATCTGATTTTTGTGATTTGGGTACATACAAAATGTTGTTTCTGTACTCCGTTTTGGACGTGGGGATTTGTTTTGTTTGCAAGTTTTCCAAGAATATTTATTTAACCAGTATCACATTATTCTCAAAATCTGTGGAATACTAAGCTGAAAACTTTTCTCTACTGAACAAATTCAACATACGAGCCAGTATAAAGGATTAACGCAATCGGTTTGCATGTACAGCGTGATTGAGCCTCTCCAAACGACGTGGTTTTATGCAACCCGTAAAGTTATATCTGGCCTTCAAAAACCACGAGCGAGGCTTTCATATTCTCTCGCTCGCTGCACGCAAGCTGTTTAGTCATTCGGAAAAATAAACAGGACCATTTCGTAGGAAATTTAATCTACTAAAATTTGGTACTGGGATATATTTTTGCTGAAGACCAAGCTTTTGTTCAAGAAAAACATACAAAAATGATCTTCAAACGCAACTCCACTCTCCACAGTATACCGCATCAGTCAGGATTTCTAGCATGTTGTTCGTGGCAGTCCCTTCTAACACAGCACAAAAATTTGCGACTCCACGAACTATTCCCGATATTCGATTTTTTTGTTCTCTATTGATTGAGTTGTTACTTAACCTCCACAGTCGGCAACTTCGTTAACATTACTGATTTAAGCGTGTCCGTGAGAGTAATGAAAGAAAAATGACTTTGTGTATGTCATGCTAAAACTAATTACGTTTACAATTCGATCTGAAGTCGACTCTTACAAGCCCAGTAGTTTCGTAGAGAGAAGGCCTGACGAATATATGGACGTAATTCTTTATTTCATGCTGTTAAAATTCACAAAACTGTTTACACAAACGTCATTTTACAATTTGTAAGTGCTCGACTAAGGCGGTGCCGTAATAAGATACAGTCGCAAATTTTTGTACAGAGGTAACAGGGAATGCCATAAACAACATACCAGAAATCCCGACCGATGGGGACTGAGTGTGAGAGTGAAGGTGCGTTTGAAGGCCACTTTTGTACTTTTTTCTTGAATAACTCGAAAACCGCGGAAAACCGCGGAAACGTATCCCAGTAAAAAATTTAATTACATTAATTTTCCTACGAAAGTGTCCTGATCATTTTCCTGTAGGACTAACAGTTTGCGCGTAGCAGGCGAGAGAATATGAAAATCTCGCGCTTGTTTTTGAAGGCCACATATAACATTTCGGGATGCATAAAATAAAGGCGGTAGGGCCAGCTGAATCACCCTTTACATAAAAAAGTAACGTATGGTGACAGTTAGATCCATAGAGTAAATATCTCTGGAGTGAGCATTGCGTTCTGCGCATGTTGTTAACATTAAACCAGGTTCAAAAATGGTTCAAATGGCTCTGAGCACTATGGGACTTAACATCTGTGGTCATCAGTCCCCTAGAACTTAGAACTACTTAAACCTAACTAACCTGACATCACGCACATCCATGCCCGAGGCAGGATTCGAACCTGCGACCGCAGCAGCCGCGCGGTTCCGGAATGAGCGCCTAGAACCGCTAGACCACCGCGGCCGGCAAAACCAGGATTGTCACGTGTTTTCGGGACTTCACTGTGCATGTGTGCTTTCTGCAGCGTTTGAAGTTAATAATATCAAGAGTTTTTGTTGTGTATCACCGTTTGTTGATAATGTAATAGCGATGGTAAATTACTGTTGTTGCTACGGATGCAAAGAAAAATATGTGAAAGGAGGGATAGTAACTTTTCATGGGTACATACCATGTAGCTCTAATTATAGTTATCATATTAGTAAGAGACACTGTATATGTTTAAAAATTTAGAGACGCATTATAGTTAAGGCTTGATTCTGTAGACCTATTTTTCTACGATTTTATGACTACATAATAGATATTACGGCTCGTACAAAAGCTTACAAACAATCGCTTCCTCTCATAAATTTGCTAGTGGAACAGGAAAGGGAATGGTTAGTTGTTTCAGCAAATACTATTCTCCATGCATTTATCAGTGACTTGTCGATTATGTATATAGATTACTCAGTCTACTATTTATTTAATTAACTGCGGGCAAGTACGTAAAATGCGTTAAATAAATACTTCAAAGTGTCACCAGTAAGAAAAACTGTGCTTTAGGTCGCAAAAACGAGAAAATAAATACGCAGAACTAGCAGAATAAAAGGACGAATTAGCAGGGATATAATCGCTAATGTGTGGCAAATTCGGTGTTTTTCGGAGACTTGCAAAATTACTAGCGTACTGCCAAGTCATTTTGCAAGACTATCACTGCAAAAATGTACATCGGGCTCTGTAATACTATAACGTGCCATATCATACTGAAAACTACCAAAAATCGAGTGCATCTGAACTGTGACACCTATCGCAAGGAAGCAGGATGTAGTATCACTTGCCCTTAAAAGTTAAGTAGCTGGTTTATTCCCGATATCAAATGGATACTGTTGAAATGTCTGCACAACATATACAAATAGTCCACGACACGTACGAAAAGAATCCGTCTGTACTAGGGATGTGGTGACATTCCAAATATACAGGGCGCTATATGGACAAACACACGACGTCCCGAGAACACGTGACCAGGTAGGCAATGTATGTTGACAACAGAAAATCTGTTCTGCGCATGTGAATGCTCACTCCAGAGATATTTACTCTATGGTTAGATCCGCTAAAATTCTCAGAGCACGGATGATTCTTTATGACACTGGCTAGTATACAATCTGCGGAGTGAACTTTACCATTGCTATAGCTATGGGCAAGCTGTGCCACTTAAAAATGTTTACTTATGAATATAACTGAACTACTTGATGCGTTGTGATACAATAGTATTTCATTGTGTATTTTGTGGCACACGCGCTCCAGCAGGAAATCGCGGTATCACTGGTGAGAAAAATCGACAGCATTGTTGTCCTACTGCACATGAGGTTGGGCAGTTAAGGTACAAAGAGGAATGACAACGTAGCAATCTCAATTCGTGCCACGCAGTTTGACTTCAGAGAAAATATCTCTCCGGAGTGGCCGAGCGGTTCTAGGCGCTTCAGTCTGGAACCGCGCGACCGCTACGTTCGCAGGTTCGAATCCTGACTCGGGCATGGATGTGTGTGATGTCCTTAGATTAGTTAGGCTTAAGTAGTTCTAAGTTAGGGGACTGATGACCTCAGATGTTAAGTCCCATAGTGCTCAGAGCCATTTGAACCAAAATATCTCTGGTGTACCGCAGATGACTAATTAGTTACGGTTTTAAACATCAGGATGTCGATTTCGAGGTAGTTACACAATAAAACCAGACCATTTAGATGTCATGCTTCAATAATAAAGGCACTCTGCAACCATCTTGTGACAAGTTTTCTATGGTGTTAAGCCACAGTCGTGCAACAATTTTTAAAAGAATAAACCGCCGTTGGACTGTGTATTATTATATTTATCTTCTGTACTATTCAGATTTCAGCTTTAATGCCATTTTCAAGTACAGTGCTAAAAGTTGTTAGATCAAAGCTTTGGACTACCGCAATAGATATAACAAATCCATAAGTCGAATGCTGCTCCACAAAGTCAGAACAGATGTCCTATGAGAGTAACGGATGGCGTTAGTGAAACTGAGGGGAAAATAGTAGTAGTTGGTTACTTACACCAGTTTCCGAACAACTGCTGAATCTTCAACTACTGGGTGCTTATAATTAAAGTGCATCTACTAAGCAATGTTCATTGTGAGCTGTAATTACTGTATGGCAGCAAAATTTGGTAAATGTGCTAATGCGGAACTGATTTATGCTGAAACAAAAAGAAAATAGTACCAGCTGTGGCCATCAAGTGCTCAACTGGCGCTGTACACTGTTTGTATGACGCTATGACATCCACACTGTCGTTTGACAAGCTTTAACGTGAGTCAACAGTATGGCTATCGAGAGAAGAGAACATATGCTGTTTGTGAACGGCAGCATCTACAGCGCTGCACTTATACAGTATCACTGACTGAAAGGTCTGAGGAGAAACCCCATGTCATTAAATGACTTAAAGAAGATGATAATGAAATTCGAAAATACGGACGAGCTTGGTGAGACACCTGGAAGAGGGAATTATTGACGAGGTTGCTGTTGTTCTAACTGACCCTGCAGCACATACTCTGGGTAGTGCTAGTGCTCGTGCAGTATAACGGAAATTGCTCATCCCATGGTCATCACACGGAAAGTTTTGCTGTTTATTTTACACTGGTACCCAAACAAGATCCAGACGGTGCAGCACCTGAAACTTCGTCCGCAGCAACGTTCTGAATTTGCTCTGGCATGGATCGAAGTTGATGATATGTGACCGGGCAATATTCTATTGAGCGACGAGGCAAATTTTGCACCACAGGTTGCAGTAATTATAATAATGAGAGTCTGTCAATGGTGGCCGGGGGAAACCTCGCGGGGCGGTTCGGCCGCCGCACCACAAGTTCTTAAACGCCACTACGGCGACTTGCGAGTGAATGAGGATGAAATGATGATGAAAGACACACAACACCCAGTCATCTCGAGGCAGAGAGAATCCCTGACCCCGCCGGGATTTGAACCCGGGACCCCGTGCGCGGGAAGCGAGAACGCTACCGCAAGACACGCGGACACAGGTTGCAGTGAATACACAGAATTGCCGAATGTGGGGTCCTGTTAAACCGCATGTTGTGCATGAAGAGCCATTGCACTCGCCGTATGTGACTTTGTGATGTGGATTCACAAGCAGTTTTATTCTCGGTCTGCTCTTCTTTGAATAGAATAGAAGCAGAGGTCCTGTCAGGTGTACCACGTCTGTACGTTGTCGAGACCTCCTTGTACAACACGTGATTCCTGCTCTGGAATACGCAGCTGTGTGGAAACTAATGTTTTAATGTACGGTGGGGCAACACCTCACGTCGCTCGCTCAGTGAAAGATCTGCTTAATGCAACTTTTGACGAATATTTTATCTCCAGATGCATGGCCTGCAAGATCACATGACTTGAATTCACGTGATCTTTGGCTCCGGGGATATATAAAAGAGCGCGTTTGCAAGGGACACGTTCCGGCTCCACCATCTGAAGGTCAGAATACAGGAACACGATGTTCAAGATTCCACCGGAACTGCTGTGAACAACTGTTGAAAACATCATTTTATGGATACAGCATTTCGTCGACGTCTGCGGTGCTCATATTGCACAAATTGTGTAAGCAGCAGTTAATAACGAAATCAACACTAAGTCTTTCTCACTTATTTGACTTTTCCTGTCCACAACCTGTTCCTAAACCATTACACACGGAAACATTTCTATACGTTTTCTTGCATTCACAGCGCCATATTTGCACGTGTTGGCTAAAATTGGATGCAATTTTTTTTTTCAACGTAAATCGGTTCCGCATTAACGCATTAGAATACCCACCAAGTTACATTGCCATATGATAATTCCATCTCGGAGAGGACCTCTGTGCATAGCTTCACATTAATTATAACCATCTGATACGAAGTGTGGTAAATGATTCTTGAGCAATCCAAAAATGACTGGTTGGAAAGTAAATCCATTGTACTGTCCAGACGACTCTATTGGCCCTTAGACTTTGTCATACTTCTTGCTTAGTTGACAGTAGCATTGAAAATGCATTTTATTACGATTTACATTAAGAAAATAGTTTCCTAAATAACTGAAGTTAAAAGCTATTGGTACAAAATTTAGGGCAAACGATTAATGCAATTTAATTTTCATTTACGAAAAATGTATGTATGCGTTTATTATTGTAACCAGGGGCAGGCAGCGTCGTAATTAAGAATTCGATCCACACAACAGGCAGGCAATGTAGCTTTGACTAACTGCGGGAGTTCTAGGTACCCTGGTTCAGCAGCCCGACATGTGCTGCCGTCTCGCGGCAGAAGTATCAACTACATTCGTCGAATGGCCGTCATCTTGCCTACAGCTGGCGGGAGCGCACGCCAGATGGCTCTGATGTCGATAATTGGCGGAGCTATTAAATGGGAGGTCTTACCGAGTTTCATGGCGGGCGTAGAGAGGGAAAAAATGAAAAAATAAAAACAAAACATCGTTCTCGGAGAGGAATAATATCGGTGGGAGTTGTTGGCAGGGCGAGAGGGGGAGGGGTTGTCCGCACGGCGCCGGCTGAGTCGTCAGTTTGTAACACATCACGTCTCCGACCGTGTGTCCGTGCATGCATTCATTGTTGCGCGCGGTGCAGTGGTGTGGTCTCGCGTATTGTTGGTTTGTGCCCCGATACCAGCAGCCCTGGAGGAGAGAGGGGACCTGCGCAAGGAGTCGGCTACGCCCGTCGACAACATGAATGTAAGTTTCGACACAGGCGGACCTGTCAGGTTCTGTCAGCACAGCTGTTTGTCAGCACCAACCTTCTCCCCCCACAATAAAGAACGTCTATTGACCCACCCCAACTGGATGACAGAGGAAGAGAACGAAACCCGTTAGATGTCACCCCTCCGTGCGCCATCTGAATGGAGCGAGAAGCGTGTGTCGGACACATTGAGGATCTCTCATACACGAGCTATTACGGCTCACTGATTTTCACGCTAATACATGAATCACACCAAGTCAAAGACGAAATTCTATCAACTGTTCCGAATCTTCTGAATTTTTCTTCCCAAACATCGAGTTGCTTTAAACCGTGTTTTCGTTCCTGAGAACTCTTCGGCTGCACCTCCAGGTAGCGAACTACAATTCAGCAAATTTTCACACGCTATAATTTATTGTTAGTATACTAAATGCGAAATCTTTCACAGCTTGATAAGAAAAAAGAATTGGTTCTTATACATGGGACGAGTAGTAAAACAAATCCGTGGTACGACAAAAACAAAATATATTTAGTGTGTAATGTCAAGATTTAGCGTTGCAATAAACCTACTTCATAAATAGCACTGTAATTCCATACGTTGTTAATCTAGGTTACAGTTCCAATCAAAATCTCTGGAAAAATAACTTTGAAACAGTTTCCTTCTGCGCGCTAAGCTGTGCGGCAACCGCTCGTGTTTTGTTATCGGCCAGCAGAGGGGGATCTTCGGGCCAGCTCGAACCACCGAACGTCGGACTCTGTTGCAAAGTCGCTGGAAAGCTCATTGTGATAAGCTGTTTGCTCATCCACGAAACATCTGTAAGAGGCACCACCTCAAGGATTTACTAACCCAGAAATCCAGATTCTGTTTGTTTATTAATTCTACCAACATGTGTTTCTTATTCAAATGCTAATTTTCAGGCGCGATTTGTCTTGTATTATCAACCGCTGACACTTAAGAATGTCAAACGTGTCTGTCTCAGTTTGACGAATTGTTCTTAAAACGAACATCATAGCTGTTACTGAACAAGAAGAATACACTGTGTAATGTAATTTAAAACTGTACTGTATTCCTTGAACAAGTACCTTGTCACTGTCCAAATATGAAATGATGGTGTATAGAATTCTATACGGGACACTCAGAATCCAGAGCAACGTAAATTCAGTATTTGCACATATTCATCTTTTATAGTGAACTTGGATATTGTCATTCTTTCCCAAATGAATACGATAGAAGATTTTCATCACCTCGTGTTAAATGTAAGCTTTGATTCAGTAATCTTGCTTGTTATTCACTGAACACACGAGAGAAATTTTAGATGGTTGTTCCAGGTAGTAACAAACTGCTAATATCAAAATGAAGAAATAAACTTACCTGAAATTTCTCGCTATAAAGACTGTATAAATTCTGGAGGATTACCAGAATAAAGAAGCAGTATCTGACAGTCACATTGCATCGATGCTTAGGATTCCGTACCTCAACGGTGAAAACGGAACCCTTGTAGATTCGTTTTGTTGTCCGTCTGTCTGTCCGACTGTTAAGAACGCTTTCCCTCCAGGAACGAGGAGATGTCGTCAAGTTTAGGTTAAGGTCTATGGTTTCTTGGTGGTGTGAAAATTTTAAATTTCGAAGTCAATTAAATCAAAAGATACGGCCATTTATTTAACATATTTTGATACTCAAAAACTCACTCATCAAACCCTGCAGGATACTTCCCTTTGACCTACAATCATGAAATTGGCAAGAACAAATTTTCCATAGTGTAAGTAAAAGGAAAAATTCGAAATTATTAGTTTGTAATTATATCACACGAAAAAACTTTTTTGTGGTTTGCTGTCTGACTTCAAGCTTAAAATATTCTCGAAAGTCTTGGAATCCCTGGGACCGCTGTCTCGCCAGTATCAATGTCGATAACAGGCAAAAATCGTAAATATGCTCGATTCCCAGAATGGATAAACTGTCTGTACATATGTAATTAAGTTTATACGGTACCCTTAGTGCGCGATTCGTACTCGCACCTGGCCGATTTTCCATAATCACATGGAGTAACGAACGCCGCTATCTTTTCTAGAACCGTTAACTGTTCTAAGCACATGCATCGATATAATATATGTTTAAGAAATTCGATAGACAGAATAACACCAGAGAAAATAGAACTCTATCGTTTCGTAAGACTATTAATTACTACCGTTAGTAAAAATGACTGATCAAGGCCATTCACACATTGCGCGTATGATCATAATAATAACGCTGTAAAGTTTAGTTCCAGTTTTCGCGACATCCTAGGATTTGTACACTTCTTTCCCTATAATTAAAGGTAAACCTCTATAATTTCATACTGCTTAATCAATCAGTAAAACGCTCTTCGCTGTCACCACAGTTAAAAAAAGTCAGTTGTCTAACATTTAATAATTCTGCACAACTTTCGTCCACTGGAGATCCAAAACATTTTTAATGAATGTATAGCTTTCGAACCACAGATACGTTTTATTCAATAAATCACAAACCATATGCTGACTGAGAAATGCTTTTCATCATTTGCATAGACATTACTTAAACTGATAAGTTATTTATGCAGCAACTATAGATTTCAAGGCTTCACAGATTAATGACTGAAAGTAAATTGTTTATACGTGTTTATTAACTCGACACATTATTGTTTGAAACGTAGTTGTGTTTTTTACACTCGAATAACATCTACTTCCTTCCAACACTGGGAGTGGACGGGGCAAAGATATGTAATCTCACGACACTATATTATTTTTTGCTTGAATTTGTTTTCTGATCTGTCCAAATCTCGTTGACTGTATACAACTATTGTCTTCACATACTGTGTTTGTGGCGGCAAACAGAAACGTCTCCTAGACGATACCGCTTTTCATATTTTAAATTATTCTCCCCAGATGAAAGAATAACCTGCAGTGTACCTGACCTATCACCGTAGTAAATGGGAAGAAAGCATAATGACAGACAAGTATTTGCTTGTATGCGAATTCCGTTGAGTTCAGCTGATCAGATTTAACTGGTGTTTCTTTGTCTTCTATCTTGTGCCATGTATCCACCTATTTTAACGGAATCCTGTTACAGTTCAAACAGTGGTAGTCGAGGTGTTTTAGGATGGTTCATTATTCATAATCGAAGGTAAAATTAGCTTGTAGTTCCCTGAAAATGAAATGTTCTTTTCAAATGACTATCAAATAATTTCTTTCTTCACTTGTAACATATGTGATTTTCTGCTCGATTTCTAATGTTCAGAGCAGAGGCGCTGGTATGGTATATAGAATTTAAACCGTAATGTTTCATTTCTTATGAAAAAGACTCAGGACGAGCTAAGTTCTTAGAAATGTCTGATAAATCTTACTTAAGTAAAGATTACGACAGATTCCTGTCACTTTCTTCTTTTACTGCGAAGACCTCTCGTTTTCAGGATGAGATATTCGCGGGATGAAATACGCATTTTTTTTGTGGATGCTTCTTTAAGAAAAAACAATAAAATAGCCGCGGGAGCCGTTCTTGAGTAAGTTTAAAATTTGATTATTCCTTGACAACAGATTAGAAAAACAGTAGGATAACTTTGCATAAAATTTTGTAATTTCCGTTTAGAAATGATTTTATTTATTTCTATGAGCTAGTGCAATCTTTTCTAAATTTTGTGTAAATATCAGATGGGTGTGCGAGTTTTGTCCCCATGCGGCAACTAAAACATCCACTGCCCGTCAATGTTTTTCGTGCATATGTGTGTCTCTCTGGAAGCTTCTTTTTTTGTTTTTTATTGTTTTTAATAAACCACGGGTGACTCCTGAGTGTGTTTCGCATATCTTTTCCGAAGATAGCTCAGAGAAACAGAGGAATGTGTTTGTACAAAATTTCTCGTAATCGCATTCGATTATGAATTCCTTCAGAGACGTTTTTATTTATTGCTTTACGCTACTGCAATCTTTCGAATAATGTTTATGTGAACTCCAGGTGCCTGTGCTTGTTTTGTTCTTATGCGACAGTTGAAAAACTGCCACATCATTATGGTTTCTTTTTCTTTTTTGTGAGATTTCTCGTGAAACGCATGAAACGAATGAGTAATGGTTAATATCTTTTAAGACCAACGGTACAACTTCTTTAGAATAAAAAGGTCTTAAAAGCGAATGTGGCAAGCTGAAACTGTTTCTAAATGTGATTGGCAAATCTGATTTCACGTCAAAATCCTTTCTGTTAGCAAGGGGTGACGCAAATTGCGCCATAATATAATGGACGGAGGGTTTCGAAACGTGTTGCTCCTGCGCGGAGATCAGTTAAGATATTCAGTCCCGGTGTAGAAGCGGCAGACATTGATTTACAGGGCTTCCGTAGAGGTCGGCGGAAATTAAATTCATGTTGGTTACATTTTCTGGATAACGTATAAATCTGCATAAATTGAATGAGCGTCTCGTTGTTGTTACACAGTGTGCGGCTGGAAAATGGGGCATAATAAACTGCTTAAACAGCGGTTTTATAGCCACAGCAGAAGGAGTCGACAAGCTCACGGATAAAGGAAGGGGAAAATGAATGATGTGCGGTCCTAGGTGAGATCCCCGCTGTAAACCGCCCATCGTTTGCGCTCGTGCGTCAATCCCGATGCCACCCTCCTCAGTACGAGGCCCTGAAGTTTCACAGGTGTTCGGAAAATGACGGAATCACACAGGATGAACCAAACAAGGCTTTATTAATGGCGCATACCAACGAATACGACATTAGCATGTCGAATGTCTTGTCAGTACGATCTTTGTAACTGGTATTTCAAACAAAAGATAAACACAGTAAAAAGTGTGCCGAACACGTCGTAGATGTACAATCATTGGATTTGTTAGCAACACGGAAAATTCTATGAATAACTCATGTACAGTTGAACACGATAATGTTTAACGAAGTTGGACCAGTTAACATGACGTTTCATGTGTATTCTAAATACAACAGTCGACGGGACGTCAGTCATTGGATTTTGTTCGTTAATAATTACAGCTTGCCAGTGTATGATGCCAGATATTTTTTTGCGATGTAATCGGAGAAAAACGATCAACGTCAGTTAAACGAAAGCTACTGTCGAGATACTAAGTAATCGTGTTAAGGTTATAGCTGCAGGACCTCTTCCCCAATCGATAGTCGCCCTGCCGGATTGCAGGCGTGCTAGAGTTGCCAGGTAAATAGTTGATTCTAAAAATGTCGATTAATCTGAACAGAGGACTTTTTGAGCAGCAAAAGAGAAGAAGAAATACTGACTGACCATGAAGTTAACCACCTCTCATACTTAACTGAAGAGAAACTGTCACAGTGATGACTAAAAGTGAAACTGGAACAGCTTCGTGTAAGATACTGACGATCGCAAACCCAACATTCGGCTGGTTAGCAAAATCAGTAACAAGTAAATTCGGCAGCGAAAATCGATTTTCCGATTTCGGTTGTCGTCTTCCGGAAGCTATTTTTATGTAAGCAACTGCATTGTTCCAGTAAAAATGTCGTTCTCAGCAAATGAATATCTTGTTCTCTTAGTGTGCTTACATCAGTTATTTGTAGAATCGCCTGTAATTATAGTTTGTACCCTCTTTTCAAAACAAAAATGATCGTCCATATACTTCGGTTTAGCTTTCTTCTGTGTTTATTCGTCGTTGAAAGAAATCTTTTGCTGTCTCACGCAGGAAAAATAACTTCTTTTACAAAATTTGCAGCGGCTGTAGCCTTAGGTATACAATAAGACTGTTTATTCTTTGTACTTTTGAATCGCACACGCTACGTATTATTGATCATTACTCGCTCCCTGGCGTATAATACAATTTTCATCCCGAAATCTTCTCTCCGTATTTTTGCTCCTAAGTATTGCCGTTAATCTCATCATCTGATAGTCCACCTAAATAATGACGCGTAGATTTTAGTGTTGTACATTAAATTCATTTATTTTTCAGCTCTTCCCTTATTCCATGAGACTTTTGTTGTTCAATTATTTTCTAGTGGGGCTGAGTTCTATATTGATACGTTCGAAACCAAGTATTGGACCGGAATATATTATGCTAAGACATATGGTGAATAAAATATTTCGTTATTGTATTATACAAATGTTTATCACCGTCTAAAATAACGAGATATGAGAGACAATGTTTTGGCTGCAACGAAATAGCATTCAAATCGATAACGAAATAGCTTCCACCTCACTTCAATAGCAGAAGAATTTATGCTTACACAAAACACCAGCGGACAGGGAAAAAAGATTCCAGCACTGTACATTAATATTTCTTGTTTTAAAGATTTGTGTCAAATATCCTCATTTCACAAAAAAAATTTTGTGTGCGCAATCTAGCAGTCTGTAATTACTTGTAGAGTGACATAATTCATAAGCGGATAATTAATGTATCTGTGCACTCTTCAAGCGAATTGAGAAATGATGTTTTGTTTACTGAAGAATTCAGTCAGTGATGTTTAGTGTGGAGCTGGTTTCGTATCGTCAACTGTTTCCCACACATAAAATCTCCAGCATGGAGTACTCACACTTTTTGGTGTTCGAGGAAATGAGAACATCCTATTTTAGCGCAAGAAAGTGACGTAATATCTCACTATTTGTCCGAACATTATCCTTAAACATTGCTACACGTTCAGGATATACTCAGCATATAGGCCTGTGTGTACAGATGGGTTCCGCTCAGAGTAACTATATGTGCATGGAAATTGGTCAGCACACAGGGAGATGGTTGCTATCATAGAATTTGAACTTTTAGTTGGATAAAAAAAGATTATTTCTTGGAAAGAGCTGGTAAGTGACAGAAAAATATATCGTATTGTAATGTTAAGGTTCACATTAAAAAAAAAAAAAAAAGAGTGTTGATGCTGATGCAATCAGCTGTTAGTATGAAGTTTTTCCTTTTTAATTCTAGATGACTTTGCACTTAGTATTGAGTTATGGCACGGACTGTTATGTCATTGAGTGCCATCGACATTAGCTTAATAATATCTTGAGCTTGACTTCTTGCTTCAAAATCCTTAATTTAATGTTAAATTCAAGCATTTAAAAAAGCGAAATCTTACTGTTGTACTGTGACAGCAAAGAAAAGGAAAGTCTTATGTTTAGGTTGCGATTTCCTGGGTTCAGAGCTTCGAAATTGAATACAAATGAACTGAAGCTAGACTAAAATTAAAAAATAGGAAATATCGCTTAAGTATACCGAGGCGTGTTAACATCATTAAAAAGTCATTAGAAGCATGCTTACATGAAAGTACAGTTAAAACAACGACGGCAAAAATATTCAAATGAATGATTTTGCGGGCGTGTCAATGCAATAGAATTTTCTCGACAAGAAACTCGTGAACATTTCGTTGTTAAGAATATTGTTGACGGCAGGAATAATGTTATGTAGCTATCAGAAAACAATTCTTAGAAAATTTTTATCTGCTTTTAATGTGCAAAAAACTTTTTGAATTGAAGCATTGAACCACAAACAAATGATTTCGTTTAAAGTTGTCCTTCACTCTTCATCTGGATAAGAATTTCAATACAACGTTTCTACGAAACAAATGATTACGTGATAATGTTGTATGAATGATAATTTGTGAAAGACAGGGCTCCCTAAGAATGAGATAACTGCTTCCATCTAATAAACTCCCATTTGCGCCGATACACTTTTGTACGGTTTCACTTGGAACAGTCTCATCCTCATAGCTAGTTTTAACGGTCGAGTAGTATTCTGGCCACAGAAGTGAACGCTCAGAAGAATAATGACTTTATAGGATAACGAAACCAAAGAAAGTGGGATAAGGTAGGCTCTCTTTAAACGGGGATAAGAATAAGATAATTACTAAAACAGAGAGAAGGAAATCGACAGTGTCAGATTATAGGATTAGTAGTGAACATCTTGAGCATGCCACATTATGTGAGTATTTCGGGTTAACAGTAAGAAGCGATATGAAATGCGACGTAACGTAAAATCAGCATTACGGAGATGCTTGGGGAACTTCGATGGGAATCTTTAGTAGAAAGACGAAATAGTTCTCGTGCAACCTTTTTCGGTAATTTTTTGTTTTTACTTTTTTATTTCTTATTTTTTTTAGTAATCTGTCTTCCGACTGGTTTGATGCGGCCCGTCAAGAATTCCTCTCCTACACTAACTTTTACGTCTCGGAGTAGCACTTAACACGCTACGTCCTCAATTATTTGTTGGATGTATTCCAAACTCTGTCATCCCCTACTGTTTTTACGTTCTACAGCTCCCTCTAGTACCATGATGGTAATTCGCTGATGGCTTAACGCATGTCGTATCATCCTGTCTCTTCTTCTTGTGAGTGTTTTCCATATGTGCGTTTCCTCGCCGATTCTACGGAGAACTTCCTCATTCCTTACCCTAACACGTAATTTTAAAAAAAAATCTGTGGATGTGTATTCGAACACAGTGCTGCTACGATTGTATATCTCGCGTTTCGGTCATTATAACGAGATAAGAGTGATTAGGGCGCGTACAAAGGCACAGAGACAGTAATTTTATGCCCTCTCTAAATATGGAACGGAACTGGAGACAAAATTAATAATATTAGTGCAATGTATCTTCCGTCATGCACTGTACAATGACTTGCAGAGTACATATGTAAATGTGGATTTAGATCTGACATAACACTCAGTTAATGGATAGGCAGTCATCGTTAGCCTTACTGTTTATTTGCGACGCAGAATGAATAGTAGAATTGTTACTGCTCTTCCTAACAAACCATTCCGGGAAGTGGCCCAGGTTGTTTCCTCACAGCAATACAGTATTAAATTGAAGAATTTGTGTCAGTCTTTGTTCAAAAGAATTTGTTTTACTCAGCTGAATGCTACCGGAAAAATAATTTGGTGAAACTGAAGGACAAACAACTGACACTGTTTTATATTTTATGACGGCACCGTTTATGGAGAAGAAAATATGTTTTTATATCACTTTGTTATCACATACCGATCTGAAGACTACCAAAATGGAAACAGTAACAAAATAAAATAAATAGTGATTGCGAACAAAGACTGACACAAACGCTACAATTTTCAGCATTGGAACGCTGTACCCTGTATTGTGAGCACCTCACACTTCATCAGTAAAATATTACATACAGCAAATTGTAGAATAGTTTTCGGAGTTATACCAATTGAACACGTATGCACCCTCCAATAAGAGATTACGACGCACTAAGGGTTGTAAGGCAAGATGATTTCAGTGCGATGCGAACAATACACTGAAGGATTTATTGCACGAACCAGTCAATGCGTTAGTAGTCGATCCTGTCATTTGCGAGTAAGTGATGTTACTCCGGTCGTAATTACTGGAAGAGATCTACCGTCAGAAAAAAGGGATTCTAATTGGGGATGGGTAGGGTGGGGTGGTAAGATGGGACGCGAGGGGGAAGGGGATTCATCACGATTCCGTTGTGATACAACTAGCTGTGGCGTACTGCGAATTATATGTTTGTTTGCAGACTTCCTTTTTTCAACTCTACATCTACATCTGTATCTACACTCTGCAGATAATTATAAAGCGCTTGGCAGAGGGTGCCTTTTATCGTTTCTTCTTTTTCCATTTGCGATCGATGCGCGAGAAGAATGATTGCTTCTGTGCCTCTCTGCGAACCTTTGACTGATTTATGTATTTAAGGTAGGGGTTGGCAAGAGGATGCACAATATTCGTAATGGCTTTCGAGGATACTATTGCGGAGAAATGCTGTTTGGTCCTAAAGTTATCGACAGTCCACTGCGGCACGAGTGAACACACCACACTTACGGAAGGTGAAATTTGTCACAGTTGTGGTGAGCGAGGCAGGCAATAGGCTGTACATTTGGCCGAAAGCGTATTCAGTAAATGTAATCCAGGGTTTTCATGTTTCCTCCGCAACAGTTGATAACAATTCAGAGTTATATAATTCCGTAACTTAAGACTTGGTATTTTACTTCTCCCTTCTTCTCGAACCAGGAAATTGCCATTTGTCTTGTATTGTCCATGTCATATGGATACTAAAAATTTTTTTTAAATTTGTTAATGAAAAACACTAATTCTGAATGTTTTGCTCTTAACAATTCACGGTGCCAAGCGATTTCAAGACCATCTTCAATGACAATTGATTACAGACGGAAGTATGAGGAAATAAAGGAAAAAGGACAAATAAGTTTGAAAATACAGGTAATTACAATCCAAAAATTATTGTAATACAGCTTTCACAGTAAAGCTAAAAGCTGGCTGTGCATCGAGAGCAGTAACCTTATCTAAGTGCTATACTTGAATATTAATTTAAATAATTGTAGTGAAGGTAATTAGCTCATTATGCAGATTCATTGTCTGCTGGTTAATATGTATTGTTAGAGGTCCTCTTGGCGGTACAATTATTTTTGCTTTCGTTTCGTGTCTTCTCAATATGTATACTTCGCTTCCAGATTTTTCTTTAATGTCTATAGTGAAAGGTTTGTAAATAAAGAGCCTATACCGAAGCGACATTAAATAAAAACAAAATAAATCGTATATTTCGGAAAGTCTGACTTCTACCAATTTCATAACTCAGATCTAAGCTGTAAATCTATTGCAGTTTAAATGTGAAATTACAAACTGTTGCATGTTACAAACATTACGATATTGTAGTATTGTGGGAATACATGGCCTCCAAAAGTGGTTCCACCCACTCTGTTTCGACAAAGATCCTTTAGAGGTTTTTATTTCATATTTATCTGTGTTATATTGGTGCTTCAATCCTGAGAAGTAATTCGCAAGTCCGACAGCATCTGAATCTCGAACGCTAGGAGCAGTTACATAATATAAAACAAAACTGACCTAGTTCTTCACCCGAATTACAAGTAACATGTTAACTTCTCCATGGGAATGAATGATATTGTCTATTATTCTCATGTTTCTATGTAACTGAATTTAATTCCGTCAGCTGTCAACAACCAAAATAATTATTTTCGATACAAAGTATTTCCGTTTGATACAAAATATTTCCTGAACTAAGTAAAAGGGGTTTTAAGTTACATCATAAAAATACAAATAAATTTCGCAAAATTCATACCGGTAATGTTAAGGCGCCAGGCCATTTAATCAAATTTACACCACACAACTCCATATGCATATGCAATAGCTCTACTGCACAATTTATAAATTACAAATATTCAATCCGTATGATACTGCTTCAGAAAAGTAAGGGAGTGTTCCACTTTACAAAAGACGTCTCACAGAACAGCCTCATGACACTTTCCCAAATCTTATTTATCCCTCCGACGATCCACTGCGAGATTTACAATTTTAATAACCACGCATTAAGAAAATTTTGTAAAGAGAAGAAGTATCCAGAATCACGCGAATATTTCTTGATATTTTCCCTTTAGAATGATTCATAACAGTATTCAGTATAATACTTCACATGTTTTGTTTGACGAAGTGCTTCCTGAAATTTTGATGGCTCAAGAAAATCCTTTAGGTCATTTGAACAGGAAGTGCGCTAGAATAAATCCCCTTTTCGCAGTAAACTTTATACGGTTCTGTAACTAATGTGAAAGACAGTCGCTGACGTCTATCGACGAAGAGTGGAGACTATCACTAGCGTTCTCGTCTTCTTCTTCATTTTCTTCCTAGTGTTGCCTCGTGATGACGTTACATTCCTTTGTTTGTTACATTATTTGGCAATAGTTTATTTTAATAGTGTGGCCGGAAGCATTTTTGGGAGATGATACGACAAAATAATTACTGAAAATGTCAAGTGTAAGGTGTGAACGGACTTGCCAAAGGAAAAAACTATGTCTGAAAATCAGTTGGTGTTATCCGTAGGAGTACTAACCAATACAGGTGGAGTACTACAAGGTTGTAGAATATCAGTGGCAGTATGGATCATACAGTCAGCCACTGTTAGCAACGACTAAAACAGGAATAACTTTTAACACAAACAACTTGCAGAGACCGGTATTTAAACTAAAGGAAATATGCTTGGATTACGATCTTAAAATATCTTCTTAGAAAACCGATGTCGTGCCTTAAAAAAAAAAAAAATGTTCAAATGTGTGTGAAATCATATGGGACTTAACTGCTAAGGTCATCAGTCCCTAAGCTTACACACTACTTAACCTAAATTATCCTAAGGACAAACACACACACCCATGCCCGAGGGAGGACTCGAACCTCCGCCGAAACCAGCCACACAGTCCATGACCCCAGCGCCCATAGACCGCTCGGCTAATCCCGCGCGGCTCGTGGCTTTCAGTGGAAGAGAAGTCTGTACTGTTTATCGCCCACTATTTCCCTTCCGTAGGAGGCTCCACTAAAAACAAATAGTTTAGGAAAAAGCTTCGTAACACTCAAATTTATACTAGATGCCAGCAAGTTGCTCTTGCTCGGGAAAATTTTTCTTGTTGTTGACAACCTATGTACTGTTTTCTCTTTTCTTCGCCAGTTATTTTGCTGCACAAATAGCAAAACTCGTCTACACTTTCACTGTCTCATTCCATAATATAATACTCGCTCGCCTGCTCTCAATTACTTTTACTGATTTTCATCTTATGGCTTCTTTCAGTATGCTACCCTTTCCGGTGAACTGATCTTTGAAGCCATTTGTCTTCTCTACAGAATTTCAGCTTCACTGGAAACCTTACAGTTTTTTTCTGTGTGACCTTTAATTCCTCTTCTAAATTTCACTTTGGTTTCCTGTGCTGTTCTCCCTCTGTAGGGACTGCATAACAGTGAGGGACAAGGTACAACTCTGTTTCACTTCCTTCTCAGCTTACACTTCTCTTTTATGTCCTTAGCTTCCTATACCTGCATTCTGATTACTATATTTTATCCCTGATAAATCCACGATTCCAGAATGTGTTTGTGAGTCACGATTGTCAAAAGGTGCCGCTATTTTACAAAATAATGGCAGCCCGGTATTAACTGTTAGTTGGACGTAATGGGTTCCGGAACAAATACAGTCGTGAAGACCAAAAGGTAGAAGAAAGATCAAAGCACCTCTAAACAAGATGGCAACATATGAGAGACGTGTATGACGACTGGGCTAGAATTCTTTTTTTTTCCTGAAAGAGACCAAACGACTGCCAGCCATCATACAAAATCTGGAAACTAGTGCAATACTGGTCGATTATCAGTTAAAACAGGGGGCAGTTTATTTCTTACACTGACTGACACCATGTCAGAATATAAAATCTGAGGAAAATATAGTGCACGATTCCATGCATAAGAAAAGTCTTTCTGAATGTGGGCAGAAAACTTAAATCCAGGAACTGTAAAACAATATATTTATGTACACAACGCTGTTGGTCAGTTCTTTTGCCCAGTGATAAAGTCAGCACTTCAGCTGTGGAAAAGGGTGGAACAGACAAAATCACTTTCAATTACGATAAATTCCGTATAGGTCGGTCTGGTAGAGGAATGTGTACTCTCTTGAAGGAACATCATAGAAGTTGAAAACTTAGAAAAGGAGACTCTATTTTTGCGGAGCACCTGCTGGGCAATAGTTACAAGGTGCAACATGAGGTCTTATGTCACATTTACAAAGGAAGGAAGATGAACTACTAAGAAATAATGGAAATTAATGAAAATATGTCCATTTGCCGAAGTGTATTACTGAATGATCAGACGCAGTTCCCTTGCTAGCCACATCGAACTGGAGGCAGACCTACTACTCATAATATCAACCAGACCATGCTGTAAATTTCTTCTCATGCCACATTTTTTCTTTTATTTCAATTAGTATAGTTTCGCCTGACTCGTTAAAAAGAAGTTACTTTGTATTGTCACACCTGCTTCACTTACCTGCTTAATCTCATTTGTGTACCTTACCTGTCTGTAACACTGGACGTGTTAAGGAGAAGGTTATTTTGCTAAACTACTTTCTTGGACCATGTCACCAAAGTTTATTGTTCAATTTATTTTCGTCTCAAAACAATTGCTGCAGTTTGTTACATGCTAATTCGTAACAATCTCGCGCATGCGCCTACACTAGGACGATGACGTCACAAGCAAAACATGCTGCGCGACAAACAATTACACACATGGCCAGTCCGCTGTGGGTAACCTATTTTTTATGCGTTATTAGTGTCATAGTTACTAGCGATTAAAATTAGACGGTATATTGTCCCACAAGGAAGGTCGACCGACGAGCGAACACACGTTTTCACATCAAAATTAATTAGGTAAGTTGTTTCTTTTAGGTAAAAATTTGAACATTACGTATATAACTGAATAACATATTGCAATATATAATTATGTAAGCTCAACGGAAAAAAGATTAGTCATCCCTGAGCACAGCACGAGTCGATTGAGTAACGTGCTCAACGGCGCCCGCACTGCCTCTACATGAGCTTGAGGCAGTAGCGATATGTAAGACATTTATGTTTCAAGTGGTCATTGTACGTAAGAATTGGTAAATGTAAAGACGTGACAGAGTGGCAAAACGGGGAATAAGTGTTTGGCCTGTCAACATTATTGACTTGGTACATATGTACCGTGTATTTGTAAAAAATTTTTGGGGGTCTTACCGCTGTAGGTGTTGATTTGAGCCTTTGACTATGCCTATTGAGGCAAGCTGTTTTATATTTGTTCTGAAGAAAGCGTGGTCACCCACGCTGAAACCTAGGTAAACACCAGGTAGTTTGTGCAATCGAGGCGGATTTTTCATAATTATTTTGATAATTACGATTGATGACGCGCTACAATGCTGAAAGTTCCTAAAATCTACAAGGAACTTCTTCTCCGAACGAAAATGCGCTCCGAACAGGGTTCGACGAGTTCTTCGCCTCAAAACCATGTGATTTCTACAGTCGCGGAATCGGATAGTTACCCCAGCTATGGCAGGCTGTTGTAAATAGTCAAGAGGAATATACTCGTATTATTGATGACTAAAGTCACTGTTACGTGTATCTGTTGTGTTTATTAAACTTATGGAAAAACGCTACGAACGTATGCACCAACCCAATATATATATAAATGAAATCGTTACTCACAATGCGACACGCCGGTACTGAAGATTGCCAGCCACAGTTGTACTCGTGGGGATAGGTCACCGGACAGCAGACAAGGGGAGAAGCAACAACGAACGACAGTTGGGCAGTTTGCGGTCTCCTGACGCTTCCTCATTGGTCGACTCAGTTGCAGGGTTAGAGCACCTTATCTGTCGTGTCGCCGGACTCGGCTCTCCATTGGCGGAAACAGCGTGCCGCGCTCACGGAAGCGCACGCAGCTAGCGTCTGTGCCGTGGACGAGAAGCCGGCCTGGCTCTTATCCGGCAGGAAGACGCCCCCCAAATGAATGGCCTTTGTCGGTGCGGACAGGTTGACGGCCCTAAGCGGCGTTTAGCGGAAAGGCTGCTCCAAGCAGAGGTGCAGTTGCGTGCGCAACTCGGGGCGGCCCATTGTCAAAATTTTTCCCGTAATTGGTCGTGAAGCGGCCGCGGAAGTCTTTATTTACGACGTGATAGGATAACCTTCCGGTATAACTGTCACGTCTCATTAACAGGCGAAGCAGGCTAGTGCGCCTGGCAATTAGCTCACTTGGAACTTTATCTACAGGTAAGTTCGCTTTCGCGAGGTTGTTGCCATAAAGAAACGCTCCGACAGAGCGCGTCCTAAGCCAATTGAGCATTTTTTTTTTCTTTTGCTCCCTTAATACAGCAGTCTGATGGGCAAAAACTAATAATACAACAGCACTAAACGCAATATGTTCCTTTATGTGGCTGTCTTCCGCAGCACCAGCAGTTATTTTGCTTTTCACATCCTATCCGTACTGCAAATTAACCCTTCATCCAGAGCTGCTTTTAAAGTCTGAAGAATAAAATATTTTAGTGGAGTTTTTTCGACTGTATTATGTTTTTTGAATGTAATGAAATATTTATCCAAATTTATATTTATTTAAAAAAATATAGGGTGTTGCTCGTAAGTAATTACGTCCTTCCAGTGCCTAAAATATACTTTATTTTTATGGACATCAATGTAAACGTTCCTATCTATATTTTGTAAAACTGAACTGTCAAAGCCTGGATGAAAGACTTCACCCATTAATGGTCACACGAACAAAACAAGCAGCACTTGGCAGCTGACAGTTCTCGTGCAATATGTGGCTGACTGACAGCAAAAATGTTAGTATTTAGGATTTTTAGCATTCATACAATGGCTATAGGAAGTCAGCGTCTCTCGAGGAGCATAGTGCCAATTAAAGGGTTAAGAAAGTTTGTCTCCACGAGCAACGCCCACAGAACACGCGAGAAAGAAATGAACGTACAATAATGTAACACCGAATTATAGACACCTACTACTGTAATAGGATTTGTGTGAAGTTACCCGTAGAAAAAAGGTTTACAAAACTAGAGTCAAGCTCATATGGAAACTAAACGCAGTTAAAGGAAAGTTGGTTCCTAAAAGATTAACAAAGTTGTGGAACTGGCATCACGTCTTTTTTTTTCAACTACAATCTCTGCAATAACTAGAGGAAGACGCAATTGTTTTAAGAGACGTAAAAAGAAGGAATAAACGCCATATGTAAAGTACAGAAAAACTATATTCAATGCTATAATAATCGAAATGTCAAAAGGAATGATGGACTCATAACTGTTACAGGTTCGCCACTGATGCTTCACGAATGAAGAGAAAAACGCCATGTGAAACACTTTCTTAAATTTCTTTATGTTTAGGTCTGGGAAAGCAGAATAATTCTACAGACTGATTCAAGAAGATGTATGAACTTTTATAATTTATGATCAAACTTGCTTATGATTAGACTGATATTAAACATTATAGATGTGCGATGTATCCCCCCCCCCTCTTCCCCATGACAATGAACAATGTTTGGTGTCATTACAGTTGAAATACTGCTGTTTAGTTCACATATCGGTACAGACAGCACATGAACAGCTTCGTTTACGAACACCAAGAAGAAATATATTTGGAGACTATTACGGCAACAGTTAGTCTTCTTTGTCCTTCGATAAATTTAAAAACTTGTTTTGGACTTAAAGGTGTAGGAAATATATAAAATACAAGGGGTAGAAAAAAACACGTTAACATGCATAATACGGCATAGGAAAACGTTTGGCATTCAAAACAGCTTCCAGTCGTCTCGAAACGGATGAATGCAAGTTTTGCAAGGGAGTTTTATACCATTCTTCCCGCAAAATAGTGGTAAGTTAAGGTAACGATGACGGACGTAGATAGCGATCATGACCTCTTCTCTCCAAACTAGACCGCAAAGGCTCAATAATATTGATATGTGGTGACTGGTGGCCAAGGGAGATGTGACAATTCATCTTCGTGCTAACAAAACCAGTCCTGGAGGTTGCGAGCTTTGTGAACAGGGGCCCTGTCGTCCTGGAACAAAGCATAACCACTGGAGAACAAATATCGTACCATGGGATGGACGTCATAGCCAAAACGCCACATAATCCTTGACATTAATGCGACTTCCTATGGGGACCATGGAATACCACGACAATGGCAGCCCAAATCATCACCGAACACCCGCCATGTTTCACTCTTGGGACATAAACTTTGCCAGAAGTTGATGACAGTGTGCAAGAAGTATCATCCGACCAAACAACTTTCTTCCACTGCTCCATGACCCAGGTTTATGGCTTCAGCACCAGGTTTACCTGTTACAGGCTTCCTCCCCGTTTTTTATGCGGTTGGTAGTGACACGATTCGCGAATGCGGCATTCAGTGACTTTTGCAGCTCTCGTCCTCTTTATTTTTCTTCACTATTCTCTTCAGCAAGTATAACTCAACAAGCCGGCCGGAGTGGCCGTGTGGTTCTAGGCGCTACAGTCTGGAACCGCGGGACCGCTACGGTCGCAGGTTCGAATCCTGCCTCGGGTATGGATGTATGTGATGTCCTTAGGTTAGTTAGGTTTAAGTAGTTCTAGGTTCTAGGGGACTGATGACCTCAGAAGTTAAGTCCCATAGTGCTCAGAGCCATTTGAACCTAAGCTTAGAGCCATTTTATAACTCAACACAAAGTATCGTCTGCGTTGTGACAACGGATGATGTTTTTCCGCTTTCCCTGGATGCGGTATAAGTGTTCGATACGGTGCCTCTCGAGTTACAAAGTACTCGGCTACCTTGGAAGCACCCATACTATGAGCACCTACAATATTCCCACTTGCAAAGTCGCTTAGCTTCGAATGAATGCGCTCACAACTGCACAGAACTCTGTTGCGACCACGAAGAACACTTGCAACGTATTGAGGACATTGCACGGGTGCCGGTGATGGTCAGATACAACAACGGAACCTGTAGGCGTACTAACTTCTGCGTCTATAAAAATGGTTCAAATGGCTCTGAGCACTGTGGGACTTAACGTCTGTGGTCATCAGTCCCCTAGAACTTAGAACTACTTAAACATAACTAACCTAAGGACATCACACACATCCATGCCCGAGGCAGGTTTCGAACCTGCGACCGGAGTGGTCACGCGGTTCCAGACTGAAGCGCCTAGAACCGCACGTCCACATCGGCCGGCTTGCATTTATATTCAGGCATATATTTCTCATCGTGTTTGCATACTTTTGTTCACCCCCAGTATTATAAAACAATATACTGTTGTTACGTTACAAAGATATTATAATTTAATCTCCAAACTCACGAAGATTTGTTGATACTCTTACACACAACTTCACTCACAAATCACTCACTAATTCGCTGTTTACAAGACCCGCAGTACACTCTAAATAGTCTGCTACACTGTATGTGTGAAGGCAAAAAGAAAAGAACGGACTGTTAGGACATTTGCCCACAAAAACTCATCGCTTACTCGGCGCACACTATATCCGCACATGTACTGTATTAGATGAAGATGTTCTTGGTTGTGAATGGTCCATCTGTAATAACTAAACCCTAAATATTATTTTTCACTGTGAAGACATGCTGGTATTAAGTGAACTTCTTATTTATTTCTGACTGAGGCTGTCTTTTCTCCGCTTTATAGTTCGCAGCGCTGAATACATCCTACATATGCTAGCTCTCTTTCAATAAACTGCAGCAATTTCATATCAATATGGGAATCATAAATACCCCGCGCACAAAAGTACATATGTCAGTGTAAATATATAACTATGTTCGCTATCGCGGATGCCATGATACTATTCATCTATCGCGAAAATTGAAAGTTTCTTGTTTTCTGGGATATTATCATGCAGTGTTGTTTGTCTTCTCCACCAGATCCGTTCTCGCAGTGGAAGAACCTCTGAATTTGTTGGAAATAAAGGGAGATTACGTGGGTGGCGTTGAAAGGTTCGGTCGGTGGTGAAGGCGCTCTTGGGTGACCTACTGATCAACGTGACTGCTAGCGATAAGCAAGAGAATCGGATTTACAGCCCACTGTGGCACAAATTTTCATCTTTCACGACAGATGAATATATTTGTCTCTGATTAACAAATTTCATTAATTATTTATGTGTTTCATTGCCACACTCTGAAGGCACATTCAGTACATTCAGTTCTCTAATTTTATCTTGTGTGGGTCATTGATAGTAAAGCCGTGGAAGCACAGTCCTCGACAGAAGATTTTCAGTCAAGTCCGAGAGCTGTGTCGGTAGGAATAAGTCCCATTAAAACATTAAAAACAGAAATAATGTTTAAGTGGATACGCCGTCGACTACAGATCCTACGGTCCTAAGTTCACTCCTTGGTCGCTCCTAGGATTCACTGTCACCTTCTGCTTCTTTCAACTCCGGCAATGATTTGTTCACATCAGAAATGTAAAGGTGCAGTGCAGTTATTGGTAAACGCTGAATTGCACGTCCCTCTTGCATGTCCCTCCTTACCGGATCTAAATGACGTCATATGGCAGAGGATGACACGACGGTCGGCCGGTTCCGACTGGCTCGTCTGGACCAGCTGGCGGGGTAAATCAGTTCAAATGTTTGAACTGATAAGGAAATACCATATCTAATTACAATGTTGTGTTCAAACAAACCTTCAACTTGAGAACATCTGGTTATTAATTTAAAGCCATCAAAAATGCCTTGGGTGCAAGTCATACATAAAAGTATGTTATTATTTGCTTCTATACATTCACTAATTTCAGTGTGGCTGTTGACAGAATCTCCCCACATTATTATACTGTGAGATAAGTTCGTATTATTTATACCGTAGATGTGCATTGGTAAAAATATGCCTAAATTTACTGCCCAAGATACACCTCCAATTTCGAATTTACTGGCGCTTATTTTGAAAAAAATTCCGCTGCTAATATTGTCCCATGCCATACGACTATCACTAGTCAGGAATTTATCAATCGGGATGGTGTAGTAGTTAAGACATCGAGGTAACAATCGTGGGAACCAACGTGCAGATACCTGTATGGGCATTCACAGTTAGATACTCTGTTCTTTCCCTGAACCGCTTAAAACAGACGCTAGGATGGTGGTTTAGAAAGAACTCGGCCGATTTCTTTCCTTATTCTGAACTTTCACTCCCTCACTAATCAAGTCATCGTTGGGGGGAGGACAAGTTCCAGTATTCCTTCCTTTCCATTACACAAGAACGCATAGTTTTCTGCTGCTTTTAGCATTGTGACTTTAGATTAAAACATATACTATATTGATGTACTGTTCTGTTTACATGCATTTCCTTACATACTGTTTTGTTCACATTTGCTAGTAAATTATTGTCGTTGAGAGAGTGTGTGTTTTGACCCCTTTTATATTCAGAGAACCTCTTCATTGTACTTGCGTCTGTTCACGTTTGTTTGTATGTTTGTTTGCAGATGGTATTACGTACATTCTAGACCAGTTTTAAGGTCATATCGCCAAAATGAAAGCAGCTAGGAAAGAGAAACAACGTATTAACATAATTAAAGCCTCATCAGTAGAGTAGGCGTATCTTAAATGTGTAAGAATACAAAATCATGAGACTTACATCAGTAGACAAATCTCATGGTATATGATACGAAAACACCTACAATTAAACCAATTAAATCTGAAACAGTTACAATTTTGCAAGGAAATTTTGTTTATGCCTCTAGATGGTCAGACAAATGTAAAATTGAGAGAGTGGTCTCTCAGATTTAGACGTTGATTATTGTATCGTCTTTCCTCAATGTATATTGTGATCATTTTTAAGTAGAACCACCACGGGCTACTTAAATATTTTTCGATATTTGCGTCTTTTCTGACAGACTTTGAACTTTTGTGTGATATACGCCCCATGTCTAAAATTTTAAAATATATTAGAAATCTACATAGCACTATGAGTGTAGGTTGTCGTGGAATAGATATCTAATACATTTTAAAACTTTTAACATGTAGTATATACCATGAAGAAATTAATGTGCACCATACGATGACATTATCCTCGAAACCAGTCGCAAAAGAACAAAAATCTTTAGCAACTATTGAATACATCAAAACAGCTATTATAAAACTGTGGTTTATGACGTAAAGAAGCTTATACTGTCGTATGTCTAGTCATTAGAGCAAGTAGGCTAGCAAGTCTTAGGGAGGGGGGCTTGTTTTTTAAAGATTTCTTGGCCTATTGTTTCTATAGTCCAACACAGCGATGCACTGATTATTATATCTTAGTGTCCAATTCTCTTATGAGCTGCCTTAGGGAAAAATATACAATAGGAAGCTTATCTCGATGGCATTTGCCTTCTATCTTCGATGGTACTTTCGTATTTTTTATCTTTCTCTTTTTCAGATAGTCTGCTTTCAATAAAATTTGATTGGAGCTGTTTCTCTCTGTCTTCATCCTTTATATTGTCATGTGCCACACTTGAAAATCGATGGTGCTTCGTATCTGTATTGCCTCATTTGGCGGGTAACGCTAAATTTTTTCAAGATTCCACTGTCATTGTTTCTGTTACATCATACGTTCACAGTTAATTAATACTGTGAAACTTAGGTTTCTCCTACAAAAAACCATGAGACAGTAATTGAAATCCTGCCATGAGAGAAATACAAGAGACTAAAGGGAGGAACGGCTCTTAAGCAGGTAACCATGTATAATTCTGCATTATTTTGCTAACTGTATTGACCCTGTTTCTGGGGACTTGTATATGTATGTACTTTGTTAACTACCAATACCTTGCGCAAGGTAATGTCGGTGAATTCTTGGGCTGAGTGGAGGACAATTAATAGAAATGCTGTTGTCTACAGATACTGTTAATAGCTTGGTAGATACCATCAGTGTAACGTCAACCCCTTTCACGGGTGTCGCAGCTATCTACAATCTGTATCGGAAAGAAGCTTCTCCACCAGCAGCGGGCCCAATATGCAGAGTATACGGCTACGGAATGTTATAATGATAGCCGGTTGTTCCGAAGTGTTGTAGCATATTAAGTACGTAAAAAACATTGTGACCAGAAGACAATATTGCAATCACCCATTGGTTAGTTAAATGATGATGATTTTTGGTTTGTGGGGCTCTCAACGGCGCGGTTATCAGCGCCCGTACAAATTTCTAATTTTTTCACTGTCCAGTCACTCCGTTTTCTCGAATGACGACGAAATGATGGGCACAACACAAACACCCAGTCCCCGGGCGGAGAAAATCTCCGACCAGGCCGGGAATCGAACCCAGGATCTCGTGATCCAGAGGCGGCAATGCTAACCACTAGACTTAGTTAGAAACCTACTACCCGTCAGACTCTCATGGACGGTTTTTTTCGTACTCTGTTACTGACTCTGTTTTATTTAAGAAATTAACTTCGATTTGGGTAGTAGTAGATCTATCTAATATCACTTCAAGTTTTCACAAAAGTTTTGGTTAAAGCACATTATGTGCTATCATACGCCTAAAAAATTGATTTATTTTATGCATGTATACCAGTTCCGAAACCCAGTTCACTAATTAAAGGGTGTGTTGCCCCGCTATTCCTACTTTGGTGGACGAGAATTCGCACCTACTCAAAAAATCTCTGTGTTAGTTACGTCGCGAGAGGTTCTGGATAAAATTACTGAATAAAATAACAGAAGGCAACAAGAGGAATTTCGGTTTTGTCAGAACTGGATAAAGTGGTCGGAAACCGGACGATCAGAAACAGTCTCAAAAGCTTGTAAGAGTGCTGCAGCGTAAGGTGTGCTGAGAAATAAATGTTTTAAAAAATTCAGTACGTTGGCCGTTTCCCAGTTAATTAGCAAAGGAATTAGCTAATCGGGCGGTTGCGCGCTAGGTACAGTTACTCAGTTGTTCTCATAGCGCATGAGACTGCTAAGCCTTTGGTTGGAGTTCGATCCTTACTAGCTTTCAATGTCCAGTTTTTGTGTCGCTCTCTCGTTCGGTTTTAGGGAATAAAATGAAGAACTCGTTTAGCGAAACCATCTCTGGCGTGCCGCTTGAATTTGCGTAACAGTCTGATTGGCTAACTTCAGTCCTAATTACTTCGGAAAGGGTGCAACGCATCGATTTTTTTTCTTAACAGTTATTTCTCAGTCACACCGTTCCAAGCTTTTCAGACTTTCTGATCACCCTATGTACAAAAAGGGCCAAACTGGAGAGATTGTACTTTGCAAGCTCCTAAGCGACCATTCTGAAGGACCAGGGTTCATATCCAGTCCGAACATGTAGATCTAAATTTTCCGTTGTGTTCCTGAACAGCTTGAGGCAAATGCTGGGATGGTTTCCTTGAAAAGCGAGCAACCTATTTCATTCCTATCCTTCATCCTTGTGAGCCATCTCTAATGGCCTGGTCGTCGATGGGGTACGTTAAACGCTATTCTTTCTTTTTCTACCTTTGAGGGAAGGAAAATTCGCTACGCCGAAGTGAAATCTTACTAGACTGTTTTAAAGATGGCTGTCAGACAAACGTAAAGATGATTAAGGAAGTCACCTGTTCATGCATCGTTTAAGTATTGCATGCGTCCCATGTTTTCGTAGCTTTTAAAAATTCACAAGCACAAATTTTCAGGACTATCTGTGCGAGACTGGAAATCTGTATGGGCCTAGGAGAAATTATTTTGTTTTAATCCGTTTTAAAAGTGTGTTGTATCCAAAATGTTTTTATTTAAGTAATTATTTTCTGGTTTTTAGTCTTCTGTGTGTCAAACTTTTTAGTTAATTTCAAACATTTCGATGAGATTACAGCAGAGACATGAGAGAAATTTCAGGAATATTTCAGTTTCGCTTCATCTTGCAAACAACTCGTCGCTTCTTCCAACGATTATTTCACGGTAAGACCTCAGAAGGTAAAAATTAGAGGGAATCGAGCTCATTTGGGGACTTGCT
This sequence comes from Schistocerca cancellata, assembly GCF_023864275.1. NCBI lineage: Eukaryota > Metazoa > Arthropoda > Insecta > Orthoptera > Acrididae > Schistocerca > Schistocerca cancellata. The sequence goes on along the minus strand of NC_064626.1, from coordinate 497,964,666 downwards.
AGCAACCGTTCTCACCACGGAACATTCACAAATGCAACAGTAAAAGGGGAAAATAGCAGTGGTGCACAAAGTATTCTCCACCACACACCGGACAAGAAAATCGCAACGGCAGTGGACACATTGAAGTTCGCAAACTTGATGACTCGACGCCTGTAGTGGTTAATATCCATGAGCTCCAGTTGATGAAATAGCTGTCTATGGCTCAGAAAAGTGTTGTGTGCCGTAATTAGGCGTGGTTTTATTACCGTGCTTCACTTAGCGCAACGATTGTTAGTTTTTTTCTTTTTATCTTTTTGATTTTCCTGAGCTCTAATCATGTTCTCCTGCAATTGTAATATCGTTAACTTGAAGGATCACTGGGACGTCTCAATATCCACTGCTGAAAGATTGTGTTGAACAATTGTAACAAGCCAAATCCTCTAGCCACGTTCCTTATTTTACCGCAACTGGACAGCTGTTCATAAATTTTCAGTTGTGTGTAATACAGTGACCGTTTGTTTCCCCTTTCCACATCTATACCATAAAGACAACAAAACCGCTATTAGATACAATATTTTGCTCCCTATATTTGTCTGATATCAGTGGGTATTTGTTTCTAGGCGTATCTTATAACCGTCTCTTCTTTTCGGTTTCAACCTTCCACCACTTCTTATCTTGGCAACCTCGTTCTTGTTGTCCTTCTGCCTGTCTGTCTGCCTGAATACACCTCTTTCCGTTCTCTATACGGCCATCTATTTAAAACGTTTTTATTAGGTCGCTTTCTTGTGTTTGTTCGGTATAAATATTGCAACGGATTTTAATCGAACTTCCCCATGAGCTAGAGACTTGAAACCTTCGACGTTGCTCGGTACTGGATGACAATGCAATATTAGCTCGCTTTCTTGTCTAATCTATGGAAGAGGGTACTTTGTCTACCACTGACATTTCCAATGAGTTAGACTGAAACTTTCAACATAGGTCAGAACTCGAACACAATGTCCTACCTGTCAGTGTTCTCGTGTAGCAGACGTTCCATGTGATACAGGTGTCCGCCTGCCAGCGCAGTCGCGTATTTACAATCAGGTTCCGAACTAACTCTCCAGCCAGGCTGATAGAATAAACACTGCTTTTGCAGACTCTGTGATACCGTCTTGCACTGCTCACAGTGTCTCACTATGTTTAGTCTGCGACTCGGCTCGTTGTTTCCGGTTGGTTGATGTTAGGGTGTTTTCTGTTTGCGGCAGAAAATACGATTTGCTACGATCTGCAAATGATGACCGCTGCCTTCGTATCTTGGTGCTAAGTGTTTTTTTATCTTTGTTACCTCACTACAGTGGAACGATTACGTGCGACTAACTGTGGTATCGGTCAAATATGCTCGCATTTATTATGAAGCGGAATAACGACTTACCGCTCCATTTCAGTTACCTTCGATGTAAAGGTGCATTTAGTGCAAATGACCTGTTTCTTACGTTAGAATAACCTGAACTATTAGACAGAGGAAGAAGAAATTCGACGTGTAGCTAATAATGGTCGTTATGTAACAGTGAGTGAACAGATATCGCCGTCACACGTAGCATTTCATAAGAAGACGAACTCTCCGAATAGTTGTTACGCGCTAGATAAAATGCAGTTGTCGGTGATTATACTTTGTGTAAAGTCTTCGGTTTTTGTCTTTTTTGGCCGGCCGGAGTGGCCGAGCGGTTCTAGGCGCTCCAGTCTGGAACCGCGCGATAACTACGGTCGCAGGTTCGAATCCTGACTCGGGCATGGATGTGTGTGATGTCCTTAGGTTAGTTAGGTTTAAGTAGTTCTAAGTTCTAGGGGACTGATGACCTAAGTTGTTAAGTCCCATAGTGCTCAGAACCATTTTGAACAGACCTGCTCCTACATGTTACAGTAGTATCCATATTGTAAGTTAACTCACTTGACTTCATAGAATTGTGTATGTAATGACTTCCATTCAGTCGTAACATGTCTTCCAGGTCATGTTTCTATTTCGAAACTAAATGAAATAAAATATTAGCATCAGAACAGCAAATATGATGGCTTTAAAATGTTATTCTCGTAACATTCCGTAATTGTCTTGCTGGACCGACGATGTGAGTCCAAAAGGTAAGAAAGATGGATGCATTACAATTTAAAAGTACACAATGACATATTTCCCAGCCAATTTTCGGTTCAGACTGACAGCAGGCATGGAGGTATGATTATTCTCCTGAAAATTGATCTACTCTCTGTAGTTAATGTGCTGTCCTCTTTTAACATTTCTTCTTAAAACATCGACTGCACTGTATCAAAAATAAAATCTGTAACCTATAACTAAGTTTGCTCGCCCTCTTCGAACTTCAACAGCGTATTGTGTAAAATAAGAACACCTACTAAAAAGCTCTCCTGGACTACAAAAACTAAGTCGCTTTACCTACGTACGCCGATTGTCAGTGCGTTTCTCCTTTGAAAGTTGCCGCTTGATAAGTGTTCATTTACACTTTCTGCTGTTTCTTCATGGTATATTCCTCACTTTCTGCCTGCTACCGTTTCCGACGGAATATTGTCCGTGGCAAGTTTCAGTACAATAATGGATTTTTTTCTTGGCTTACGGCCGCAGATAATCTTTCGACCTGACCTCTGATCACACGGCCAGCGAGAATGGTAGCATCACTGTTTTCTCGTTCGTGTTAAGTACAGTTCGAGGGATGGTGCAAGTGAACGACCTGGTACTGTTACAGTATTTGCAGGCTGCTGCGGTAAACAATCGGCCAAGTGGCTGCAGGATTCCACCAAGGAAACAAACAGCATTTACGTTGTTTTATTTGCGACTCACGATATTTCTCTGGCACTAAAGTGCAATTAATTTTTATGAAGCTATCACGATCTTCGTCAGTTGTTACCGCGAAACTGTCTTCTACCGATAGTCTGCGAATGTTATGACTCTTCGATTAGGTATCTGTGATCTGGTACTCGTATTATGTTTTATTGTAAGTTTCGTCGTCAAAGTGCGTGTCGTACATTCATCATCAGATACCAATGAAATTACGAAAGCAAAAGGATTAAACGCTGTTTTCTAGTCCTAGAGAAAAACTTATTTCCCATATTCGAAGAAGTTCTCCCAGAGTTAAATATGAGTGATACAGTGGTTGTCGAAAAGGATAAATGCATTTTTTCCAAAATATTATATACTAAATAAGAGCTAAAATTTTTCAGTATGTATGCTGCGCAAATCATTGTACCTGTTCCATTCGCAAATGGAACAATGTGAAAAATGATACTTTGTATGCCTTCGTACGCGACCTAATCTATCTCATTTGATACAATCCATGAAGGCGGTACACTGCTGCATAGTCTACTGCCAATACTGGTTCTCTAAATTAACCTAATTTTTCTCGTGAAAACAACTCCGCTTTTACATCAGAGATTAAACTTACACATCGTTAGCAGTGTCGCTCTCCAGCAATACAATCTCACGTCTCTCAGACAGCGTTTAGGCCACACTTTTTTCGGCCGTGTAAGCCTTCCGCCACAACGCAGGAACAAAATGCGTTCCTCTGAAATCCTAGCAGCGCGTCTTCGAATACCTTCATCTGTCGGGATAGTTCGATTTAGTCTTCACATTGCGAAACAGTACTACAGTAAGGGCAATACTAGTGGGACTGTCGCAGGGGTCCGTACTGCGCACCTTGTTGTGCAAAGGTCAAAGTCAGACATTTACCTTTATATGCGGACGACACCGCACAATACACGCGAGGCATTAAAGTCGATGTGATGCGTCGCGGCCGGGTCGTAGTAATGACGCATGTGGAGTGTCTATGGACCTCCAGCCAGTGCGGATCGTGGGAGGCTCCATCCCACGATTACGCACTAAGAAGTATCTAGCTGGTACAGGCATTTCACATGGAGACAGCACATACGTGATGACAGAGATAAAGCACTTGACTGTATGTGGACGCTTTAAATCGTTCTCAATCCAGAATCCAAGTTGCCTTCACAGTGCGGTACTATGCTCTATCCCGCACTGATCCGACCAGTGCTGGAGTATTTTGCCATAGTGTAGGGGAACACAGTAGACAAGAACGTCCGTCTGCTCAAGGATTGCAAAGCACAATACTGCGACTCACCTTGTACTCATCCCGTGAATTTCCGACATGGGAATTAGATGAAGTCACTGAATTTCTGCTACTGCGGGATCGTCTTAAATCGACTGCTCAGCGGTTGTATGAAACATTGCAGCTATTAGAAAATATTTTTATAATTTCAGCAGCAATCAGCCATAGGTATGGTTTTAAAAAGTTTATTTATCTCAAACCATTACCAGTTTCGGATATCAACAAATCTATGTTCACGTTGTATCTTGCAGCTTTCCTTTTTTTCCTGCTGTCCGTTACTGGTGTGGTGCACTAACATAAATGAAAGGTTTTTCGTCCACTATACGCAAAACTTACGGGAGATTTTTGTTCAATCTGAACTTCACGGAAACATTCACGAAATGACTTTTAAGTTAATAAAACAGGAAATGCGGTGAAAACTTAAGTGGTGGATGTTCCTGTGTGACGAATTAGTCTTGTATTTGTGATTTTCACTATTCTCTCATACATTTTTGCATCTGCTCTATGTAAGGCTATTTAATTTCCTGTAAACCACTGCAACATATACTATTTTATATTTTAGGGCAGCACGCACTCAACGTTTGCAAAATGTAGCCCAGTTTCACACTTGCAGCAAAAATACCTGTTTCAAGGATGTTAGAGTACGAAAGACTTTAAGTTACAGATGCCGTATAGAGTGTATGGATTCAGAAAATATGTCTTTGGTAGAGCGATGAAAATAATTTAAAAGTCGAACAGAGAAGTAAATTTCTGTAAATCAAATTTTAATATGGCATTCTATTCGTTGATAGGGATCACATACAGAAATATTATGTATAAGTAGTTCTATGAAGGTCAAAATGACAATCATCTCTCATAACTTTATCGTATTGTGAACTAAAAACCTTTTGTTTCTCTTAGTGCAATACACCAGTGACGAACACAGAACGAGGCCCCAGCAGAAAAGAAAGGAAAACTATAGGATGCCATCTGAATGTGGATTTGTAAAAATCCGAAGCCGGTATGGTTTGAGTTCAATAAACTTTCTTAAACCACATTTGTAGCTCGTTGCTGCACAAGTTATAAAGCTTGTAATTTTATTACAGTCACGTCTTTGAACATGTCACCGTTTGACAAGACTCAGAAAATAAGTTAATTTCCAACCTGGAATGAAATTTTCCCTCTACAGCGGGGTGTGCGATGATATGAAACTTCCTGGCAGATTAAAACTGTATGCCGGACCGAGACTCGAACTCGGGACCTTTGCCTTTCGCGGGCAAGTGCTCTACCAACTGAGATACCCAAGCACGACTCACGCTCCGTCCTCACAGCTTTAATTCCGCCAGTAGAGCACTTGCCCGCGAAAGGCAAAGGTCCCGAGTTTGGGTCTCGGTCCGGCATACAGTTTTAACCTGCCAGGAAGTTTTAATTTCCAACCTGGAATACCACATTCTCAGATGTGGGACCACTAGTTAGGCCGAGGTGTTAAGAGAGTAAACTGCTCCCTACCTAACGAGTGGTTAAATTACACAAAGAAACCATCTCTAACAAAAGAGACGACGACCAAAAAACGCCAGGCAAACGAAAACCACAAGTTAGGAAGAGCACGAACAGTACAGCGCGTATAACCTGCAAAAACACAGAGACAGAAAGGGTTGTCACTAGAGGAAAAGAGCAGGCACTCTAGAATAAAGCGTTTTGTAATCACCATATTTTCCCACAACTCTCCGAACAAATCAGTCTTCCATTTGCGTTCCTCGCTACTGGCTTCACGCGTTCATTGCATTTCATTACAATTAGGTATTCAAGTGATACGACAAACTTCAGAAGTTTGCCACCAATGTTGTTATAGATTACCCTCAGTCTGTGGCAATTCTGATGCATTCGTGATGATTTAAAAAGTGCACCAAGTGGAAATATTTTTTAAGTCGCTTTGCCTTTCCTAACAATTAACTGAATATACGAATGAAGGCTGAAGAATAATGCGTACGAATTGTTTATAGTATTCTCAATATCAGTTGAAGTATTACGGAACATGCATCCATCGTACTCGGTCGCCTTTCCCGCTCCGTTGCCGCAAGTTGCAAGCTCTGCCGCTAGAGGGCTCCGAATTTTAGTGTGCAACGTGCCGGTGTGTTACGTAAGTATGTCGGTGCTCACGAGAGGTCCTCAGAAAATTGAAAGCACGAATTCGAAGAGTTTTTCCACACATGGAGGACCCTCTCCTTCAGCGTGACAGTGTCTATATATATCTGCAACAATCCGATGCCTTGGATTCACTGTCATCTATCATCCTCTATGCAGTCCCGACTTGGCCTCATCCGATTTTCTCAGATTTAAAGAATGTCTTCGAGAACTTCACTTTGAGAGTAATGAAGCTGTGCAAGCAGAGATGAAGCTGTGGCTCTGCCAACAGTGTCAAACAATCTACAGTGACGGTATCAACAAACAGGTCTATCGTACTACATTCGTGCTACCCATAACATAATGTGTTGTTGTTGTTGAGGTCTTCAGTCTTGAGACTCGTTTGATGCAGCTCTCCATACTACTCTATCCTGTGCAAGCTTCTTCATCTCCCAGTAACTACTTCAACCTACAGCCTTCTCAATCTGCTTAGTGTATTCATCTCTTGGTCTCCCTCTACGATTTTTACCCTTCGCGCTGCCCTCCAATACTAAATTGGTGATGCCTTCATGCCTCAGAACATGTCCTACCAACCGATCCCTTCTTCTAGTCAAGTTGTGCCACAAACTTCTCTTCTCCCCAATCCTATTCAATACATCCTCATTAGTTATGTGATCTACCCATCTAATCTTCAGCATTCTTCTGTAGCATCACATTAAGCTTCTATCCTCTTCTTATCCAAACTATTTATCGTCCATGTTTCACTTCCATACATGGCTGCACTCCATACAAATACTTTCAGAAACGATTTCCTGACATTTAAATCTATACTCGATGTTAACAAATTCCTCTTCTTCAGAAACGCTTTCCTTGCCACTGCCAGTCTACATTTTATATCCTCTCTACTTCGACTATCATCAGTTATTTTGCTCCCCAAATAGCAAAACTCCTTTACTACTTTAAGTGTCTCATTTCCTAATCTAATTCCCTCACCATCACCCGATTTAATTCGACTACATTCCATTATCCTCGTTTTGCTTTTGTTGATGTTCATCTTATATCCTCCTTTCAAGACACTGTCCATTCCGTTCAACTGCTCTTCCAAGTCCTTTGCTGTCTCTGACAGAATTACAATGTCATCGGCGAACCTCAAAGTTTTTATTTCTTCTCCATGGATTTTAATACATACTACAAATTTTTATTTTGTTTCCTTCACTACTTGCTCAATATACAGATTGAATAACATAGGGGAGAAGCTACATAATGTAACAAACAAAAACACCGTCTGAACCAACCTTGAAGATCCAACGGTACCGACAGGCCGCCGTGTCATCCTTAGCCAGGCGTCACCGAATGCGGATACGGAGGGCCGTGTGGTCAGCACCACCGCTCCCCCGGCCGTTGTTTCGTGACCGGTGCCGCTACTTGTCAATCAAGTAGCTCCTCAAGTAGCCTAAGAAGGACTGAGTACACCTCACTTGCCAACAGCACTTGACCGACCCGAGTGGTGACCCATCCAAGTGTTAGCCAAGCCCGACAGCGCTTAACTTCGGTGATCTGAGGGAGCCGGTGTCACCATTGCGGCAAGGCCGTCGGCCATAGTATTACTAAATTATATTTCTATCCTTTATCCTTGCTATTAATTGGTACAGTTTTATCCAGCTTGCGTTTCAAGTGTACCTTCAATTTACATTGCTTAATAGGAAACACTACCTTCGCAAGGTCTTTCAATACGTAAACTTTATACTCTTTAGATAATTTCTTTGTCCCTTGTCAGATGCAAACAGTAAGCTGAGTTCGATGTAAGTATTGACTACAATGAAAAATTCTTTCTAAAAAACATCAAAGAGTACTAAGACGTAGGACTATTATAAAACGTATCGATTGACCTATTGTCCTCTGTACGAGATGTAAGTAGTCCATATATGGCAATTTCAAATCGAAGACATTTCCTACAGACCCAACTTGTTTTGTTTATACGTCAAACTTCCTCATTATAGCGTATGCCAGCGTTTGAACGCACCCATAGCCAATACATTGCCTGTCGTCTCCATCTGCTGCGAACATGTTCCAGTATCATATCCAGCATACGGCTGGACGTTTTATCCCATCTCTGGCGTTCAGTGTTGCCCTTAACGGCGGAACGCCTTTAGAAGCAAAGTCAGCGACTGGCATACCTCAGGATAGTGTGATAGGCTCGCTGTTTAGTTGTTCACCATACAATACCTACACACACATATACACTCTCTTCTTCTCACTCCCTCTCTCTCTCTCTCTCTCACTCTCTCTCTCTCTCTCTCTCTCTCACACACACACACACACACACACACACACAAAGACACACACACGCAAACTCTCTCTCTCTCTCTCTCTCTCTCTCTCTCACACACACACACACACACACACATAGTAACACTACCTAGGTATTCGTGGATGGTGTAGTTGTGTTCAGGGCACAGCTTTAGAAACTTGTTACGAAATACAGAGAAACTTACAGATGATGCATGTCTACTGTATAGTTGGGCCTAAACATAAATAAATGTAATGAATGAGCGTAAAAAAACTAAAAGATTCAATATCGTTTGGCTGCACGACCGGTAAGCAATTACTGGAATCAGTCATGACCTTCAACTAACTTATCTTATCAAACGTATCCGGACACCCCTATGTAACGCGGAAATGACCACAAGACGTCACGAGAGGCGGACTTGCCAGTATACAAGGAGATCGGAAGTGTTGTATTGTGGATAGAGAAGCAGTAACAGCAGAATGGGTCTGTCTGGACAGTTCACTGACTACCGTTTGTGGATACTCATTACATGATGTCATTAGGTATCACCTGAGTAACATATCCATCAGGGACATTTTAACGCTTCAAAAGCTGCCAAAATCGAGTGTTGGTGACGCGACTGCGTAGTTGAAACGCGGAGTAACAACCACAACTAAACCAAGACTCAGCAGACATCATGTAGTAACGGGCAGGAACCGTAGAGCATCGCGGAAGATCGCTGTAAAGCTACCAGCAGTCCACCTAGCTTCATGACTATGTGTAGAGAGTATAATATTACGGCTCAAAAGAAGAAATTAAAGCTTTCAGCTGGTAATATTAAACTCGTTATTCAACTAGTGTGTGTCGTGTCTGTTTGTATGTCTGTGAAGGACAATAGCTTGATCGGCATGGCCTTCTTCCATAGCATACGTAATTTCGTACACGTAGACAAGTTACTCTCGCGGTGTAGAAGCAGCTGTCGACTCCGACGGTTGGCTGTAAAATTCTTGAAATGTAAGAGAAGAAAACTTCTACACGATCTTTTCGAACTGGAACACTGCCATTCGCATTTGGTCATTCGATTACTATCTGCGATTCAAATGAGTTCATTTTAGCAGAGAAAAGTTTCTCTATGCTTTTGACCGTGTTATTGAAACAGGTTCTACAGAAAACATCGACCACCAAATGTTAGAAGTCCTATACAAGCTTGTAGTACATAACAGTTCATCACAGAATTGCTTGATCAAAATTAAATATGCGCAGTTACCTTTGAAATGCAGCAAACTGTATTTTGACCGTTAGTAAACTCCACATTAATGTTACATATCGTTTGTGAATCTCAAAAAACACAAATTATACAATATGGAGGCTAACAATGAGTTTTTCATTGCACACATTTCCTACATGTCCTCTCGTTATCATGTCTCGTAACAAAGTCCCGTCACATTCCGACTTTCTTTCTTTTCTTCGCTCGCCATGGAGCAACGCGGAGTCAAAGAATAAACATTCGCTCGTACAGGCGAAACGCACCACCTCGTGATATATATATTAACTACAAATTAACAACAATGGGAAGGTTATTAATCTGCTGACTCATTCGCTATCATGGGCCAAGGGATATTATAGGAGCTACAGAAGGATGGGGCACGATGGTCGAGCAGTTCCTCGTAAGCCACTAGTGTCTGTGGTGGGTACTTAGCGACACTTGAAGTTATGTGAACAGCGACGTCACTGAAGGGAAAATGATTGGAAACGAATGATGTGGAGTGATGTATCATTCTGTACCATGTGGCAATTCGATGGAAGGGCCTTGGTTTGACGAATGCCTGGAGAACGATACCTGCCATTATGTGTAGTGCCAACAGTGAAGTACAGATGACGTGGTGTTAGGATAGAGGTGAGTTTTTTGTGGTTAGGATGTGGCCATTACTGCTCTTAAGGAAACGCTAAATGCGGCATTGCAGAATGCGTACAGCAGAGGCACAGTTCGGAAACGATGACTGTTTGTGTCAGCATGACAACGCTCCCTGTCATAAAGCAGAAACTATGAGGCAATCGTTTGGGGCAATAACATTCCTGAAATTGACTGGCCTGTCCAGTGTCCTGACCTGAACTCAGTGGAACGCCTTTGGGATGAGTTAGGGCGTTCGACTTCGCTCCAGAGCCAGCTTACAGCATCAGTACTTTTTCTGGTTTCGGCTCTTGATAAAGAATGGGCTGCCACTCCACAGACATACCGGCACGTAATTGAAAGTGACCACGGCAGTGCTCAATCCGTCACGAAGGCGAAAGGTGGGGACACCACGTCGGATACTTTTGGTCAGATAATGTATACTGCTGTTTCTGTCTGAGGCAGTTTGAAATGGAACTACCACACAAATTTAACCACTTCGAAGCAGACGCCAGACTCAGATTTATTAGGCGAATCACTTGGAAGCTTAAATCATGCACGAAAGTGGTTGCTTATGAAACCCACGTTCGACCAGTGCTTGAGTCGGTCAGCGACTCTTACCAAACCGAATCCGCCAGGGGTACAGGGGTAGTCGCGCGGCTCCCGCCCCCCCCCCCCTCCGCGCCCCCCCCCCCCCACGTCGGTGGTACGAGTCCCGAGTCCTCCCTCCGGCATGGGTGATGGGTGTGTGTGTGTGTGTGTGTGTGTGTGTGTGTGTGTGTGTGTTGTCCTTAGCATAAGTTAGTTTAAGTTGGATTAAGTAGTGTGTAAGCTAATGGACCGATGACCGCAGCAGTTTGGTCCCATAAAACGTTATCACAAATTTCCAAACCGAATTAACTGAAGAAATAGCGAACATTCAAGGAAGAACTGGACGGTTCGTCAACAAATTGGGGTGGGAGCCGTCACAAGAAAGACGTTATGCATTGCGGACAGCCTTAATCAGAAATTTTCAAGAGGCTCATTTCTAAAATGAGTCCTACTACTTCATCCAACATAAATCTGGCGTAATGGCCACAGCGATCGAGGGTAGGAGAAGTGGTGTTGTTAAGTTCCCGAGCAAAGTCTTTCTCCCACCGCGAGGAGTAGCCGCGCTGTCTCAGGCGCCTTGCCACGGTTCACGCGGCTCCCTCCGTCGGAGGTTCGAGTCCTCCCTCGGGCAAGGGTGTGTATGTTATCCTTAGCGTAAGTTAGGTTAAATTAGATTAATTAGCGTGTAAGCCTCAGCAGTCTGGTCCCATGGGAACTTACCACCTGTCACCACAGTCTTTCCGCCAATGTCTTGGACTAAATTCCAGACCTCTCCACAGTGACACTATTGATGGTGATTCTGTTCGTCAGATGGGAACGTTAAGCTCGGTTGCCCCCTTTGCGCTATTCGTGAGAAAAGGGGTCAGTTGACGCGGAGGAAGAACACACTTTCCGAGAGACGACTGAATCCACCCTGTAGCGTATTCCAGCTATTATTGCCATACGATATTTGTATTTACATTTCACCACAACGGTAAAATTAGAGAAATTCGGCCTCTTACAGAAGGGTGCCCACAAGTTTTCTTCTGGTGTGCCATTCAAAATGGAACAGGAAAGGGGTAGGAAGGAATGAGGGAGTGGAAGTGACGCTGATGCGTTATTTACCGTTTGCCACACATCGTACGCTGGTCTGGACGCAGATGCAGACGTGACTTGACGCTCCTTATAGTGGTAGGAACGACGCAGTTTGCCGTTTAGACAGGCTACAATTTCATGCAGTCGCAAATGCTGGAGTAGCTCTACCCGAGGAACCTGGTCAGACTTCTTTGTAACACTGCGAACTGAATCCTTTGCAAAAAGTCGGTAACTTTATTCGCTGTCACAGCAAAGTGCTCGTTCACCTAGACAATGGTAATAATGCCACCCATCCCGCTATCTGACATATCAAGTAGTTGTTACTGTTCTTGACTACATGATTAGTATCATCAACGCTAAACGCAAGTCTGAAGGCGCTGAGATTTAAATCATTTTGATACATGGCACTCCGCAACTCGCATAAATTTCGTGAATGTCATCTTATTTTTAAATGCACACATCTCGGCTTCGGTTAAATTATTGATTATCCGATCTGTGTCCGGGCTTAGACCTTCATCAAGGACTAAAGCATGTTATTTACATCCGGTTTAGCTGTGACGAAATAATCCAACTGGATGTAACTAGCATACCATATTCCTTTATGATATCTAAACAGCAGTTAGATGATGAACGTATGTAAACTTCTCTGAGAGATGTGTCCCAGGACCTGTGTAACGCAAAGCACGCTAGCTTCTGAGACGGTTAGTTGACAAGCGTAGATCGAAACAGCGGGGTACATTAAGAACTGTTATTCCGGAACAGTGGGCAACATAAATGTTAGTCTCAGGATGCTTTCCACTATCTTTTAGGCAAATTCTTGGCTAGTCCCCAGTATCCGATACAGAAAATACGGCACATAAACAATTAAAATAGGATAACACACAAAACAAAGCTAATGCGATTCAGATACATAGTGCACATTACTTCACACTCTTCACCGGCCACTGTGATGCGCATACGGCCAAAATGTTAAAAATAAATTAATTTACCAAATTATTAAAAAAGCGCATGCCGTACGATGCAATAAACGCTAGGGAAGTGAAAGCTGAGAGGCATCTCTTAGGAAACTAATGGGATATCTCCTAATATCGTGTCGGACCTCGTGTTTCCTGGCGTGGTGCAGCAACTCAAAGAGGCATGGATTCAAAAGTCGTTGAAAGTCCCTGCAGAAATACTGAGTCATAATGCCTCTATAGCTGTGTATAATTGTGGAAGTGTTGACCGTGCTGGGTTTTATGCAGGAACTGACCTCTAGATTATGTCTTATAAATGTTCGATGGCATTCATGTCAGGCGATCTGAGTGGTCAGATCATACGCTCGAACTGTCCAGAATTTCTTCGAACTTTTTCCGAACAACTGTAGCCCTGCGGCATGACACCGTTGTTTGGGAACATGAAGTACATGAATGGCTTCAAATGGTATCCAAGTAGCCGACCATAACCGTTTCCAGTCAATGATCGGTTCCGTCGGTCCAGAGGACCCAGTACATTCCATGTACATGAAGCCTACACCATTATGCAGCCACCGCAAGCTCGCACGGTGCATTGTTGACAATCTGTCCCATGGATTCGTGGGGTATGCGCCACACTCGAACTCTACCATCACCTCTAACCAAATGAAATCGGGCGGTTTTCTAGTAGTCTAGGAGCCAACCGATATAGTCACTAGGCAGGAGAGGCGCTGCAGGCGATGTCGTGCTGTTAGCAAAGGCACTCGCATCGGTCGTCTACTGCCATAGGCCAGCTAGCCAAAATTTTCCGCACTGTCCTAATGGATACGATCTTCGTATGTCCCACACTGATTTCTGTAGTAATTACATGCAGTGTTGCCTGTCTGTTAGGCTTACAACCCAAAAGATGCCGCTCTCGGTCGTTAAGTGAAGGCCATCGACCACTGTGTTCTCTGTGGTGAGAGGTAATGCCTGAAATTTGTCATTTTCGGCACCCTATTGACATAGTGGATCTCGGAATATCGAATTCCATAACGGGTTTCGAAATGGAATGTCCCATGCGTCTAGCTGCAACTACCATTCCGCGTTCAGAGTCTGTTAATCCTCGTCGTGCGGACATGATCACGTCGGAAACCTTTTCACATTAATCAACTGAGTACAAAAGACAGCTCCGTCAATGCACTGTCCTTTTATACCCTGTGTATGCGATCCTATCGCCATCTGTATATGTACGTATCACTATGCAATGACTTTTGTCACCTCAGTGTAATATCTCGTTGATGAGAAGTCCGATTTGTGTACTTCCATACTGTCATTATATTCTAGACCAATCTAGACACGGAGAGGCATTTGGGCAGAAGTATTCATGGTGTTGGTGCCTCGTAGCGAAGTGAACTACACTGACGTGCTAAAAATTTATGACCACCTGTGAGACCTGAGTTTCCCCTGGCGTATACTATTTTCAAACAAACTGCCTTGAAAATGGCGGGATGTACTCCCGCCGATATATTGGCGGTCGCTGTAAATATTACCTGGCTGAATTCCTGTAAGTTGTTTGAAAATATAACTACCTGTTTAACGATGTTTGTCTACCTTTGATAAGCAGTGCGGTAACGATTCTGGGTTTCAACAGGTAGTTGGTAGGTTTCTGGGGGTATGTGGCAACACAGGTCACGCAAGTTCTGTAAATTACCGGTAGGTGGTTTGCGAGTGCAGAGCGGGCAACCGATGGGAATCTAAATGTTTTCTGTCGTGTTCTGATTGGGCAAATTTGATAGCCAACACATCAACATAAGTTCGATATCATGCTGTCCAAAACACTGTTGCTCGATTCTGACCTTGTGACATGGATAGCTATGGTACTGGAAGATTGCCGTCGCCGTGGGGGAAGACATCAAGCGTGAAGGGATGCGGGTGGTCCGCAGTAACGTTCACGGAGACCGCAGCCCTCACGATGCCTTCGAACGCTACCACAGGTCCCGTGGAAATCCAGGTGAATGTCCTCCGTATGAGAATACTGCTAACTCCCTCTATCTGCCTCTGTACATGGCGCGGTACATCCATTGAGCAACCGTTCACGTGGATTAGCGTGTGCGCGGATGCGACTATCTTCCTGGTTTAACAAGTTACGTGATTCTTACCAGCATTGATCCATGGTCTAGTCTCTTTGATTTTGTGCCCACAGCTATCGTAACTGACAATGTTGTTGACTGAAATGGGAACACATAGGGGTCCTCTGATACAGAGTCCAATTTCAATAATGTGTACTGTACGGTGTGCTCCGAAACACTTTCGCCATCACCAGCATTGTGCTCTGTCGTCATTTATGCCATAGATCGCCGCCTGCGTCTTGCTAACAGCTGACAAGACTCTGCGGAATCAGGAGCACCACTACAAATGTCCAGAGCAACTATGGAAGAAACGCCAAAAACAAAAAAGTTTCATGGACCACCAAAATACAATCCGGAAGGTTCATTAGTAACCAAGTTCTTTTGCAGCCCCCTCCCCCAAAACAAAAAAAGTGATTGTATGATTGCGAGCCATAAACTTTTCTACAATGTAGCCAGTGTAACAATTCTTCGTTACTAAGCTGGAAAAGTACAACACGAGAGAACAATCGTGACGCCGCTGCTGGTTTGAAAGAAAGGGATAATCGTGAATTAGTTGTTCCTAAATACCACAATTATCAGCACCAGTACATCAGCATATTAAAACTATTGAGAGAGAGGTTTTTTGGAAAAAATGCCAGCATTTTGACAATCTCTCTTGTAAGACGGCTTCGAGTTCAGGACGTTTTTGGCCACAAACTAAACGATTACGGATTTTATCTTCCCTATTAAACAAGTCTGGGCCCTTGTAATCTTTCCTTGTTCTCTAGAACGGGAAAGGAAAGCGTTCTCAAGACACTGGAGTGCGGTAGACACCGTTGAGCTTGTGCAATCTAACTGAACCTTCTACACGCGTGGCGGTTGGTTAAACGATTCAGTACAGTTTATAATCGAGGATTTCGGCACTACCTCTCCTTCTCCGTCCACTGGAAACACGTATTTGTTCTCCCCATCCTCCTCCTCCACCTCCCCCACCCACACCAACCCCCCTTCCGTACATTTTGTTTTGGCGTCTCCAAAAAAAGGTGGAAAGAACCGTCGGAATTAAATCTGTGAAGTATATGAATTACGTCGGCAGGAAACATAAGACTCGAGCCTTTGCCATTTTTCAATGTCATCGATTGGAAAGTTACACAGGATGTATCAAAATTAATGGGCTAAACGCATACAGTTGAAAGTGCATGATACTAGGAGCGAAAAAGTCTAGTAAACGTGGGCTGTAAAATTGATACCTTAATAACTATGAGCACTTGTTCATCTTCGTCTGCTGTGAAACACGTCTCCTCTAGTGAAGAAGTGCCCACAGCTCGTAAGGTATGCGTTTTAGAGCCCATATTTACTAGCAGTTTTTTTCTTTTTTTGGTCCATACTACCTCCACCCAAAATATCGAGAGCAAGGAGCTTGTAGGAGAAAAGATTTGTTTCACACTACCGAAGATGAAGTGCTCATAGCTCGGAAGTTTTAAAGTCCATGTTTACTAAACTTTTTTTATTTCTATTATCGTGTACTTGCAACTGTATGCGTTTACACTATTAATTATGATACATCCTGTTAAATTTTAATGAAATTTTTTAACTTCGTTTATCGGGTATTTACCGTAAACTTTTGCATCCACAGCATTTACTTCCAACAATTCGTTCATCGCTCGAAATACCCTACTCTGAAACGTAGATAGCGATGACAACACGCGATCCTGTCGCAGTGTTTCCTGTTTTCCTTTGTTATTATGCGATCCGAATTGTTTGTCTCTGTCAGGTAAGGTCATGCTGTGATAGCACCATTCGCGAGCGCATTTGTTTTACTCAGTCTATCGATCTCGGTTTTCGAAGTTTTCTTTGTTGGCTGTTCCCAGAAAACATTCAAAATGTTTGCTATGTTAGAGATCACCATCTTCCGCACACTCGGGTCATTAGAAACGAAGCATTAGAGGAACTGGACGAAAATGTGTTCAGTAATCCACAGAGGTTTCCTTCGAGAGACCATCTCGGCATTTAACTGAATCGACTTAGGGGAAACGATAATGAGAAGTTACTTCAGGCATGTCCCTGGGAAGTGGGTTGGGGCCCTTGTCCACGTCGACATGACATGGAAGTCACTATTAACAGTGGCATTAGACTTTTTTGCAAATAATACAGTTACGTATAATGAATTACTATCTGAATAAAACTGCGTGCCGCTTATCCTTTCACTGCTTCAACGGACTGAAATCTTGTTTCTTTTAACGCAGATTTGACCTTGGGGAATACATAAAAGTCACATAGTGCTAGGTCAGGTGAATAATGTTGGTGGCCTAACACTGGGATGCTTACATCGCTAGAAACCTCGCAAAAGGCGATGCGGTATCAGCCGGGTTGTTTTCTACTTATTTTCTCACAGAGTTGAGCAAGAACCTAAAGGTCGGAATGTTAATTAATAGTTTCACCTTCAGAGACGTGGTGAAGATACACAATTCCAAGAATATAAAAAAAATCATCATAGCTTTGAATGTAGAGTTGCTCATTCGAGCTTTGTTCGCTCTCGGTGAAGTTAGGCCCTCCCACTGCACGGACTGGAATTTAGTTTCTGGATCATAAGTGAAAAATCGAGATTCGTCACATGTTATCAGTTTCTTCGAAAAATTTTTTCAGTGGTATTCAGAGTATCAGTACAAACATGTTGACGAGCTTCTTCTTGCTCGTGCGTGATAATTTTCGAAAACAGTTTTGCACGCACTTTTCTCATGTTAAATAGTTGCGCAAAATTTGTCACACGCAATTTCTCTCAGTTCCTACAGTTTTAGTAATCGATCGAATTTTCAGAAGACTGTCAGATCGAACGAGATCGCCTACTATTTTGATATTTTCATCGGTTTTTGATGCTGAAGGGCGTCCCGAACGTGAATCATCTTCAACGTCTTTTCGGCCATCTTGGAAACACTTTAACTGCTCAGAAACTCATGTAGTGATGAACAGTCTTCGCCATACACTTCTTTCAGTAAAAGACGTGTTTCAGTAGAAGTTTTTCGAAGTTTCATGTGAAACTTCACAACATTTCCTTGCTCTATTATTACGCGTCTCATTGTTCTGGCGCCGGCCGTTGTGGCCGAGTTGTTCTAGGCGCTATAGTCTGGAACCGCGCGACCGCTACGGTCGCAGGTTTGAACCCTGCCTCGGGCATGGATGTGTGTGCTGTCCTTAGGTTAGTTAGGTTTAAGTAGTTCTAAGTTCTAGGGGACTGATGACCTCAGAAGTTAAGCCCCATAGTGCTCAGGGCCATTTGAAGCAGCCATTGTTCCAGCAAACACAAATAACACAAAAAAAGGCCACGGCTACACTGATTTGTCTATAGACACGAGTGATGCCCCATCCGACTGAGATGGCTTCACGCTTCACAGCCAGTGGTTGTTCATCTTTGGCGCATGCGTACTTACTCAGTGACATCATTAGTTCCTTTATTTTATAACCGCAAGTAGTGTAAAGAATCTAGGAGTATTCTCCAGCCCCCTACGTACTACTTTTTAGGGTCAATAAAGGCAAGATTAGAATAACTACAACACGCACAAGTAATTTAAGGTCATTCTTTGCGCGTTCCATAGGCGTTTGTAACGGGAAGAAACCCTAACGTATGGTACCATTGCTAAGTATTCTTTGCCAAGCCATGCACTTCACTGTGGTTTATAGAGTATGTATGTAGATGAAGATGTAAAAATACCACAGTTGTGTGCTTGATTGCTCGCCTCTAGTATACGAATTCTATAACTTGATAAGTGAGCTTACTGTCTTAGTGTTAGCAACAGAGTCATCGGATAGAGTTTCATATGAATTCCACGAATATAGGTCACATTTTGTTAGCTTCTATAACAAAGAAATCCGTTGTACCTGCAGACTAAGTAGCTAGTATCCAAACCACTGCATCTTATCCTAGAAATCGATGTTGTGTGCAACGACTGAACAAGATGACGCGGTTGTAAGGCACCGGAGTCGCATTGGGAACACCGGTTCAAATACCCCACGCCCGGG
Source organism: Schistocerca cancellata (assembly GCF_023864275.1). Lineage (NCBI taxonomy): Eukaryota > Metazoa > Arthropoda > Insecta > Orthoptera > Acrididae > Schistocerca > Schistocerca cancellata. Next base: position 497,945,599 of record NC_064626.1, on the reverse strand, counting down.
TTCCCGGGTTCGATTCCCGGCGGGGTCAGGGATTTTCTCTGCCTCGTGATGACTGGGTGTTGCGTGATGTCCTTAGGTTAGTTAGGTTTAAGTAGTTCTAAGTTCTAGGGGACTGATGACCATAGATGTTAAGTCCCATAGTGCTCAGAGCCATTTTTCAAATACCCGTTTGGCCATCCAGATGTATTTCTTTTTGTGGTTGTTTCCAAATCGCTTAAGGCACCTGACGACATGGTTCCTTCGAAACGGATACGTCCTATTTTCTTCCCTCGTCCAAGCTTGTTCTCTGTCTCTAATGACCTAGCCGTCGACGGACGCAAACTCTAAACCCCCAATCTTTGCGAGAACCAGTATCGAGTCAGGTGGCAACGTCTATTGTGAAGGAGACTCAGGAACACACAGGGGAGCTTTCTGTAAGAGGGAAGCACCTGCATCATACACCCTATAACTAACGAAATTAAATACAAGCAGTGTTGGAGAGAGAGCGCTCCAGTCTGCAACGCGAACGGAATAGTTCGGATACAATGTAGCAGGTATGACTTCAGACCTTGCGCTAACCGCCTGACTGAAAGTTGATCACATTCAGCACATTTAATCAGATCGTGGGTGCCGACACCAGAGACAACCTCTAAGATCGTTGCAGAGACCGGATTTTCAGGTTGTATGATTGATGGATAAGTACAAAATTGCTGAAGCTTCCGCGGCCACTTGTTGACGTATTGTCTGTGGCTGTCATCTGGGTATCTTCGGCCTATGTTTGTCTTGTAATTTCTCTGTCGTATCACTAGCACGAGTGACCGGCACTCTCAAAGATTCACCCTCCATTACGTATGATGGAATGGAGTCGAGTCCGAGGCGTTATTGCTGCAGCCCTCCCGTTGTTGGTTGGTTGGTTGTTTTGGGGAAGGAGACCAAACAGCGTGGTCATCGGTCTCATCGGATTAGGGAAGGATGGGGAAGGAAGTCGGCCGTGCCCTTTCAGAGGAACCATCCCGGCATTTGCCTGGAGTGATTTAGGGAAATCACGGAAAACCTTCCCGTTGTTAATTTGAAGGTTGTTCGCTGAGCGCGGGAATCCAGGATCCAGTAATCTTGAAATTTTCTTCTTATTTGCTAAAACTATTGTCATGTTTATGAAATTCAACGCCTTCCCTGAACAAACGGGCGTGGTAACTCTTTGTTACAGCGGAAACCTACGTGTCTGCGAATATTATTACATGTGCAGCTTTACACGGAATGTTCAGCCACGGCCAAAATCGCCGTTTGTCACATACTATAATACCGTTAATTTCCTGGGTCTAATTCAGTGGTTAGTTTTTTAGTTAATGAGTTCACTAGTTAGTAAGAAGGTTAGTTAGTTAGCTAGTCAGATGATTTGCTTGATAATTAAAAGTTATGTGGCCTCATGACCACGAAACAAACAAAACTTATCCGAATCTGTGAAAAATTAATATTTGGGTTAACATTTGTAAAACTCTAACTCCTCTCTCTCAAACCCCACCCTATGGGGAGAGAGGGAGAGTTTTAGTTTTGGCGAATCAAAATTTACGAAGTAAATAAGTATTTTTTTTTAATCTTAACCATTTTCCATGCAAAAATGAGAACATGGATTTTCTTGAATTACAGCGCGAACTACCAAGAATCAAAACAAATGTTTAAGACAAAATGTACGTAGTTTCTTATGTAGAATCTGATTCTGCAATAAAAATGTGGTTTCCCATTTGAAATTTTAAAGTTGTCTCCCGCCCCACATCCAGGGGGCTTGGGTGGCGGGCTAATTTTAGCACCAACAGATGTCCTCCTCGAAAATAATCAGCTTTGGATTCTACACATTTTTTCGTGTGAAGCTTATTTTACGAGTTATTCTGGGTTGTCAACTTAAAATTTACACCCTGTATATTAGTTTTAGAATTCTGTATTAGGTCTTTTGGAGTCATACATGAGAGACAATTCTATTCGGAAACCGGTTACACTCAGCGACTGTCATGTTGACTTCTAAACTATAGATTGCAGCAATCAGTCGTCCTTTTTAAATTTTATTATGCAGATCTAGATTTCGGCTAGAAGCTAGCCGTTCTCAATGCTAAGAATAAAAGAAGTACATAGCCACATGATGTCATAAAAAGTTACAAGTAATGGCTTAACTCATATGGTTTGTATATTACATACCACTATTATTTTCGCTCAAAGCATGTAAGTCAGGCTTCACCCACAGTTCCCAGAACTGTGCATTTTTCATAAAAACCTGATCATTATCAGGTTTTTATGAAAAATGCACGGCTCGGGGAATTGTTTGAAGATTTGTTGCTGGGAAACAGTGTAGTGTTTGACCCAGGAGGAACGAAGTCATACCTGCCGTCTTGCCAATGTGTAGCAGCTATTTGCATAATACTGTACAAGTGCGATGATTATAATTCTGAACCAACAGAACTTCTTCCATGATACGTTATCTCAGATGCATATACACTATTATTAACAGCTATTCATTATATTGGTTGTTTTGCATTTACGAGAAAAATCGGTTTAATGAGGTTAGTACCCTCTATATCTATAGTGAAATAGCCAAATTGCACCAACCATGCATCTGACTGACATTTGGCGCCATCTATGAACTATTTAGTAAATATGATGAACAATATACATATTATATTTTAATAAAGGGAGATATAAAGATAAAAATATTTAAGCCATATCAACTAATAGATGTATACAGCACGTGTCTTCTTGTGTGTTATACATTTTTAAAGAAATTTAAGAAGTTTTACCCATCTGACGTAATTCAGATGTTTTAATAACAATAACGGACTCACTAGTAGTGAACATGGAAATTTTATTACTTGCGGCAAATATGAAATAAGTCGGACTGCAATGTAAAGAATTTTACTTATGTTTCATTTTATGTAATTCTCATGCAAATTTGAAGTGGTTTACTTTCCTTGAATTTTATATACGTAGTTCATGTAGATGGCGCCATGTAACCAACCCATGTGTTCTCCATACAGCTTGCCTTCCGCAAACAATAGTATTCAATGAACTGTGGGTGAAGCCCGATCAACAGGGACTTACATGCATTGAGCGAAAATAATAGTGGTATGTTATATACAAACCATATGAGTTAAGCCATTACTTGCAACTTTTTATGACATCATCTGACTGTACTTCTTGTATTCTTAGCATTGAGAAAGCCGAAATCTAGATTTGCAAAATAAAAAAAAATTTAAAAAGGACGACTGATTGCTGCAATCTATAATTTACAAGACAATTTGTTGTGGTCTGGACAAGAAGAGAATAGAAGCTTTCGAAATGTGGTGCTACAGAAGAATGCTGAAGATTAGATGGGTAGATCACATAACTAATGAGGAGGTATTGAATAGAACTGGGGAGAAGAGAAATTTGTGTCACAAGTTGACTAGAAGAAGGTATCGATTGGTAGGACATGTTTTAAGGCATGAAGGGATCACCAATTTAGTATTGGCGAGCAGCGTGGAGGGTAAAAATCGTAGAGGGAGACCAAGAGATGAATACACTAAGCAGATTCAGAAGGATGTAGGTTGCAGTAGGTACTGGGAGATGAAGAAGCTTGCGCAGGATAGAGTAGCATGGAGAACTGCATCAAATCAGTCTCTGGACTAAAGACCACAACAACAACAACGACGACAACAACTCCACTGGATGAAGTTTCCTGCGTCGGTGTAACGGTTAAAAAGGCGGTGTGTTTCAACCTTTTATTTCATTCCCATATGTTACACATATACCGGATGCTCTCCACAAGCTTTCCCTACTATTTTTTTCACGTGAAGTTAAATACCCGACATTCGTGTACAAGATGGAAGAAGGCAATGACGAAACATTTCCACTTCGGCGTATCCAGTATAAGCAATACGAAAGCATCGTATCACCCTCAGCACATATTCAATAGTATGCGACTCTCTTGTCGTGCCAGCGTTAGATGAAAATAATTTGGTGATTGCTGCCTGTGACGTCCTGTCTCTATAATGGCCAACATACATTGCACTTTCTAGCGGCCCGTGTGAGTGCCTGAGTGAAGGAAACTGAAGATTTTTTTCCGTCTCCCTGTTTTTATGTAAACTGGGACTTATTCTTCCACTTTGTCCACGGTTTGCGCCCCGTTGCGGACGCCGGACAATGTGCCGCGTGGTGCGATGCGTGAGTTTATTGTGCTGCGTCAGCGACGCGTATGGGCGAACATAACAGCGCCGCGTCCACGTGATTCCGCGTCACCCTATAATTTACGACCGATTTCCGTCGTCAAAAACGACGAGACAAAGCCTGTCGCCCTTCATGTAAATAAAACAGGCGTGCCGCTCCGTCTTCCTTGTTTCTCGAGACAACGAGACAGGTCGTTTTCGTGTCTCTGCTAGGGCGGTGCAAACGCCCCAAACTTGAATTTCCAAATGTTCGTAATTGTTTCGTAAATAACAGATGGCAACAACTACACGATGTAGGCAATTAATCACTCACTCACTGCTTTTCCTTATATTAATTTTCTTGGCTTTTTTTTTCAATCGCTATTTATTTTGACTTTCTGGATCACCTCATTAACGTACTCCTCTTCTTCAGATCAGGTCTATCCGCTTGTACATTGGGATTTTTACTTTTTTTAGTTTTTTATACGTTTGAGTTTATAATTATGACAATCCACCCAAGAAAACAGCTTGTTCGTCTCATCACATCATACAAATCGTATTTGTTAGCCCGCATTTCTGTCTAATTAGTCTCTCTATTTCTTACAGCGTCTTTACGAGTCAGCCAGTAGATGACAACTTTAAGTTATTTCCTTACTATAATGCATCATTTAGAACCAGCTGGAAAAATCTGCAAACGATTGTCCGAAAGCTGTACGTATTTAGTGAATTGCCGTATTTAAAATCGTGTCATTTGTATGGATAAATAATAAAACAACTTTTCAAGAAATTAAGTACTAATAGTCACGTGAAGAAATGTCACAATCGGTAAGCTGTTATGTCATTTTAAAACATATTGGACGGTATGCTTGTACTTGCCCTACAATAGTTAAAATGTCTGATATAGTTGAAAAAATTCTTTTACCCATGTGTTGTTATTGAAAATTCTATGAATGCCGCCGTTCCCATATTTTGCTATATGCAATGCAAAAATTTGTTTATAACAATTCACTCTTTTACTTGGCCTCTGAGCCGAGGATGTTGGAAAATGAAACTTGCGATCGTCTCTTAGCGCAATGGCTGCTAAGACAAGCTCTGCCCCCTTTTCCCAGAGCAGCCAGCTAATAGCTTATAAAACAAACCAACATGCAATTGATTAATGCGTCGCAGAAGCCATACGAAACTTTATTGGGAGTTGCTATAAGGACCACATACAGTTTCTTCGTTCATTTTTGTAAATAACATTAACAACCACTATGCAAATGCACACGGATGAACACTGTATTCACAATGGCTGCTTTTTGTTACGGTGCACAATACTGTTTCGTAGCTAAGTAGAAACGAGTGTAAACATTCCGAGGCGACGTGAAGTCAGCCGACTTCCACTGACGTCAGAGGGGCCAAGTAAAAGTGTGCGACCAGTAACAGTTTTAACAGGTACTTAAAAATGCAGTTGTGTGAAAAATACGACTCATACACTACGTAATAAATCTTTATTGATTCCCGCTGCATTATTACTCTTAATGACAACAGATTTACGCTGTCCTATTTGAGCCCATAAATCTGATGATGGTCATCAGCTTAAATGGAACATATATTATTGTAACACCACCTGACACATTATTACTGTAGTCGAAGGATAGGGTATATCGCGTGTGGTACGATGAGTTCGTCTGTAAATGTAAGGACGTCCATCATGTCCCCCCCCCCTCTTCCACAACAAAACATGGACTTGGCCGAAGTGGGGTGGCTTGCGTGCCTCAACGATATAGATGGCTGTATCGCAAGTGCAACGAGAACGGAGAGGTATCCGTGGAGGAGAGGCCAGACTATCACGTGGTTCCTGAAGACGGGGCTTTTCCGTAGTTGCAGGTGCAACAGTCTGGATGGCTGACTGATCTGCAACATTAACCAACATGATCTTGTCTTCATACTGGTGCTGCGAAAGCGAGGGAAAACTACAAAGTTACTTTTTTCTCGAAGACCTTGCAGCTCTACTGTATTGCTGAATAATCTTCTTGGGCAAAATATTTTGGGGATAAAATAGTCCCCTATTTTGATGTCCGGAAGGGGACTAATCAGGAGGATATCGTCACCAGGAGAAAAAACTGTCATTTTACGGATTAGAGCGCTGAATGTTAGATCTGATAATCAGGAAGCTAGGTCTGAAAATTTAAATAGGGAAATGGATAGGGTGAAGATGGATATAGTGGGAATTAGTGAAATGGGATGGTAGGAAGAAGAACAGAACTTCTAGTCAGATCAACACAGGGTGATCAACACAATGTCAAGTAGGAGTAATGCCGGTGTAAGGAAAATGACTCTGAGCGCTATGGGACTTAACATCTGAGGTCATCAGTTCTCTAGAACTTAGAACTACTAAAGACATCACACACATCCATGCCTGAGGCAGGATTCGAACCTGCGACCGTAGCTGTCGCGTGGTTCCAGACTGAAGCGCCTAGAACCGCTCGGCCTCACCAGCCGGCAATACAGGTGTAGGGAGTAATGCAGACATAGATACAAATAATAAGAAAATAAGAATGCAGGTAAGCGCCTGTGAATAGCATAGCGAATCCATTATTGTAGTTAACACTTACGCGAAGCCAACACCTACAACAGTAATAGAAGTTTATGTGGCAGTTAGCTCTGCCGATGATGAAGGAACTGAAAGAATGTGTGATGCGATGAAGGACATTATTATTAAAGTTTAAGGAGATGAAAATTTAATTGAGATGAGGGACTAGAATTCCATAGTACGAAAAGGAGATGAAGGAAAAGTCGTAGGAGAACATATACTGGGGGAAAGGAATGAAAGAGGAATCGTAGGATTTTCCACAGAGCATAATTTAATCATGACTTACACTTGGTTTAAGGATCATGAAAAAAGGCTGTATGCGTGGAAGAGACCTAGGGACACTAGAAGGTCTCAGATTGATTACATAATGCTAATTTATTGTTTATGAACTGCAGATCAGAACTGAAGAAGTTGCTAACAGAGATGGAACATTTAGAAATTGGAGGAACCAGACGTTTCTGAGAGTTTCAGAAGGAGCAGTAGCCAATGAGTGACAGACAGGGGAGGCGGCATACAATGAAAGACGATTAGGTTCAAAATGGTTCAAATGGCTCTGAGCACTATGGGACTTAACATCTGTGGTCATCAGTCCCCTAGAACTTTGAACTACTTAAACCTAACTAACCTAAGGACATACACACATCCATGCCCGAGGCAGGATTCGAACCTGCGACCGTAGCAGCCGCGCGGTTCCGGACTGCGCGCCTAGAGAAAGACGATTAGGTAGGTGAGATGATATATTGAAGGCAGCAGTGGATCACATAGATAAACAGACAAGGCGTAGAAAGAATCCTGAGATAATACATAAGATTTTGAATTTAACTGACGAGAGGAGAAAATATAAAAATGCAGAAAATGGAATAGGTGAAAAGGAATAAAGACGTATAAAAAATGAGACTGACATGAAACGCAAAATAGCCTAGCAAGAGTGGTTAGAGGACAAATGCAAGGCTGTAGGAATAAGTATAACTAGAGGAAAGGTAGATGCAGTCTATAGAGAGCGAGCCAGTACTAAGCAAATAAGCTAAAGCTTAAAGGTGTAAGAATATATAGTATGTCTATATAAGGGAAAAAATTGAGGATAATATTATGGAAGGATAAGAGGAAGCAGGTGGAGACGATGTAGGAGATACAGTACTGAAAGAAAAATTTGACATAGCACTGGAAGACCTGTGCAGGAGGACGGCCATGGAGTAGACGACATTCCCTCAGAGTAGCTGAAATCCGCGGGAGAGCCAGCTATGACCAAACTATTGCATCTAGCGTGCAAGATATATGAGTCATGGAAATACCCTCAGACTTCAACAAGAACGTAACAGTTCCATTCCAAGGTGTGAATACTACAGAACCATCGGATTAATAAGTAGTGACGGGAAAATATTGACACGAATTATTTATAGAAGAATAGAAAAACTAGCAGTAGCCGACAGAAGGAATATCAGTGTGGGTCAGATGCAATACAGAATCGTTTTATCTTAGACGATATGTTAAAGAAGGGCATACCTACATTTACAGCATTTGTAGATTCAGAGAAAGATTTTGACAATGTTGACGAGTCTACACTCTTTGAAATTATGGAGATAGCAAAGATAAAATATAGGCAGTGAAAGGTTATTTGTACAGAAGCCAGAGTGCAATTATGAGAGTCAGAGGACGTGAAAAGGAAGGGAGTGAGACAAAATTGTAGCTTAATACTATTTTGTCTAAAACTGACATGGTGAGACCGTGGCTGTGTACAGTTAATGTAGGTTGATTCTTGCAAAGAAGATGACAGCAACCAGCCACTCTTAATAATGCAGGTTACGGTGCTATTTACTTAAATAAATATCATTATTAATAGTGGCTGGTTGCTGTCTTCTTTTTTGTAAGAATCAACCTACAAAAATTGTAGCTTATGCTTGATGTTATTCAGTCAGTGCACTGAGCAAGCTGTGGAGAAAACCAAGGAGAGATTTGGAAAGGAAATTAAAGTTCAGGGAGAAAGAATTAAAACACTGAGGTTTGCTGGTGACTTGGTAATTGTCAGAGACGCAAAGGCCTTAGAAGCACAATTGAACGGAATGGATAGCGCCTTGAAAAGATATTAAATGGTGAACATCTACAAAAGTAAAACACGTGTAATGGAATGCAGCCGAAGTAACTTATGCAATTCTGAGGGAATTAGATTAGGAAATGAGACACTAAAAGAAATACATGAGTTTCGCTATTCGTGTAGCAAAATAACTGATGATGGCCGAAATAGAGAGGCTATAAACTGCATACTAGCTGTACCAAGGAAAAGATTTCTGATAAAGAGGATTTGTTAACATATAATATCAATATAAGTCTTAGGAAAACATTTCTGAAGATATTGCCAATACTGTGTTAGTGAACACTGGTTGAGGGTTGTTAATTAACGTAAAAATGTGAAGGTGGAGGTTGTATCTGACATGTGTTAATTAATCATCCTCTCCAAAACAATGAATTACGAGACATACGACTACTAAATAAGTAAGAATCATAGTTACTTTGATTTATTCTGATAAAGTTATTCACGAAACAATTGACAAACAAAGACAATTTTAATATAATAAGACCTAGGCACATCTGCAAAGGAGTCAGGGGAAAGATTCTAATAACCACGCAAGTGTATTAATTTGCAAGTGCACAGTGTTTGTTGTGATGTTAATCGAAAGGCATATAGTACTACAGAATGTCATATGTTGCACCTGTGGTCGGAGTTGAAAGCAGACTGTTCATTGAATTAAAATGCAAGTCTTCAAAGTGAATCGCGAAGTGGTGTAAATGTTATAAAATGACTTTTATTTCCCTATACATTGTCTTGCGGTTGCAGCTCGATCTCACCACAGTATTCCAGGCGGAGGCTGAAGTGGCTGCAGAATCAGTCATTGGCCGCACCAACGACCTTTGACAATGGCAAAGTGCAAATCAGATCAGACCAAAATTTCTCAGCTCTGGCGACGGCCGGCTATCAGCGGCTCTCGGCGAAGTCTGACAATAAAATCTCCAAAGAAGCAGAAAACACAGTGATTTCTGATCGCATGTTTTCTAAAAGGGAACCTTGCATTGCTACGTTTCACGTCTCTTACTGTATTCAGATTGGGTGGAATTAGAATCTTCTGAGTGCCAACTGATCAACTGATCAAATTGCTCGTTAGAACACACTAGTCCCCCTGCCTGGGCTACCTTCTGTTCGGTTAAGCTATAACGAGCGTTGTACAATTCTACGCAGAAAGAAGTCGTCTCACCCTCTCTCTGTCTCCCTCTGTGACCAATGAGGCGGTCCTCGTCGGCACTGCCGAACCTCTCTGTTTAACGTCTTTTTTTCATGTTAGCGATTCTTAAGCTGAGTAAACATATAGTTTTTGCGAAGTCAAAAGGTCCAGTGGCGTTTCACGCCCTCAATTGTCCAAAAATTGTGGGGTTCCATTCCATTTTCAAGATGTTTATTGTGGTGGGCGGTCCTTTATTGAGAAAAACTCAACTTTATACTTTTGGCACAATAGTGCCTTCTGCTAAAAATGTTCCTTCTTTTTTCCACTCTCTTGGGTTGTAAAATGTTTTGCGGCAGGGAGCTTGCGCCACAGGAGATCCTATCTGTGTTCATCATAATGCTTTGGGCTCCCCAGGGTGACAATTCAAACAGATACCCGAAATCTTGTGCCGCCTAGAAGAATGATAAAGATTATGTGGGTGGATAGAATAACTAATAAGGCGGTACTGAATCGAACAGTGGAAAAAGGAAATTTACGGTATTAAGTGACTAAAAGAAGGGATCGAGTGACACGGCACACCCTGTGGCATCAAGGGAGATTCTGTTTCGTAATGGAGGGAAATACAGAGGGAGACGTAGTCATACTAGCGTGGAGAGCTGCAAAAAATGAGTCTTTGTACTAAAGACCATCGGCAGAACAACAACAACAAAAACAACAACATAAATGTTTTAAAGATGTTGTTTCCAGTATTAAACAGTTTATTTTTGTGTTCCTAATGTTCTCAGTCACTCTGTTTTGCCGGCCAATGTGGCCGAGCGGTTCTAGGTGCTACAGTCTGGAACCGCGCGACCGCTACGCTCGCAGGTTCGAATCCTGCCTCGGGCATGAATGTGTGTGGTGTCCTTAGGTTAGTTAGGTTTAAGTAGTTCTAAGTTCTAGGGGACTGATGACCTCAGCAGTTAAGTCCCATAGTGCTCAGAGCCATTTGAACCATTTGAACCACTCTGTTTTCCTACTCATTCATTATTATCCAAACATTGTGAAGTATCTTCAGACGTGTTTATTGGACATGATGCACTTCTTATAATCATGTTCCCCACATGTAATGTTGTATGTGTCTGCCAGAGTCCCTCAGATTGCTGTGACGAGTCCTTACACAACATAAAGTTGTTTTGTGATGTTATGGGTGATTATGGCAATGAAATGACTGAAGAGGGAGAAACGTGATTGGGTGAAAGCCATTTTTTGTCGAATACCACTTCTGGGACTTCTGAACTACTCTTCACATTCAATATAATGAGCAGAAGCATATGTTTTTATTCGCTGAAGCCTTCTTTAGAACAGAGCACAATGAAGTGTCAGCTTCTTTTATGTCAGAGTATTTGACGCGTGCTTCATATAAGGGTGAGGGAACAGATCGTTTCATTATCTGGAGGCATCTTAATGTTCGTGGCACACAAAAAGCCCGTGTAATTGCTCTGCATCACTTTGACTGTACGAAAGAACTATCCACATAACATTTGAAACTGAGATTTAAACTCTCGAAATCGGTCGTACGGTATCCGAACAGTGCCTGTGGTAACATCTTTCCTCATCTTCCTGCATTCTTTCAGCCACAGAACTTCGCAAGTATTAAGTTGAACACAGCCCAGGTGTTATTACAGAAAGTATCTTTTATTGTAGCATGGGGCATTACAGCTGCACATACGAATGCATCAGATCATTCAAATGTTCATCGTATCTTTCTGCTACGTAGTTTTCCAGAAACAATTCTAAACATTGACGAACAATTGCCATGACTTTTTCTCATTGTTATTTACCACACGGGTCACATTTCCTTCAGAAATTTCTCTGGTCTGTCTTTTTCCTGGCTGATATCGGCTCGTTTTGGGTCATCTGTTTTCGTGATTTGGTAGTTTTATTATATTTTGACCTTGTGACCAGATGACCTCGTTACAGCTAATCATAGGGAGATAGGTCGGGTGCGAAATCAGTGTGTGAATCGTGTGAACTTTGTTCCTTGCGTTACCATATTTTAAATGTTTGTAAATCGTATTTTCTGAGCGATGTGTCGGTGATGAGGCCATTCTTTGTCTTTTATGACCGCGGAAACCAGCCTTAAACTGACACACAGGCTGGCCGATGTGCCACAGCAACGGTCGTTAATCTGCCGTGCAGATTGGATCCGGTGCCTGTCTCTGCCGCGCAAGCTATCTTGCTGCACGTTAAGCCATATGAGCATGTCAAATGTTCTCTGATACGTGCACCGATGAACATACCTGCTATCACTTCTCAGAAACTGAGCTAAAGTAGCTCTTGACACAAGCAAGTGAATGAACAGCAATTTACGCTTAAAGCTTTTGCAAAAGTTTTATATGTCCAAATTTAATATATTCTAAATGAATTGCAGAACTTGTGTTCGGGTAACAATTATTTGTTTAGTCTGCGTTGTCCGCAGGGGGAAATTACAGAAACAACAATCATTCGCGTAGTTGATGCAATCATCATTAGTGGAGTTGGCGTACCATGGCCTTTTCCGTTCATCGACATACTGAGATTGCACGAACACGTCCTACACCATATCGCACCCTGGTAAGAAAACTGACAAGTCAAAAAACGGCAGATTTTTGTTTTTGTCACTGGATAATACGCGTGAAGTGCCCAACGTGCACGAAAATTGTCACATCTTTACCTCGCAATTTGTCCACTTCAGGGCAGTTGCATCAGTTTTGTTGAAGGCTGCTTTATGATTCGCTACAGCAAGAACAGTGACACTTTAGCGTTGCTGCTGGCAACTGCGTATGGGTCACTCAACAAGAGCGGCACGTTCCGAGGTGTAAAACTTTTCATGTCTAAAGCAAGATGAATGTAATTATTAAGACGTGTGCGTTTATACAGTGTCTGTATTTTACAAGTCGGACATGCATACTTACATGCATGGCATGGGACAGACTTACTGTAGTTTAGTTGCCGTGTTAGAAAAATGCTTCTGAAGTAACAGACTCTGTTTTGACGATTGCAGTTGTTGCAAATATTACGAAATTTCATGCGTTGCAGTGTACAAGAAAAACATATGGAAATATGGAACTACCTGTGTAAAGAAAGTTCAAACTGAATCCCTTTTCTCGGCGAAAAGTATTCCTGCATTATACAAGCCCATTTATGATTCTATGTTTTCGTAGATCGTGTTCCTTAAATTGTTCTGATGTTCCTTATTAAGTTAACTGATGTTCCTTATTAAATTACATTATTTATCATAATTTACAATTTTGAATCTTATATTTTTTAAATGCAGTAATTTTAACTTGTTTTTCTTTTTTTATTGTAACTTTAGCACTAATTTTGCCTAATATACTGTAATATATATATATATATATATATATATATATATATATATATATATATATATTGGGCGGAAAAGTGGCAAAAGTATTACATGAGAGGTCATAACAAAAACAAAAAAGGTTTTAGAAAATCAAGAAAGTGACACAACTCAAAGAATTAATTAATAATGATAAAACCTCACATTCGACGTAAACTGAATTGCATGTCCATATTGCTGTTGGATAGACTACGATGTGATTTACTGTCAAATTTACTCGAAATTTAAAGGACGCTTACACTATTTCAATATAAGTTTTATAGAATTATTTAAAGCGATTTGTCTCAAGTATTATATTTTCGAGTTGTGTCACACTTCTTGCAGGAGTGCGATATGCATAGTACCCATTGTTTTGTCCTGTTACCTTACCCTGTAGCGAAAATAAAATGTATATGGCTTTTTTATAGAAGGCGTAACATAGAACTTCCTCGAAACAGTTCTCATTTCAACACCTATACAGTATAAATTATCGGATTTTTAACACATTTACGCGGGATTGCGGTACCTGACTCTTAATCGTACATCGTCAAAGGGAACTATATCGCAACACAATTCTTGTGAAAGTATTTTATTACAGCAGTTGTTAATAATTGAGTACACTTCATCTGGCCATCCCGCTGCTGATCTGGTGATGCACACGTGTGTACTCAATTGCACTGATGTTACCTACTGTGAGAATAAAGACATTCCGAAGCAGGGTAGCCAACTGCTTAATGTCGGAGCCCAATGTGCATTGAAAAAAGCGTAACGACAGGGGGAAAACTGCAGTTCGAAAACTAGTGCTAAAACACGAATTTTAACACCAGTTTCGGATTCAGTGGCACCAGCTTAACGGGTGTAAACGCCCAGTCCCACCACACTGCATTACTGTTGTTTTCATAATAGCAGCAGTTAGTTGGTAGGTGGTAGAAAACGCTTCCCCTGTGGGTACTGCTCTCTCCGCGTGCTCGTGAGCAGCCAGTGCTGGTGGTGGACCCCACACAGACACAGGCAGCCAACCTACCGCACCGCCGCTTGGGGACGAGCATCCATCAAGTACTCCCGTCTTCCTGACAGCCGCTCGCCCTCTCCCGGTAAGGCCGACAGGTGCCGCTTCCTCCGTCTGCCCGGTAAGCAATACCTCTTCCGTAACATGCGATCCCTGTATCCTAATTTTGATCGACAGACTGCGGTAACCAATCAGACTCGTGGCTGCTCTGATCGTTTCCTCACAGGTGGTGTGTTCTCCTGTAACAGCAGGTGTGGATCTTGCAAGTGTAATCGAATTAAATCACGCGTTCCTAATGGATTAGATTAGGGAATGGGACACGGAAAGTAGTCCATGCGTTTTGCTGTTTGGGCAGCAAAATAACTGACTGTGGACGAAGTAGAGAGGATACGAAATGGATTCCTGATGTATCATCATCATCATCATCATCACATTCATCATGAGGCATTTAAGATTCACTGCTGGATAAAGGCCTCCCCTACAATTTTCCACGCACCAACGGGCTTCAGCATGTTTTCTATCATCTACTCATCTGCTGTTAGATCGTCACCTTGGTCTTTTTCAATCACTTCGACTTCAGCAAACAATTTCCAACATCCACCTAACATGCCCCGCACATCTCCGTTTCATTTTTGTTACCGTCATAATTACGTAACGACTTCAGAAAGTAAGTTACACATGTCGTTCCACGCAAAGACAATTGCGCAAAAAGAGCGACACACTCTCGGAAGAAAGTGCATGTTCCGACTTTCTTGCGGACAGGATAATGCTGCGAACGAGAAAGAAATGACCCAGCAGCTGGATCGTTCTTCAAAGTTGAAATCGGCTGTGCAGTACGATTCTTGTAAGCAAAGCCTCTGAATTACAAACACGCTCACCATGAAATTCTTGTGGCATAGGGACCAAATGCAATGTCACATCCAGCTGTAGTTAAAGGGTACCAACAATTTGAAAAAGGCCGCGCAAACATGGGTAAGGCTGATCGGGAAGGAAGACCATTGCAATCAACCACAGATGATACTATCTAGGCAGTCTGCAAGCTGAAAGGACATGGGTGCGGGGGTAAAAAAGCGGGGAGCGGCGGGAGGAAATTTTCCAATGATGTGGACACTGACAAAGCGCTTCTCTGGAAGTTCTGCGACTTAGAAGTGTATTTCTGTTGTGAAGTGTATTTCTGAAGTGAAAGATTGGTAGATCATTCCAGCTGTTTTTTTTTTTTTTTGTAGATATTTACTGACTGTTGAAAAGTAATGTCTTGTATCTGTGTCAGTTTGAAGTGGAATACAGTAGTCAATGAAAGTTACTTGCTTTGCCATAATAGTATGAACTTCTTGAAAACCCCTCGTACGTCTTCCACTCCACTCTGTTCCCAAAATCATTCGTTCATTTCATTTTTTATTTATTCACGACTACCATTAGTTCTTCCGCACCATGCAGCCACTGACGAAGCACAATAACAAGAATGAATAAAATCTGACATAAGAAACAAGGAATGCTGCTTAATGTGAGATCGTAGGAATGTTTTTCGAAAACATTCCGCACAATTATTATTATTATTTTTAAACTGGCGATGGAAAAAGTAGGAAATAACATTACTAAACACACCTATGTCGTTTATTAAAAGAAACTTATTCGCATCACTTGTTTGCTGTTCAAAAAAATGGTTCAAATGGCTCTGAGCACTACGGGACTTAACTACTGGGGTCATCAGTCCCCTAGAACATAGAACTACTAAAACCTAACGAACCTAAGGACATCAAACACATCCATGCCCGAGGCAGGATTCGAACCTGCGATCGTAGCCGTCGCGCGGTTCCAGACTGTAGCGCCTAGAACCGCTCGGCCACTCCGGCCGGCACTTGTTTGCTGTCTACAATACGGTGCAGAAACAGTACTCATAAATAAGCTTTGCCCGTGTTCATCTTAGATCAGTATATCTGCTGCATATAAAAACCTGGGCACTGTGCGGTTCTCTTCAAGAGGAGACTGACGGGACACTTGCCTCTATAGAATTCTTTACGCTCTCGATTATTCTTCGTGCGAGGTAGTATGGTCAGATCAGCTGCATGACTATCATTCTAATATCATCTGGCAGAAATCAGTATTTTAGACCTATATAAATCTCCTAGGTAGCAATGACGGTTGTCGCATTTTTATTATGGGATTTTTTTCCTGTCCCTCGTGCTACTGTATTCCCACCATACAGTCTCAGTGAGCAAACCTCAGTTTTTGAACGCCTTTGGCATTAAAAATAGGTATCTCACTGTTGTAAGTTAAAATGGTGATATATATTGACTATGAGCGTTCATTCTCACAGACACTGAAGGCTTAGTTTTGAAAACCGGCAAAAATCACGCAAATGTCCATCTTAACCAACTATTGCTGAATGTCAATCAGCACCCAATATGCAGCCAAACTAAAGAATTAGAAACTGCCAAAAATAGTAAATAATATCACGTATGAGCATTGGATCCTCACAAGTACTACATCATCTGCAAAACGAAGATGGTTGAGTAATGTCCCATAAATGTTTTAACTTTTTCGTTTTTTCAGTTTTAGGATCTTAAATATCCTTCTAGTGCTGTTGAGAATGGTTTGGACGACATGGAAAAACTTTGTTTTACTGCTCTTTCAGTACTGAATTTCCCCCTAACCTAATGAAATATAACGGAAAATTTAGCATTGTCTTATACAGGTACTATTATAGGTACAAACGAAAGGTGCGAAGAGAGGACACTGAAGTAACCACATAATCCTGATAAACAGAGGTACGGAGACCAATAGTTTCTCCGATACGACGTGTTTCTACTGAGTGCATGAACACCCAATAACGGAGACCCCGAGGATCCAAACTACAGATATACACTTGAAGATAAACAATTGACAGCAAGATTTCCACATGGCCACAGATCATGTAATGGCAGGCTTCAGCACGTCTCCTTGTCGATGCCCGTAAATGTTCAATAATTCCGGGCCTCGCACTGGTAACAAAAAGAATCCAACGTGTTAATTTTCAGGGCCTGGCAGGACATTGTATTGGCGAGCCACGACCGTCTGCACTTGTTGAAACTCTGTTTACCATCACTTACGTATCCACGACGACGACTAAATCAAACGAGGGCAGTTTATCACTTTGTAATTTACGCTTCACTTGCGGAGTTTCGAAATAAACGCCGCCTTAGACGTTAACAGCGTTGTAACTCTGGGATGACTGCATTTATGCTTACATCCTATCGGGGTAACCATTGGTGACCAGACCTATGTTTATTGGAATGATTTGCTTGTTTTTATTGTCCTCTCTTCTCGCCTTTCCTCTGCACTTATATGGTCAAACGCCGTGTACACTGTTATATATATTAACATAACTTGAATCAGTATTCTGTTTCTCAAGGGCTGCCAGTACAGAATTGGTTGAACTTGAGTTAAAAGCTCATTTACGAAGGATAAAAAGGCCCATATCACCACGCTTTCGTAATCTTGGTTTCTGTGGTGTGTTACTGTCACTTAATCAGTTAAAATAACTGTTTATTAGGCGTTTCAGATGCTGCATTTTACGAACAGTAAAAATGTAATATTACGATCACTGTATTTAACATAAGGCAAAACCGCGTCACGGTAATCGACAAATGTCAAGAAGCGATTTTTTCTGATGGAACAACTAACGAACTGGACGTAATTGAGCCATTATAATTACAACGGGAGCTACAATTATTAATCCACAAAGTAGTACAGCGAAAACTGAAGCTTGTAAAATAAGTCAAGAGTTTCACAAATTTTTTCATCGAACTCTACTAGCTAAACACTCTTCTCACGGGTATCGGACTTCGACTTTTAAATGATTAAGAACCGTTCAGGATTATGATAATTAATTTACGTACCTCCTCAAAAAGGTCAAGGAACGTTTACGAATCAAATCACTAAATATTTCTCAAAGTGTTCTAACAAAAGCGGAGATACCATATAATAAATACAATGGCAGAACAAGGATCATTAACATAACTGTTGCAACGAAACCCTCAGCTGGAATCACAATTACGATCAGATTGTGAAGGAAACATGGAGTAAAACCACACTAGGCTTATTCACGTTAGTATTGATATCATACTCAACAACAGTTTGCGATACGTGATATAGATATTTATGTCATACGCACCTAATAAGTTGCGACTGCTGCCAATTCTAGTATCTGATCGCTAGTATCAGCGGTTGTACAATGCAGGGATAAGATATTAGTTACTAACAGTGAACTACTATTACTGGCACGTACGTATCACGCAATTTCAGTAACGTGCAGCTGTGCGTTACGTAATTACAATGAAAAGTCGGACTGTAATTTAGTTATTTCGACATCAACAAAGTTTAGCAAGGTTGAACTTATACTATCGAATTGTTAAC
The DNA here is from genome assembly GCF_023864275.1 of Schistocerca cancellata. Taxonomy (NCBI): domain Eukaryota; kingdom Metazoa; phylum Arthropoda; class Insecta; order Orthoptera; family Acrididae; genus Schistocerca; species Schistocerca cancellata. The sequence continues at coordinate 497,926,896 of NC_064626.1, read as the reverse complement.
TTAAAGTGAAAAAAGTACAGACTGTTACAAATTCAACGGAAACCAGTATAAGCGACGCTGTTTCACCTTTGTTGCGACGTGTATATCGTGTTTAGTCCCGTCTACCTTCTTGAACCAAATTAATACTATTCATTCGTTCTTCACGTATCCTTGTTAATTAACGCAAACTCTATTTCCGTTCTCCATCTTGAGTCAAATTAGACTTTTCATTTCTTCTGCACATTTCCAGATTAATCAATGAAAAGCCGTTATGTTGTTTTATCAGATAGCACATTACTCAGATAGCAATATTATCAGATAGCACATTACGGTATCAGCTGTTTAACACCTGGTACGTTCGGCTCCTCTGCTGGATGCTCACTGACTCCCCCCCCCCCCCCCCTCCACCCTCCAAAATCAAGCATCGTCTAATGCTCATGCCTGAGTCCCAGCCATCGTATTACACAGATTACTTACTTATCAATGTCACAGATAAAATTTATAATGATATTATTGGACATAATATAATCATGTGATATAATTACGTTTTACTACACTCATGTATTCATCAAGTTGTCTACTAAATAAAAATATAAAATAGGTAGATTAAGTTGTCCTGTCATACCCAACACCTCGCAAAAAGTGATCACAGAACGCATCTTCCTTTTGAGTAGAGCCTTTAGTTTCTCACCGCAATGGTTTCCAAATACTAACGAGTAAACTTGGTATGGTGTGTACCATCTCACAAATTTCCTCAATGGCAGCAAAAGATATACTTTGGTTCAGTGAGGTGTTGCTAACCTACCGACTTGAGTACTCTCACAGAAAACTGCCTAGTGGGTTTAACTTGGGAGAACGTGGAAGCCAAGAAACAGGCTCACCTCTATCTATAACTGAACAGGGTAAAATGCATCAGCATGCGAACCCTTGTTCAAAAGTCTATCACTCAGTCGTTCGTCAGATTTCTGGTGGTATATCATCCAAGTATGCATGCATCAACTTTGAAAAAAATGACTGAAAAAAAACATATGCAAAAACTACAAATGCCACTCTCATAACAAGGAAATAAAGCATTTCCATATCATTACTATTATGAGTTTTCTCTTGCTTTTGCATCAGGAATCTGATCCCTAAATACTGACTACTAATTAGCTGTAGATGATATGTGCCATGGAACATCAGCACCTGCAACGTTTAAAAATAATGCCTGCTACCGAAGACATGTTTCGATAAAAATTTCGCTGTTTTCTTTTGACCACCGATATACTGATGCAAGTACTTTTAATAGCAAGATGAACATTTATTATTCGCGTCCGACAGCTTTTCAATGGAGGGGTGTAGTAGCACGCTACAGTAAGAGCCACATATGCTATATTTAGACCTAAAGTTTTAGATGAAATTTTGATGTTACGTTCGAGTAGTTGCCTACCGAGTGTTACATTTCTTCTAATCACTGTTATAAATAACATTTTTGAAAAGCGCTGTTTTTAAAATTGACTGACGTGATGGCATTACTTTTTAAGCGATTGCGATTCAGTTACTGTATCTTACGCGCAATCGGGCAGTTTGGCCAATCAAGACGATCCTGCAGTACGTGGTACAAAGTAACATCATCACATATTGAGAAACCGACGAACTTACAAGTTAATAATGTTATTGTAACAATAAAAAAGGAGGCTAAAAGGCAAACAGTGATACTATCTTATCAAAAATACTAGTGTTTGGTCGTTTAAAAGATCATGGGCCATATGTTTGTAGGTATGCCTACTTTGTTCGTTGTAAGTTTAACACGCATGTAAACATTGCGCTACGTATCCTTTTGCGTTCGTCTCGTTTCCTTACTGAAGTCTGCTTCCCGCGGTAAATAAATCACACCTTGTCGAGTACAGTCTCGTAAAATTACTACCGTACGTTTGTGCTACAGATGTAACTTCAACATACGTTAAAAACAAAACGTCAGATTCCCGGTATATGTCATTCGTAAAAACGATGAACGGCAAGAAGATGCCGTAACTTCAAACGCCATTTAGTACAATTCGTACAAACGATAGAATAATATTAAGGTAAAAGATCGTAATATGCTTCGAAAAAGATCAAGCGAATTGTGATAGAAAAGGGAACGAGCAGTAGGAAAATCTAATAGGATGTTTTATCTGTGTGAAGTATGCATAATGCAAAGCGTATCGTCGAAATTTCACCTTCTAATCAAATAACAAAAGCATCGGAGGTAATTAGTCGCCTGCAAATCTCGCTATTCCTCCACTTCAGCATTCGAGTAATACAGTTCGGAACTGGAGCTGTCAGCTTCTGCATTGATGAGGACCAGATCAGCAGCAGCACAGTTTCCAAAGTACGCATCTTTGACAGCACAATACTTTTCATAATATCTTTACATTTTCCTAATACCCATGACTGTCGTCTGCTCGTCTTCCCATGAATGAACAGTTTACTTGACTTCCGTTTTTCTTTTCGCAGACGTAATACAGTCAGCATAGAAACTTCGGTAAAGTCAGATATTAGTTTCTTAAATTGCCGCATCGGTAGCGACGGATTTTTTTTTTTTTTAATGTTTGTCGAAGACATTAAGTGCAGTCTGTTTCTTGCTGTTTTCAAGAGTTTTTCGCTACTATATTTCACTGTAGAACACGAAACAACTTTCGCTATAGAACACGAAACTCTTTCGCTATAGAACACGAAACTCAAATTTTCACAGTGCATATGAACGACAAGACTATTTGAACTCTACGTATGGGACAGAGGCAACGTCTGTCTAAACAGATTTGAATCAATAACTGCATGAGTGAAACATTTAACACGGTCATTGCCAAAAACAATACAGACATTCAATTCGCGTTAGAATATCAGCTAACAGCTAATGCATAAATAGTGCCTATTTTGAGTGACATCACAACATCTGGTGCTCGTAGGTACACTACGCTCAACGACCAATCGCTGAGCGTTCTGTATGGCCGTTTTTTTTTTACATTAGGGTTCATTTTAACAACAGTTGTGACATCTTCCTTATTCCGTAAGAGCATGTAGCGCGTCCGGTATTGATCCTGTGGGTAGGTTCCCCTTAAACGATGTCTCGGAAAGGCTAAATCCGTATTTTACAGTTTTCGACTTCTCTCATGATCCGCCAACCTAATTCTCACGGATGTGCTTCACTGATGAGTATATACTTCTCCACAGTGTTTTTGCAAGTGATCCTCTACACCACACTGTGCCGAAGGTTTGACTGAGTATAAAATCCTCGGAAGGCAGTGTCAAAATATGTTTGTTGGTCAGTCAGACGCAGCAATGGCTGTTATGTTGGTGGTACATGCTGGAGACTAGGAAAGACAGATTCAGTCATTGCGGGACGTCTAACAAATACTCCAGTGCGATGTATGTTGTGAAAATAATGGGCAGATGACGTTCCAGGAAATACTGGAAATCTGTAAACATAAAATGCTAGTTTAGCATTAAAAGACCAAACGTAATTTCCGTTCTGCTTCTGTTAACCTGTTAGATTACAATTGTAAAATTAAGTGTATTGTAGCTGTTTTGCAATTAATTAAATTAATGGAGAATCGTTGCTTTTAGGTGATTAGAGTCTTCATATTGTAGTGCATGAGCCGGCGAAGATTTGGATTTGGTTACTTTATCGGTTTTGATTTTTTATAAAGGAAAACCAAATTGTAGCTACTTTGGGCTGTACATCACAAAAGTTCAATATTATTACTAATTCCCAAATGTAACGTTGTTCTTTGTAATTTTTGTTTTTAAAAAGCGTAATACTTCCCTCTGTAACAACTCTGTATCTATATCATTAATATCTCCTAAGTCGCCCGTCATTTTAGAAGTGATTGCAACATTCATTTGTCATATGATAATGAGTCAGTTGTAAGAAACTTTAAATTTGCTAAGAAATAATAATTGCAGAATGACAAGAAAGCGTTTCCAATTTCTTTCTGTTAAAAGGATATAGGCCCATGCATATGAATCCCACAGACATTTTTAATGTGTGAAACAGATAGATCATCGATGATTTAATACCATCGGCAACTATCTGCAACTACATCGAGTTACTACAAATGACTAAAGCAGTTTCATTAATGTACCGTAAAAGTTTTTTGACGCAGTATTCCGAAGCTTTGCATACGTATGGAGAAATTTTTATAAGTTTCAGTCTGAAGTGCTCTGTATTTCCCCTTGGTTGTTCTGTAGACACTGAGTTCAATGTTAGCCATCGGTTCCTTCTAAGGTATCGTTGACACGGGCTCGCATTTCTTGCAGATGTGCTGGTAAACGTAAAGCAAACGTTGAATTTTTGATATAATACCTCCCTTCCCATCCCCACAAAACACGGGGACGAGGAGGGTGAGCGTAATGCCTGTGGCAAGAATTTCTGATGATTGTTCCTACTGCAAAGATCATCCGTCTGCTTTTCTGTGTAACGTTAAATAGCTCACGAACGTAAACACAGGAGTGGGGAGGAGCGCTGCAGTGTTGCTGAATTAAGTCTTCATTGTCTTTATACAACTGCATCACAAACCAAATTTACGCGATACGCAGATAACACGCATGACGTTATGCACGTGTGCCATAAAGATAAAGGCAATGTATAATTTAAAGTGTAGAACTACACAGAACACGACTTGAGATGACTTGTCACGTTATGAACGATAGTTCGGGATTATCAGCGCCCCAGACCCACACAATGCATCTATTCAATGTATCATCCACAAACAAAACTTGCTTTTATTAATGAAGCTAATATAGTCATGGACTGTACGGCTGGTCCCGGCGGAGGTTCGAGTCCTCCTTCGGGCATGGGTGTGTGTATTTTGTCCTTAGGATAATTTAGGTTAAGTAGTGTGTTAGCTTAGCGACTGATGACCTTAGCAGTTAAGTCCCATAAGATTTCACACACATTTTTGAACAATGAAGCCAATGTTGTTTCTGAAGTCACTTTCTTCCAGATGCTGCAGCATTCGTGTAGAAAGCTCAAATCTTATTGCACTTTCTTACGGTACAGTTTGATCTTCAATCGCTTCGAAACAATTGGTTGTGGAATTTTCAGTCCTTTAAATTGTTGAGGGCGTTCAGCAACCAGCTACAAACAGGTTTCAAGTTACTTATTCAAAAGGTACCATTACGAGTTCCGAATTTTTTTACAATTCATCATCAGATGGTTTTTTCATGCTTCATGAATACATATTTTGCGTCGGTTTCCTGTGAGCTGCCCTAGGACAAACAATAATTCACAAATTACAAACGTGTAACTAAAATGGTTGCCCTACATATGTGTGTTGTAATGCAACTTACGTGAAATATCTATGTGGTTCATCTGTATTAGCAGTTTTCTTACGATGTAATACATTCTCAAGGACACAAATGGGCCAGATGGACATTTCACGTAAGTTACATCACAACGTAAATATGTAGCACAATCATTTTGATTAGATGTTTGTAATTTGTAGATTATTGTTTATCCTAGGGCAACTCACAGGAAACCAATGTATAACATGTATTGATGAAGGCATGAAAAAAACCATCTTATGATGAATTGTAAGAAATACGAAACCGGTAACGGCGCTTTTTGAATAAAATAACTTGAAACCAGTTTATGACTGGTTGCTGTACACCACCAACAACTTACTTTATATAACAGCCACGGTCTCCAACCATGTCTATATATGACAAAATTGCGTTCAGTCCATTGCTTGATGGGTTCATCGGCTACTTTGCTGCTGCAATGCAACAGAGCTTTTTTTAGCTTCTGTATATAACTTTAATTATCTGTAGTACTACGTCAAAAATGCACAAGCAATACATTGTTGAAACTTTTTAACTCACTCGTAAGAACCGTTATTTCAACGTGTTTGACTTTTTTTTTTTTTTAGTTTAGGTCAGCGTGCGTCAAACCGGTCCACGTGCCACATGCGGGCCGAATCAGCTGTTCGTGCTGGCTGCGGTTCTCGTCTGCCTTTTATAGTAATATGCATCTAGCAACTAACAGTAGAATCCAAAACGTTAACTACCTTTTTCAGAGCGTAGTTGTTCTACTCAGTAACAAACAAACGTACTTGCAGAGATAGTATTTTTTAAGATGTGCTTAATTGCAATTGATGTTGATGAACTTGGCCGTGAACTAACACAAGTACAGTTGGCCGCTTACCTCAGTGGCACAGGGGTACGTAGCGCGGCGCGGGGTTAGAGGTTGTGCGAGGGGGAATGTTTTATTGTTTGTATTCTAATACTAACAACTCACCGGCGTCGACGACTCATATTGATCAACTGATAACGGTATAAATTTCAAACGGAAGTAACATGGGTTCGTGAATGCTCATTATAGTGACGGTCACCTTCTAACGCTATACATATTTGCAGCAAGAAGTATGAAATTAAATTAAGACTGTTGTAATAAAACACAATGAGTAGAAGAAAAATTTATTCAAAATATTTGGCAAACATTTGTGATCGAGCCTTACATTGCATAATGCATTTACATAGCCTGTTAGTACCATTACTGCCACTAATCGATTAATCGTCCAATCACACAGACATCGCAACAATAACAATATCACAACAGACATTTACAGGATGACAATTCCGCGGCCCTAGGGTCGCAGCAATCTCAAACGAACAGTCGGCCGGAGGCATTCCGAATCCTACCGACTTTTGACGATCTGTCTTTGGGGGCCAGTGGCCAACTTGTCGCGCCTGCACTGTAGCTAGTCTATTGGGGGTTCATAACATACTACTTTATGCAGCTCAACTGTTAATAATAATACAGGTACATAAGTGGCCCTAGATGCCGCCACACATTGTCCCTGTTGGCTCTTAGAGTAAAAACGTTTCACGACTATTGGTTTAGTTATTTTTTAAGTTTTGTGAAGCACTCAACTTATTTAGGAAGACTATAGTGCTGATTCAGATATACATTCTGTTTTGTTCTTAGTTTTGTTCCAATTACTTTTCCGCAGTTTGCTTTATACTTCAGCAATAGTAACGAATTGCTTGCGTGGAAAATGTAGTTGCGCGTGCGCCTACATGTGCCTGAGAGAGAGAAGTGCGAGAGAGAATGAAAATTTTAACAAAAGATTTAATAGGTCACCTGCGCATAGTTTAAACAATTTAATAATAGTTGCCTAAATATTTCAGCGTGAACATGCTGAATAAAAAGTTATCATCTTTGAAAGTTGTCTTGATATAATTTCGTACAATGTAAACATTATTCTGCCAATAAAATACAGTAGTTATTCACGATACTCTCCGGCGGCTTGATCTTCAAGTGTTAGGCTTGTGAAGTAGTTTTCGAGCCGGTGATGGGCAGATTTCGATATAAATAAATCCACTAGCCATAACTTCTGATGATGGCGATATCATTTAGGCAGGAGAAGACAATGAAAACTTATAAATCACATTACGTAAGTAAAGCATCGATGCTCAAGCGAGACATTTTTTGCTACAATATTAAATTTACTCTCTTGCTATAGGGAATTATTTCTTCAAACGAAGTATTTACTATGTGGACAGCTATAACCATTGTAGACTATACACTCACCTATCAGGTTCTGTCGTGCACGTTATTAGCATCCTAGGAGATCAATGTGGAACTTTAGTAACAGCGAGATTGATAGTTTAAGTCCATACCCCGCCTTCCAAAAAACTTTGAGACTGGATCAATAAAAAAATAGAGACAGGTTAAGAGGTGGTTTTAGTGCTTCAGGGTTCTACATAATATCTCCCTCCACTTGCGTACGACGCATAGGACGTTCATATACCCATGTGAAACTGTCAAAAAAGTCCTGCTTCGGGATTTGTTCATTTCGCTTGTTATATTTGCTTGAACGTCGGTTATGTCATCAAAGTGCTAAACCTTCATCTAAATTTCTGAGCTTTGCTCATTTTTGATAGGTCGAAAAAACCAAGTATCATCACCTGTGGTGATTTTCCAAAAAAGGTTTTATCCGCGTTTCGCGTTTCAATCGAGTCGTGGCAGGCGTCCACGTGTCGTTTTCATTCGGGAGTCAAGGTGTACGGTACGAACTTAGCACACACTTATCTCTTGTCCAAAACATCCTGAAGAATGTCTTGAACACTTGATTTAGAGATGTTGCTCCATTGTGATTTGTGAGACTGCTGACATACTGCAGCCGCACGCCCGCTATTTAACGCTGCCTGCTCATAACCGTCTGGTCGAATACACTTCTGTTGTTTACGTTGTTAGTTCAAGCTGCCACCGCAGTTACTGCGCTGACATCGCTGACACTCCAGGAGTAAAATCAGTCTCCGAACTTTCTGCACGGATGGTGTACAAATGTGAAATGCAGTTTCGTGGGCTATGTTCTTTAACTGATTAATCTGGTGACTGCATGGGGAGTGAACACGACTACCATGATGAATCAATCCTTGCCCAAATAGGGCGCCTACGTGAGGCCATGGGCGAAGGGCTGCGGGGACTGGACAAGAGCAATCGACTCTGGTGTTAGCCGTGGGTAAATGTGCTTACGAAGCCAAGTTTCTTGTTGTACTCTTGTTAAGTTATTCCAAGCAGTTTCCTGTTCCATCCGCGAACGCGGCTAGGCTGGAACGATTGTCGGTAAATCTTCGTCTGAGCTCCAAAAAATGGTTCAAATGGCTCTGTGTACTATGGGACTTAACTGCTTAGGTCATCAGTCTCCTAGAACTTAGAACTACTTAAACCTAACGAACCTAAGGACATCACACACATCCATGCCCGAGGCAGGATTCGAACCTGCTACCGTAGCGGTCGCGCGGTTCCAGACTGAAGCGCCTAGATCCGATCGTCCCCAGCGGCCGGCGTCTGAGCTCTAAGATAGCTGAGGTGGCAAATGGAATTAAATGCTGTCACTCTCTAAAGGGCCACTGGAGAGCTTATTTTAAATTGCTCAGCAAACAATTACGAACAACCTCTAGAAGTTGTCAAATCAAGAGTTAGCAAAACCTAGTGGTGAAAAAAATCGTACCCGTTCACTTAAATATTGCTATTGGCTGTGAACTTTCGGCTGTCTCCGTCGGTGTGAGGAAATGTAGCAGGACTGTATCGGTCCCCCCGGTCGGCACTGGCGCAAACCTGTCTGCGGGCGAGTTCCGGTGTTCCATCAGTCACGCGCCATCTCTCATGAGCCATTACGACGTAACATTTACGTAACGTCGCAAAGTCCTTGAGGCACTACAGGTCTGTTGGAAGTTGACTAAGTGACGACAGACACGTTTTCTTCTCTAAAAACGCGGGGTATCTTATTTTCGGCATCCAAAAAACGGCCACCAAGAGGACGTTGGCGGAGTCATGTTTCACAAACAACGCAAAACAGTTTTTAGGAACAAGAACACGGGTCTGTAAATTTAGCAACATGTGAAACGTTCGCTTAGAAAAATTAATGAATTACTGTGCTGATAAACCTCTTACGTTATTTGATTTTCAAACAGCTGAGCAGAACTGAACGTACTCACACATTTCTCTCTTTACTTGTTCTGATCATCACTAAACTGACAGACAATATTTTTAGCGCAACGCAATCTGACTTTCAAAAATCCCTACAAAAGAATGGCCCTGACTACCAATAACCTATAACTTTCATGAATCACTTACCTCACAAAAATCTTCGTTACTCGAACTACTGCAATACAGCGACGCCTCTACTGCCAGCTAAATAAAAGATTCAGACTACTGAAGGCACCAACTACTGATAGGCATAGTTAGCAAATGAAAGATTTTGATAGGTAACAAACAATGTATTTACCTTAATAATGTTCAAAAGTCATCATATATATATATATATATATATATATATATATATGAGTTCATGATATCCAATATTACAAATTTGCTCTTTCTGATGGACACACGTCCAGGTCGTCCGCTCTCAAAATTCTCCATCTCTCTACCCACATCCACCACTGCTGGCGGCTCACCTCCAACTGCGCAACGCTACGCGCTGTTCACGTCCAACTGCCCAACACTACAATAGCAAATATTCCAACAATGTAAACCAGCCACAGACTTCACACAGCACAGTCAGTCATTTTCAAAAAAAAATGGCTCTGAGCACTGTGGGATTTAACAGCTGTGGTCATCAATCCCCTAGAACTTAGAACTAATTAAACCTAACTAACCTAAGGACATCACACACAGCCATGCCCGAGGCAGGATTCGAACCTGCGACCGCAGCAGTCGCGCGGTTCCGGACTGCGCGCCTAGAACCGCGAGACCACCACGGCCGGCTCAGTCATTTTCATATAGAGCGCTACGTGGCGTAACCATCATAAAAACCTAAACAGCCTACTTACACATGCTCATGCCAAATGCAGTGGGCAGCTCATATAAGTATACGGACAAGATTAACTTCTCGTATAGCTATCATCATGTGCGTAAAAGACTTGGTGGAAGTCAGTGGTACAGATTTTAGCGATAGACGGGCCACTGTTACCCATATAGGTCTCGCGGAATGTAAAAATGAAACACAAAATTTAAATTTCGAATTTATATAGCTTCTGAGCCCAATTAGATACGGACTTAATCGAAAAGTTTCCATTTCGAATTTGTACTAACTCAGAGAATATTTGATTCTGAAGTCAGTGGCGAGTCGTAATCCTTTCTAGTTATCTTACACATTCATATGTTCAGGTTTTTCTTTTAGTAATAATGCACACTGCATAATGATGTCTGTTCGCATCAAAAATTATCGTTGGAAGAAGTGTTTATATTTATCCTTTTTTGGACGAAAGTGAATGTGGCGAGGTATAGGTCTGATCGTCAGATTGCACTGCCCGAAAAACAAGTGAATCTTTCAGAAGACATGATCGGATGTCAATTTAACTTCGTCCTCGAACACACCATCGGCGGCTATGTAATTGATTAGAGTTGCATTTCTGCGTGAGAGGTAGAACTGCCAGCAGAGTGCGTTATTGTTGTTCGTGTTTAGTGTTGTTCGCTTCACGTCGTTACTGACCCTGTCAGGGTATATAAGGGCAGTGAACAGAGCCAGAATTTTAGTGATCACTGAGATTCCGCGTACTCGTTTGAGGCAACGCGATCACCATCTGAAAGAATTTTAAAGGGGCCTCAATGTGGGTCTCCACTTGGCCGGCTGTTCGTATCGTGCAATAATCAGATTTTCGGGGCATCGCGATGACACAATGGCCCGATATATAGGACCACATGGGGACGTGGGAGCAAGCACACTCAGCTTGAAGGTTCCGACCGACAATCACAAGGAAGGATCGCCGTATCGAGCACCAAGCACATCGTAACCTCTGCGTCCGCCATCCGAGAACAAGACGACTTTCAACTATCTGTCTCATAAAGCTCCATTGGTCGGAGACTAGCGGCAGCCGGTCTAGGAAGTTGCCGGTGACTTGGAGAGAAATCCATCCTTCCCATGTTTTAGAGAGGCACAGAGGTGTTACTCCTTGCGCAGTGATGTACAGGACCATCAGGTATGACTTCTGGTCACGGCTGGTTGTTATTGATGGAACTGGGGCTGCACGACAACACGTCATGGACATCTGACATCGCCATGTGTTACTTCCTTGTGTCAGTGCCTTGGAACCATTTCTGAAAAGGACAATTGCCGTGCACATATGGCACGTGTCTGTGTTCTGGGCTACGTTGAGGCACTCCCAAGGTTAGCAGCACTGTTGACACTATTCCGTCACTCACTCTATCAAATTAAGCTCATTTGCAGACTTGCGGCACTTTGCGTGGCTCTCCTGCAACAGAGGTGGTACAGTGTACGCCCATAACTGACGGCACCGCTAGTTCTGCAATCGTATTGTTCGCTGCAATTGCCCTGCTGCTGTTTTGCCTCGAGAGAACAAAGGCCGGTCCCCAGGAAACGGCAATCACGACCGCATCTGAGCGCTGTCAACACTTTTTCTGTGGAAGCGTGAGGATCGCTTCCCCGACCTTTCCCCAGAACCAGAACTGGCCCGCGTCGGAAATCGGAGCGGGCGGTGATAATTACAAGGGCGGCTGTATGAGTATTCGCATTACGGCCACGGGTCATTAGGGCAGCGCGGCTCCGGCCTCGGGCCCCCAATCTATCCACGTCACACCGGCGCGGCGCCACTCGCTCGTCTCCAGACACCGGAAACCGCCTGACAGGGAGTGATTACCACTAACGGCCGCTTCACCGCAGGCATAGCTGTATAGCCCGCTTTACGCCGTGGACGGCGTAAGCGAAAGGGTGGACTCTACTGCGGGCATCCTAGCGCGCCGTGCCACTACCGGTGTAGTACATAACGAATGACGAAATACCAGGACCTATTGTAACAGATCATTTCCGAGTCTACTGAAGATTCGGACGAGCCAGAAGCACTGCATAGATTTCCACTGCAAGATTAGTGATGTATCTCTTAAGCACATCAGATCGTACAAACAGTAAGGTTCCGTCGTCGACAATTTCCACCGACCAAGGAGATCGCAAGAACGTCCTTGAGGAGTGTTCAAAAATGGTTCAAATGGCTCTGAGCACTATGGGACTTAACATCTATGGTCATCAGTCCCCTAGAACTTAGAACTACTTAAACCTAACTAACCTAAGGACAGCACACAACACCCAGCCATCACGAGGCAGAGAAAATCCCTGACCCCGCCGGGAATCGAACCCGGGAACCCGGGCGTGGGAAGCGAGAACGCTTGAGGAGTGTGATTAAGGAAGGGGAAGTTGTGCGTGATTGGACAAGGGACCACGAGGTCAATGTGCGTGTGATCTTTCGTGATAATAAAGGAATGTGTCTGGTTCTTTTTTTTTTAATGTTATGTAAACAGTACAGCCAGACAAATTCGCTAATAATGAAACTGTATTAAAATCGTCATACAATATCAACCCTTCTCTGTGGTGTACATATATCACCATAATATATGTATAATTTTCTGATTAGGACCATCTTCTTCAGTGAGTCTGAGCATGTGAGTGACCATTTCTTCGCAGCAAAGAAAAATGTTGGGAATAAACAGAAATGAACACAACCGTCTATGACGTTAAAGTGAATAAACTACTTTCATTAATTATTCAAAAAATGGTTCAAATTTCTCTGAGCACTATGGGACTTAACATCTGAGGTCATCAGTCCCCTAGAACGTAGAACTACTTAATCATAACTAACTTAAGGACATCACACACATCCATACCCGAGGCAGCATTCGAACCAGCGACCGTAGCGGTCGCGCGGTTACAGACTGAAGTGCCTAGAACCGCTCGGCCACTCCGGCGGGCAATTAGTCAAGATTTATGACATTATATTTACTTTATTATGGAATTAATGACCCACCCGGCCTTGCACTTGTAGCACTAAGTGTCTATGGCTGGACGACTTGTTTATAAAATGTGTTGAAGAGGGAGATAATGTAGAATGCTCTCGATAAAAGTTGCGTCATACCTCGCTTTCGGAAGGAGTTCACAAAGAGCGAGTTGAAACCTGATGTTTCCGACCCACAGCAAATTCGCCACATTGTCCTCATTGGTTTCTTTAACTCGCTTTTTGGAAACTCCTTCAAAAAGCGAGACACGACGAAACTCTAACTGAGAGAGTCATACGTTCTCTGACTTCTCACTAGAGATTATAAACAACTCGTCTGGCCATAGATGCTTAGTGATACATATGCAAAGTCGGGTTGGGTCGCTAGTTATCTATTAAAATAAACGTAATGTCATAAACCTTGTCCAGTTTATAAAAGTAGTCTATTCATTTTAACCTCATAGCGGGTTGTATTCATCTCTGTTCCCAATATTTTCTGACACTATACTTATTTAATGAGGAAATTAGGGACCCACTCCAGATTTGCATTTACAGCACCAAGTACTGTGGCTGGACTACTTGATTATAATCAGTAGTGAGAAGTCAGGTAATTCATGACGCTTTCGATCTGAGCTTCGTCGCATCTCGCTATCGGAAGTAGTTTCCAAAGAGCGAATTAAAGCCTGATGTTCTCGACCCACGATTTTGCCTTACGATCTTCATTGGATTCTTGAGGCTTCATAGTCCTAAAACTCAACAATTTCGTTTTTACTAGCCAAGAAGTCAAATATAAATAAAATCTATCGCAAGAAGCAAAGCAATTTCGTTAAGCTTTTAATATGCAAAGCGAATACAGTAAGTCCATATACCCTCCCCAAGTAAATTCAATGTTAGCTTGTATTCGTAAAGATAAGATTGATGCGCTAAATCCCGTTACTGACGTAGACTTCCGAAAATACTAACAGCGCCATCTATTGTTTCATTGGTGTACTTCGAAAGTAATAGCGCCATCTATTGGTTCTTTGGCGTACTACTCCATGATCGTATCACTGAGGTAAACATTGGAACTACTAATCTGACCAGACCTCAAAAACTTAAAATTACGATACATTTTCTTCATGATTCGATTTTGGTGAAGTAAAGCCTATACGTTGCCCAAAGATACGCTGAAGTTACCTGTGAAAACCCCATGAAAATTCGTCTAGTTGTTTTGAAGATAAGTCTGTTCAAGCAGACAAGCAAACAAAGTTTTTAAAAGTACTGTTATTGTTTTCTGTTACACACTCCACATCAACCACAATCAGTTTGTGTAAAATATTTTCAGCGCGACGGTTTTACAATGTTATTATTAGGATGGATACAGATACAGGTTAACCTATAAATAAGTATAAAACCTGCCTCGTTGTCTGTCTTAGAGACGAAGGCGAGACGAAGTTTGCTTACGTTATTCTCTTTGTACAGGAGTAATTTTGGGTCACATTAAGTTTAAGGCAGCGCCATCCATACTGTAATTATTGCTCGGTACCAAGATGACGACGACCGTTAAAGAAGCTCCTTGGTTGGAAGAAGTACGACAGGAGGGCATGGTACATTCCTGGGACATAGTTGGCGGGTACGACAAACCAGGTAATGGCAATCTAACAGATCTGGAGCGTTCCCTCAGAACTCGCAGTAAGACACACATAACTTTTTGTAGGAGCGGCCGTTTGCCGGTGCAAATAGTGTCTACGCTGACATTCTGCTGTTTTCTTGCTTGGACCCGGTCTTCGTCGATGTTTTGGGGCAGTCAGTGCATAGCATCTATGTCTGCCCGCCATAGACGTCCTCCTGGACAACCGCCAACCGCCGTCGGCTCAGCACGGCGAGATTGTGCGCCCAACAGGCCTTGTCTTCTTTCCACTTCACTTCACTGACTCCTACTATATCTAGATTGAGCCTTTACATTTACCTTTTCAGATTTTTTAATTTTCCTACCACGTCCTTACTTCTGACATTCCACGCCCCTACTCGTAGAACGTTATCCTTCCGTTGATTATTCAACCTTTCTCTCATGGTAACATTCCCCTTGTCAGTCCCCTCCCGGAGATCAAAATGGGAGAGTATTCCGGAATATTTTGCCAATGGAGAGATCATTATGACACTTCTTGAATTACAGGCCACATGTCCCGTGGATACACGTTACGTGTCTTTAATGTAGTGTTTTCCATTGCCTTCTGCATCCTCATGCCGTTGATCATTGCTGATTCTTCCACCTTTATGGGGAGTTTCCCACCCCTAGGACAAGAGAGTACCATGAACCTCTGTCCGCTCCTCCGCCCTCTTTGACAAGGCCGTTGGCAGAATGAGGGTGACTTCTTATGTCGGAAGTCTTCGGCCGCCAATGCTGATTATTAATCAAAAGTTTAAGCAGCGGCGGGATTCGAACCCGGGACTGAAGAAGTTTTGATTATGAATCAGAGACACTACCCCTCGTTTTTTTGTTTGTTCGTCGCATTTGTTTGGGGCAGACGTTCGATGACACCCGTTCAGGTTGTTCGTTGATCCATTCACTCACTTTTTTATTTATTTTTATTTTTATTTTTATTACAGTGGGTAGTTAACCCTCTGACCGAGCACGTCCCCTAGACCACAGGGTAACTTTTTTTAGTTATATATATATATATATATACATATACATATATATATATATATATATATATATATATATATATATAATTTGAGTAATATATATAATTGTATGATTAAAATACTCCGATTTAACTGCTGTCAGGCGTTCAATAATTCTGACATTGTCTTTCGGGCAGGGTACTGCCGCCTCATTACCCTGTCCTACTGTTGTTACTTCAACCTATATCATTCAATTAGCTGCAGCTGGGTGCTAAGGTACGTCGTTTCTACATTACTATGTGGTAAAATATGACATGCTAGTATTCATCAGAGCAAAGTAGTATTTCATCATGGCAGCTCTGCAAAACTGCTGAAATTACGTAATTGCTGTAAAACGGTTCTCGAAGTTTCAAATTGTTTCTGAATTGTAAATAACCATACCATTACAATCTCTATGTGACAGTAGTGTGATGAAATCGAAATGGACTAGAACTGCGAACCAAATCGGTGGCTTTACCGCAAACGGACTTCATTTCTGGATGTATGGTTTCATCGTCCACCGGAATCTTGTATTGAATTTTCGTCTACCGACAAGCCAATGCGTTCCGCATGACTGTCTGTGGTTGTGGAAATTGCAGACGGTTTTTCGTGGGCTACTCTTCGGCGAGATGTGAATTCCGACAAAAGAAATGACAAATAAAAACTAGGGGATGTTGTTGTCAGATTTACTGATGATTAAGATTCAGACGTTGACCATGATTCGTGCTTCGCTACGATACTGGAGCACTTTCTGAGAGGTTGATGAGACGTTATAGTCATGTCTGATATCAAATTTTTCGTATTTTATCGTGACTGCTCCAAATCATTTACTCTTGTCAGAATTCTCATAGCATGTTCGACAATGTAATTTCTTCTTCTTCTCAATTATCCTGTCCTTAGTGCCGCTCTCAAATAGTGATAGATCATTTGATAATCGCCATTTGCGCTTTGCTGTCGAACACGGTTTTAAAAATGTAGCGAACGTAAATTTCTATATTCATTGTTTACCTCAGTTATAGTTTTAAAACATGTAAGGAGTAACTCACAAAAATTATTCCCTTTCGTGTTTATTGTAACTCGTGGGTCTTCACTAATCTGTATCACTTTCCTTATGGTTTTATGGCACAGAAGGAAAGTGAACAGTATTTGATAAGGATTAAAGAAAGAGCGTCACAATATCTCAAACGGAGTCTTTGGATGCCAAAAGACTATGACTTAGTCTCAAACCTATACTTCCTATTACTTTGATTACAAATAGACGGCCTCCTAGTGTTATTCAACATTCTGATTTTTCAAGTAGCGCACGATGCAACAGAAGAATGGACGTCATTTTGAAACATCCAAGGGAGCTTCAAAGTGTGATCAGAATCCTTGAAAACACTACTCATGGGCTAAAGCCTCTTCCAACTTCCTGCAGTGATCTCTTTCTAGTGCTGTTATTGCTTATTTTCAATGGTGATCCAACATATCACTGCAGCTCATTTCGCGATCTCCTTCATTATTTTCTTTACAAGAGTGGCCATGTTGTCGTTAATCATGCGCCATTACGTTCCATCCAGTGTGTTAGCAGAAATTAGCGTATTATTTGCTCCTGTTCTGTTCCTTCAATCATTGTTTTTGATCTTGTCTCTTCGAATTATATTTGACATACTACGTTCTAATGTCCTCTGTGTCACTCTGATTTTTATCTTGTTTATGTGAGAGACCAGTTCCGAGGATCTATGATGTTAATGATGATAGGTGAATTGAATTTCTTTTTCCTCAGATTTACCGATAGATTCCCCTTCACATCAAAGTGCAAGCTCCGAACCTTTTTCCATGAATTCTTAGCGTATCTATATCTATATCTACAACAATGCTCCGCAGTCTACATGCCGTATGAGCCTTAATTTCTCGTATCTTATCTTCGTGGTTCTTAAGGGGGATAGGACGTCAAACGGGCCGACTTGGAGCAGGAGAGTCACCACAGGACATTTTAATTTCTACTGTCTATACTTTTACAAATAAATTCATAAAACTTTGTCACCATGACCAGGAAGGATTGAGGACTCACACTCAGCGCAGTGGAAGTTCAAAAACGTAGCAAAATACCTTTTTTTACATGTGAAATTTCATCATTTTTTTCACTTATTACTGGTTGCATTTGTTGCTATAGGTACACTTTTCTTCCTAAGTAAGAGAGATTCTTCGATGAATTTTTCGTAGCATACAAACAGTAGTTACAGGTATATGAAACTCTAGAATTTTCCAAATCTATTAAAAAATGTGGAAAAATTGAGATAATTAACTATAAAACTTGAGTTTTTTCTAAACATGAAGTTTAAAATGTAACAGTTCATTCATTTTTTCATAAATTAAATAACTTCTAGAGTTTCATACAACTGTAACTATGGTTTGTATGCTGTACAAAAGTCATCGAAGAATGTCTCTTACTTAGGAAGAAAAGTGTACCTATAGCAACAAATGCAGCCAGTAGTAAGTGAAAAAATGATGAAATTTCACATGTAAAAAAAATGTGTTTTGTTACGTTTTTGAGCTTCCACGGCTATGAGTATGAATCCTGAATCCTTCCTGGTCATGCTGTTAAGGTTTTATGAATTTATTTGTAAAAGTATAGACAGTGGAAATCAAAATGTCCTGTGTGCCTCTCCTGCTCCAAGTCGGCCCGTTTGACGTCCTACCCCCCTTAAGCGCAGTGTATGATGGAGCAACATAATCGTTCTGCAGTCAGCTCCAGATCCCTGTTCTCTGAATTTCCTCAGCAGTGTTCCCCGAAAAGAACGACGTCTTCCTTCCACGGATTCCCGTCAGAGATTCCGACGTATCTTCGTAAAACTTGCGTGTTGTTCGAAGCTACAATTAACAAATCTAGCAGCCTGCCTCTGCATTGTTTCGATGTCTTCTTTTAATCCGACCTGGTATGTATCCCAAACACTCGAGCAGTACTCAAGAACAGGTAGCACTAGCACCCTATATGCCGTCTCCTTTACAAATGGTTCAAATGGCTCTGAGCACTATGCGACTTAACTTCTGAAGTCATCAGTCGCCTAGAACTTAGAACTACTTAAACCTAACTAACCTAAGGACAACACACACATCCATGCCCGAGGCAGGATGCGAACCTGCGACCGTAGCGGTCGCTCGGTTCCAGACTGTAGCGCCTAGAACCGCACGGCCACTCCGGCCGGCTCTCCTTTACAGTTGAGCCGCACTCCCCTAGCATTCACCCGATGAACCGAAGTCGACCATTCATCTTTCCTACCAAAATCCTCACACGCTCATTCCATTCCAAATCGCTTTGATAGTTACGCTCAGATATTAAAACGACGTGACTGTCAATCAGGACACTAGTAATGTTGTATCCGAACGTTACGGGTTTGTTTCACTAGTTCATCCGCATTAACTTACATTTTTCTACATTTACAGCTAGGTGATATTCATCATACCAACTAGAAATTTTGAGTAAGTCATCTTGTATCCTTCTACAGTCACTCAATTTCGTCACCTTACCGTACACCACAGTATCATTAGCTGCAGATTGCTGCCCACCCTGTCTGCGAAATCATTTATGCTTGTGGACGATAATAGCGGTCCTATCACACTTCTATGGTGACCCCTGATGATTCTCTTGTCGTCGAGAACAACATATTGAGTTCTCTAACTTAATATGTCTTCGAGCCACTCACATATCTGTGGATCTATTCCACATACTCGTGCCTTCATTTGCAGCCTGCAACAGTGCACCGCGTCAAACGCTTTCTGGAAATTTAGAAAAATATAATCTGCCTCTTACCCTTTGTCTGTAGGTGGCAGTGTATCATATGAGAAAGGCCAAGCTGATTTCACACGAGCGATGTTTTCTACAGCCATGCTGATTCGTAGGTAGCAATTTTATTTTCGCTGGCAGTTACTGATAGACACGATTTTTCGAGGGTATTTATACACCCTTGTGTTTTCAAGCTAGGCGTTATCTTCTTGTATCCATGTTTCTGGCAGGTCGTTAGTTTATTTATGATCTTTGATTTTTATTGCTTAATATATAATCCCAGCTCGATTACCCACTTCACTCAACTGCTCTGGTTTTTATGAACTTATTTTTAGCTCTTGTTTTGTGAGTTCCTTTAATTAGAAATCTGTTAACTGTAAAAGACAGTTCGGGTAAATTTACACACTTAAATGCGGATATGTAGTTTATCTTTTATTGTAACATAACTATCTATATGCCACTCTGCCATTTAACCACCTAGATACAAACAGGTGTAAAAAATAGGCACTTTTACTTTTAACACAGATATGATCAGAGTGAAAATGGAAAAGCGTTCACCTTGTGCTCTTACCCGCTCAGACGAATAAGACTATGTTTTCACTCGGACGAGGATTCCTGTGCGAAATTCTCCAGCTATGTTGAAAGAGACATCCTACAGCTTCACAACCCGTACTGTAATCATTTGTTACATTTATCACAGGGTATCCACTCATGACCAAAATTTCACATGCACCATGGGAGAACGCATTTCTTTGCGGAATGACTTTTCTGAGGAGCCAGGAACAATTAACGTTTTTCAAAGTGAGGCTTTTTCTATTGTAGAAGATACTATTTTCTTTTTTTCTGTTCCCTTCAGTTTGTCTTCTTCTCCTTGCCTCCTGTTTCTGTTCGAGAGCATTGTTCACCGGTGATAAGAAGAGAATTTCCAATTTTAGGGCTCTCCGGCTCCTTCTTTCAAATGACAACAATTGTTGACAGAATGAGTTTGTGAACTGGCACAATAGCGGCACTAAATTCTAGCGCTCCTGTTGAATTTTTCTTCGTTGTTTCCATTCGTCTTATTGCACTCGGTGATTTGAGCTATAGTTTCGTAACCTGCTGTTTCACAAGAAGACGAAAATACTCAGTGAATATGCAATCATGTATGCATATTCCCACTACTCTGTCGTTACAAGTTCACTACTTGAGAAATGTGACGTTAGGTATTACTACAAGACAGGCAGACAGCTGCTACTGTATGGAAAAGGAGCTACGTCATGTAGAAATAGTACCTAATGCAATAAATTAAACTGCAGTAACTGTTTGATTACGTTACATTTGATCATAAGAAAAACGCTTTCGTACCTTAATACCAATGAGGAGTAGAGTAGCAATAGCGAACGTCTGGTCTTCAAGTCATTAAGCGCTGCTACGATGGTTCAAATGGCTCTGAGCACTATGGGACTTAACTTCTGAGGTCATCAGTCCCCTAGAACTTACAACTACTTAAACCTAACTAACCTAAGGACATCACACACACCCATGCCCGAGGCAGGATCCGAACCTGCGACCGTAGCGGTCGCGCGGTTCCAGACAGTAGCGCCTAGAACCGCACGGCCACTCCTGGCGGCGCTGCTACGATGGCTAGCCGGTGTCTGCTCCCCACGAAGTGCAGTCAACACAGAAAAATTTAAAGTGGATAATCTTAGACGATGCGCACGCGTAACCATACTTTCCTTAACGCGGCCATACCCGTAACTGCGATCTAAACAAGGATGCATGCCCAAGCATATACAAATTCCTGGCGCCTCCACACGTTCAAGCACGCTCGTACAAGCATAGTTCTTTTGTGAGCTCAGACGACGACCCATCGGTTGTGGCGGCCATTTTGCTTAGATTATGCAAAACCAGAATAGGAAATTTGACATGTGGTGTGAAGAGTGGTTACAGGAACGAAAATATTGTTGCCATACTCAAACTGTCACACACTACTGCTATTTTTCTTATATTGTTGTCTGTATAATGATGTATACATTGAATTATCCTACATTAAGTACCACCTTTGTTCGAAATGTAATATAACAAGACCAAATGAAAATCAAATCAAATCTCTGACGAATGCACACTCACCCCAGTTCTTCGTACACACGGTCAAACAGGCACATTCTTTAACACTTGAACAAGCATGCAAAATAAAAATTCGATCAAGGATCAAGCTGCTTGTATGGTCCTAATGCTAGAGCAAATTTATCCTCCACATGGTCAAGCATGTTCCCACGATCATGCTTGTGCACGTGTGCATGTCAAGAGTGGCCACCTTCATGTGATTACTTCCTCCCTCTCGTAAGATACTGGTTCAGAATGTCTGACGGTACATGAAGAAAAAAAAAAAAAATAGAAGAGTATATCGTGTGACCAATACTCTGAAAGTTGGTAAATAGACACTCAAGCGAAAATGTAAGGAGCCCTCTTGTACGTAAGAGCGTTTTAATTCCATTGTTTGCGTTATTAAATTTCTTCCGGGTTGAGGTACTCGGAGTTATGTAGTACAAAAATCTGACTACTTCAGCAGGCCACCCACTGTACGCGATTTAGGCGTCGCAGAAGAAAAACGTGGAAGCAACCTTTCCTTGCGGTTTCGCAAGGTGTCGCTTATAGTAGGCTCGCGAGGTACCCGTAATACTCTTAGCGGTAATGAACTGTAAGAGATGTAATTAGAAGCCGGTGGCAAGAAACCAGCCAGCCCTACTGAGGTGAGGTGTAACTAGCGCCGTTTTCGCGTAACAGCGTCTGCCATTGGTCGGCGTCGCGCACTCTTGGTCCTAGCGAGCGAGGAAACGCCCGCAATTACTGCCGCTGCGCGGCGCACGCTACGGCTCAGGAATGTGTCCTCAGACGGACAGAGCCCAGGCGCCATTAGTTACTCAAATTGCCGCGGCGATTATTGAGTTTAATTATTTCCGAACGGACCTGAATAACCTGTCCCGCGACCTGCCGAGGCAATTCTAATGAGCATAAATTAATCCCACTTCTAATTGTCGTCCGCCCTTGTGGCGGCAGGCGTCGTAGCGACACTGAGCTCCGATGGTGCCAAGAAATATGGCGTGACGCTGCCGGCCGCGAGGTGAAGGTCTCGCCCGATTCCGCTGCCTCGTTCGCTTTTGAAACGCTTCTAGAGTGGCCAAGGCGGCATTGATCATCTGCTTTATTCATAATTCGACGCTGAGCGATGTTCAAACGGTACGAAAGTAGCACGTATTCATATTAACGACTAGTCTAGCGGCGCCGAAATGTCGCACTCACATCCATGATGAATCAGAATGAAGGTACACTTTTGGTCATTGAAATTTTAACACCAGAAGGATGCCAAGTAACGTAATTGTTCTTATTATGCTTATGCAGTGCAGTGGGAAAAATGCATAATTAAATGTGTCGGTCATTTGGAGATGTACAGGAATTGAAATTTCGTACACAGAGCTGCCATCTCTAGCATCGGAAATGGATCTCCCTAAGTCAGTTGGACCCTGAATGGAACTGAGCTAGTCAGCAGATACGGGTCCGTCATTCCATGATGATTCAACTCTGTTGAAGAGTTCATCAACCGTAGTGGGTGGCGAACGTTAGCGTACCAGTCACTCGACAATCTATAACCAGATTATAACACTAATCTGGTATATTTATAGTACAGTGACATACGTTACAGTAATGGCACACAATCGTCACAGTTTTTGCAACCCAAATAATGTTATCTCTTTACAGTATTAACTGAGCGTGACTTTGCGTCTAATGTAGTATAGTCATTGGACTACAGATATCATTTCCTGACATAGCAAACAATACGGGAAAAACTACACTAACAACGGGATTCCTAAGGAAATAGTAAAAGTAAGTGGCAAGACAAACACAAAAGGTCACACAGCACAAAACGAACAAATGGTTTCAGAAACAAATATTAATAATTTCTAAGCTTCAGATACGAAATATGAGCTCTTACTGTTAGTTCTCTCTACTTTCAGAACACAAAAAAGACACGAAGGAGAACACACTGCCGGCCGCGGTGGCCGAGCGGTTCTAGGCGCTTCAGTCCGAAACCGCGCGACTGCTACGGTCGCAGGTTCGAATCCTGCCTCGGGCATGGATGTGTGTGATGTCCTTACGTTAGTTAGGTTTAAGTGGTTCTAAGTTCTAGGGGACTGATGACCTCAGATGTTAAGTCCCATAGTGCTCAGAGCCATTTGAACCATTTTTTAGGACACACTAACAACATCAATAGTCCGCACTCACCTTGCATCTGTGTACTGATGAGCATGAATAAAACTATAAACATTGTTACCATAATGTGTAATAACAGGCAATTTAAATAACCTTTATGTTCTTTAACAGTCATCAACTAGCTAGTGACCAAAACAGTTTTTAGCATACAAGGAAACAGAACCTGTTATGAGGTACTGCTGCACTTCAACCGAACTTTTATTATACACAGATACATAGGGTGTAACCTGACCAAAGTTAATTAATTATCTAACCACACAATAACTGACATAAAGGAGCCCAGAATCTGTTGTTATAATAATGTGCACAATGTGTAAAGTGTGCAGACACTGAAAATGTTGTGCTCTATTACACAATCTTCGACACGTGTTTTACTATGAACCAACTTGTAAAATATAGAAACATCACTCTGTACTAAAAGTCCATCAAGTACAAACCTGCATAATCCCTAGAACACGAGGGAGACTCTTAAATTGGTGTGGTACAAAACCCACTTTACCAAACACTTTTCAGGCCCAAACTTGCATAGCAAATAAAATGCTCTTGCGTACAAAACTTACGGACGAAAGTACCTTTCGCTTGATGTGTTAGTGTCAAGTAACATAGCCCTATGAAACTTGGACCATACGTAGAATGAACTAGTACAGTACAGCACAGAAGGTAACTGAAAGAAATACACGATGAGACAAGGAGAAATACAATAATTACACTGAAGTCACCGTTATTTATAATGACCGCTTGGGTATTACAAAAGGCAGGACAGGGTTCGTAAGAGCGTGTGTGATCACCACGGACGACAATGCACGTTCTGCAATGTGTTCCCACTCTGACCACAAGTTGATAAGGAGTTTTTATGATAGGGCCTCCATTTCTCCATCAGCGACGCTGACAACTGCTGGACGATCGTTGGTGCATTAGACGTGTTGCGATAAGGCTTCCCCAATGTATCCCACACGTGCTCGACAGGATCTAAGTGAGGGGATCGGGCGAGCCGGAAAAAAATAAAATGTTTCAAATGGCTCTGAGCACTATGGGACTTAACTTCTGAGGTCATCAGTCCCCTAGAACTTAGAACTACTTAAACCTAACTAACCTAAGGACATCACACACATCCATGCCCGATGCAGGATTCGAACCTGCGACAGTAGCGGTCGCGCGGTTCCAGACTGTAGCGCCTAGAACCACTCGGCCACTTAACTGCTGGTGGCCTCTATGAGTTTAAAGTTACGCTGTTTGGAATGTGTGACAACCTGCTTGGATATCTTAAATGGACGACGTTTATTTGCTATCTGGATGCCACTGTAGTTTATCGAAGACATGTGAAGAAGATCTAAGCTGCCTGACAACTGTGTTTAAGTGTGCTGAGACAGCAATCCTCAGCCTGAATCTGTAAAACTACCTCTTCACCAGCTAAGAAATAAAAATCTTGGAGTATCTAGTGAATGGCGATGGAGTTTGTGCCGATCCATAGAAAATGAGAGCAGTCACACGTTTTCGAAGTCCTCGGCACATTCGTGATGTGTGAATTTTTCACAGAGTATGATCGTACCAGCTGGACTTGTGCACCAAGGTACGACCCATGCAAGAACTACTGCAGGGAGACTCCAAATTTTTCTGGAACCAAGTGCAAGAAAGATCTTTCATTGTTCTTAAGGAGGCGCAAACGTCCTCTCCAGTCGTAGCATTGTGTGACGAGAATGCCGAGACAAAATTTCACCCAATGCTAGCGGCTATGGGATAGGTGTAGTTCTTAGGCAAATGTGCTGAAAATGTGATAGCTTATGCTTAGAGTACTCTACAAGTCTTAGATGAATTACTCTACGACCGAGCAAGAGAGCCTTGTAGTTATCTGGGCTGTCAATAAGTTCTGGATGTTTGTTTGGTAGACCATTTACTGTTGTGATGGACCACCATTCTGTATGCTGGCAGACTAGACTGAAGGATCCGTCGGGTCGATTAGTGAGAGGGGCTCTGATGCTTCGGCAGTACGACGCCATAGTGTTATACAAAAGCGGACGCAAACGTAAGGATACCGACTTCCTTTCAAGGAAAGGGCGGAAAACAGCAGTGTGCATAAAATCTCAATCGTAGCTGCATTAAATGACATTGCTGCTTAACAGAGGGAAGATCAGACACTGCCAAACACGATAGAAGCCTTGAAGAAAGAGGTTTTTTATTTATTTTTTGTTTATTTATTGTTCAGCGGGACCAGATTAAGGAGTAGTCTCCATGGTCATGGAACGAGTCAATACATGAAATTATAACACGATAGTGGAAAGAGATAAAATGAAATATAAGAAACATATTCAGGCGACAATTCGTAAGTTTAAATAAAGAAAATCAACAATGTAACACTGAAATTTGCTTAATTTTTCAGCTTTTCCAGGAGCTCCTCGACAGAATAGAAGGAGTGAGCCATGAGGAAACTCTTCAGTTTAGACTTAAAAGCGTTTGGGCTACTGCTAAGATTTTTGAGTTCTTGTGGTAGCTTATTGAAAATGGATGCAGCAGAATACTGCACTCCTTTCTGCACAAGAGTCAAGGAAGTGCATTCCACATGCAGATTTGATTTCTGCCTAGTATTAACTGAGTGAAAGCTGCTAACTCTTTGGAATAAGCTAATATTACTAACAACAAACGACATTAAAGAAAATATATACTGTGAGGGCAATGTCAGAATTCCCAGACTATTGAATAGGGGTCGACAAGAGGTTCTCGAACTTACACCACACATAGCTCGAACAGCCCGTTTTAAAATACCCTTTTTGAACCAGAAGAATTACCCCAAAAAATAATACCATATGACATAAGCGTATGAAAATTTGCGAAGTAGACTACTTTTCGTGTTGAACTGTCACTTATTTCAGATACTGTTCTAATGGTAAATAAAGCAGCATTTAGTTTCTGAACAAGACCCTGAACATGGGCTTTCCACAACAGCTTACTATCTATCCGAACGCCTAGGAACTTGAACTGATCCGTCTCGCTTATAATATGCCCATTCTGTCTGATCAAAATATCGGTTCTTGTTGAATTGTGAGTTAGAAAATGTAAAAACTGAGTCTTACTGTGATTTATCATCAAATTATTTTCCACAAGCCACGAATTTATTTCATGGACTACATTATTTGATACTGTTTCAATATTACACACAAGATCCTTCACTACCAAGCTGGTGCCATCAGCAAACAGAAATATTTTTGAATCACCTGTAATAGTAGGAGGCATATCATTTATATAAATAAGAAACAGCAGTGGCCCCAGCACCGACCCTTGGGGAATGCCCCACTTAACAGTGCCCCATTGGGACTGAACATCACTACCACTCTCAATATTGCGGAGAATTACCTTCTGCTTTCTGTTCTTGCGAACCAATTGTAAGCTACTCCCCTTACTCCATAATGGTCCAACTTCTGCAGTAATATTTTGAGGTCAATACAGTCAAAAGCCTTCGTTAAATCAAAGAAAACACCTAACGTTCGCAGCCTTTTATTTAATCCGTCCAAAATCTCACAGAGAAAAGAGAATATAGCATTTTCAGTTGTTAAGCCATTTCTAAAACCAAACTGTACATTTGACAGCAAATTATGTAAATTTTAATGCTCCAGTAACCTTGTATATACAACCTTCTCGATAACTTTAGCAAACACCGATGGCATAGAAATAGGTCTATAATTGTCAAAATTATCCCTGTCTCCCTTTTTATAAAGTGGCTTCACTACCGAGTACTTTAATCGGTCAGGAAACCGACCACTCCTAAAGGAAAAGTTACAGATATGGCTAAGTACTGGGCTAACATACATAGAACAATACTTCAGTATTCTGCTAGATACTCCGTCATATCCATGAGAGTTCTTGGTCTTTAGTGATTTAATTATTAACTCACTCTCCCTCTTAATCAGTATCATGGAGGAGCATTTCAGGTAACAGTCTCGGAACACTTTTTCCTACGAGCGCTATATGATTCCCTGTTGCGACTAGGTTTCTATTTAGTTCACCTGCTATATTCAGAAAATGATTATTAAATACTGCACATATATGTGACTGATCAGTAACACGGCCATTCCCACTACGCGCTGATTCTATATCCTCGACCTGTTTCTGCAGACCAGCCACTTCCTTTACGACTGATTTTTAATTTTATCCTGAGACTTAGCTATTCTATCTGCATACCACATACTTTTTGCCTTCATAATAACTTTTTTAAGCACCTTATAATACTGTTTGTAATGGGCTGCTGCATTTAGATTGTGACTGTTTCTAATGTTTTGATATAATTGCCACTTTGTTCTACAAGATATTCTTAACCCTTTAGTCAGCCACCCAGGCTGCCTGTTTGTGCTAGTACCCTGTTTTGAACGTTCTAACGGAAAGCAACTTTCAAAGAGCACGCGAAAAGTCTTGAGGAAAGCATTATATTTATCGTCTACTGTATCAGCACTATAAACATCTTGCCACTTTTGTTTCTTGATAAGGTTTACAAAGGTCTCTACAGCAACTGGATCAACTTTCCTAAAACGTTGATAACTATATTTAACATGTGTTGCAGCACAAA
Organism: Schistocerca cancellata; assembly: GCF_023864275.1. NCBI lineage: Eukaryota > Metazoa > Arthropoda > Insecta > Orthoptera > Acrididae > Schistocerca > Schistocerca cancellata. Next base: position 497,898,445 of record NC_064626.1, on the reverse strand, counting down.
AATCTTTTAGAGTTAAAATTTATGCATCATGATCTGAAAGGCCATTCACCTTTTTGCTAACAGAATGCCCTTCTAGTAATGAGGAATGAACAAAAATATTGTCTATGGTTTTCTACTGTTCCCTTGCACTCTCGTTGGAAAGAATACTGTTTGCATAAGATTATATGAAATAAGGAGGTCTACCAGCATCCTTTTCTTTGCACAATCACTTATACAATTAATATTGAAGGCACCACATATAACTAACTTTTTGTATTTCCTATAAAGTGAACCAAGAACTTCCTCTAGCTTTAGCAAAAATGTTGTGAAATCGGAGTCTGGGAATCTATAAATAACAACAGTAAGAAGTTTAGCTCCACTAAATTTAACCACACCTGCACAACATTCAAACAGCTTTTCAGTGCAGTACTTTGAAACATCAATTGACCCAAATGGGATACCGTTTTTCACATACATGGCTACTCAACCAAACTGCAAAGAGCTCCTAGAAAAGCTGCCAGCCACCCTGTATACTGGTAAAGGAAGCCTCTGAATGATCTCCTTATTTAAGAAGTGTTCAGATATACCAATAATTTCAGAGTCAACATCTATAAGCAGTTCACTAACTTTATCTCTAATACCTTGTATATTTTGATGAAATATACTAATTCCCTCATTAATCGGATACCTAAGCTTTGTCGAAAGTGGTTTCTTTGTTAGAGAGACTTCTCTTAAGCAGGAATACCTATCAGCTGACTTCAATCTAAAAAAGGTGCAGCTCTAACACCCACTACTGCAGGAATTTTCCCATGAGTGATCCCACCACCCCCACCTATGCTGTCACCTATAAGCTTTGCCAACCTCCCCTTTCCATACCTGTTGAGGTGCAGGCCATGTCTAGTGAAACCCGTCCTGCTGATAGACTCCACCGACACCACTGAAATGTGACTTATGCCTTCTGTCATTAGCGCACCCCTAATCTCATGTTATTACGCCTGGCGGCTGTATTAAGATGAGGCCCATCGTGACGCTGAAACAGTTCCACGAAATGCACATTCGTGTTGCCAGTCTGAGTGGCTATCTTTTACAGTTCACCATCTATGTCATACTCCCCATCCCTGTCAATACTGTTACCAGCCCCACCCACAATCACTACCTGATCCTCTTTAGTAAAATCCCTACATAACCCCCCTATGTTAACAGTCACCTGAGACAATCCTGCGTTAGGCTTCACAATGCTGGTGACCGGGTACTCACTCCCCAACACTTCCTGCAACTGCTGGCCTACACCTCTACCATGAGAACTACCTAACAGCAGAACCTTCTTCTTTCTCTTAAACTTTGCAACTGTCCTAGCCACCGTAACTGCTGAGGTCTGCTGCATACTTCCTATATCTACAGCTACTAGAGATTCCTCTCCACTAGACTCTGACAGTTGGTCATATCTATTGCAAACACCAATATTAAACTATCTGAAAATCTCCATCTTCTAGCAGATCTCTTGCAACAGCCAGCTCCCATTTCCCAACCCCCTTCTCCCTCCTCATCCTGTCTAGCTCCTCCTGTGCGTTTTTCAACTGCACCTGAAGGGCACAGATCTTACTCTCCTGGTCCTCTATCAACTTACTCTTGCTACACAACCTGCAGTTCCAGGAGAGGATCTCATCAGAATCCCCACTGGCTTCCCCACTGCATTCCCCCCAGTGAAAATACTTCGAACAAGTCTCACACCGCAATCCACTACTCAAGAACCTACGGGAAAGACCACACTTTTCACTCATGGTAAAATTTTACAGTTATTGAAACAAGAAAACAATTTTATCTAAGTTCCGCTACTACAATAAGAAGATGTTAAAAGCTGACTACAATAATCACAAACTTGCTCTACAAGGGAAGTAACTACTATTATTGACAGTATTAATCAACAAGAAATGAAAATATAACAAAAGACTAACACAGAGAGAAAATCAAACGTCTAATGACACAGTAATGTAACTGAAAGCAGTTCCCAAAATTTTTTCTGAAATTATTTCACCAGAAAACACCAGGAACACCGGTTGAAGACTACAAAGTTCCTAAATAAACCACTACACACAAACAGTTCATTAGTACTTAGCTTTCGATGCGCCGCTACAGCTGCAACTGGTCAGCGCTGAGTGTAAACACGGGTAAGAGGTTAAGTTGCTCGATACGAAACACAAATATCACGACACAACACAAGAAAGGCAGAGGTGAATGAAGAAACCACTAATAAGTCACTTATATAGGAAATATTATCACAAAAACCGTTAAAATATATATCTGAAACCTAAAACTATATGAAAACTTAGAGAGCGATCTCACACGCAGTCACGCGCTTATGACGTCACACCAAAGCAGAATTCTACTTAATTAATGGAGCGTGGAATAAGAGGAACTGTGATCCAAGGGGGCGAATGTGGGTGCTCGTCGTCGGGAAGCTCATCTACAGCCAGCTGTCCTGAACTATTTCCACAACGCTCCAACGTCTGGTCATTTGGGATTCATGAAGAGTCTAGACAGAATCAGTAGCAGGTATCATTGGCCAGGTCTCAACTGATCCGTTAGACACTGTGTGAGCCAACGGCGGAATCATGTGCCGCAATTGCCTCTTGCGCATCTGGAACTAGTCCCACCTGCAACAGCGCCATTCCACCTGTATTGGAATCGACCTCTTCGAGAAGTTCCCGAAGTCAACTAACGGTAACTGATGGACAGTAGTCTGCATTGACTACCACACCCATTATTCTATCACCAAAGCTACGCCGACTGCCGAAGCTCTGAAAATGGCCAAGTTTCTTGTAGAAAATGTCATTTTGAAGCACAGAGCACCCCGTGTGATGATCTCTGTTTGTGGAAAAGTTTCCAGTCGAGAGTCGAGAGGTAACGTCACGTCGCTATATCACCTACAGGGTAACATCTGTTTACCATCCACAGATGAATGGCCTCTCAAAGCGTTTTAAAAGGACGTTGGTGGATATGCTCTCGATGTACGTTGATATCTAACAGATGACTGATGCAATTTTGCCCATCGTAACACTCGCATACAAAACAACGAAAGGCTTCATACGGATTTTTCTGCTCCGTGGTCAACCGACGATACTCAGCGTGACTACGTGAAACACACCATCAGCAGGCTTGCATACAGTCACTTAGCCCAGAGAGCGCTGTAATGTAAAGCACAGGCCAGTCGGATACAGCCCAGGACACTTGGTATGGATTTTTATGCTAGTATGGAAAGTGAGACTATCTGAAAAGTGTTACTCCAGCAGTTATATGTTGCTTAGCATTTGTCATGTCTAGAAGGTTCTAGAAATATCTTAAGCTGGTAATATTTGTACGAAGTACGAGGGTAATTCAATAATAAATGCAACATTGATTATTCTCGGCCAGTTTCGGTTGAAAAACTGCGGAATTTGTTGTGGGACATCGTAGAATATCCCCGCTTCAGCCCGTATGGTTTCATAAAGTTCCGATAGGTGGTGGAACTAAACGTATCCTTCAAAATGGCGTCTGTAAGGGACGTGGGTCCCAAGCAGAGAGCTACCATTGAGTTTCTTTTGGCGGGAACCAAAGCATTACAGATATTCATGGGCGCTTGCAGAATGCCTACGGAGAAGTGGCAGTGAAGAAAAGAACAGTGCGTCGTTGGTCGAGGCGCCTGTCATCGCAACAACATAGCGCAAACCAGTCCGATCTTCCGCGTACCGGCCGGTCTCTCGCTGCTGTAACGCCTACAATGTTGGAGTACGCAGACACTCTCATTCGAGCCGATCTCGAAACACAATCAAAAACCTCTCTGCTCAACTGGACGATTACAGAAGACCATAAAGAACAACGGAGGACAATCTAAGCGGAATTGCTTGCGCGTCACGAGGCTGATCATCACATTTTTTTGTCGGACATTGTCAGAGGCGATGAAACATGAATTCTTCACTTCGAACTGGAAGAAAAATGGCAACCCGTGGAGTGGCAACACAACACCTCCCTTCCGAAGAGAAAGTTTAAAGACGTACTCAGCCGGCGAATTCATGGCGACGGTCTTCTGAGACTCTGAAGGGGTTATTCTGTTTGATGTCCTCCCACCTGATGCAACGATCAACTCTGAAGTGTACTCTGCTTCCCTCAGAAAACTGCAGAAACGACTTGAGTCTGTTCTTCGCCAAAAAAATGCATGGAACTTCTCCTTCTCCATGACAACGCAAGACCTCATACTCGAAAGGAGCTGACAAAACGTCAATGGACCGTTCTTCCTCGTCCACCCAGCAACCCCTATCTCGCATCTTTCGACTTCCACCTGTTTGACCCAATGAAGGATGCACTTCGCGGGAAGCAGTACTTAGGTGATGAGAAGGTTATTGGTGTAGCAATACGGCTCCGACGTCGACCAGCAGAGTGGTACCAAGCGCGCATAAAGACCCTTCCAGTTAGGTGGCGAAAGGTCGTCGCATTGTAAGGTCGTCGTACTGAATGGGGAGGATGTTAAAAAATAGGATTTTGTAGGCAAAAGCTTGGATAATAACGTGGTGTATTGGATCCTAAATAACATCAACATGCTTTCAGACAAAAATGTGTTGCATTACTTACTGAACGACCTTCGTATAAATACTAGCATTCAGAAATATTCGATATTTGTATACTACTGGCCATTAAAATTGCTACACCAAGAAGAAACGCAGATGATAAACGGGTATTTATTGGGCAAATATATTATACTAGAACCGACATGTGACTGCACTTTCACGCAATTTGGGTACATAGATCCTGAGAAATCAGTACCCGGAACAACCACCTCTCGCCGTAATAACGGCCTTGATACGCCTGGGCATTGAGTCAGAGCTTGGAAGGCGTGTACAGGTACAGTTGCCCATGCAGCTTCAACACGATACCACAGTTCATCAAGAGTAGTGGCTGGCGTATTGTGACGAGCCAGTTACACGGCCACCATTGACCAGACGTTTTCAGTTGGTGACAGATCTGGAGAATGTGCTGGCCAGGACAGCAGCTGAACATTTTCTGTATCCAGAAAGTCCCGTACAGGACCTGCAGCATGCGGTCGTGCATTATCCTGCTGAAATGTAGGGCTTCGCAGGGATCGAATGAAGGGTAGAGCCACGGGTCGTAACACATCTGAAATGTAACGTCCACTGTTCAGAGTGCCGTCAGTGCGAACAAGAGGTGACCGAGGAGTGTAACCAATGGCACTCCATACCATCACCCCGGGTGATACGCCAGTATGGCGATGACGAATACACGCTTCCAATGTGCGTTCACCGCAATGTCGCCAAACACGGATGCGACGATGATGATGCTGTAAACAGAACCTGGATTCATCAGAAAAAATGACGTTTTGCCATTCGTGCACCCAGGTTCGTCGTTGAGTACACCATCACAGGCGCTCCTGTCTGCGATGCAGCGTCAAGGGTAACCATAGCCATAGTCTCCGAGCTGATAGTCCATGCTGCTGAAAACGTCGTCGAACTGTTCGTGCAGATGGTTGTTGTCTTGCAAACGTCCCCGCCTGTTGACTTAGGGATCGAGACGTGGGTGCACGATCCGTTACAGCCATGTGGATAAGATGCCTGTCATCTCGACTGCTAGTGATACGAGGCCGTTGGGATCCAGCACGGCGTTTCGTATTACTCTCCTGAACCCACCGATTCCATATTCTGCTAACAGTGATTGGATCTCGAGCAACGCGAGCAGCAATGTCACGATACGATAAACTGCAATCACGATAGGCTGCAATCCGACCTTTATCAAGTTCGGAAACGTGATGGTACGCATTTCTCCTCCTTACACGAGGCATCACAACAACGTTTCACCAGACAACGCCGGTCAACTGCTGTTTGTGTATGAGAAATTGGTTGGAAACTTTCCTCATGTCTGCACGTTGAAGGTGTCGCCACCGGCGTCAACCTTGTGTGAATGTTCTGAAAAGCTAATCATTTGCATATCACAGCATCTTCTTCCTGTCAGTTAAATTTCGCGTCTGTAGCACGTCATCTTCGTGGTGTAGCAATTTTAATGGCCTGCAGTGTATAAACAGCTGCACTCTCCGTCCAGAAGATCATCAATTGTGTCTGGCTGTACGCTGGTGTTCGTAAGAAAAGTGTGTTCAGCGATAAGTGTTGTATTTGACGTATGATCCTGCTTTCGGATTTGGTATTTAGTGTGGTTACGACGTGAAAGTATTGTTTCCATCCTTACGAAAAGTCGTGCCGCTGTGGGAAAAAATCATCCGCTATTTCGTGATTCGCTAATTGCACGCCACACTCTTGATGTAACAGGTGAGGACTTTTATTACTGCACCGTGGATTGCTCTCAGTGTTCACATACCCGATAAATACAGCCAATCATGATCGGAAATAAAGACTATGCTACCAGCAAACCCTATATCGTACACTTCGAACAGTAGTAGCAGAAACGGTTAGTCATTGCACTATGGTTACTTTGTAAAGGGCTGGTGTGAATATGTGCACATGTTTGAGAGCAAACGGTACTGATACACTAATATGATTTGCGGAAGCTCGCAAAAGTACTTCGGACATCTTCCCACGGCCGCTCCTAATGCGTCTAGTTTATTCTCGGTTACATACACGTCTAGTTCATTCTCGGTTACATATACTATCTGTCACTGGCCTGCGGTGATGCCAGTGAGCCTATGGGGGTACTGTATCCCTCACAACGCAGGATACATCGCTTGTTCGGTTGTACGAGAAACATCCTGTACTTGTGTGTACATGTCTGCTAATGAAATTCGTCGTAAGTGAATCGACACAGTTTGAGAATAATAGAAACACCCGTGCCTATTACATTACAAGGAAAAGATGACTTCATTAATCATCACCAAAGATGTCACTGGCGCAAAAAGATGCTCAGTATGCAGGAATAAAAATATTTGATCGTTTACCTGTATTTAATGTCTGCCTATTAAATTTTAAATCCAGTCTGAAATAATTTGTTCTGGACAGCTCCTTCTTCTATGTAGACTAACTTCCATTGATATGTTTGTAGAATACTGTTATTTAGGAGTATGTAAAATCGTCAGCATGTAGCAACGCTTATAAATAAATCATCTGATCAAAAGCATCGCGATAGCTGTTAGTGGACATTAATACAGGGTGTGTTCATCCTACGCGTTTGTGTCTATCTGAACTCTGCTAGACACTTTCAAAGAGGTGCCTGAATGTCTGTGGAAGAATGGCAGCACATTCTTCAAAAGGGCAAACCAGAGAAGTTAGCGATGTTGATCGCTGGAGTCCGAAACGAAGTCGAAGCTTTAACTTATCTCAAACGCAATCTATTGGTTTCAGATCGGGACTCTGGGCATACCAGTCCATTTAATGAGTGGCACTGTCCACAAAATATTGCCTCACAGATGCTGTTTTATGAGAGGCTGAATTGTATCGTGCTGATACGTACAAACGCCGTCCCCGATCAGTTTCTCTACGTAATACACAATACTATGAAATGCGTTCACCTTCTTCCGTACTTAGCTTCTACTTAAACTAATCACGAAAAACACCACCCATACAGTAACACTGCCTCATCCGTAACTTAACTGTTGCGATTACACATGATGCCATTTAATGCTCTCCAGGAATTTGCTAAGCCCAAACCCTTCTATCGGACTGCCACAGGATGCAGAGTGATTCGTAACTTCAAATCACTATTTTACAGTCAACCACTGTCCAGAGTCGTCGTTCTTTACACCACTTCAGACGTCCCTTAGCACCGGCTACAGGAATGAGGGTCATATGAGGAGGCACTCGACTGCTGACACCATTCTTTATAACTCTCTACTGCGGGATTTCTAAACAACAAAATGATGAGGTGATGGTGGCCCTCAACTACGTACCCTCCGACTCAGAGTTGCAATATTAAAAGTTTTGGCTGGTTTCGTTGTCTAAGGGCTGGTATACGTAGTTGCCGCATTATAGGCCAAATACTGCTGAGTCTACAGTATACGATAAGAATACACACGTGAATCGAATGGTCAAAGGTTTCTATCACTCGGAAATTGCGAATTATGAATGTAACACATAAATTTATAAATGAAAGATTGCAATTAAATAAAATCTGCAGGTACTAGCTTAACGACTTTAAATGATGAGTACGACAGTAGAAGTACTTCTGAGAATGCCGTGTATTTCTCTAAAGCACTTATTGGTGTCTATGGTCCAGCAATATAAGTTGAATAAGAGGGAAACAATAGATTCTTACAGCACATAATTAGTTATGAATAACAACACAGCTCGCGAGATATTCACTTCTAAACGCACACTACGTCTTCACTGTAGAAGCCACAGAAATCTACCAATGCACAAGTCGTCACCCCATAGTATTTATATCTCTCGCGACGACGCGCAAACCGCTCCACTCTCTCCCAGTCTCCCGCGACTGTGCGTCCGTTGCGCGTCCAGCACTCACTCCCAAATCCTGTGCCGTACTCTCCAGCACTCGAACTCGCATCCATCCAGTCTCCCCATTCACGAGCGCTGTGATTGGCTACAGCGCTCGCGCCATGTCTTCATGCCAACGCATCCACACAAGCCTAAATCGAAGTACTGGATTTACTTTTAAATAAGTTGAAATTATATAAATATACCTACGGCTGGACCATAAACACGCTCTAACACATATTATTAGTTACATAAACAAATTAAATAAACATATATCAAATGAATAGAACAAAAGATAGGCCAGTAGCCTAATGTCTCTGTGCTTTCTATAACACAGTAACTGTTTAACCAATTTCTTCATGAATAGTATATATCGGATATAAACAAATACATAGATGAATAAATATATTTATAAGCACGCTGCTACCGTTTTTTCGTGTAACTGTGGAGTTCTTACAGCCTCACGCCATCGATAGTAATCGGCCACTTTGACCTCCAATAACTCATGTACTATTCAAGTTACGTGCCTGTAATTTATACCAATATAGGTTTACAATTTAGGTTTCGTTGCTGGGTGTTACTTGTATAATTTATCGTCAGATATATTTAAGTGTCAGGATGTCTTTTCTGAAAGTATTTGTATGGAGTGTAGCCATGTATGGAAGTGAAACGTGGACGATAAATAGTTTAGACAAGAAGAGAATAGAAGCTTTCGAAATGTGGTGCTACAGAAGAATGGTGAAGATTAGATGGGTAGATCACACAACTAATGAGGAGGCATTGAATAGAATTGGGGAGAAGAGAAATTTGTGGCACAACTTGACTGGAAGAAGGGATCGGTTGGTAGGACATATTCTGAGGCATCAAGGGTTCACCAAATTAGTATTGGAGGGCAGCGCGGAGGGTAAAAATCGTAGAGGGAGACCAAGAGATGAATACACTAAACAGATTCAGAAGGATATAGGTTGCAGTAGGTACTAGGAGATGAAGAAGCTTGCACAGGATAGAGTAGCATGGAGAGCTGCATCAAACTAGTCTCTGGACTGAAGACCACAACAACAACAACTAAACTTTAAACTAATAAATATATTGAAAATCTGATTACACCATCAGAATCGTCGTGCAAATAATAGTAATGTACATGTTTCTTTTTGAGGTATCATGATTCATCTGTCTACTATTAATTTCTATACGATCTGTGAAATGTCTGCCATTAAGGTTTCACAAAGTCCGCCATCTTTGGCCTCCCGGCGCACAGCGTCACCAAGGAATTCCCAGCCACGTGCTCGATGGACCACGTGGTCCGGCCGTTGTGAGGCACCACGTGGATACTAACGAGCTCGGCCCTACCGCGCGGCCCGAGCGGTGACCGCCAACTCTGAACTTAGAATCTTTCCAGGGCGCAGCAACTTGCCCGTTACTTCACACTACTCACAGTCGTTTTCCTAGCTGGACTGCTGGCAGCACTTTAGAATTCACGAATGGTTCCCTCCGCTGATTTCATGCGATTTCTTACAGCTACCATCCTAAAATCTCGACGGTCCCTGCCTGTCTGTACGGGAGACTGCCTGGTTGTGGTTTAGCTGGAGTTCCCACATTACAATCACATCACCAACAGTCGACTTTGGCAGCTTCAGAAGGTTGGAACGTCCCTGGTGGATCTGTTACTCTGATGACATCCAATGACTAGTCCACGTTCTAAGTCACTCAGCTCTGCCTTCCGACGCTTTCTGCTATTACTGCTTCCTTATTGACAACACAGTACGTCACGCATCCTTTTATACTGGTCTCTCGAGACACCTAACGGTCAATTCCGCATTACATAAGAATGTTCGGATACTTTTGATCAGATAGTGCTGTATATGCAGCTTGTAAACCGACTAGTTCCAATTCGTTTTTCCGAAAACCATGAAAATTGTCGAAGGACGGTGGCAGGTATTAGCGTGCTAATTTAAGCTAGTGTGGATGTGATACGTACACTGTCAGAAATCTTTTGTCTGGTTGTGTGATTTTCTTTCCTTTGTGCGATACGTCTCTCTAAACTCCGTCCGAACAGGCCTGGGAACGCCCAACGGTACCAACCGGCCGCCGTGTCATCCTGAGTCCACAGGCGTCACTGGATGCGGATATGTAGGGGCATGTTGTCAGCACACCTCTCTCCCGGCTGTATGTCAGTTTCCGAGACCGGAGCCGCTTCTTCTCAATCAAGTAGCTCCTCAGTTTGGCTCACAAGGGCTGAGTGCACCCCGCTAGCCAAAAGCGCTCGGCAGACCGGATGGTCACCCATCCAAGCGCTAGCCTAGCCCGACAGCGCTTAACTTCGGTGATCTGACGGGAACCGGTGTTATCACTGCGGCAAAGCCGTTGGCTTGCGTGCTATATCACTGCGTTTAAATAAAAGAATCAAACGTCAACGCGATTAACTTCTTTTTGTTTTGGATACATCTTCATTTCTCTGTAATGACATCACTGAATTTCTCTCTATGGACATAATTCTGAACAAATATTACCTCTGATTTCTGGAGCTAGCCTCAGGTTTCAGGTAGTGAAGAACTTTTCCTTTCGTGAACACATCCCTCGATTGTTAATTTTGCTCACCAAAGATGCAAAGAAACAGTGCAAAATATCGCAAGTAGAACTGTTGAGACTGATACAGAATTCCGTGGCATTATTTGAGACGAAGCTAGGCTGTCACAACATAACTCATAGAACGGGTACGACAAAATTAAAAATTGAATAATAACTGAGACTCACATGAACAAACAAATAACATACTTCAGCAAAAGTGACAAATTGGACAATGTCGCGCACTGGACCAAAAATCTTGTGACAACGAAATCTGTCATATTATATCTGAAAATGTGATGGAAGCATAATGCAAATGGAACCTTCACAACAGGGCATCTTTCTGCACAATGGTTACGGAAGTGATCTTCTAGTGCAAAGTTTTTATCTTTTTAATATCCACTGAGTGAGTAATGTATTGATGGTTACATGAACTATTCAAGAGCCGCATTTAGTTCCTTGACACTATTGTGACATCAATGAGAGAACATTTGTACTTTGGAAAACAATACTTTTAGAATGATACAATTTTTGGTTTGAAATATACATATCCGTGTAATCTAGAAACCTTTAGTGGTGAGTGCTCTTTGTTATCTAGACAAAAACCTTGGATTTCACTTGCCGGACGTCTTAGGCGTCTGCTATACTGATTGCAATAGTCGTAGAACCGAGTCTCTCACTCATAGATGCAAATACGAGTGGAAGGTTTCGAGACAGAGGGAAACAGTGCTTATCATCATACAACGCAATAAAACCAAGAAAACAAATCAGTAAATCGAAACATTTTAGATCATTTTTTAAACCTTGAAGCGCTCGTACAAAATCCGTAAACAGATCTTGAATATTAATCACATGTATTTTGTCCATGTATGTACTCCGAATAGAGTAGGTAGTAAGGAAATAATAAATTAAAACGTCGTGCCTCATGCTGAAGTTTTACTGCATGAATGTAGTAAGCGATGAAATTTTTTTCCTCCCATCATTTTGGGAGGGTGTCAGCGGGGGAAAGTTTCTTAAAGGCCTGAAATTATTGTGAAGGACTGATTTAAAGTTTGTCGGAAGATGAATATAGTCTGGGGAATTTGCACGCTGTGAGTTTCGCGGCCTCAAGACGCAAACACAGTTTCGAACTATAATATTTGTCTTACTGTGTTAAACGTTTATCATCAGATTATTCTTCTTAATGAGTGGATTATGACAGCATTTAAAATTTTTAAATTCGTTCAGTCATTATATGAAGTGATTAGATGGGTAGATCACATAACTAATGAGGAGGTATTGAATAGGATTGGGGAGAAGAGAAGTTTGTGGCACAACTTGACTAGAAGAAGGGATCGGTTGGTAGGACATGTTCTGCGGCATCAAGGGATCACCAATTTAGTATTGGAGGGCAGCGTGGAGGGTAAAAATCGTAGAGGGAGACCAAGAGATGAATACCCTAAGCAGATTCAAAAGGGTGTAGGTTGCAGTAGGTACTGGGAGATGAAGAAGCTTGCACAGGATAGAGTAGAATGTAGAGCTGCATCAAACCAGTCTCAGGACTGAAGACCACAACAACAACAAAATCAATTTTTTGTTGTTCGTGCAAGCCGTTAAATGGAGGATCTGGTACTGAGATTGTGCCCTTGTTTAGTTGTTTAGCAGTACAGATTTGTGCTGATATACAGTGGTAAGTCAACTGGAAAGCTGGTCGGACATTGGCATCCTGACCATGCCGAGCAAGTTATTAACTTTACTCAGTATACACATAAACAAATAGACGTCCACACACACCATGCTTTCATATTTTTTACTTGGGTTACATAGTCCCAGAATTTGTAAATAGTTCCCATCCTCCAATAATGACCAAGATTTTCAGGAAGTTTCCCTTGATTTGTAAGGCTAACGCTGTAACTGAAAACCGCCTCCCAAACATTCTCAATTCGGACTCCCTCTTACCTTCTTCCACTCGTCTCCTATTTGAATGAAATGTCCCAGACTCTGCTGTGAATCGTTACACCGACAGGTCGCTGCATCCAGGAAAAAAATGGGATCCAGAAAGACGGTGGTGACAGCACGTAGGTACGCTACACATTTTGAACTAATCATAGACTTTACTACGTTAGACACACATTGAGGCTTTTGTATGGGCCATTATTGTTCCGGAAATAGAATCACAGTAGGTCCAGTCATCAAGTTCTCACCAAGATTTTTGAACATTTCTGTTGGTTGTAAAGCAAATGTCGGAATAGGAATTCTTTGCCAGATCCTCCCACCAATGAAATCAATTCTGCCCCACTGCCGGCTTCTCTGGTGTTAACTTGCTAAGAACTAAACTCTAAAATGGATCGGAACCCGTAAAAAAAAGGGAGCCTACACTCACTGCAGAAATTGGGCAAGTCACACACACACACACACACACATCAACTGTTACTCAGACCTGTACGTGACCTATTTTTTCTGGGACGTATTGGCCCAGAAACAAAAAACAGTTTAAAATTTTTGTGGTCTTGACCTAGTGAGATGGGAAGATTGTTTCGTAAGAAAACAACTTAAGACACCTGCTACTGAAGATATAGTCTCAAATTACAACGAGAATGGGTTAGCTCATATGGGACGTTTGAAAAGAGATAGACTACTGTTTCGACCATTCAATTTAGACCTTAAGGGCTGTGTTGAAAATCAATGCTACTATTAAACCTTACCTTACAACGTAACTCTGAACTGATGATGATGGCGAAGAGTCTGGAAAAATACCTCTACACTCGGAGGCTTAATGAACTGTACTGCTTGAAAGGTAATGTCTTTATAAGTACTTATATCCCAATTAGCACTCGTTAACAGAGGAAAAGTTATGAATAAAATATATTGAGATGCACGTCTTCCACGCAGACGGGCTCTGCTTTGGTATTTAAACTGCAATGTATGGGTACATAGTTTGTTGCAGAGCAGCAGTAATGACTGAGATGGAAACATCTCTGACACTGTATAAAAGTGCCCACCTGATCTTCTGTTAAGTCTCTACTGCGAATTCATCACGCACTTCTGATAGCATTGTTTGACAATTACCGGACATATAACTTTCACGTTACTTAATACACTGTCAGCGCTATAAATACCAATGACAAAGAATATCGTTGGCTCTTATCCGATCCTGTCATTATTTTAATTGAGGCAATTATTAAGACAGTTACGCAAACGTACTGGACACCTGTAGTTGGAGCAAGTCATAGGTATTTTATCTCTGCACTGAGTAAGTCTGACGCTGTCGGTGACATTCTATTGATTGTGCAGCTCATATGCTGATTCTACATATGCTTTTCCCCCTGTAGCTAATTGGTGGCTGTAGGGATCCAACTGCGGAAGAAATGTAGGCTCACTGCTAAATAACGTCGGTTTACCAACTAATCGCGCTTGTGGAGGTGTGCCAACCTTACAAATCATAATTTCACAACGTAGTTACAGTCCACGGACGAATTTCTTATGATCTAAAACTAAGCCCTGTCTTACGTTCCTACACCAACATCCTTTTAAAGCAAAACATTTTCAACTCTTCTCCATTTTCTCTGTTGGATAACGATTTCACTCCTTACATCGTGACATTACTAACGAAATCTTTACATTTTGATTACTGATTTAAAGTCCTCTTGTTAGCGGACACAACAATTGAAAAGAGAACCAAAATACACCTGTCAAGAATCATAAATAACTGTTTAAATAATATTTAGTGACATTTAGTTACCGTTTGGCGTGAGCGTACTTGAGCAAGAATACTAGCTTATTTACTTATGAACAATCCTTTATTTGTAATTATTGTGAATGATCTGAGTGTCAACAAACACTTACAACATTTCTTTTATTTAAATATTGTTTCAGTATATTAGTTTAGTCAGGAAAGTGGTCAAGATGAGTTAAATCATGTCTGTAGCACATAAGAACGATGTATTTTTGGTGGGGACGGCCTTGAGCCAATCGAAAAGAAGACAGTAGCGGAGCATTCAAAAATGGTTCAAATGGCTCTGAGCACTATGCGACTTAACTTCTGAGGTCATCAGTCGCCTAGAACTTAGAAATAATTAAACCTAACTAACCTAAGGACATCACACACATCCATGCCCGAGGCAGGATTCGAACCTGCGACCGTAGCGGTCGCTCGGTTCCAGACTGTAGCGCCTAGAACCGCACGGCCACTCCGGCCGGCAGCGGAGCATTGCGGGAGTCAAGTGGAGACTGGGACTTTTCGAGGGAAGAGCCCAAGGGGGCGATAATCTGGACACTTTATGTGAGTACTGGAAGGAGGCAGACCTCTCTATAGTAACGATGGATATTCGATCGTGGAGGTGTTTGATTCTGGACGGTGAACGGCTGCTACCATTCTTTAACTTTTGAAGGGACTAAATCACAAGAGATTTGAATGTTTTCCGGAGTAGGAATCTTTCACTAGAATTTCCGAAATGAGGATAGGCAGTGTATGAGTTATTGTTCTTTGTACCACGTGTGTTAATTCGTAAATCATCGTGCTGAACTCTGAACTGTTTTGAGCAATTGAATCTTTCTGTGTTGTGATTACTAAATGGACTTAGTTTTCGTGTTTCTTTGATGACTACTTTGTTTGGTGATTTTACTACCGTTTTCGGAACGCTCTCAACGTAACTTTACTGAATTTGATTAGGGTGTTTTCTGTCTGTATAGTAAATGAATATCGTAGGACCACTTCCCGTTTATATGAGATGCCCTTTCTGTCGCCTATATCAACAACAGACGTTAGAACAGAACCCCTGTTATTAAATGAATCACTTACCTTTTATTTTCCACTTCTGTGTAATTTATTAGCTGTCAGTTCTAGCCAGTGCATAGACTCTTTGACTACACTGTCACAGTTACAGGTTATAATTTTGCAGCGAATTGGTTGCAGGGCATGAAAGCAGACTTGCACTGTCTATGATTTGATTTTGTTCAACCGTTGTACGCTACTTTTTATCTCCCGGAAACGGCATGAGGTAAACTGATGTATCAACGTGCGGAACTCTTCGGCTGGAGGAGGAGTTCATCGGAGGTTAGTAGCGAGAGGCCCATATAAAAGCATCCTCGGGGCGGTTTGCGCCCTCGCAGAGAGAAGGGAGAAGGGCCGCTGCAATCAGGGGTCATCCGCGGTTGATTGCCGCTGGGGGAGCCAGCGTCCCCTGCAGTCAACTGAGATTGCGCCCCTCGGGGCTCTTCGCTGCTGGCAACACTGTGCCACCACTTGCACCACACGGGGCGGACTGGCTGCCAAACACGCTAGCCTGTTCTTCCATCTTCTTCGCTTCCGAACTTTCATAATAACGAGAATACCAGTCGTGAATCTGAATGAAGACCTAATAAAAATAAGTAAAACTGCAACCAGTCACATTTTTTTATTTCATAGACCGGTTTTCGAATCTTTTCAGGCTGTCTTCAGATGGTGCACAAGAGGTTATATGACTGTTTCAAAGCGTAATGCTGAATGCTAGCACTGTGACAAGCGTATGGAACATGCTTTAATGCATCGCCACGAGTGTTGTTTATATGGCGGTTTGGATACAGAAATGAATTATGTACTTCCTGCGACAGTATGGGTGGCTTTGTTATTAAAATCCATCAGTTTCCATTACGATTGACAGTTTGTAATACATCCCTTACTTTTCACAGGATATGTTTGAGTGTATTTTGACAGTTAAGAAACTTTGCCAGCATGTCATACGTACTGTACGTCTATTGCCTGTCACAAAAAAGATCTTCATAGGAAGTTATAAGGTACAGTGCTCAGAAACAGTATTTGTTTTTACTTGCATGTAATCAGGGGATGTATGATCAAATACTGTAACCAAAACTGGCATTAATATGAATGCCCTACAATAAAATTAAATTATAATAGTTGCAGAGAACTTCAGCTGATTGTATGTACATTAACTTAACATTTAAAAACAACAAGAACAAAAACTTCAAATGAACTACTGATTTATTTCGCTCTTTCATTAACGTGGTCTGTTTATTGCAGCTAAAGGTAATACGCGCATAACTACTGATTTATTTTCATACTAGAGAGCTTGGATTTTTAGACACATAATACAGGATTTCAGGATTTAGTTTGTCGTAAGATATTTACGTTGACATCAGTGTAATTTGAATGTAAAGAGACGGATAGAGAGGGGGGGGGGAGGTGGGCGGGAGGGTTTTGGGTAACTGATTAGCTGTTTTCGAGTAATAAGTCTCCGAATTTCTGAAGGAAAAGTTTGTTTCTCAGTTAAGTCTGGCCACTAAGTAGATAGTTACGTGCCTTGTTTCTGTTGATAAAGATTTCAATTTCTACAAAAAGATGAAGTATCGTGCCTTTATTGGAAAGAGGAAATGTCTGGAGGTTCTGTTCTGTGCTGTTTGTATAATCATTGTCTTGGGAAAGATGCGTGGCAAAGTTGGATTTCTTCAGGCTGTTAAGACGGGGTACACCCATCAGCTTTTTAAATCTTGTTGTAAAGATTCTATCAGTTTGACCAGTTTAGAAACTTGGACATGGACTACAAATGAGTTTGTATGTACGTGACTTTTGATGTTGTTGTATAGTGATTTCGGTACTATGGTTTTATTCTGAATTTTGTTGGTGGTGAAGAAGCTAATTTTTATGTTGTACGTCTTGAAGAGGTTGGCAATTTGGAAGAAGTCTTTCCGAGGAAAGACAGGCTTACAAAGGCGGTCTTCTTTTTTCCGGGTGGTTGGTTTAATTTTATTGTATGAATTATTTTATCTATTATAGCGGAATTATACCCATTGCTGGAGGCAGATGATCTGATAATTTTTTTCTTCGTGTCTTTATCTTACATCCATTGGGATATTAAGCGTACGACTAACAGTGGTCCTGAAGAACATCTTTTTATGTTGGTCTGGATGGAAAGAAGATTTATGAATTGTAAAACCGGTTTATGGAATGAGTAACAATTTCAGAAAAGTGACTGATTGTAGTTTTCTGTATTTGTATCGAATTAACGGTCACGGGTTGTTAAATATCCGCAATGGATAATCTTAAATTGAATGAAGATCAGTCTTCTATGGTGATACGGGCATAAAACCTGAAACTTAAGCTGAATGTGAAAAAAATTCTAAATAATTACCGTATCCCATCATAAATTATGTCTTAATTAATATTCAGGGTGTACATGAGTCGCAAACTTCAGGTATTTTTTCTCGGCATCAGAACATTACAAGACTTTCATACAAAGAAAGGTCTGAATATTCTTCGTTGGTATGAGAGAAATTCCCTTTAGTGACTTCTGGTTGTGTAATTTAGTTTTGTCTGATCGTCATTTGTTCTGTTGTAGAGTTATCAGAACACATACCACAATGTATTCAATGTCAAAAATGATGAACTGGCCTAACTGATTGGAAGATGGATGCAGAACGTTTATTTCAAGCTGAACGTTACCCTGGCAGGCAGTTACCATTGTATAACTTCACTAACGCTTGCGACAGACAGGCTCAGTTGAAAAGAGAGTTAAAGGTGGTAGCAGACCACAAGATGAATGAACGCCTGAGCTTGAAGAAGGGATTCTTCGTACTGTGGATGAAACTCCATCAACTGGCACAAGATGACTTGTGAGAAGCAAAGGTGTTAGTCACATGATGATCTGGAACATTCAGCACGAAAATCTTCTGTAACCGTGTCACCTTTAACGGGTGCCAGGATTAAATGACGCAGACTTTCAGCAGGAACAACGTTTTGTCAGAACATGTTAGGGCAGTGTCTGCTGTGCTCCTGCAGTTCTCAGCATGTACCTTGTTCACTGACGGCATCTTCAGTTATCATAACAATCACGTTTGGGCTTACGGAAACCCTCATGAAGTGCGACCGCGCAGGTGTAAACGGAGGTACAGCCTCAACGTGTAGGGTGCAAGCATTCCTCACCTCATCGGCCTCTACTTCCTACCGCAGCGTTTCACTGGACAAACGTGCGTACTGTTTCTAAGACATGAATTGCTTCGCTTACTCCATTAGGTACCTCTAGACTTAATGCAGTGAATGTTGTTTATGCACACAAGTGCTCCACCTCACTTTACACAAATAATTAGTCAGTATCTCGATAGCCAGAGTCCGAACAGGTGGATTGGTCGAGACGGATCCATTGCACGGCCTGCCCGATCGACAGATTTGAATCCAGCGGTCTTTCTTCGTTTTTAGAAATTTAAAATGCGTGGTGTATTCGACTCGCTTACCCAGTATTGATGTGCTGAGAAGGCGCATCAAAAACGGATTTGAACAAACACGGAACACACCAGAAGTTTTCTATATGGTACTGAAACGTATGGAGGGCAGGCTCAGGGGATGAATGGAGGTAGGAAGTGGTCATTTCGAGTAATTTTTGTGAATGTAAATGTGTTTGGTAAATTTATCTTTTTTGTAGTATGAATAATAAATCCGTTCATATATTCCTAACGAACGGTTTTTGGATCCAGGTTCATGCGCACTTTTTACCATGTGCGGTGTTACAGCCTTCGCTCCGATATATAAAGATTGGAGAAAGCACTCTTTCCAGTTAATCTGCCTGACCGTGCTCGGATTTCTTCCTAACACAGAGTAACACACAGCGAATTCATGAATTAAAATAATTCAGTTTCAATTTGTAGTTAATTAGCAGATTCATTCTCTGAGAGCGACTAAATTGGCGAAGTATTAGTTTCTTTCGTCCTGAAAAAATTGACAATTTTGACCCATACAGGGCAAAATGTTTATTTCTGCAGCTTGCTTCGAATTTTATAACGTCAATCTTAGATTAACCCACGACATGAAATTTAATGTCATTCTGACGTTACAAATTCACATAACTCAGCAGATGAAATCTCTTAAAGTGGTCGCTCACACATTCAATAATTGCTTTATATTAGGCAGAGGAACAACTCTTATATTGGCTTCGTACCATACACAAATCTTATACGACCGACATTGACTGAAGGACGTCAGAATGCCGACAGTTTCACGGTATCATTACAAGTACATTTGGTATGTCGTTTCGTTATTCATCTTCCATTAAAATACAGTTATTGTATAAATTTTGCAACGAGATCCAGAAAGCGGCAACAGTCATCGGCAGTATCTTCTTCTCGCCGCTAGATGTTGCTGCGGTTGCAGTAGAGATCACCACATCATCTCTGGTGACAGCGACGCAGATGGTGCCGGTGCCGTCAGTGTATTTACAACTCTCTCGATCTCGACATGTAATATAAGAAAATAAATACTTCCGTAGAACACAAACAACAAAGTTACAAACAAGCGTTAAAGCCATCAACCTAAAGATAACTAAAAAAAACCCAAAGATACCGACACACCTTAAATTTAATAACCTGACAATCAACAAATATACTATAACGCTTTTTCACTTGTATGCTCTGGACGGTATGCCAGCTGCTAACTTTTCTGTTCTACCACCACATATGTTTTGATGTCAAGAATAGAGCCCTCAAGTTTCTGACACATGTGTCAGAAATTTGAGGGCTATATATATATATATATATATATATATATATATATATATATATATATATATATATATATATGATCTGCAACTGGAATAAAATACAGGGTGTAGAAAACATGTGTCAGAAACTTGAAGGCTCTATTATATATATATATATATATATATATATATATATATATATATATATATATACTCCTGGAAATTGAAATAAGAACACCGTGAATTCATTGTCCCAGGAAGGGGAAACTTTATTGACACATTCCTGGGGTCAGATACATCACATGATCACACTGACAGAACCACAGGCACATAGACACAGGCAACAGAGCATGCACAATGTCGGCACTAGTACAGTGTATATCCACCTTTCGCAGCAATGCAGGCTGCTATTCTCCCATGGAGACGATCGTAGAGATGCTGGATGTAGTCCTGTGGAACGGCTTGCCATGCCATTTCCACCTGGCGCCTCAGTTGGACCAGCGTTCGTGCTGGACGTGCAGACCATGTGAGACGACGCTTCATCCAGTCCCAAACATGCTCAATGGGGGACAGATCCGGAGATCTTGCTGGCCAGGGTAGTTGACTTACACCTTCTAGAGCACGTTGGGTGGCACGGGATACATGCGGACGTGCATTGTCCTGTTGGAACAGCAAGTTCCCTTGCCGGTCTAGGAATGGTAGAACGATGGGTTCGATGACGGTTTGGATGTACCGTGCACTATTCAGTGTCCCCTCGACGATCACCAGTGGTGTACCGCCAGTGTAGGAGATCGCTCCCCACACCATGATGCCGGGTGTTGGCCCTGTGTGCCTCGGTCGTATGCAGTCCTGATTGTGGCGCTCACCTGCACGGCGCCAAACACGCATACGACCATCATTGGCACCAAGGCAGAAGCGACTCTCATCGCTGAAGACGACACGTCTCCATTCGTCCCTCCATTCACGCCTGTCGCGACACCACTGGAGGCGGGCTGCACGATGTTGGGGCGTGAGCGGAAGACGGCCTAACGGTGTGCGGGACCGTAGCCCAGCTTCATGGAGACGGTTGCGAATGGTCCTCGCCGATACCCCAGGAGCAACAGTGTCCCTAATTTGCTGGGAAGTGGCGGTGCGGTCCCCTACGGCACTGCGTAGGATCCTACGGTCTTGGCGTGCATCCGTGCGTCGCTGCGGTCCGGTCCCAGGTCGACGGGCACGTGCACCTTCCGCCGACCACTGGCGACAACATCAATGTACTGTGGAGACCTCACGCCCCACGTGTTGAGCAATTCGGCGGTACGTCCACCCGGCCTCCCGCATGCCCACTATACGCCCTCGCTCAAAGTCCGTCAACTGCACATACGGTTCACGTCCACGCTGTCGCGGTATGCTACCAGTGTTAAAGACTGCCATGGAGCTCCGTATGCCACGGCAAACTGGCTGACACTGACGGCGGCGGTGCACAAATGCTGCGCAGCTAGCGCCATTCGACGGCCAACACCGTGGTTCCTGGTGTGTCCGCTGTGCCGTGCGTGTGATCATTGCTTGTACAGCCCTCTCGCAGTGTCCGGAGCAAGTATGGTGGGTCTGACACACCGGTGTCAATGTGTTCTTTTTTCCATTTCCAGGAATATATATATATATATATATATATATATATATATATATATATATATATGCCCGATTTATTAATATTTTTGTGACCCGTAAGTATAGTAAACATGTGTAAATATCTCCCAAAAAAATTGTCTGCGACTTTGTCGCAAGTCCTAGTTCTGAATTTCGCCAGCAGTTGCCTTCCATTCCTATGTAAAGTATTACAATGTTGCCAAAGTTGTTATTGTGGTTGTTGTTGCTGTTGTGTTGTCATCTATCCGAAAACTGGTTTGCTGTTGCTCTCCGTGTTAGTGTATTCTCTGCGATCCTCTTCATCTCTGCATAACTACGGCGACCTGCATCCAAGTCAAGGTTTCTCTCTACAACATTTACCGCTGCACTTCTTTCCATTACCATATTGACGAATCCTTGATCCCTTGTCCTAAATTATTCGATCTACCCATCTAATCTTCAGCTCAGCTACGCAAACACTTCTCCTCTCTTCATTACTTGTGTTTTATCACGTTCCTCTTTCTCCGCCTCTTCCAGCACTTTTTTCAGTCCACTGCTGCTTCTAGTTTAAATCTACCTGCCTATTGGTTGCTTTATTGTTATACTTCTCGCAAACTGGTTTTTTAGTAATATTTATGCCACAGTAATTTCTAAAGGTTGGATTATATGTTAGTGTTTATTTTATAGCTTAGTTGTATTAATGGATTAATTGCTAATAAATAGAAATTCTGGTTAGACATGGGACTGAATGTATTGACTCTAATCTCGACAGATTAAAAAATTAATAAATAAATAAAATAGAGTAAATAAACGATTTATTCTTCGACGCTCTGTTCCACTGTTTGTAATTCCCGTTTTCTTTGTTTCCGTCAATCTGTTTTTCATAGTCGTTTGCTGTCTCCGACAGAATTACAGAAACATGAACAGACCTAGAAGTTTATGTATCTTCTTCCTTCCTAAGTTCTGCTTTGTTTCCTTTACTGCTTGATCAGTGCACAGACTGAAGAATGTCGGGGACAGGCTACAGACCTTTTATACTCCATTTGTAAATACTGTTTCATGTCGTTCGACTCTTAGAAGGGCAGTGTTGTTTCTTTAGAAGTTGTTGATAACTTTTCACTGTTTTTATGTCGTTTCTTCTACCTCTTGAATTTTAAAGAGTGTATTTCAGTCAACAGTTCCGTAAATGGGGGTTGCAACCAATTGTTGCTAAGACACAAATCTCAACATTTCACATAAATAAAAAGTTTTTCAACAAAGAGCACACCTCTACTGTGAAGGAACATTAGACGCAACGAAAACCCGAAATATCTAGGGGTCACTCTAAATAGACAGCTAAGTTGCGAATACCTATTAAGAAAACCTGCCAAACTTAAAACTCGAAATAATCTCCAGAAACTCTGTGGCACATCATGGGGTTCTTCTGCAACGGCACTCCCTACTATAGCTCTGGTTTTTGGTTCCCCAACTTGGATAAATAATACTCACACTAGACTTGTTGACATACAGCTCAACCACACCACGCATCTAATAACTGGTACGATTCAACCCATATCTAATTTATGGCTTCCCAGAGGCCAACTTAGCCAAATACCGCGTCCATCTGTGCAACGGAAAAGTGCACTTGTACTGGACTACAAAAGGGCTACAGGAAAATCCTTACCTCCCTATCCAAAAAAAAAAAAAAAAATGGCTCTGAGCACTAAGGGACTTAACAGCTGTGGTCATCAGTCCCCTAGAACTTAGAACTACTTAAACCTTACTAACCTAAGGACATCACACACATCCATGCCCGAGGCAGGACTCGAACCTGCGACCGTAGCAGCCGCGCGGTTCCGGACTGCGCGCCTAGAACCGCGAGACCACCGCGGCCGGCCTCCCTGTCCATGCAGACGTTACAGCTATCAGTAAACGACTGTTTTGCTCTCGTCAGCCACCCTTGAAAACTGCACGGATGTTCGCTGACAATGGTTTCAATACTGTTGACTGATGGAGACACATATCTCACAAATTAATGATACGATGGAACAATTTAGGATGCCATGAATGTCTACCAAGTAATCTGCCATTGATTTGTCACGCAGTATGTTGTCGGTTTCTAACCGAATAAGAACCAACACTGGCAGGTGTTCCAGTTCTCTGTATAAGTGAAAGAAAATAGCTTATTGAAGTTGCGACTGTGGAGACTGCATATTTGATCAAGATATTAGTTCATAATCGGAGATTGTAAATATTAATTTTAGTGATGTAGCTACACGCTAAATAAATAAAGTAAATGCCTTTCTTTAACCTACTTTCTAAGATAAGATGTGGGGTCAGTATTACTTCGCGTATTTCTACGTTTCTTCAGAACCCAAACTGATCTTCACCGAAGTCCTCTCTCACTAGTTTTTCCATTCTTCTATAAAGGTAGTCAGTATTTTACAACTCCGCAGCATTTGAGGGTTATGTGAATGGCGCTAACTGAGTTCAGCGACCCCGGTCTGTTAGGTATAGAGTGTTAACTAATGCAATACGATGCTTAAAATTGACCACTCTTTCACTAAGTTAAAACATCCGTTATGGGCTGTGCGTTCACTCAGCGCGTCTCTCGTGAGTCGTCAGGCGTATTTTCTCTAGTTTTTCTGCAGATATTTGCAGTTTAGTTTTTGCGAATTGTAGCTGGAGACAGCAAAAAAAAAAAAAAAACCACTTCTCATTATGTCTTTCATGTGACGCCCAGCGTCGACGGAATGCATCAGGTTGTTTTCTGTTACATAGAAAATGATTTTCAAATAGCAGTGTTATGTGCCCATTTGACAGAGGGGTCCTAAGTTAGTCTAATAACACGAAGAATAACTAGCACTGGTCCCCGGCGAGTGCTGCTGCCCTGCAGAAGCGCTGCTCAGCCGCTGCTGGAGTACTAGGTTATTGTTGTTGTTTTTTTTGGGGAGGGGGGGAAGAGACCGAACAGCGAGGTCATCGGTCTCATCGGGTTAGGGAAGGACGGGGAAGGAAGTCGGCCGTGACCTTTCAAAGGAACCATCCCGGCATTTGCCTGGAGTGCTTTAGGGAAATCACGGAAAACCTTAATCAGGATGGCCGGACGCGGGATTGAACCGTCGTCCTCCCGAATGCGAGTCCAGTGTGCTAACCACTGCGTCACCTCGCTCGGTACTAGGTTATTCTTCCTGTTTTACTGTCCTTGTTAATACAAATCGATAAAACGAAAATCGCATTAGACTAAGCTGGGACCACTCTGTCGGATGAGAACAAAAAATTCCGATTCTGAAAATAATTTTCTTTGTAACGGGGAAACAACTCGACGCTTTCGGTCGACGCGCGCTGTCGCATGACATACGTAATGAGCAGTATTTGTTTCGAGCAGTATTTGTTTGGCATGACTCCAGCTACACTCTGCAAGAACGAATTTGCAATTACCTGCGGAAACAGCAGAGAAAATGGGACTGACGACCCATAGGGGAGACACCCGGTATGTTCAGTATGTGATTACTCCTGCCTTCTGTCGACGTCTCACTGAAACGCTTCAGAGGCACTCGTTTTCGGTTTCCCCTCCATAGAAATAAGAGAATCTCGTGCTGTGCGAGGTTCTCGTGCCGTGTTCCGACTGTTGGCTGTCCCTGCGACCCAGCGGAGCCCCACTGAGGTGTGTGTGTGCTGCGGGAAGGGGGCAGAGCCCGCCGCCATCGCGGTCGCAGCGGCCCGCGCCATGGCGACGACAGCGCCACGCGATGCCATTCCGAGAAACGATTTGCGGCGGTCAGTGACTGTTCGCTTTCCCACACGGAACGCGTGCACATGTGCCGAGCTGCAGGTCGCGCATGCGACACGACAGCGCCCGCTGCCGCAGGCCGCAATTACGCCCGTTTACTTTTATCTGTTCGCAGTCGGCGAGCAATTAGAAACGCTTGTTTCCCGCTTCGCGGCCCCACGAATTTGCGACCGCTGCTGCAGCGGGAAATTTGTAGCAGGTTTTAGATGCACTCACTTCTGTAGCAATGGCTGCTGCATGAAGTATTTATCTCGAAATGATGAGCCGTAGACCGTGATTTAGTAAGAGTCACATCGCACATCTACATGTTCGATATTTCCAATTCCGGTCGGTTATAGGAACCGTCTGTTGTATGATACGATTTGTGCACCTGGACGTGTAACATGTATCTGCCAGCACGTAGGAGGAAGACAAAGCAATAGAAACCCCAGACACGTTCCGTGCGCATAACATGGCGACTAACAAAAGAACCTCCCTAGGTCCTAAAATTACGATTGTCTCTAAACATCGGCTGCCGAGTGAATCAACTTTGATTAAAAGTCAATTGCAGGAAAGTCGGCTTTCAACGCAAATTATGATGGACGGCCTCCATCAAAGTTAAACAAGGGAGCTGACTGCGGTTAAACTTGACTCTGGCTCGCGCCCAGTTTTCTCGAGATGAGCGGGTATTATAAGAAGGCCCGTTTTAAGACGGGATTTCGATGTATTGAGATAGTATTAAGGCATCGCATACTGTGACCTACCCTTAATTTGCTCCCAGGAAGTTATGAAGCGAACTTTGCAAGAGTAGAATTAAATAGTGCCTCCAAATGTGATCACATTACCTGTTTTTCTCTAACAAGGGGACCACACGATAATCTTATTTTTTTGCGTTTTTTATGGTATATTTGTAGTACGTGAATTTATAAACTCATACTACTTTGACGAACCAAAACATTATGACCACCTGCTTAATGGCATGATTGTCCGTCTTTGGAACAAAATACATATCCGATTCTGAGCATCAGGGATCCGACAGTTTGTTGGTAGGTTCGTGGAGGTACGTAACGTCAGATGTCTGCGCACAGGTCATGTATTTCGCGAAAATACGAGCCGTTGATTTGTGTACATCGCCGTCGGGGAATGTACGAGGGCGAGTCAAATGGAAACCTTAAATTTGTGATAGCAAATCGAAATTTCGCGCCGTTATCCTGTAAGTTGGTACGCATGCTACAAACAGCGTTCAGAATGGCCTGTAGGTGGCAGCATAGTGCAGATGCCCACATACCGTCGCAGTATCAGTATAAAGATGGCCGCTTGACTTGCGACTTGCACCAGGGAAGAACAGCGTTCTGTTATTCGGTTTTTGAGTGGTGAAGGTGTGAAACCTATTGAAATTCATCGACGAATGAAGGTTCAGTACGGTGATGCATGTTTGTCACAACAGCAAGTCTACGAATGGAGTAGGAAGTACGCAAATGGTGTGACTTCAGTGGAAGATGCTCCTCGTGCAGGTCAGGCACAACGAGTTGTGACTCCACAGAACATTGCAGCAGTTGGAGCCATAGTGAAGGAAAACCGCCGAGTGACACTGAATGACATTGCAGTATGTTTACAGATTAGTCATGAGGTGCTCCAGTTTCACAAAGTGTCTGCAAGTTGGGTGCCACGGCAGCTGACTCCTGAAATGAGAGAACGACGTGTTGATGCTTGTGAAGAACTTCTTCGGCGCTTTGAACGAGAAGGTGATGGCTTCCTTGCAAGAATCGTTACTGGGGACGAAACCTGGGTTCACTTACACAAACCGGAAACGAAGAGAGCGAGCAACTCAGATCTTGCCCCAAGTGATTTCCATATGTTTGGACCACTCAAAGACCCAATGGGAGGAAAGAAGTTCCGTTCTGATGAAGAGGTACGCTACGCGGTGCATTAATGGTTGCGCGGACTACCAAAAGAATTTTTTTCCAAAGGAATTTATGCACCTAGTAAGAGCTGGAGGACTTGCATTGAGCGCGGGGGAGATTATGTTGAAAAGTGATACAGCTTTGTACCACTTCTGCATAATAAATAATATTTAAAAAAAAAAGCATGAAGGGGCGCAGATGGTCGACGGCTGCCAGTGTGTCTTCGTTACTACTACAGGTCCCACGCAAACGCAGGAGAATGTCTCCCATAGCATAATACTGCTCACACCAGCCTGTGACCGTGGCGTTGCACGTTTCGAGCCGCCTTTCAACTCGATGACGGCGTTTGTGTGTGCCGCGCGGTCTTGGACGCCTTGTCACGGTCCGCGCGGCGCCCCCCCCTCGGAGGTTCGAGTCGTCCCTTGGACATGGGTGTGTGTGTTGTCCTTAGCGTAAGTTAGTCAAGTTAGATTAAGTAGTGCGTAAGCTTAGGGACCGATGACCTCAGCAGTTTGGTCCCATAAGACCTTACCAAAATTTCCAAATTTCCGACCATTGGCCTAGTCTACCAAAAATTTGATTCAGACTGACCGAAGAGCCGACACGTTTCCATTGACCCACGGTCGAATGCCGATGGATTCGTGCCTACTGCGATCATAATTGATGATGTCATTGGGTCAGTAGTTGAAGGAGTAGGGGTGGTCTGCTGCGGATCTCCATGTACAGCAGTGTACGATGAACGGTGTGCTTCGAAACAACTGTGCGTGCACCTGTATAGTGCTTTTTCGGTAGAGATGCCACAGATCACAATCCACCCTGCTTTATAGAGCAGATAAGCCTCCGAACCCCAAGTACTGTGAAAATCGTGGACGTTCAACCATTTTGTGCCTAGTGGTAGTTTCGCTGTCCTTTTACTTTTTTCTGTAGAAGCTAACGACAGCAGCACGTGAACGTTCGACCAGTTTCGCCGTTTACGAGATACTCGTTCACAGACTCAGCGTAATATCAATCTGCCCTTTGCGACAGTCGCTTATCGTAATGGACTTCCCCATTTTCAGCTCATATCTTCGCTAGGGTAATCTCCCGTTCGTGTCTGCTGCGCTTACATACTTTTGTTTCCGCGTCACGTACCCCCAACGCGCCCTGACGGCATTCAGCGTCGCGGTGTGCAGTGTTCATAATGGTTTGGCGTAACAGTGTACATCTTCCCCCAAAGCTATTCGATGCAGCTCCCAAAAATTCTCTAGCAAATCGACCTCAAAGTTTTCCGACCGTGAGTAATATGTTAAAATCAGGTACATTAACTTTCTACACGCATTATGGGTGCGTAGTAGACTGTTTTTTCACTGTACGTGTGTGTGTGTGTGTGTGTGTGTGTGTGTGTTTGTGTGCGTGTGTGTGTTTGTGTGTGTAGGAGGGCGGGGGCTGGATTCGATTCCCAGTGGATTCAAATATTTAAAGAAAGGTGCATGTTCTATAGGCATTTACGTGAAGCATAAAATACAGAAAGATTGAAAAAAGTATTTGTAGGTTTTTCGTTATAGAATCTTGACTAACAATTCTTTATAAAAGATCGTAATTAAGAACTACTGTCTGCAATGAAAACTGGATTTTTGTGTGTAGTATGTAATTAAAAATAAGAAGACCTGCATTTTTAATAAAATGTCAATTAGAGGTGTCAATTACAATATATTAGCCCAATTTTATATTTTAACGACATATATGTTCGAACCGAAGGAAAAATATAAAGACCGAAACGAGACACTGTACAGTTCTTCTTTTATACTGCACCACGAAAGTCATTCCCTCATGTCTTAACAGATGTCCTATCATACTGTCCCTTCTCTTTATCAGTGTTTACCACATATTCCTGCACAGAACCTTCTCATTCCTTCTGTACTATACTGTAATACTTCATTCTATGTATGGTCCAAGTTTCATCGAGATATTGTACTTGGCAGTAACATATCATGCGACAGTTGCTTTCGTCCTTAATTTTTACTCACAAACGTATTTCACACATATTTACCCCCTTCCACACAGATTTGTACACGTATTTCGTCTGTATCTGTAAACAATTTGACACTACAATTTCAACTGAATCCTGAGGGAAGCTGTAATTCCGCCTGAATCAGAAGTGTGCAAACAGTCATGAACAATGGTTCAACTTTTAAGTGTGAAAATCGAACAAACTCCTTCTGCATTTGCAACAGAATAATTAGTGACTGTCAGTGGTAACTGTCTGATACTCAGCTGTTTCGTACCAGACGACTTCAGAGAGTACGTTAAATGTGTCTGTAGTATTCAGCTGGTGTTTCATCATCTTTGGCCCCGAAACACGCTGACAAAATTATTGACTCACTATACGATTTACTCTTGCGATCCGCTTGACGCATTGAACAACACACTGATTCTACTTCATATTCCAAGTAAACCAAATGCAGGAAAGGAATATCAAAATGTTGTTTTCAAACATATTTAACATGTCGCCGCTTCTTATCCCTACACCCACCCTTAAAGGTGGTAGGGATATTTCATTCCACAATATTTTTATACACACAATAAGCCTCGTATATACCAAATTTGGTTGAAACTGTCTCAGGAATCCCGGCGTTACGCTTTCGTGTCCCCCATTTTCACTCACACCCTCAGCAATAAGGGTGCTAGTAGTGTATTAGTGTCACAGCTTTATTTTCCAGGTGGCAGGTGATACATGTGCCAAGTTTAGTAGAAACTGCTTTCTGCGTTACATAAATAAGCTGATACTGTATGTCACTACCTTTGCACTCTCACACTCCATCACCCCTCAGGACTGTTACCAGTGAACCTAGCGACCCAGAAACCGGGGGTTCGATACGAATATCGGTTGTTTTCGAATATTTTACATGTCACGGCTTCTTGTTACTGTTCCAACCCTTACCGATGGTAGGGGTATATTACCCCCACAGTATTTTTATAGAAATTATGAGTGAAATAATTAATCACGTGTACGTTCTTGAGTTATGCTTCTTTGTCACCCCTTGCCACCGTCACTTGTTACTCCAATGGAAGTGCTTCTTTCCAGATAGTAAGTTACAAGTGCATCAAGTCTCGTAGAAATAGATACAGCGATTTAGCAAGAGATGTCGAACGTGCTTAGTCCATGCATCCAATGATTTTTATAAATATACGTAGATCAGATGTGACTGATTCGAAGTAGGCAGAGGACACTTTAGTTGTGATTCTAACATGGATCATATAATAGTTCTCATTTGTATGCAGACAAACGTTCATAGCCGAGTGCACCAACCTAGGTCAACATAACCAAGGTCCCGTGATCATGCTTAAATGTAAACCACGTTTCGTATGTCTCTGCGGTGCACAAACGCTAATCACCGGTTGTCAAATTGTCATTAGCCAACTGCGCATTTCACCGCGGCTAACTCTGTGTATTGCAGTGCATGGTGCGTTTTAGATGCAAAGATGTTACTAAAGGTATGAATTTGCACACGGCCGCCTATAAACATAAGTTTTCTAGACAATCGCTCCTGAGTGACGTCATTTTCAAATGGCTCTGAGCACTATGGGACTTAACAGCTGAGGTCATCAGTCCCCTAGAACTTAGAACTACTTAAACCTAACAAACCTAAGGACATCACACACATCCATGCCCGAGACAGGATTTGAACCTGCGATCGTAGCGGTCGCGCGGTTCCAGACTGAAGCGCCTAGAACTGCTCGGCCACTCCGGCCGGCTATTAAGTGGTAAATATACTGAGAGGCAGTAGTTAGTATACCAAGTTCTTTGAAGAGGTTCCTACAGGATGTCCGTGAATTTACTGCACAAATAATACGTATTACACGCTTTTGGGGTCTGAAAACTTTTATTTGACTTGAAGAGTTACCCCAAAATATTATATCATGTGACACTGTGGAATGAAAGTAGGCAAAGTATGCAAGCTTTTTCATTTTTATGTCGCCTATGTCAGCTAACACTCTAATTGCAAATACAGATTTGTTAAAGCGTTTCTGAAGTTCTGTGTTGTGCTCCTCCCATATGAATTTATTATCAAGTTGTAATCCCAGGGTGGGATGGGTGGAAACCTCTTACAGGTTCCGAATTTCATATAGTGAGTCTCTTCGAAGTTTAATGTCAGTGAGTTGGCCTTAAACCATTTATTGATATCCATGAAAATATCATTAGCAGATCTTTCTAGAACTACACTCGACATACTATTTATTGCAATACTTGTGTCATCTGCAAACAAAACGAACTCTGCTTCTGGCAGTGTAACTGATGAGAGATCATTAATGTACACAAGAAAAAGCAATGGCACTTAGATGGATCCTTGTGGGACACCACATGTAATTTCTTCCCATTCTGATGATGACTGATGACTTAATTCACTAGTCCCTTGCACTGACACCCTTTGTTTCCTGTTAGCGAGGTATGACTTGAACCATTTTGAAGCACTGCTCGTGACACCATAGAATTCTAAGTTATTTAAAAGGATGTTGTGGTTCACACAATCAAATGCCTTTGACAAATCACAGAAAATACCTGTGCTTGTAATTTGTTATTTAATGAATTAAGTACATGTTCACTGTAGGTGTAAATAGCCTTCTCGATATCAGAACCCTTCAGAAATCCATACTGTGTTCTCGATAATATGTTATTTGTGGTCAGCTGGTTGAGAAGCTGCCTGTACATTACTTTTTCTAAAATTTTTGAGAATGCTGGCAAAAGTGAAATCGGTCTGTAGTTTGATGGTATCTCACACCCAATGAAGAACCGTGTTACGCGGATCTGTATTACACTGCAGCAGTTCTTCCTATGTGTGGTCCTAGATTCACCGAGGTATGTTACTTGGCACTAACACATCATTCAAAAGCTGTTTTCGTCATTACGTTTTGCATACCAGTGTTGCGTATGTTGTGTATGCGTCCGCGGTCGAAACACAAGTACTTTACCAATCACCCCATTTGTCCCTTCCGATTGTTATAGTTGCTACATTCCACCCGAGCGAGCTGTGTACGCGTTGTTTTGCTTCGTTTATGGCGGAGTTATGTCCAGGGCCTTCGTTGTGAAGCTTTACTCCTGCAGTGGAAATGAAGCGCGGAAGGCTTATGAGAACTTTTCTGTAATGGGATGGCGGCAGCGACAGCAGGCGTCGGTTAATTACGAGAAATGCGCCACCGAGGAATGAGTTTTCGGCGGCGGCCGCACCATTTTTCTGCAACTCCTCTCTGTTTCTGTGCCAGTACTTCCGTTGTATTTTCGCTCTCATCCGCTTTTCCTCTCGTGGTTCTTTTTGTTCTTTTCTGTCACGTTTCTCATAACGGTAAAAAAATGGTTGTGTAGAGGCAAGAGAATTTCTGTCTGATGAAACTGGTACTTAGTTAAATGTATGAAAAGTGCAACTTTGAAGTAAAGATATGTGATTTGCATTAACTTTATAATTATAGCTATGTTTCAAAATTACAGAAGTCTTACACAGTTCAAACCGATTAAGGTTACTCAAAACATTTACTACTCTCAACGCAGTCATGGAAAGATCTGTTCGTTAACAGACATTTGGAAAGGCATAGGAAATGTAAAACATATTTAACGAATGATATATCGGTTTGCCAAAAGCCATCACGAATCATAAACAACAGGTAAAAGAGTGGGATCTGCCCACACTGATCGTAACTACAAGCGCCACTCATTCGATAACATTACCTAAGCAACTACAATGTTCCAATTTAGATCGATAGGTTGTAAAGTAAAGCAACACATTACCTTGCATTGCAGAATAGGTACATAGAGGAGAGCTGTACAGGCTTGTTATCATCATTAATAAAATCCCATTGGCGCTTTCATGCATTGCTCGCTCTATTTCTCTCAGTATATGTTACTGTAACCACACTCATTACTACACAATATCAGTCGTGAAAAATACACGACTTCCCTCTAGAACAGCCTCAAACGGAACAGACTAAAGCGTAACGCTTTGTTTTCCTTCGAGACAAGCAAGCAATGCGTGGCGACTAGAATTGAGCTCTACCAAAACTTTGGTTCATTGGTTTTGGTACACTACATAAATGTCGTAGTAAATGCTAAGATTACCGGCAGTATCGGTAGAATTGGTAGGGAAAATGAATGTGTAAGAGAGAAAAAGGGAGCTGACGAGTTCTCTTTACTTTTTCGATTAGTATTTTGTATTGTAAAAAATTAGAATGACACATCATTCAGTGTTAGTACACCGTGTATTTTATATCCTTACAGAATATAAGTTGCATTTTATAAGTGATAAAAAATTAACTGATAGGGTAACTTCTGAGATTTCATGTAAATAAAGCAATTACTTTTGATGCAAGTACAGTTTACATGCACAATATATACAGGGCTATTACAAATGATTGAAGGATTTCATAAATTCACTGTAGCTCCATTCATTGACATATGGTCACGACACACTACAGATACGTAGAAAAACTCATAAAGTTTTGTTCGGCTGAAGCCGCACTTCAGGTTTCTGCCGCCAGAGCGCTCGAGAGCGCAGTGAGACAAATTGGCGACAGGAGCCGAGAAAGCGTATGTCGTGCTTGAAATGCACTCACATCAGTCAGTCATAATAGTGCAACGACACTTCAGGATGAAGTTTAACAAAGATCCACCAACTGCTAACTCCATTCGGCGATGGTATACGCAGTTTAAAGCTTCTGGATGCCTCTGTAAGGGGAAATCAATGGGGCGGCCTGCAGAGAGCGAAGAAACGGTTGAACGCGTGCGGGCAAGTTTCACGCGTAGCCCGCGGAAGTCGACGAATAAAGCAAGCAGGGAGCTAAACGTACCACAGCCGACGGTTTGGAAAATCTTACGGAAAAGGCTAAAGCAGAAGCCTTACCGTTTACAACTGCTACAAGCCCTGACACCCGATGACAAAGTCAAATGCTTTGAATTTTCGGCGCGGTTGCAACAGCTCATGGAAGAGGATGCGTTCAGTGCGAAACTTGTTTTCAGTGATGAAGCAACATTTTTTTCTTAATGGTGAAGTGAACAGACACAATGTGCGAATCTGGGCGGTAGAGAATCCTCACGCATTCGTGCAGCAAATTCGCAATTCCCCAAAAGTTAATGTGTTTTGTGCAATCTCACGGTTTAAAGTGTACGGCCCCTTTTTCTTCTGCGCAGAAAACGTTACAGGACACGTGTATCTGGACATGCTGGAAAATTGGCTCATGCCACAACTGGAGACCGACAGCGCCGACTTCATCTTTCAACAGGATGGTGCTCCACCGCACTTCCATCATGATGTTCGGCATTTCTTAAACAGGAGATTGGAAAACCGATGGATCGGTCGTGGTGGAGATCATGATCAGCAATTCATGTCATGGCCTCCACGCTCTCCCGACTTAACCCCATGCGATTTCTTTCTGTGGGGTTATGTGAAAGATTCAGTATTTAAACCTCCTCTTCCAAGAAACGTGCCAGAACTGCGAGCTCGCATCAACGATGCTTTCGAACTCATTGATGGGGACAAGCTGCGCCAAGCGTGGGAAGAACTTGATTATCGGCTTGATGTCTGCCGAATCACTAAAGGAGCACATATCGAACATTTGTGAATACCTAAAAATACTTTTTGAGTTTTTGTATGTGTGTGCAAAGCATTGTGAAAATATCTCAACTAATAAAGTTATTGTAGGGCTGTGAAATCGCTTCAATCATTTGTAATAACCCTGTATATATAGTATACCAAAAAAACACCAACAAGCTTTAGGGAGAGGTTCCTTGCACCAAGACAAGCAAAATAATTCTACTGAACGTGGTCTCTAAAATGCATACGTTAAGTGTTATGATCAGTCGTTCAGTAGAAGAAATGTGTTTCACACTAAGCAAAGATGAACAAGTGCTTCTAACTCTCAAAGTACGATTACTGGACTTTTTTCCTTGTTTTTCTCAATACTTCCTCCTCCCAAAATATGGGAAGAAAAGACCTTGTAGTAGAAGAGATCTATTTCATAGTATCGAAGATGAAAAAGTGTACATATATTTTAAGGTATGCGTTTTAGAAACCATGTTTACTAGACACTGTTTGCTTATATTTATATAAGAAACCTGTCTATAAGGTTAGTCAGTTTTTTTTTTTGCGACACCCTGTATATAATTATTGTTGTTATTTTGTACTCAACAGAATGTCCTTCATCATGATCAAAGGCAAGAGTTTTCTGACATTATTGATAAATGCGAAAGCCGTTTATGAATAACAGAAACATGTTTTATATAAGTTTGACGTAGTATTGAAGTGATGTTTGATATATTTTTATTTTGCGGTTTTGTTTATTTTCCTTTTTTGTTGAGGCTATTACATTTTCTACCGCTATTTGATAAATCTTTATATTTTCTTTGTTTTTACTACAACATCCCTCTGTTTCATGTTACAAATCATCAATTTTCAAATAAAACCTGAATTAAACACCGAAAAATTCAGTTTTTCTGTAAATACTGTTTGCTATTATATAACAGGCAGGAGGATAATTATGTTGAATAAAAATGATCCATCGGTTGCCCAGCCCCATATATATGCTCCCTCAGTTACTAGATGGTTTACCGCTTCTGCTTTTTAGGAGACTCTAGTAAGACACTGATCGCATACGTTAAGAAAGCGATCGTCTTGATGTACGGCGCGGTAAGTATACAACACACCCAACGTACAGGTAACGCGGGTACGACCTTAACAGACCAAAGCTATTAATATACTGAAACGCCAAAGAAACTAGTGTACGCATGGGTATTCAAATACAGAGATATGTAAACAGGCAGAAACGGCACTGCGGTCAGCAGCGCCTGTATAAGACAAGAGTCTGGTGCAGTTGTCAGAAGGGTTACTGCTGCTACAATGGCAGGTTATCAAGATTAGAGTGAGTTTGAACGCGGTGTTATAGTCGGTGCAAGAGCGATGGGACACAGTATCTCCGAGGTAGCGATGAAGCCGAAGGCCCACTGTGTATCCTTAATGACTGCCGACACAAAGCTTTACGCCTTGCCTGGGCCCGTCAACACCGACGGTGGACTGTTAATGACTAAAAACATATTGTCTGATTGGCGAGTTTCAAATTTTATCGAGCTGATGGACGTGTACGGGTTTGGAGACAACCTCATGAATCCATGGACCCTGCACGTCAGCAGAGGACTTCCAAGCTGGTGGAAGCACTGTAATGGTGTGGGGCATGTGCAGTTGGAGTGTGTAACCTCCCCCTCACTTATCGACCTTAATGACAGTGAAAAATTAAACCGCGTGTACCTAATGGAAATTTGGGAAAAAGCAATCGTCACCGAAGTTAATCTGTCGGTAAAGAGGGAGGAAAGGGTTACATCTAAATGAAAGGAAAAATGCTAATGAAACTGGTGGAAATTAATTTTGGAAAGGGGTAAAGTTAATAAAGAAAGCAAATGTGCGGCCGTTACGTTAATAATTAACTAGCGGTAATTATATATTTGAGATTTGGGGGAAATTACGGTCGCCAGTTCTAAGGACAATTACTATAGTAACTGAAAAAGAAAGGTTATTACACATATAATTAGCACTAGAAGTGTGGCAACTGAAGGTTTACACGTGTAGTGTGAAAACTGAAAGTTTGTCAGAAGTAATAAATTTCGCTACACTCTGACTTAATTTAGCAAAAGAATTAATAAAACCGGAAAATCTAAAGTTAATTTAGTGACTGAAGTTAATAGTGGGCTTTCTTTCTGAAGCACATCGAAATTCAGTAAAATATGGTTAGTCTTGGACTACCTCAACAATCATTTCAAAAGCTACTTGAATCTACGCAATTTAGAAATAAGAGATTTAACTTTGAACTTGAGTTAAATGATTCTGAACAATTAACAATAGTAAAATTTAGTACGTACCAAGCTGAGCTGCAGTCACAGGTAAGCTAAAATATGGTAACAAAACTCGCACTCTTAATTTGTGCTTGCGTAATCTAATATTGCAGCCAGCTATGAATACTTTAACTGAACTTTGAAATTAAAGCAGTGAAATCGAATTTGAATTTCAACGACACTCGGGTTCATTCCGGAAAAGGAAGGGACCCTGCTTGGTAATGCAATTGGGACAATGAGCAACAAACGTTCATGCTAAGTTGCTGTAATTTTGTTATTCAACAATTTTAAAAGTTTGGAAAGCTGAGGTCTGCCATACAGTTCTAAACCTTTACGTGCTTCCAGTCTTCCTTGTTGGTTGATTGAAGGTTTGAAGCCGTCGATCGAGGAGGTGGCGACAGTCACTCATTGTCGGCCGTCGC
Organism: Schistocerca cancellata; assembly: GCF_023864275.1. NCBI lineage: Eukaryota > Metazoa > Arthropoda > Insecta > Orthoptera > Acrididae > Schistocerca > Schistocerca cancellata. Next base: position 497,860,503 of record NC_064626.1, on the reverse strand, counting down.
TGTTGCAGAAGCTGGATGTTGACGCGCCTCCTTCTCGACACGGTCACCAGGCGAGACGGGCTCTTGATGTGCGCCAGCTAATGCTTCCCGTCCGCGACACCATGTCAGAAACTATCATCGCAAGTCGAGCGCAATTACATGCTGCCAAACCCCGAAAGCGCGGCAATTCCCGGGAGCTTCACACAACACACCTGCTCCACTCGCTACTCCAGCCAGACTCTCTCTGCTCGGCCCGCGCTCCACGCGGCCGAGTTAACACTACCAAAGATCCTATACACTTTGATTCTTCACACGACCTATCGACGTATTCGTTCGATAGCATAGTTTTCCCTAGGCAAGACCCAGCGTAAAAATACAAATAATATTTACAAAACAACCAGTTATACATCGACATAAATGCATATATATATATATATATATATATATATATATATATATATATATATATATATATATATATACAAACAGTAAAACAATTACAATATATAAAGAGACAGAAATGTCATATCTTGAGGTAACAAAACAAGGAAAAAAATTATAGTACAATAGATGGAAATAGGAGGATATGCATTTCCGGCGTTACAAGTGTTATTGGAGCCCTGATACGTCTAGATTCGACTATGACAGGTGACACGTACGTAAGCATCCTGTCTGATCACCTTGTTTTTTTTGTTTTTTTTTGAGGGGGGGGGGGGGAAGGAGACCAGACAGCGAGGTCATCATTCTCATCGGATTAGGGAAGGAAGTCGGCCGTGCCCTTTCAAAGGAACCATCCCGGCATTTGCCTGGAGCGATTTTAGGGAAATCACGGAAAACCTAAATCAGGATGGCCGAACGCGGGATTGAACCGTCGTCCTTCCGAATGCGAGTCCAGTGTCTAACCACTGCGCCACCTCGCTCGGTGTGTCTGATCACCTGCATCCATTCATGTCCATTGGGCATTCCGACGGACTTGGGCAATTCCAGAGGACAATGCGACACCCCACACGCTCAGAATTGCTACAGAGTGGTTCCAGGAACACTCTTATGAGTTTAACCACTTCCACTGGCCGCCAATTCTCTCCAGGCATGAACATTATTGAGCATATGTGGGATGCCTTGCAATGTTCTGTTAGAAGAGATCTCCACCCCCTCGTACTCTTACGGATTTATGGACAATCCTACAGGAGTCATGGTGTCAAATCTGTTCAGCACATCTTCAGACATTAGTTGAGTCCATGCCACGTCGTGTTGCGGCACTTCTGCCTGCTCGCAGGGGACCCTAACGATATTAGGCCGGTATACGAGTTTCCTTGGCCCTTCAGTGTAAAACCACCCTAGTATATTCTTACTTGCGATAGTCTGCGATAGTTTTACAACTCTAATGGCGACCACGCCCTCGCTAAACAGTGGCCGAACCACAGCGCTTCAAACACCTTGGGTAGATACACTCTTTAGCTGAAGCAGCTGTGAATATCGAGCAATATGCCACAGATATGATAGCAATGATCACTCGCGAGACGAACCTACATAAAGTAGGAGGGAGATAGCCGACTACCACGGACTCCTTTCTACTGTCTTCCCACTGGACGATTGACATCGTGTCTAAATATTACAACACTACTGCGTTGTGCATCTTTATCCAATTTATTGCTACCAAAGAATGTCTCATTTTGAGTTACTATTCTAAGATTGTCTTATAATCTTAAATCAGGTCCAGCGCACGAAAAAGAAGGAATGCATTTTGTAGCCATTAAAAAAGACTACGTAAATGGTCTGGCGTAATTTATTTGTGTCACGGGAGGCATAAATCACGATAGCTGCTGTGCCTGTTGGCTCTTATCGCCCTCGTACGTGGCTGCCGCCTGTTACCGGAACAACAAATCCGCTCCTGCTGTTTACGAAGCTCGAGTTATTTGGGACGGTGGGCGTCCATGTCGTTCACCCAATCACTTGAGATGCAGTCTGTAAAACTGGCATTCACTACAGGCGTTTGAGTTAGTACTGTATACTGTATGTCTGTGACTCATTGAGAGTAGTTCAACTTCGAAACGCGATTGGAAAAAGGAAGCATTGTACGAGGGGCGTTCGATAAGTAATGCAACACGTTTTTTTCTCGGTCAGTTTCGTTTGAAAAAATGCGGAACCTGTTATGGGACATCGTGAAATATTCTCGCTTTAGTCCCTGTAGTTTCATGAAGTTCCGACATGTGGAGGCGCTATACGTAACCCTCAAAATAATGTCTGTAAGAGAGGTGCGATCCAAGCAGAGAGCTGTAATTAAGTTTCTTTTTGTGGAAAACCAGAGTCTTGCATATATTCATAGGCGTGTGCTGAATGTCTACGGAGACCTGGCAGTGAACAAAAGCAGGGTGAGTCGTTGGACTAGGCGTCTTTCATCATCTCAACAAGCCCGCCGGCCGGCCGCTCGCAGCTGTGACCCCTCCAATCGGACACTCTCATTCGAGATGATCGACACAGTCAAACATCTCGGTGCTCGTCTGGACGTCTGGTGGTAGTTATAACACACTCAAAGGTATGTCTCGCCAAACAAAAGTCCAACACCAGCAACAAAGGACCATCTGAGCGGAATTGCTTGCGCTTTACGATATCTATCGAGATTTTTTTTAACGTCGTCACAGGCGATGGAACATGGCTTCATCACTTCGAACCAGACACAAAATTAGAATCCATGGAGTGGCGCAACACCACCCCTCCTCCGAAGAAAAATTCAAACCGCATCCTCAGCTGGTAAAATCATGATGACGGTCTTTTGGGACTCCGCAGGGCCCTCTGTTTGATGTCCTACCCAAGAGTGCAATAATCAACTCGAAAGTGTGCTGTGCTACCCTCAGGGAACTGAAGAAAAGACTCCACCTTCTTCGTTACCACAAAAATACAAACATACTTCTCCTTCTCCACGACAACGCAAGGCCACCCATAAGGCTGCGCACCCAAGAGGAGTCAGAAAACTGCTTCTGACTGTTATTTCTCATACACCCTAAAGTCCGGTTCATTCACCTTCCGACTTCCATCTGCTTGGCCCAGAACTCCGCAGGAAGCAATACGTGGAAAATGGAGAGGTTACTGATCCAGCACGTCGTTGTCTCCAACGTCGACCAGTAGAGTGGCACCAGGCGCGAATACAGGTCTTCTCAGTAAGGTGGCGTAAGACCACAGCACTGATCCGATATTATGTTGAAAACGGGGGTTCCGCAGCTAAAAGAGTTGGTAATAATATGGCGTATTGGAATCCTGAATAAAACCAAACTGCTTTCAGAGAATAAAGTTTTGCATTTCTTATTGAACAGCTTGTCTAGGGTCTCGTATTACAACCTAGATTTTTTTAAAAGTAAGTCTGGGAGGTCTCCACTCGCCCTTTTTCTACACCTCGATAGATTGAAGTGAATGGAAATAAAGGAGAAAGTCAGTGGTAACGTTGGTATATTTGCGTCCATTTTGAGAGGAGTTCAAAACATGCATTCATTTCTGTCAATCACGTTGCTCGTCGTTCCTCAGCCATAGCAAAATTTTTAAACGACAACATTATTCAGCAGCTGAATGAATGTGTATCGCCCCTTTGTTCCTCGTTGTTGTACAGTTTAGACCTTGAAGACATTCTCAATCATCATTAAACGTCTGTCCGTAAAGTAAATGACAGCGTTACCCTGCTACAGTACAATCAGTTAATGAATCAATAGCTTTCTACATGATTTGCACCAACAGTTTTTAGAATAATATACACTGGTTAGAAGTTTACTATGTACTACGCAAAAACCTTCAGAGCACAATTCACAGAATTACCTGTATCCACAGAAAACACACTTTCAGGCTATTTCTCTGCCGTTACACTCTCGAATAGTACAGCGGAAGAACGAACAATTAACCATTCCTTGGGAACTCTGTTTTTATTTTATTGCGATGGTCACTTCTCCCTATGTAGGTGGGAGCAACAAAATATTTTCACTTTTGGAGGAGAAAGTTGATGAATGAATTTTCTTGATAACATCTCTCCACAACGAGAAAAGCCTTTGTTTTAATGACTGTCACCCCACCTCGCATATCGTATCTGCGACATTCTCTTCCCTTTTTCGTAACGATACGAAACTGGCCTTCTTTGAACTTTTTCGATGTCCTTCGCAAATCCTATCTGGTTGGGGTGTCATAACGCACAGCAATGCACAAGGAGAGGATGGACAAGTGTAGTGTAGGGAGCCTCTTGAATAGATTTTATTCATGTAACTGTTTTGACAATAAAGCTCAGTCCATGGTTCGCCATTCCTACAACATTAGTATGTGGTCATTCCAAATTAAGTAGTTCGAAATTGTTATCCAAAGTACTTTATAACATGAGCAGCCACAGCCGTTGAAATTTATGATAAATTGAAGTTGAATAAATCGGCTAACAGCTGTTAATTGACGATTTATTCACGTCATGAAGTAAATCATGAATTAACAGCTACTTGCGGATTTATTCAGGTTCAGTTTACCGTTTTTTGTAAACTGAGGGAGGAGGGGGAGAAAGGAATTATTGATGTCAGCTGTATCGGGACTTTACGCGGAATCAGCGGCGATGAGTGAAAAATGTGTGCCGGACTGGGTCTCGAACCTGGGATCTCCGCTCACATTCTTTTTTTTTCTTTTTTTTTTTGCTGATCTCATTTTGTTCGTAATTGTTCCTTGGATATGGTCAGGGCGGACGTCCCAAGACACCTGTTAAGTTCATCGCTGATCCGTTCACTCACTTTTTTTATTACAGAGGGCAACTAACCTTCTGACCGAACACGCTGAGCTACCGTGCTCGCAAGTTACTAGGCAGTTGTGATAAACGTTGCCTCATCCGGACACAGAGTGTGTGGCACCTGCTCAGACTATCTCGGCACGCATGCCGGCCGACCCACACTCCCATCGAGCGCCACCAATCCACAGTCCCCGCCTGTGTCCTCCATGTTCGCTACTTTGAGATTCCTGCAGGAGGTCGAAAGTAATTGTACATCCGCACTGAAAGCGGTGAACAGGTGGCAATAAACACTGTGCTCGTATGGCACAGTGGTTATCATAACTGCCAAGTAAACAGGAGATACCGGATTCAAGTCCCGGTCCGGCACGCACTTTCACTCATCATCGCTGATCCCGCATAAAGTTCCGATGCAGCTGACATCAAACGTTCCTTTCATTTCCTTTCCTTTCCATAGTTTGTATCACAGCTACGATTTTGCGCGCGGTGTCTGTTTCTTCGGACATGTCCGAAAGGACACACACCTCGCATTCACATGCTCAGTTTACCCTGTTATCCTCAGGTATTTCGTTGGGTTGATAGCCTTTAAATCTGAGTTGTTTATCGTGTAACCGAAATTTAGAGCATTCCTTTTAGTAATCATATAGATGAACGCACACTCTATGGCAGGCTGTTCCAACCGAGCTCCAGGGAGCCTGAGCGCTCCGGAGCGCTCACTGCGGCAGCTCGGAGCCTGCATGGAGGGGGAAAGCGAACTCACTGCCCCCTGGCCGCATGCAGCCGAAACTGACGCAATAATCCGTGTTCAATGACAGCTATGATTAGCTGCGGGAGCCCTGTACCTCTATTGGAGGATACCTTTCTATTCATTGAGAGGGATGGTCGTCTGCAGTGTCTTGTATGTCATAAAGTAATTAATTCTGCGAAGAGGTACAATATACAACGACATTATACACGTCTTCACGCAGCGCACTACGATCAGGTAGAAGGCGTTGCACGCAGAGAACTGGTGGCCAGGCTTAAGAACGACATACCAGGAGACGTTAAGTTTAAAAACGGTTTCGTAATACGGAGGGTATCAAAACATGCAACATAGTTCGTGATCTGTAATGCGTTTATAGTTTTCAGGTGAATGAGAGCGGAGAAAACACTACTGAGTCTGCAAATCGAGCAAGCTGCAGGGTGGCTCACATCATTGCGACGAGTGGCAAGCCGTTTTCGGTGGGACCACTCGTAAAATCGTGCATGGTAGCCGTTGCAGAATGTTTGTTTTCAAGGGAGGTGCAGGCAATTGAAGGGGTTTGCCTGTCGAAGCAAACAATGTCTCGTCGAATCCTAGACATGGCAGCGGATTTAGAGACACAGCTCAGGAAAAAGGCGGAGAGCTTTGTTGCATTTTCGCTAGTGCTTGACGAAAGCACCGACATATCGGACTGTGCTCAGCTTGCAGTTTTTGTGCGTGGAGCTGCAAGTAACTGAAGAACTCTTGGATGTGGTACCACTCGATTACACCGCAACAGGACGTGACATCAGTGGACAATATGAATTTGCCGTGGGATAAGCTCCATTCTGTAGCGACAGACGGTGCACCACAAACGATCGGGTGTCACCAAGGTTATGCTTCTCGTTTGAAAAATAAACTCAGGGACGAATTCGGGAAAGACATTTTGACTCTTCATTGTTTTATTCACCAAGAGGCACTGTGCGCTGAAACAATAGAGCTAGGTGGCGTAATGAAAGATGTCGTGAAGTGTGTGAATTTTGTGGGGCGTCACGGTATGAATCATCGCCAATTCAAAGGATTCCTGAAAGATATGGAAGCGGAGTATGGGGATATACCTTACCACAGTACAGTTCGTTGGCTGAGTCGGGGAAAATTTCTTGATGTTTTCTTTGCCTTTCGTGAGGAAATAACCCTTTTTCTCGAAATGAAAGGGGAAGAAGTGCGTTTTCTGAAAGATATAAAATGGATATCAGAGCTGGCGTTCCTAGCTGACATAACTATGTATCTAAATAATGTAAATCTGTCATTGCAGGGCAAAGGGCAGCTAATAGTTGACATGCACGACCAGATCAAAGCGTTCATGCAAAAGTTACGTTTATTTGAGAGGCATATGAATAATGGACATTTAACGTCCTTCAATCGTCTTGCTTCTTTAAAACTACCTGAAGGTACTACTTTCGGCGATTACCAAGCAAAGTTAAAGCAGCTCATCACGTCGTTTGAAACACGATTCCGAGGCCTCACTAGTTTGGAAATGGAACTTAAGGTGTTCAGCATTCCTTTTTCAGTTTCCCCCGATGACTTGTCATCATCACTTCATTTGGAGATTATTGATTAGCAAAATTCAACTTTGTTGAAAGACAGGTGCTACAACACGTTGGATTTGTCATGATGGTATCGTTCATTACAGCAAAAAACATTTCCCAAGCTTCACAACAATGCTGCTCAGATCATGGGCATGTTTGGATCTACGTATTGTTGTGAGCAGCTTTTCTCAGCAATGAAAAGAGTAAAAAGTAAGGAACGATCGTTTCTTCAGGATGCAACAATGAAGGCCATCCTCCGCATTACCGCTGTGAACACTTTGACGCCTGATATTTTCGATCTTGTAATGAAAAGAAAAGTCAAGCTACAGAGGCCCAATAAATTTAGTAAGCAATTTCTTATAAAACAGTTGTTTCTTATTTATTTCCTGAACATCGTATTTCCTGGTGTAGCATGTCACCACGTCTTAGGAGCTAAAAGTATGAGGTTGTCGATCTTGTAACACGCAACTGGCACATCAAAACGCTTGCCTTGCCGCCTGCCTCAGCTTGCCGTGCCACCTGCCGGCGTGCGGGCCCACTTGAATGGTCACAGCGAGCGACACGGCTCCCTGGAGCAGGGAGCGCTCCGCGGCTCACAACGGAGCCGACGAGCTGGAACAGCCTGCTCTATGGTGTTTGGAGTGAATTGCCACTTTTCTCACCAAACAGTTCATATCAGCGCACACTCCGCTGCAGAGTGAAAATCTCATTCTGGAAACAGTTATTTGTTATCAAACATTCAGAATTTGGTCTTGATCCTGTGGTGAGTTTACTGGATCATAAACAACAGCATCGTCTACAAAAAAATCCAAGACAGCTGATCAGATTGTCTCCTCAGTCATTTGTATGAAGTACAATAGAGTGCATACTTCCTTGGGGAACGCCAGTTATTACTTCTGTTTCACTCGATGACTTTCAGTCAGTTACTACGAACTGTGACCTTTCTGACAGGAAATCACGAATCCAGTCGCACAAATGCGACGATAGTCTAAGACACACAATTTTATTACAAGCTGCTTGGGAGAAACAGTGTCAAAAGCCTTCTGAAAATTTAGAAATATGTAATCGATTTGAGATGCCCTGTCGATCCTCTGTGTGAATAAAGAGCAAGCTGTGTTTTACAATAATGATGTTTGCTGAATCCAAGTGCTGATGATGTGTCAATAGAACGTTTTCTTCCAGATCTTCCTAAGGCTCGAACACAGTCGACTCATAGCCGTGTTAGCGTGCGGAGCTGCTTCGCGCGGCGCCCGACGCTCCGCTCTCGGCGGTGTTTACTTCCGCGTCGCGGTGTTTGTGTCCATCGAGTCCAGTACTAACGTACTCCATGGCGCACTCGTACCGCCGTGCAACGATCAAAGTAACGTTTCAGGTCGACCATCCACGACCCAGAGCTTTCGAAGTCGAACAGTTCATACGAGAGGATCTATGTTTGAACCCCCAGGACGTAATCGGCATACATTTTTCCATCACTGGAAGTGTTGTCTACATCAAGATGTCGACGGAGGAAATTTGCACTGACATAATTCACCGTCATACCACCGGACTAAAATTTAAACACTCTGATGGACATATGGGTGATGTGACAGTCGCCCATGCTGGATTCGGTCTCCGGACATTGCGGGTGTTTGAGCTCGCGTTCAAGGTGCCTCAGGATGTGGTCATTGCCGCTTTCCAACCATATGGCACCGTCTTGGGTCACGTCGCGGAGAAGTGGCAAACATTTACAACCTACCCCGTATTAAATGGCGTCTGGCAAATAAAAATTGAGCTGACGAAACATGTCCCATCGTACCTGCTGATTGGCGGTGTGAGGGCCATCGTCATGTACGATGGAGAGCCACGAACGTGCGCAGGATGTGGCCAGGAGGGACATGTACGTTCCGAATGCTTACACCGCCGTTTAATACAGACGCCGTTACGTGAAGAGACCCAGGCTTCGACGGTCACGTCCTTACCCATCACCTACGCCAAGGTTGCACAGGACCCCATCGTGCCACTCCCGATTGCGCCAGCAGCATCGTCAACGCCACCCGCCGCAGCACAACGCGCAGACAACACAAGCACGGCGTCGCCTCCAGTGCTCGCTTCAGGACCGTCCCGGTTGCAGACCGAAACCGATGTTCCTGTCGGAACCATGGACGTCGACCTCGGTGTCGTGCCGACGTCTGCCTTTGTCCAAACAGGTACGGCGCCAGACGGCGGACGACCACATTCTGATTCAGAAGGCCACATCAGAAAACAGCGGTCGCCTCGCAAACACAGGAAACGACGACGAAAGCCTTCCGATGACGCCCTTTATCAGACGGCCCCGCGAGATGTCGACTGGTGTCTGACGGTGATCTCCCACATTGCGTCCAGTCATGTGATGCGGCAGTAACAGGGGCCCCTCCTGTGACGTCTCCTCTCCCAACCGGGGACGTGTCCTCACCGTTGTCAAAGAATGATGACAGCGGTCCCCCTGCCGCTCACGATGCGGAATCCACAACACCTGTTCCGGAAGAACGTGACCGTCACATGTCCACGTCGTCAGCTTCCTGGGCCGATGACGTTGAAGAAGAAGCGGAACAGACTATCAACGTGTCTGCACAGGAGTCCACCACGGCGACACTGGGGCTGGCGCCCCGCCAGTAATTATCACCACTGCGGCACCACCGGCGGGTCTCCACCTGCCGGCTACTTCTACGGCACGTTCTGCAAATACTGAGGATGGCCGTACACAGCAATATCGTATCGCCATGATGAATCTTGCCACCATTCGTGCCCCCCCCCCCCCCCATATACTGGCCATGTCCCGAGACATTATTTACGCTGCAGATGCTGATATAGCACTCTTACAAGAGGTGTTTGTGGCTGACTTCCTAGTTCCCACCGGATACAACGCCCATGTTTCCCCCGCATCTGACACCGGTAGCGGCGTCGCCATCCTGCTACGCGACGGACTCCCTGCAGAGGACGTCATCTACCTCCCCACTGCGCGAGGTATGGCCCTCACACTGTTCGGCGTGCGTATTATTAATACCTACGGTCCGTCCGGCACTGGCCGCCGTCATGACCAACAAACGTTTTTTGCCGAAAGCAACACACCCCTCTTCACAGGTCCGCAGGACGATTTGGTACTCGGTGGGGATTTTAACTCGACACAAGAGCCCGCGGACCAACTCCCGCGACATTCTCCTCGTGCATCTCTCTCAGTGGTCATCGATCGTCTACGACTTGTTGACACTTGGAAGAAGCTCCACGGAATTCAACCGGGCTATACATTCTATATCTCTCACTCGTCAAGCCGCATAGATCGCATCTACGATACCCGCTCCCTTGTTGATGGCACACGTCATGCGGAAGTCTGGCCCTTGGCCTTTTCAGACCATGATGCGTACTTCTGTGACGTCACTCTCGCCCGACAGCGAGTGTGGCATAGTCGTGGTCTGTGGAAACTCAATGTCGCTCACCTGACCTCCTCAGACTGTCGCCGTATGGTCGAAGAAGCGTGGGCACGCTGCCGCCATCGTCGAGAAGCCTATGACTTCACCTTATCATGGTGGCTCTCCTGTGCAAAGCCGACCCTCAGGAAGACACTGATGAGTTATGGGAAGGAATTTAAGACGTGGCAAACTAATACCCTGCACTTCTACTACACCATACTACGTTACTGTGCGACGATGCCTTTCTCGCCAGCCCGGCAGTCGATGGTCCATCGCACGAAGGCGCAGATCTCCTTGATCATGCGGCGTCACTTGGAAGGAACCGTAGTCCGTTCTCGTGCTTCTAATCGTATCCCTCAAGAACGTCCGTCGATGTACCACCTCCTTCAGGAAAGACAACGACGACAACGAGCTCTGATCCAAGTACTCACTGATGTGGGAGGGCGCCGGCACGACACCCAGCAAAGCATCGGCCGTGCTCTCCATGCTCATTGCCGGGCTATACGCAGCCGTACCGCATTCTGCAGCACCGATCACAGAAATCGCTCAGCTTACTACGAACACTCTTCCGGAGGATGCAGTGCATGACCTCCAAGACGACGCAACCACAGATGAAGTGGTAGATGCTATCAAGGCGGGTTCCGATAACATATCTCCTGGACCTGACGGTATCCCCATCGAATTTTATAAAAGTTTTCACTATTTGTTGGCTTCCACGTGGACGGCAATCGCACAAGAGCTGATGTCACCGATGACAGTGGTCCCGAGCGCCTTTCTAGATGGCATTATTATCCCCGTACATAAACCGCACGGGTTATCGAGGGTCCAGGACTATCGACCAATTACTTTGCTCAACAGCGACATGAAAATATTTACACGGTTACTGGCATCGCGACTCAAGAAGGTCGCACGTTACGTCACATCCTCCGACCAGACTTCCCTAGTAGGCGACAACATCCGTACGGTCCTTTGCCGTTACAGAGACATGATAGCATTGGCGCATTATCAAAGTCTCCCTGGCGCCTTGACTTCACTGGACTTTAGCCACGCTTTCGACCGTGTTGACCACTTCTATTTACGGACAGTTCTTCAGCATATGGCTGTTCCTGGCGGTCTTGTCACAGTGGTTATGCGTCTGTTGAGTAGTGCAACCTCTAAAATCATGTACAATGGTCGCCTCACACCGCCCCTGGTCATCGTACGATCTGTACGACAAGGCTGCCCTCTTTCCACGATTTTGTATGCTTTCGCACTGGAACCCCTGCTCCAGGGCATGCGCCAACGTTTGGAAGGTATGGCTGTGCACGGCCATCATTTTTGTTGTACAGAATACGCAGACGACATAGTACTATATCTGCGCAGTGAAGATGAAGTACGAGCAGCACTGACATGGGTGGCGACTTACAGCGAAGCGTCGGGGAGCTGCCTCAAAGTGTCAAAATCCAGGGTCCTGCTCATTGGTGAGGGCTTGCCGGAGAGATGCGTTGCCCTCCTTAGTGTCGCCGCCAGCATACGATGTCTTGGACTTGATTTCGCAGCCGATCTGCGCCGCTCAGCGACGATCAATGGTAGACGCTTGCTACAGACAATCAAAGCAAATCTCGCAGATCACCGGCTACGAGCTCTCGACGTTATCCAACGCGCGCAATACGTGAACATGTATCATGCTTCCCGTATACCACACGTGGCTCAAGTACTACGAGTCCCAAATCTCCTGGCCCGACGACTGTTGATGGCTTTCGGCTCCTTCGTCAGCTCGGGAATGTTATTCAAGGTGCAATATGAATCCCTTGCACTGCCACGAGATCGTGGCGGGGTGGGGCTCATCCACGTTCCGACTCGTGTCAAGGCACTTTACGTCAGCTCCCAACTCAAACTTAGGCATCATTGTCCGCAGAGCCTTACTGGCCTCCTGCTTCATAACTTTGCGCCGGCCTCCTTGTCCGCCCCAGTACTGGTATTGACCATTCCAAACCCCTTTTATTACATCCAACGATTTTTCCTGGAGTACAGTTACGTCTACTGGTCCTTACCACTTACACGTTTGTACCTCACGAAAACCGTCTCCGAATTGTTACAACAGTGCCGCCAGTCCAACCCCATCGAACGTAAGTATCCACAGTACGTGTGGCGACAAATATGGAAGGCGATCCATGCGCGTTTTCTCGAATCAGACGTTCAATCAGCGTGGTACATCACCGTGAATGGCAAACAAGTTAACCGAGATCGCATCCATCTCGCCGATTCATCCCTCTGCACCCACTGTGGAGTGAATGACACGGATGTCCACCGGTTCCACTGTGGCACAGCGTTCGACGTCTGGACACTTGCGCGGCGAATTTTGGCGTTTCTTACTCGACAGACACCAGCTCAGATCGACGTCCATATGCTTTTGTATCCCGATAAGACTTTCTACCCCTCCGCCAAAACTCACTCTGTGAATTGGATCTGTGGCCACACGATCCGCTATCTTTTTACTTCTGGCGACAGGACTACGCTAGGATATTGGACTTATCTCAACAAACGACACTGCGTCCTGATACGCAACCCACGCTATAAGCAATATTTTTCCAATTTCTTACGGAGCACCTTCGATCACCCACCTCGTAGCTGAAACGTCCAAGCCCTGAGAAGCTGAAAACTGTATTAACCGATCCGAACTGAATAGATCTGCTATCCAGAACCCACGCCTACGCAATGAGAAGACACGTTTGGACGAGCAGGCCTGCTGTAGGCGGAGACACTTCAGGCGCTCCTGTAAGAACTGGTCTTTAACTGCAAGTCGCACGACGACTTTATATATATATATATATATATATATATATATATATATATATATATATATATAAACCTTTTCGTTATTTATTCCATTTATTCCTCATAATTTGTTCTTAAAGGAAAAAGAAATTTGATTTTGGATTTGAGAAACGTATTTTTTTCGTCTTTTCTTTTCTAAAAGATTGCTTTTTCGCCATCAAGACGAAGGAGACTAATTTTTGTTTACTGGAAGGAGAAACCAGTATAACTGGAGTAAAAAAAAAACGGTAGCGTTCTCGCTTCCCGCGCAAGGGGTCCCGGTTTCGAGTCCTGGCGGTTTTAAAAAACAAAAACAACACAAATGAATGTCAGTGGCATGGACATGTTATTCAGTGGATTACTTCTATTCCCTTTCTTCTATATTGGTGACCGGGTAACTTTGCAGTCTTTTGATACTCATCATTTGTCGAGTTAACTGTGGGCTGTGATTGTTATAAATGGAATTATTACATCAGTATTTTCCAAATAGAACGTAATTCGTAGATATTGACCAGAAGACTACATGAGGCACTTGTGAAGCGTTTGGAGCTTAATTCGGGACGTAGGCGCGGAGTGTGGTGATCGGAAACTTTATGCCTCCATCTCCTCTCCACTCGCCGGCCAGATACTGGTGGTGAAAATTTTTCCCACCATCAAGATTCGAACTATCTACAACTGTGTCGAGGGCCGTCGCACAGGCATGCTTTAGCTCTCTCGGGTACGGAGATGGACTGAAGAAACGAGCTGTGCTTTTCAGCACATAGTAAATAAGGAGGCAGCAGGACATTCATCCAACGCGTCACGGACGTCCCCCTGAAGTTTATCGGTCGACTGTAGGCCAGTCACGTCTACCGGCCACGGCTGAGAGCGAGAGGCGACTGACCAGCCCGGTGCGGCACATGCGAGTTGCAGATTAAGTCCGTCGCGTGACGTATCGGGGGCTCCGATATCGGCTACACTTTCACAGCGCTCCTCGAAAGCGTACTTTCCTTGGATTAGCGTGCATACCTTCCGCAAATGTAAACCACAATTTGCCGTCGGTAATCTCCGCGAAGGCCGCCTGATTTATGGTCGAAGCGTGTCGGCGATTTAATTCGATTCGCGGAATTAAAATTATTTCTTCCTCACTCCGACACGATTCGCTCACTCGCGGTCGCAGATGAGCGGCGCCAGATTACGTGAGTGAGATGGCATTACAGAAAGGGAGAAGGCTGCGACGTTTCCGAGTCGAAGTGACCGGAAGAAAAAGTTTTCGTGCCGCGTGATGAAGTAAAAGTGCAATGCACCAAATTTTCCTCTTCCTGATACGTCTATGTAATTTCGCCATACGGGGAAAGGCGTTTTATGAAACTTTCACAGGCGACTTTGCTTTTGTTAGAGGCGTACTCTAATGCTAGGCAGGCAAGGGATATCTTAAACTGAACAGGAGATGCTTAGGAATCAGATATGTACAGAAAAAGTCTGCGTCAGCTTTCTCGTAATTTCTATGTTTTATACTCTCAAGTAGCTATGTCTTCGGAACTACAGACAGTACTTACATTTTCTACCAGTTGCTGACCTCTTCTGATCAAGCCATTCTGCTGCTACTGCTTTTCTACAGACAACACAACACTTCCCACCTCCTTTTATATTGGCGGGTCCGTCTCTCGTGACATCTCGTGCTCAATTACGCAGTAATATCTCGTACAGCATAAGGTACGTAGCGATGCAGATTGTTCCACAGTAATATTGCTTTGGAATAAAATGACGGAACCATTTGCGAATTTGTTTTAATTTTAAACACCAGGACTGGTTTCAGAGAATACAGATAGACTGATCAATCTCATTTCTGCATTACACAGAGGGGGACCACACACTTTTGATCACGGTGTTTCACGTACGACGGAACTGCTGTGCCCAACACTTGTGTGGGAGCCAGTGCTAGGGAGGCACACTCTTCAACTCTTTCCTCGGACGGTGTGGGAAGTGGCGTATCGGTTTTAGCGGAAAGTGAGGAGTAGGAGTAGGTATTGATTCTAAAATGCTCAGTTGTTCCTGATATTAGTTAGCTGTATGTATCAGAACAGGCGAACCTGCCGAAAAATCGAAGATTCTTGTCATTTACATTAACAACCTCTGCATGACGTCAGTATGGCCCGAAGTACTTGACCGACATTTTTCCTCCAAACTATAACTTCTGTTTGCTATGTGAAGAATATACTGCAAACTTATTTTTTTCAGAGAGGTAACAAGCAACGAAAAGACCTGCCGGATTATTTGATGCAGGACGGTGGAAGAACACACTCTGCCACTACGTTTAGGGCAGTATTAAGAGGTGATCTTTATGATAGGATAGTAGATATGACAGTATCACAAAAGGTTTTGGTGATAGAATACATGCAAACAGTAGAGAAGCATGCTTTAGGCGCACCAGTTCTTGTGGCGCAAGTTTCGACGGTTCAGTGTGTGCGTGATGAGGACTTAACTAAACACGTTACGAATTGTGGACGTTACCAATCATTGCTTCCCTCTATGAACCATGGATCTTGCCGTTGGTAGGGAGGCTTGCATGCCTCAACGATACAGATAGCCGTACCGTAGGTGCAACCACAACGGAGGGGTATCTGTTGAGAGGCCAGACAAACGTGTGGTTCCTGAAGAGGGGCAGCAGACTTTTCAGTAGATGCAGGGGCAACAGTCTTGATGATTGACTGATCTGGCCTTGTAACGCTAACCAAACCGGCCTTGCTGTTGTGGTACTGCAAACGACTGAAAGCAAGGGGAAACTACAGCCGTAATTTTTCCCGAGGGCATGCAGCTTTACTTTATGATTAATTGATGATGGTGTCCTCTTGGGTAAAATATTCCGGAGGTAAAATAGTCCCCCATTCGGATCTCCGGGCGGGTACTACTCAAGAGGACGTCATTATCAGGAGAAAGAAAACTGACGTTCTACGGATCGGAGCGTGGAATATCAGATCCCTTAATCGGGCAGGTAGGTCAGAAAATTTAAAAAGGGAAATGAATAGGTTAAAGTTAGATATAGTGGGAATTAGTGAAGTTCGGTGGCTGGAGGAACAAGACTTTTGGTCAGGTGAATACAGGGTTATAAATACAAAATCAAATAGGGGTAATGCAGGAGTAGGTTTACTAATGAATAAAAAAATAGGAGTGCGGGTAAGCTACTACAAACAGCATAGTGAACGCATTATTGTGGTCAAGATAGACACAAAACCCACGCCTACTACAGTAGTACAAGTTTATATGCCAACTAGCTCTGCAGATGATGAAGAAATTGATGAAATGTATGATGAGATAAAAGAAATTATTGAGGTAGTGAGGGAGATGAAAATTTAATAGTCATGGGTAACTCGAATTCAACAGTAGGAAAAGGAAGAGAAGGAAACGTAGTAGGTGAATATGGATTAGGTCTAAGAAATGAAAGAGGAAGCCGCTTGGTAGAATTTTGCACAGAGCATAACATAATCATAGCTAACACTTGGTTCAAGGATCATAAAAGAAGGTTGTGTACATGGAAGAATCCTGGAAATACTAGAAGATTTCAGATAGATTATATAATGGTAAGACAGAGATTTAGGAACCAGATTTTAAATTGTAAGACATTTCCAGGGGCAGATGAGGACTCTGACCACAATCTATTGGTTATGAACTGTAGATTAAAACAGAAGAATCTGCAAAAAGGTGGGAATTTAAGGAGATGGGACCTGGATAAATTGAAAGAACCAGAGGTTGTAGAGAGTTTCAGGGAGAGCGTAAGGGAACAATTGACAGGAATGGGGGAAATAAATACAGTAGAAGAGGAATGGGTAGCTTTGAGGGATGAAATAGTGAATCCAGCAGAGGATCAAGTAGGTAAAAAGACGAGGGCTAGTACAAATCCTTGGGTAACAAAAGAGATACTGAATGTAATTGATGAAAGAAGAAAATACAAAAATGCAGTAAATGAAGCAGGCAAAAAGGAATACAAAAGTCTCAAAAATGAGATCCACAGGAAGTGCAAAATGGCTAAGCAGGGATGGCAAGAGGACAAATGTAAGGAGGTAGAGGCTTATCTCACCAGGGGTAAGATAGATACTGCCTACAGGAAAATTAAAGAGATCTTTGGAGAAAAGAGAACCACTTGCATGAATATCAAGAGCTCAGATGGAAACCCAGTTCTAAGCAAAGAGGAGAAAGCAGAAAGGGGGAAGGAGTATATAGAGGGTCTATACAAGGGCGATGTACTTGAGGACAATATAATGGAAATGGAAGAGGATGTAGATGAAGATGAAATGGGAGATATGATACTGTGTGAAGAGTTTGACAGAGCACTGAAAGACCTGAGTCGAAACAAGGCCCCAGGAATAGACAACATTCCATCAGAACTACTGACAGCCTTGGGAGAGCCATTCCTGACAAAACTCTACCATCTGGTGAGCAAGATGTATGATACAGGCGAAATTCCCTCAGACTTCAAGAAGAATATAATAATTCCAATCCCAAAGAAAGCAGGTGTTGACAGATGTGAAAAGTACCGAACTATCAGTTTAATAAGTCACAGCTGCAAAATACTAATGCAAATTCTTTACCGACGAATGGAAAAACTGGTAGAAGCCGATCTCGGGGAAGATCAGGTTGGATTCCGCAGAAATATTGGAACACATGAGGCAATTCTCACCCTACGACTTGTCTTAGAAGAAAGATTAAGGAAAGGCAAACCTACGTTTCTAGCATTTGTAGACTTAGAGAAAGCTTTTAACAATGTTGACTGGAATACCCTCTTTCAAATTCTAAAGGTGGCAGGGGTAAAATACAGGGAGCGAAAGGCTATTTACAATTTGATGGAAAGCAGATGGCAGTTATAAGAGTCGAGGGACATGAAAGGGAAGTAGTGGTTGGGAAGGGAGTGAGACAGGGTTGTAGCCTCTCCCCGATGCTATTCAATCTGTATACTGAGCAAGCAGTAAAGGAAACAAAAGAAAAGTTCGGAGTAGGCATTAAAATCCATGGAGAAGAAATAAAAACTTTGAGGTTCGCCGATGACATTGTAATTCTGTCAGAGACAGCAAAGGACTCGGAAGAGCAGTTGAACGGAATTGACAGTGTCTTGAAAGGAGGGTATAAGATGAACATGAACAAAAGCAAAACGAGGATAATGGAATGTAGTCGAATTAAGTCGTGTGATGCTGAGGGAATTAGATTAGGAAATGAGACACTTAAAGTAGTGAAGGAGTTTTGCTATTTGGGGAGCAAAATAACTGATGATGGTCGGAGTAGAGAGGATATAAAATGTAGACTGGCAATGACAAGGAAAGCGTTTCTGGAGAAGAGAAATTTGTTAACATCGAGTATTGATTTAAGTGTCAGGAAGTCGTTTCTGAAAGTATTTGTATCGAGTGTAGCCATGTATGGAAGTGAAACATGGACGGTAAATAGTTTAGACAAGAAGAGAATAGAAGCTTTCGAAATGTGGTGCTACAGAATAATGCTGAAGAATAGATGGGTAGATCACATAACTAATGAGGAGGTTTTGAATAGAATTGGGGAGGAGTTTGTGACACAACTTGACTAGAAGAAGGGATCGGTTGGTAGGACATGTTCTGAGGCATCAAGGGATCACCAATTTAGTACTGGAGTTCATCGTGGAGGGTAAAAATCGTAGAGGGAGACCAAGAGATGAATACACTAAGCAGATTCAGAAGGATGTAGGTTGCAATAGGTACTGGGAGATGAAGAAGCTTGCACAGGATACAGTAGCATGGAGAGCTGCATCAAACCAGTCTTCGTACATTACTTATAGTTGTGAATGCTCGCTACATTTGTGCGTTTTGTTTAGCTTCCACTCTTTGTTAACAGCACGTAGGTTCGAAATGTTGCAACACCTACAGTTGGACTGTATCATTGTGCATGCCCGCCTGTTAATATTACGACACTTTTCTCTTAGATTCAAAGTTCGGAGTAGCGCTTCTGCGAGGGTTGGAACTTTAATAGAGGCAACTATTTATTTATAGCTCGTACAAAATAGATACGTGTTTCAAAGTTTTACTGACATTCAAAGGAGTCACCAGCATTGTGTATAACCCGTTGCCAGCGATGTGGAAGTCGTAGGATACTCTTAGCGGTGTAAGTTGTGTTGACAATTCGAGCGGCGCGGTCTATTACCCGACGAATTTGTAGCAGTTCTGAAGCGAATGCCATGAAGTATTTGCTTCAGTTAAGAAATCGAGTTGAACTCACGAGGGCTTAAGTCAGGGGAGTGCAGTAGGTAGTTTAGCACTTAGCAGCCCCATCAGTCAAACAAATCAGTAACAGCTTGCTGGTCGTAGGTTGCGTTTCAAAAATGAACAACATGGAGAAAGAAGTGATGACACTTTCTGCAGGACCTGACCATCATTTTGCAGGACAATGCTCAAGCACATTCAGTGTAAGCTGTTACTGATATGTTTGACTGATGGGGATACTAAGTGCTATACCACCTACTGCACTTCCCTGACTTAAGCCCTCGTGAGTTCAACTCGATTTCTAAACAGAAGGAAACTCTTCACGGCATTCGCTTCAGAACTGCTACAAATTCGTCGGGTAACAGACCACGCCGCTCGAATTGTCAACACAACCGGCACTGTTAAGAGTATCCTATGACTTCCACATCGCCGGCAACGGGTTATACACAATGCTGATGACTATTTTGAATATCAGTAAAATATTGAAACACGTATCTATTTTTTACGAGCCGTAAATAAATAGTTGCCACTATTAAAGTTCCAACCATCGTAAATATGGGATACTTAAATACTATGGAGTAGCTTAGGTAGGGATTTTTCATGTCATTCCTGCGGACGTGCTTTGGAAATTCTCGTTTATTCCACGAATTATTCTTCTATTCATTTGTGTTTGTCCCAGCTTAGAATGGGCTATACTGTACTCAAGTTTTGGCAACCTAATTTTATTTAACTACACGACCTGATACCTTTTATCCCGCCACGGTCGTCAGGTAACGAAGTCAGGGACATCGTGTGAGACTGGCTTTCAGCTGTTTGTGTCCTATTTTATGAGATTGAATATGAGACCAATCCATTATTTGCCTAAACAATCGTGGGAAACTGCCTAAAAGCCACACTCAGGTTGGCTGGTGCACCAGCCAGGGTTGTTAATCCGCTGGCCATGTTCGATGCGGCTCTAGCTCACCTTCCTGTCTCGCATACTAGCGCACTGCACGTTATGCTATATGTGTAGCTCGTTTATTTGACCGATGGGAGACAGAAGCCATGGATGAAAAATAAAATGGAACGTAGGAACATGCAGACTTTTTTCTATGTATTTCGTTTATTTGCTTCCTGTTTGCTAATACCTGACCTCAAATATTAATATTCCTCTCAAAATTTGTATTATATAAAGTGTAAAATTTGTTCGGGTGCAACTGGCTTTCAACTATTTGTGTGTTTTGTTTTGTGATGCAGAAATTGGGAACTAGCTCAACGTTTGCTTAAAGGAGCATGTGAAATCATCGGCACAACGTTTTAGTGAGGTAAAGGCAGATGTAAGGAGCTAGGTTTCAGTATTGTCTTAAGATGATGTCGATGGGAAGATTTGCTTAAACAGTTGATTGTGTTCGAATCCTTCCGGTATCGTGGGCCTTATGCTACAGAGTTGCTACGTTGGAGACCGTCGTCACTGGAATAACGGAATAACAGATAATTTGGTGATGTTGATGAAGCTACAGATGGTACAGAAACTCTTGAAGTAGTGAAGCTATTGAAGCTAACGAATGCAGTAAAGCCGATGGAGGATATTAGTTACTGAAGACAATGGAGAGTTTTAAGTTGTTGGAGAGAGAGAAGCATGTGGCAAGTTGTTGAAGTTGGTGGATACGGTGAAGCCTATGATAGTGGTCAAGTTATTACAGTGTTTTAACACTGCCACTGGCTGGCAACCTGAGCAATTTTCATCACGCTATTAGAAGCGGTGAAACTGGTCTAAATATTGAAGCACCCACTAGACTATGAAGCCGTGATAAAGTTGACGGTTAATAATGGTGGTAGATGATGAGAGACATTACCATGGTCATCATTAATTGGAGATGGTTTTCTAGATAAAGGCTCTCTTAGGCTGTTCAGTTCGTTTGCCTACCCTGGGCCAGCTGAATGAACACGGGCACAGGTTGGCAGGGGGTAGACAAATGGCTGATGTGCGGACGTTCTTGCAAACAGGGCCTTGGCGTACGTGATCGGTCTCCGCTGGCCAAGCGCCAACGACCAGAGCTGACGGAGCTCGTGCATGCGCAGATGATGTGCATGCGATACGGCCGTCTGGCGGGTAGCCTACTCTAAATGCGCCTACTCGCGAGCGCGATGAGGGGTGGGCAAGGGCACCCCTGCTCTGTGGGGCAGCGTTGGAACAGTCAACTACAGACATTCCTGTGTATTACAGTATTCGACGAAACGCACCCACGTTGATCTAGCACGTTTTCTAATCTACTCACTTTCCTTGAGAGTTTCACCTCAGTCTCTTTTCACATTTTGGAAGCCAGAAAAGCACACTATGCAGCTGAATTTAAGGATCACTTTTTCTAAACCGCTTAATTCTCACCCATTGCGACACTTATGTTTGAAATTTGGCTCTAAGATGCGTACAACCTTCCTATGTAATAGTGAAAAATTGTGGCGCCCTGTGATGTCACTCTCACAACGCTTCAAATAGCAAAATGTCGACACTTAGGAAAAAAAAAGGCCATAGCTCAAAAGTTCATGTGACGTGTAACGTGGGTTAATGATGCCACATTGGAATAAAATTTCACCACAAGCCAGCGTTGGCTGGCTGCAGGCACCTGCTACTCTCGTCACGGCTTCTGTCTGTACAGGTACATTTTTAAAATTCTCAAGAAAGATGAGCGGTTGCCACCCAGCGTTTTACCAAACTGGACGGTCCTTGAGAGACCCTTTGCCGTTTTATTCACGCGTCTGCCAATTCCGCATTCCCCAGAGATTACTCCACAGGAGGGCACGAAACAGGAGCGTAGAGAAAGCATAAGCTCCTTTGGCTACTTCGGATCACGTTCAAATTTAGACTCATGGTTTTAAACGATCCCTAGTGGTTCCAACCTGTATACGAGAACAAAAATTGCAGTTGCGCTGTGCTACAATAGAGTGCGATCACGTTCGGTGGGGTGCAGCACCGTAATGTCCTTAGATTAGGTTTGAAACGCTTGAGGATGTCAGCAGTATGAACGGTTCTGAAGAACTTCCTGTTGCTCAAGGCACAGGTAACTGTCGTTTTCGTCCGCGAAATGTGTGGAAATCAACCCGCAGGTGAAGAGGTGATTTTATTGACCATTTTATGCCATCCTCTACGGTCTGTTCTGAGCGGCAGTGTGTCTGGAACGTTTTACGCGGCTACTAATAAGTAAAACGTGTGATTTCAACGCTCGGCGACGTGGCTCTGATCTCCATCACAGAGGCATCAAAAGAAGGAGTGAAATGTGGGTAACAGGGGCTGCGGCGATCTTCTGATCCTTGTGTGGGCAGAATTGTGGTGACATTTGGTGCCAAAGTCACATCATTAACCCACCTTACACGTAACATGAACGTTTGAGCTGTGACCTGTTATTCACAGGTGTCGACACCTTGCTGTTTCAAGCGGCACGTGGGTGACGTCGCAGGGAGCCAACACTTTTGCACCGTCACAGACGAAGGTTTACGCACCTTTGTGCCAAGTTTCAAACATAAGCGTCGCAATGCGTGGGAATTATGGGGTTTGGAAAAAGTGATCCATTAATTCTGTTGCGCAGTGTACGTTCTACGTTCATTTATCAACAGTCTGCTTACATGTCTCGCCTAACTGCATTTTACTTTTGTTATAGTCATATTTCGCTCTTCCAGTCGCTTGGGTCAGTTCTTTGATCCATTTATTCGTTCCCCTGTGTCTCCCACTAATTCCGATGATGCATGTCTCTGTTGCTCGCTGAGCAAGACTCAGCTTTTAATACTTTCTCACTGAAAGTCTATGTCTCACTATCTTCTACCGAAACGAATAGTATAAACTGATCATGAAATTTCTGTTTGGCGCTAGCTTCATTTTGAAAAATGTGTCTAGCTTAACAAAAGCAACCCTTGCTGTTTTTATCCTTTTTGCTCTTCTGTTCATTTCTTTATTTGTCCATTCAGTCCTTGTCTTCAACTACTCTGAGTACCAAATGTGATGAACTTCACCTGTATCATTGTTAATCAGCACAATTTTCCGATGAGTGAGATTTTCAGGTTCTTTTTTTCAAAAACTTGATCTATTAAGTATCTGAATTCGTAATGGAGGTATATCTATGCTAAAGATGCTAAAGAAGTAAAAAATAGGTCACTAGCAGTACAACGAAGCATATTTAGATATTTAGCAGTTTAAGGGCCTGAAAACATCATTGAGAGCTACTGAGAATAGTTCAATGATATAGACTATACTTGTCTGACTCCTCTTTCTATTATGAATTTCTCGCTACATATTTTAAGGCGAATGAAAGCTTTAGCACTGACGTAACGTTTTTCATTATACAGACATTGGTTGGTGTACGATGAGAAAACTCAAACTGGCCCAGAAAATACGTCATCCACCCTTAAGCTTGGCAACCCAATTTACATAATCTACCTGCATGCAGTTAGGTCGCCCATCTGAAGGCGCATTAAGTATTTTCCTCGCCAGTTTTATTTTGCATACCTTGTACGCAAGGTGTGTAGAACAGAATAGGCGGATGGTGGGACAGGAATCAAAATTACTTCAGCATGGTTGTATGCAAAGGTGACCGAAGTTTCGACTGGAAGATATGGAACGTGTATATAGTGCTACATATGAAAATAAGAGACTATTTTAGAATGGATTTGGAACCTGGAAGAGGGAGTGTAACAGGAGGTCTATATCTGCTCAGGGTTTGCTATGAAGGTGGGACGAAGAGCGATGTTTGGGTGAAGGTGCAGAGTCCGACCGCCAGTGGCGAGATAGAATAGGGGATACTAATGTGCAAGACTGTAACAGGTACGAGGGGCGTTCAGTGAGTAATACAACACTTTCTTTTTTTGAAAACAAGTTGATTTGGATTCCAGTATATCGTACTATTTCCCACTCTCTTGGCTACGAAACCATATTTTTCATCATCTCAGTTCAATGCGACGGCCTTACGCCACCTTACTGGGAGAGTCTGTATTTCCGCATAATAACACTCTACTTGTCAACATCAGAGCCAACGTGTTGTTGGATCAATAATCTCCCATTTCCACCTATTGCTTCCCGCGGAGTGCATGCTTCGTTGGGCAAACAGATGGAAGTCGGAAGAAACTGTAGGAAGAAACTTTTTGTGGGTTCCTCTAGGGAGCGCAGACTTGTGTGAGATCCTGCGTCGTCACGGAGAAGGAGAAGTTCGTTTGCATTTTTGTGGCGACGATCACTCTGAAATTTTTTGTTCAGTCTCCTGAGAATAGCACAACACACTTCAGAGTTCATCGTTGCACCATGACGGAGGATGTCAAACAGAACAACCCCTTCAGAGTCCTAGAAGAGCGTCGTGAAGACTTTAGGGCTGAAGGTGCGGCTTTGAACTTTTTCTTCGCATAAGACATGTTGTGGTGCCAGTCCATGGATTACTGCTTTGCTTCCGATTCGAAATGATGAACCCGTGTTTCATCGTCTGTGACAACGTTCGAGAGAAAATTGCCACGACCAGCCGCGTAATATGCACGCAGTTCAGCACAGTTGGTCCATCGTTGTTGGTTATGGCCTTGTGTTAGAAGGCGACGAACCCAGCGGGCACACACCCTTCAGTACCCCAAATGGTGGACGAGTGTGTCAGCACTATCAACAGTGACGTCCAGTTGTGCAGCAAGGTGTTTGAGTGTGACCCGTCGGTCACTTCGAATAAGAGTGTCCGCACCTTCCAATATTACGGGAGTGACAGCTGTGTGCGGCCGACCGGCATGTGAGAGATCGGACAAGTTTGCGCAACCATTTTCAATGATGACAGACGCCTCGCCCAACGACTCATCGTGCTTTTGTTCACTGCCAGGTCTCCGTAGACATTCAGCAAGCTCCTATGAACATCCGCAATGCCCTGGTTTTCCGACAAAAGACACTCAATGACAGCTCCCTGCCTGGAACGCACTTCCATTAGAGACGCTATTTTGAAGGCTACGCATAGCGTCGACTACGTATTGGAACTACAAGCAACTATAGGGCTGAAGCGGGAATATTCCACAATTTTCCACAACAGAGTCTGATTTTCTCAATCGTAACTGGCCGAGAAAGAATGTCTATCTATCTATATGCGAATCCAGCTCCAGCTACTGCCAGATCTGGGTGCTGACGAGTCCTCTCCATTTGGCTCGGTCCTCCCACCACTTTTCTTCCTCCACTTGCTGCCAGGTCACACCTCTCCTTTCTACAGATATTCTCGCTCCCTTTTTCCACCGTGTTCTTGGGCGCCCTCTAGGTCTTTTCCCATCCATCTTTAGTTCTTCCATAATTTTGGGGAGTCTCTGCCCATGCATCCTCTTATCATGCCCATACCATCTTAATCTCTTTTTTTCAATTTCTTCTCTCATACTTTCTTGTTTAAGGTCCTTTCTAATCTCTACATTTCTTACTCTGTCCATTCTTGTTTTTCCCTTAACTGCTCTGAGAAATTTCATTTCCCCTGCTTGCAGTCTGCTTCAGTCCCTTTCTGTCATTGTCCACGTTTCTCCACCATATGTGTCAATAGGGAAGTAATAATTCTTATACATAAGGAGTTTTGCTTTTTCTGAAACTTCCTTATTCCAAATCAGGTGTTTCATTGTTTGGTAGAAATTGCCTCCCTTTTGTAAAAAAAATGTGTGTGGAATCTTATGGGACTTAACTGCTAAGGTCATCAGTCCCTAAGCTTACACACTACTTAACCTAAATTATCCTAAGGACAAACACACACACCCATGCCCGAGGTAGGACTCGAAACTCCGCCGGGACCAGCCGTCCCTTTTGTAACCTCCTATTAATTTCGTTAGCTATTCTTCCATCCCTAGATATTTCATTCCCTAAATAAGTGAAACTTTTTACCACTTTGAGGGGTTCTCCTTTCAAGGTAATATTTCCGTTGATCCCTTTCTCCCTTCCAAATATCATTACTTCACTCTTATCTTTATTTATTTTTAATCCATTCGTTTTCATTATTTCCTTCCACGCATTAAGCTTTAACTGTACATCTACCTCTTTATCACCCCATATTACCATATCATCTGCAAAAATCACCTTTTTGTCTTTTTCTTTTACTATTTAACTGCCCTATTCATTCCCTCCATCACAACATTAAAAAGTATTTCGAAGTATTCAGAGTTCCCCAATGGTGTTCTGATTCTACAATTGTGTCCTCTGTACATGGTCTTTATTACAATAATGTATCCATCTTCTACATCTATCTTCTTCATTTCTTCCCAGAGTCTTTCCCTGTTAACTGAGTCTTTTCTATGTCTATAAAAACCATGATCACCCTTTTGTTATACTACCAACATTTTTCCATCAGTTGACGGATAGAAAATATCAGGTCGATCGTGCTTCTTCCTTTCCTAAACCCATGCTGTTCTTCACTCAGCTCCTTTTCTATCTTTTCACTTATTCGATTTAGTAAAATTCTTTCAAAAATCTTGGCTGTATGACTCATAAGGGTTATTTCTCAGTAGTTTTTACGAAGTCTTTTATTGCCTTGCTTGAAGATGGAAACAATGTCTCCTGTTCTCCAATCGTCAGGTATTGTACTATTCCTCCACACGCTTGATAGTACTCTATACAGCCACTGCATTCCCACTGGACCTGCTGCTCTTATTATGTCCACTGATACTTCATCAGATATACATGTATACATTAATACATACATTAATTATTAAATACCCCTCATATATAAGAGCAAGTCAGAAGAAAATGGAGCGGATGCTGTATTGGCGAGAAATGAGAAAATGAGCCAGCTGAGTCATTACCGTAGAAAATAAACGGAGATTCCGAATTAATTTGCGAAAACGGCGTCAAGCCTAAACAAAGAAGGTCAGTAGCTGTTTCAATCTCAGTTCTTCCCTAATACGAATAGTAGTACTTTAACTGGTTCTAGCTGAACTGATAACAAAGGTCGCAAATATTTTGGAGAGGTTACAGGTGTTTGTGACAGCTGGTAGCGTAATTAATTGATACAGAACCCAGCTTTTGTGAGCACGGCTGTAATTCTAGGGAACAGTATGAATGGGCCGTGCACTTTCCCTCGTCTGAAGAGGTGGCACTTGTTTGGCAATGGAAGCAAGCCAATAGGAGGGCAGGAACGGCGACGTTTTCCGCAGGCAGCAGTAAAGCTGTATTCCCTGTGACCGCAGACAGGTCGGTGTGTGTCGTCACGCGGCCGCGGACGCTCTGATGACAGGCGGGAGCGCGAATAAGAGTTAGTGCCGTGGGAGGCGGGCCGCGGCTGCGGTGGCGTGCGCACACGGAGATGCCATCTGGCCGCACGCGACCGCCGCGCCGCGCTCTCAGTCCCAGCGCCTCTCCTAATTGCCCGTTTCGGATCCCAGCAAACACACGGCTCTTGTCGCTGCAGCACTTTATTGTCTGCGATGAGCATCTCTTTACGTCTCTATTCCGCGCAGTCGTCTCGCGACTGCGACTGCCACCTCGGAGGATGCGCAGGTGCAGGAGTAGTTGTCGGCGCTTTTACTCGAGGTCTTACTTGCCTTCATCTCGTCACCGACTCCGTGATGGTGACTGCGCCAGTTGGCGTAACAGCCTGCCGCTGATTGGCTTTTCATCTTGGTCTGAGGCGGAATTAATATGTCCTGTAAAGGGATGTCTTTTCTCCGTGTCCACCACATCTGCTATCCCTGTTTTGTCACGGCCGGTAGTCCACCACTGTCCATAGCTTCTTGTTCACATCGTTTCCTGTGATTGGTTAAGATGTTGCAATTTGATTATTTTAATGTGGAGAGTGTGTAACATAAAACATACCCTCCCCCTCTTTATAGCGACCGCTATGGTCGCAGGTTCGAATCCTGCCTCAGGCATGGATGTGTGTGATGTCCTTAGGTTAGTTAGGTTTAAGTAGTTCTAAGTTATAGGGGACTGATGACCTCAGATGTTAAGTCCCGTAGTTCTCATAGCCATTTTTGAACCGCCCTTTGTATCATGAACAGTTAAAGATATCAGAACTAAGTTTCCGCTAATTATAGCAGGCGAATGGACGCATAAGTTTGTTTTGTGGGCGTGAATCTATTTTTGTAGAAGTGGAGGTATTCAAGCAAGTACGTTCTTTTTTTTAAAAAAAAAACAGTGATACAGAGATAAACGCTAGTTAATGGCGGCGTTGAAAGCTTTAGAAAAGTATTCGTAAACTTTGCTAAAACTGAAAGCAAAGGCGTCTTCGGAATGAGCAGTTTGGGTGCAAACACCGAAAAACGGGGCTCTCATGCAAGACTCCGTCGTTACATCCCAGAAAGAAGTTACGCCTTTTTATTTCAAAAATGGTTCAAGTGGCTCTGAGCACTATGGGACTTAACTTCTGAGGTCATCAGTCCCCTAGAACTTACAACTACTTAAACCTAACTAACCGAAGGACTTCACACACATCCATGCCCGAGGCAGGATTCGAACCTGCGATCGGAACGGTCACGCGGTTCCAGACTGAAGCGCCTAGACCGACGCCTTTTTACAACGACGGACATTTAATAAGTAATGTGATCCTTCTTTTCTCGGCCACATTCGGCTGAAAACATGCGGAATTTGTTGCGGAACATCGTGATATGTTCCCTCTTCTGTCCCTACAGTTACGCGAAGTGCCGGTACGGGACGACGGTACAAGAGGCTCCCATACAGAAAACTGTCATTTTCTTTTGGTGGAAAACGAAAAAAATCGCAAGATATTTGTAGGCACTTGCGGAATATCTACGTAAACCTGGCAGTGAACGAAAGCACGGTGAGTCGTTGGAAAGAAGTTGGCGCAAACCTATTCGAGCGCCTGCTTGCCGGCCGACCGAACGCAGCTGTGATTCCTCCAACGTTGGAACCTGGTGAGATTCTTATTCGAGGGGAACGACGGATCACAATTAAACATCTCGCTGCTCATCTGGACGTCTGTTGGTAGTGATAACACACTCAAAGGTGTGTGCCCGCTGGATCCCTCGCCGCCTAACAAACGTCCATAATGAAAAAAAAAAGTTCAAACATGTGTGAAATCTTATGGGACTTAACTGCTAAGGTCATCAGTCCCTAAGCTTACACGCTACTTAACCTAAATTATCCTAAGGACAAAGACACACACCAATGTCCGAGGGAGGACTCGAACCTCCGCCGGGACCAGCCGCACAGTCTATGACTGCAACACCTAAGACCGTTCGGCTAATCCCGCGCGGCAACGAAGAACCATCTGTGCGGAATTGCTTGCGTGTTACGAAGCTGATCGTGATGATCTTTTGCTGAACATCGTCACAGGCGATGAAACATGACTTCACCAATTAGAACCACAAACGAAATTGGAATCCATGGAGTAGCGCAACACCATCTCTCTTCAGAAGAAAAAGGTTAAATCGCACCCTCGGCCGGTAAATTCATGGTGACGATCTTCTGGCACTCCGAAGGGGTTACTCAGTTTAATGGTTCAAATGGTTCAAATGGCTCTAAGCACTATTGGTCTTAACGTCCGAGGTCATCAGTCCCCTAGAACTTAGAACTACTTAAACCTAACTAACCTAAGGACATCACACACATCCATGCCCAAGGAAGGATTCCAACCTGCGACCGTAGCAGCAGCGCGGTTTCGGACTGAAGAGCCTAGAACCGCTCGGCCACAGCGGCCGGCTACTCTGTTTGATGTCCATCACACTGCAATAATCAATTCTGAAATGCACTGCGTTAACCTCAGGAAATTGGGGAAACAACTCCACCGTGTTCGTCGCCACAAAAATATAAACGAACTTCTCTGCGGACCCGAGAGGAGCTTCCAAAACTTCATTGCACTGTTCTTCCTCACCCAACCTCTAGACCTAATCTTTCATCTACCGTCTTCCATCTACACTCCTGGAAATTGAAATAAGAACACCATGAATTCATTGTCCCAGGAAGGGGAAACTTTATTGACACATTCCTGGGGTCAGATACATCACATGATCACACTGACAGAACCACAGGCACATAGACACAGGCAACAGAGCATGCACAATGTCGGCACTAGTACAGTGTATATCCACCTTTCGCAGCAATGCAGGCTGCTATTCTCCCATGGAGACGATCGTAGAGATGCTGGATGTAGTCCTGTGGAACGGCTTGCCATGCTATTTCCACCTGGCGCCTCAGCTGGACCAGCGTTCGTGCTGGACGTGCAGACCGCGTGAGACGACGCTTCATCCAGTCCCAAACATGCTCAATGGGGGACAGATCCGGAGAGATCTTGCTGGCCGGCGTAGTTGACTTACACCTTCTAGAGCACGTTGGGTGGCACGGGATACATGCGGACGTGCATTGTCCTGTTGGAACAGCAAGTTCCCTTGCCGGTCTAGGAATGGTAGAACGATGGGTTCGATGACGGTTTGGATGTACCGTGCACTATTCAGTGTCCCCTCGATGATCACCAGTGGTGTACGGCCAGTGTAGAGATCGCTCCCCACACCATGATGCCGGGTGTTGGCCCTGTGTGCCTCGGTCGTATGCAGTCCTGATTGTGGCGCTCACCTGCACGGCGCCAAACACGCATACGACCATCATTGGCACCAAGGCAGAAGCGACTCTCATCGCTGAAGACGACACGTCTCCATTCGTCCCTCCATTCACGCCTGTCGCGACACCACTGGAGGCGGGCTGCACGATGTTGGGGCGTGAGCGGAAGACGGCCTAACGGTGTGCGGGACCGTAGCCCAGCTTCATGGAGACGGTTGCGAATGGTCCTCGCCGATACCCCAGGAGCAACAGTGTCCCTAATTTGCTGGGAAGTGGCGGTGCGGTCCCCTACGGCACTGCGTAGGATCCTACGGTCTTGGCGTGCATCCGTGCGTCGCTGCGGTCCGGTCCCAGGTAGACGGGCACGTGCACCTTCCGCCGACCACTGGCGACAACATCGATGTACTGTGGAGACCTCACGCCCCACGTGTTGAGCAACTCGGCGGTACGTCCACCCGGCCTCCCGCATGCCCACTATACGTCCTCGCTCAAAGTCCGTCAACTGCACAAACGGTTCACGTCCACGCTGTCGCGGCATGCTACCAGTGTTGAAGACTGCGATGGAGCTCCGTATGCCACGGCAAACTGGCTGACACTGACGGCGGCGGTGCACAAATTAGCTGCGCAGCTAGCGCCATTCGACGGCCAACACCGCGGTTCCTGGTGTGTCCGCTGTGCCGTGCGTGTGATCATTGCTTGTACAGCCCTTTCGCAGTGTCCGGAGCAAGTATGGTGGGTCTGACACACCGGTGTCAATGTGTTCTTTTTTGCATTTCCAGGAGTGTATTTGGCGCTATGAAGGGTACACTTCGTGTGAAGCTTCATTTAGTTTCCTCCTCCCTTTCTGAGTACTTCAATTTTTTGTCAGAAAGCGCATGTATTAACTGCTAGCATATCAGGGACTTGGGAAAACTTTCAACTCACGTTTGGTACATAGCTGTTATGGAAACAAATAAACAGTCGAAAGGCTTGATACAAATATAGAGCAGACGAGCGGTTCTAGGCGCTACCGTCTGGAACCGCGCGACCGCTACGGTCGCAGGTTCGAATCCTGCCTCGGGCATGGATGTGTGTGATGTCGTTAGATTAGTTAGGTTTAAGTAGTTCTAAGTTCTAGGGGACTGATGACCTCAGAAGATAAGTCCCATAGTGCTCAGAGCCATTTGAACCATTTGAACCAAATATAGAGCATGTCATCCGTGGGGGAGGGGGGGGGATGTCGAACGTTTTTGCGATAATTTTCAAAGGTGATATTAAGGAGCGTTAAGTGATCTCTCGCATGTTTCCAATAGTTTACGAATGTCGTTAATACATCGTTACATTAAAGAGTCTATACTTGCTTCAGTATCTCGGTTGATACAAGATTTAAAATTCATACATATTCAAGAAAATTTCGTGCCCTTCTGCTTCCATAATGTAGCGAAAATGTTGTTTCGATGCCTTGAACCATTCACGAAATAAGAGGCACCCAAATTTTAGGTGATTGAGCGTGTATTATCTTTTCATATTTTTAAAAATCAAATAGATACAACTAAACAACAATCAAAATAAACAGACAACAGAAGTAATTACCATTCATCACCTTCTGTTGAAGATTAACAGAGACAACAGAACGAATTCGCTTAAGTGACTATCAACATGAGGCCAATTCTTCTGTTTGGCCAGTAGGAAGTCCTTCTTCACATACTGACCATCATTAAAGACGCTGGGTTCTAGCACGCTACATTTGTAATCTCGATTGCTGCGTAGTCGTGCTGTAAGTGACTTACTTGTTGTAAGAAAACTCTTCGAGTCTCTCGTGAACTTGCTTACAACGGATAATTAGAGTCATACTTTTTTCCTGGCTACTATTTCGTGTCAAATGCCAGTGGGAGAAATTACAGCAAGACAATACAGTATCTCCAGAGAGATGCATCATACTAGCCTCTAATGATGCATCGTTCATGACTACGAGGGCGCGCTGAAAAGTAATGCCTTGGATGGATCAAATGGCTCTAAGCACTATGGGACTTAACATCTGAGGTCATCAGTCCCCTAGACTTAGAACTACTTAAATCTAACTAACCTAGGGACATCACAGACATCCATGCCCGAGGCAGGATTCGAACCTGCGGCCGTAGCTGTAGCGCGGTTCCGCTCTGAAGCGCCTAGAACCGGTCAACCACTGCGGCCGGCAATGTCTTGAAATTTTTATGTGAAAACCCTTTAAATAAAACAAACTATATTAATATTCTACATATATATTCTTTATTGCTACATACTCGTAGTTTTTTCTCAACATAATCACCCCGGGGTCGAACACATTTTTCTGGAAGAAAGACCATTGGGTTGGTAACGTCATTGTAGGATGGCTGACTGTTGACGGAGTCGCACTTCACCTCTGCTTGCGCCGCTTCATCACTATCAAAGTGAAGTCCTCAGAGGTGTTCTGTAAGGGTGGGGGGGGGGGGGCGGGGTAGGACGTCAAATGGGCCGACTTGGAGCAGGAGAGCCAGCACAGGACATTTTAATTTCCACTGTCTATACTTTTACAAATACATTGATAAAACTTTGTCAGAATGAGCAGAAAGGTTTCAGGATACACACTCATAGCAGAAGAAGTTCAAAAACATAACAAAATAATTTTTTTAACATGTGAAATTTCATTACTTTTTCACTTACTATTGGCTGCATTTGTTACTATAGGTACACTGACGAATTTCACATGTAAAAAAATGAGTTTGCTATGTTTCAGAACTTCCACTGCTATGAGTGTGAATCCTGAATCCTTCCTGGTTACGCTGACAAAGTTTTATGAATTTCCAGAATGAGATTTTCACTCTGCACCGTAGTGCGCACTGATATGAAACTTCCTGGCAGATTAAAACTGTGTGACTAGACTCGAACTCGGGACCTTTGCCTTTCGCGGGCAAGTGCTCTACGACCTAAACTACCCAAGCACGACTCACGCCCCGTCCTCACAGCTTTACTTCTGCCAGTACCTCGTCTCCTAACTTCCAAACTTTACAGAAGCTCTCCTGCGAACCTCGTAGAACTAGTACTCCTGAAAGAAAGGATATTGCGGAGACATGGCTTAGCCGCAGCCTGGGGGATGTTTCCAGAATGAGATTTTCACTGGGCAGCGGAGTGTGCGCTGATATGAAACTTCGTGGCAGATTAGAACTGTGTGGCGGACCGAGACTCGAACTTACCCGCGAAAGGCAAAGGTTCCGAGTTCGAGTCTCGGTGCGGCACATAGTTTTAATCTGCCAGGAAGTTTTATGAATTTATTTGTAAAAGTATTAAAAGTATAGACAGTGGAAATTAAAGTGTCCTGCGGCGCCTCTCCTCCTCAAAGTCGGCCTGTTTGACGTCCTACCCCCCTCAATTTTTGAAACAGATGAAAATCGGATGAAGGATGATCGATGACAGTGAACCTAAGGCGTCTGATTGTTGCAGATGTCGCAGAGCTCATGTGAGGGCTGGAATTCTCACGTTGAAGGTGAGGGTGCTCCATGTGTGGACGGTTAGAAACTCGATCACAACATGCTGTTTCTCACGCACCGACATCGTTACGTTACACACCGCCATGTTACACGCTAGAATTCTGAGCCCTCTAGTGGTAGAGGGTTGCAAATTGAGTGGATACCTTTCCAGACTTACCATCGAGGAAAAATCCCTGCAAGTAACGGGGACTGAAAACAGGTCCTCCGCATGGCAGTCAGCCACGCTGACCACTCAACTCCGTAGGTGGAGATGTAGACGTAGCCCCTAAATATTTCAGAGTTGCCCTGTATTTTAAAGTCGTCGTTCACGGGATATGTCTAAGTTGCTCTTTGTCAGAGATGGAATACGAGGGTATGGAGTTTGGTTTGAGCTGCTTCCTTTCTAAGGCTGTAAAGAGGCTTTCTTAGGCTGTCCTAAACTTCTCCTTTATCGTCTCAAAACTCTTGGCTGAGCAATGATTGCACAGTCATTCAAAAATGGTTCAAATGGCTCAGAGCGCTATGGGACTTAACTTCTGAGGTTATCAGTCCCCTAGAACTTAGAACTACTTAAACTTAACTAACCTAAGGACATCCCATACACCCATGTCCGAGGCAAGATTCGAACCTCCGACCATAGCGGACGCGCGGTTCCTGACTGTAGCGTCTAGAACCGCTCGGACACACGGCCGGCGCACGGTCATCGGCATAGGATCCTTTCAGATAGAACTTGATCATTTGTATACAAGATGTCCCAGGAGGAATGGTCAGTATTCAGGGATATGACATTCGAAGCAAAAAAGTCAAGTAAACTGGGCTCTAAAATTCACACTGTAATAGCTTCATCTTCAGTACTGTGAAACAAATCGCATCTACTGCATGCTCTTTGGTTTCCTTATTTCGAAATGTGACAGTATGGACCAAAACAAGAAAAAGTGTCTGGTAAGCAAGGGCCCTAAAATGAATATCTTAAGAGTTGTGAGCACCTTCTTCGTTATAAGACACGTGTTTCTCAGTAGCGAAGGTGAACAAGCGCTCGTAGCTCTTAAGGCATGATGCACTTTAGAGCTTCAATTCACCGTCTTTTCCTTGTTTTGGGCCACACTACCACCCATCAAAATATGGAAAGCAAAAAGCTTACAGTAGAAGAGATTTTTTTTTCACACTGTCAAGGATAAAGAGGTATCCTTCTTAAAACCCACATTTACTAGACATTTTTGCTTCAATGATCATTCTTGTCATGTCCCTGAATACTGACATTTCTCTTGGGACACCCTGTAGGTTTCAGTCAAGCGTAGAGTCAGTGCATTACCTTGACGCGAGTCATTTTTTGCCGAAGATAATAGCTGTTGTTTTGTTAGCAGTTATATGGAGAGATAATGCTACGACTATGTTACTTATGCGAAAGTTTGACCGTGCGACGTGCTAAGTGCTCCTGCATTCGGGAAAAAGCGGAGTTTAAGGTCCCCGCCTCGCCATACGTATCTAGTTTTTTTCGCGAATTTCATAAGTCAGTTAATATGGATGTAGAAATGATTCCTTTAAAAAGGACGTGGTCGATCTGCTATACATCCTTGTACTATCTGAACTTGTGCTTCTAGTTTAATAATCTCGTTGTCTACGGAACTTTAAATGCTGATTTTCCTTCTACTTTTCTTACGAAGTTTTGAGCAGGAATAAGTGTTTTTTCGAGAAACTCAAGAAGTTATGGTTTATGCCTAAGATTATAACAAACTATACAGTTTTTGTGCACAAACAAAGTAAGGCAATCAGAAAAGGGCACACTGGTGCCGAAATACATCTGAGTAATTGAAAGAGAGGAAAATATCTGTTCTTTTTCAAAAGCTGGAAGTGTAAATACCGAAACCTTCCGTAATACTTCAAAGTTTTTCGGTATAATTCTGAAACACCATGTGTAGTTACTTTACCCAATAAGTAGTATGTATAACAAGCTATTCTTTAATTTCATATCTAGCAAAAACGAAAAAAATCGGAACGTATGTAATTATTTTAGAAGAAGAAGTGCTGAGCCCATGGTGGACTACATCATGTAATAAACTGAAGTCACCTCAACTTCAGATCACTTTATCAGTGCTATTCGTGGATAAAGAACAAAATTCGGTGACTAATGTTACCTAAACTGCTGCAATTTCTCTACAACATCAGTGGATGTAAAAAACCTACAGCTACATTCAAGGTTAATGGAAAATTATGTTTGCAGTTATGATCAGTTTCTACCGAACAAAAGAAGAGTTAGATTGTTACGGCAGTAAATTTATAGTTTTCCTAAATATTATAGCAGTAGGTATTTATAGCTGGGCGTAAGTATTTGAGTAAGCGTGGTATTGTGTGAACGTGTAGAGTAAACTATTCCCTCATATTCGGTACATACCGACTTCACTTAATTACGCAATCTTTCGCTCATATATTTCTCAACCCATATAACAATAAATGGCACAGTTTCGCTGAGAAAAATGGGACACGGCTGCTTTAGTTGAGTTGCTGTGGCTGCTGCACGATTTTAAATCCGCAGGCGTTTGAAGCACTACTTCCAGTAGTGCATAAAACACGTCGTGAATCCTAGCGGAAGTGACGAGCTAAGCCAGCAGTTTGAAAGTGGCTCTAGCTGTAATGATTACTCGTGCGAGGGGGCAGAACAGGGAAGAGGGTGTGATCTGCGTTAGACACGCAGTGCGAGGGGTGCAGCGATGATGTATGAAACACACTCGAATTCAAAAACTAGCAGCAAAAAGTGTCTCCAAAGTGCAAAAAGCTGTCTATAAAACAGATTGGGCGGAGTCAATGTAAATGTCATTGTCGGTATTATCATTGCCCTCATCAATCCAAAGAGACCTGGGACTGATATTACCCTACACCGAACACGCTTACTACTGCGCCACTTTCCACATCTGCGTTGCTCTGTAGTTCGCACAATCCTAGTTCCTTCGCACGTTATGACGTCAAGTAAGTCATTGTTGTACAGGAGTGTAACCTTTCGCGACCGTTGCCAATGAGAGTAATATCTGCTGGGTAATGAGGCAGCTTCTGTCTGGTCTTCTATTCCTTTAACAAATGGGTGTTTCATTCACTCTGTTTGGACCCTCTTCAGGAGACGCGTGGCGTTCGTATGTGTCTGAGCACAAAATGAGAACTTTTCCCCGACGTCCGTTTTTTACTGTCGCATCCCAAGGCCATTAAGCTTTATTTTGTGAAAAACATAAGATCATCGCCTTGAAGATAGGATTCGTTTGCGTTTTTTATTATTTACGAGGCGTATTCGAGGGCCTTTTGCTTTTAGTTAAACGTTGGCAGTTTGGAACCAGTTTGTGTAAATCATTTATTCTTCACGAAGCCACAGAAGGCATTCGTTTGATTCATTTAATTGCGTGTGAAAGCAAAGAACAGTGGCTTCGAAAACTGTTGCTATCACCGGATGCGTATTGCGTCCTGTAATTTTTATTTTTGTGTGCGGAGGTACCTACAGTAATTCGAGTTCACCATGAGTTGTGTACTATTTTCGCAGATGATGCGTTTATCTACAATTAAGTGCTGTCTGAAAGAATCTGCACAAATATTCTGTCAGATATCGATAAAATTTAAATGTGGTGAAAAAATTGGAAACTTGCCTCGTACATATTCCGAAATGCAAACATTGTGAACGTTACAAAATGTAAAAAACATGGTATGCCACGACTACGGTATCATAGTTGTAATCGACCAACTCATACAAATACATGGATGTAACAGTTTGTGGGGAAATGAAATGGAGCAGTGACCTGGGCTCACTACAGTAGGCTAGGAAAAAAATTAATATCAGATTGGACAGATGTGCCGCCAAAAGCATGAAACCCCTTCCGCTTATCTGGGAGTCAGACTGGATCATACTCCGTTTTTCAAACAACAATGCAGTGTATTCCATAAAGTTTCGGGATTGCGGCCGGATGACGTCAACTTCTGCCAGGATATTTCGGCTGGCAACCATTCAGATAAGTGTCCACATCGCCATCTTTGTACCAAAAATTTGCGCGCAAAGGCAGCCACTGCATGAGCGACCTCTGTCGAGTTTCTCACCCTCTTCGTGAAATACTCCGTTTATGACGCGCAAATCCATGCGTAATGGTGATACTACAGGTGCGCTCTCTGTCGGCACGCGAGCTCGCACTGCTAGAATTTAGATGTCAAACTGATAAAATCAGCTGACACTATTTCAAGAATAACTTTGCAGGGAAAGGTCGCTCAAGAAAGTGTCTATTGAGGAAACTAACAGGTACATCATGGGCAGCGCACCGCGAAGTATTAGCGACATGTGCTGTGGCTCTTTGTTTTGGAACGGGAGGAGTACGCTTCGCCGGTGTGGGTAGCGTCAGCTCAATCAAATCAAGTAGATGTTGCCGTCAATGAAGTAGCAAGAATTGTTACTGGATGCTTGAGACATGCATCTTTGACCACTGTTGATACTCTCGCGGGCATAACTCCACCACAAATTAGAACAGCAGTCGCTGCAGAAAAAATGAGGAAGATGCAAGCTAAAGACCTAAGGTATGTGCTATATAACTATGCTGTTGTCACACCATGCCTTATATGGAGAAATAATTTCTTCACGATAACTACCATAATTGTACCAGAGACCTGACGCTTAAATCTATGGCTGGAGACACAAGACAGCTCTATTTACGATTTGAAAGACGCACTTCCTGAGGCCATACACCCACATACACCGTCTGGAGAATACTCAGATCAGGGACCTCCAAATGCAAAAACACCCACAGAAATGGGGATCTATAGAGGACGACTCATAGGAATCTGCAGAATTCCGAACACAACATCATCTACTCAACTATACTTAATGAATCTAGGAATGTACTAAAACCCCCGAAGTATCGCGAAGGAAAGACTAGTCTAATTGCAACGCACACAGAGGTGCTGAAGCAATCATTTTTCCCGCCCTCCATACTTGAATAGTATGTTTGAAAGACTTCATTGTACTAAAGCACAACGCCATAAAAGCTGCTG
This sequence comes from Schistocerca cancellata, assembly GCF_023864275.1. Lineage (NCBI taxonomy): Eukaryota > Metazoa > Arthropoda > Insecta > Orthoptera > Acrididae > Schistocerca > Schistocerca cancellata. Next base: position 497,821,114 of record NC_064626.1, on the reverse strand, counting down.
AATACTGGAGAGGGAAGACTTAGTGTACAATGGACACGGGAAGTAAAGTAAGTGGTAAGTCGTAAGTAGGGCGGATTACACTGGTAGAGTACTAGGGAAATGCAGTCTTCTATGAAGGGGATTGCACACAAAACACTCGTGCGACGCGCGAGAATATTGCTGTAAAGTGTGAGACACATACAGATTGGATTCACAGAGGGTAATGAACGTATACAAGAAGGGCTGCGCGAACGGTCACGGGTTTCTTTGACCTCTGGGAGAACGTCACAAAGAAGCTGGAAAAACTGGACCGGCAGACGCTTGAAGATAGATGGAAACTGTCTCGTGAAAGTCTACATAGAAAGTTTCTAGAACCAACTGTATTTAATGATTGTAGGAATGTAGCACAACACCGTAAGTATCGCGAAGGCAAGATTAGTCTAATTACAGCGTACACAGAGGCGCTGAAGCGGCCATTTTTCCCGCCCTCCATTCCTGTAACAGTACAAATGTGCGTGATGAGGGAGCGGAGTGGCTGGACCGTTATCAATAGCGATGAAACAGAGAGCAACATTTGAACCGAAAACTGCCATCTGAGCGGCGATTAGGGATTGGCGCTCTGACTGATAAGTTTCCTACTATTTATGCTATTATCAGGGATACGCTCAGATATCACAGTGTGTGTGATAAGCCAATATATTTCTGCCTGTGTTAAAGATAAGTTTTGGCATTTTCGTCTGGAAACTTTTAAATTCTGGTTACGGAAATATTTAAGATCTTGTGTTGTCCATACCCATCAACAACGTTGGTGTTTTATGTGACGGTGCATTCTGTATACAAGGAGTAACGGGCATAAGCGTGGATATTTTTATGTGTGGTACCTTAATATGTACACACATCTGCGTGTTGGTTGATTTTCTATGGGCCTAGCAGTCTTCCCACAAGGACGTCACGTAACTTACCACTTGATGTTCTCAGCACGGTCGTAACTGCACCACTAAATGGACTACGCCTTTCAGTAGAAACTAGCAATTATGTCTCTGCGTTTCCACAATTCAACACCCGACCTGCTGTCCAGGCTACTGGCTTCCTCTTGCCACATGTACTTGGACGTACTAACCAATCCAAAACCATGCGACTTGTAACAGCTGTAGTTACTAGCCTGCAGATGACGTAAACACTGATGTAATGTTGTTCAGTACAGCGTCCTCAGTCTTCAGCAGAAACATCTGCACTTACAGCCGTCACATGCTGTATGTGGCCAAAGCCAGAGGCAGTCAAATGTTGTAGTTCACGATTTTTTTTAAAAAGGAGGTTTCCTAGAACCATTTGGTTTTGTCGTTTCGTGTTTCTGAACTGCGCATTTGTTGCAAATACTTTGAATCTGCGATGTACTGACTGGGTTCTGTCTGAACAATAATTTAAAACTACTTACGCTGTGACCAGTTCACTGTTACAGATTAAATAAGAACCGAAATGTTATTGCTAGAGTTAATCCTGAGAAACTGTTAATCAGTTGTTGGGTCTCTTGGCGCGGGGTGTAAAGCAGTGGACGAAACAGTCAATATCTAAAATTTTTTTCTTGGTTCGATTTCTAAAAGGCGTCAACTGCTTATAGATTTCGCAAATGGAATGAACAGAGCCTTGCTGCTAACGAATGTATCTGTCATAAAACCAACAGCTCACAGAATTCGCGCGTCAGTGATGCGCTGCTTGAGGTAAGAGCTGGCGTATACTGCCGCATCCGCCTGCAGCCGTGTTGTCGAGTTCTGGGCCGTGCTGCTCTCTTTCTCGCCGGTATCGGCAGAAACGGAAGGAAACATGGCCCCCCGCGCCAGAAGCCGCAGCTTATCGCAGGCCTCTGTAACGGAGGGAAACAAGACAAACACGCCGATGAATATTAAGTATCGCCCCAAAGGTACTCGATCGTGATGCGGAGTACCGGCCTGGCGCACTGTGCTATGTTTATTCATGCCGTGTTCGGCATTATCAGAAATCCGCAATGGGAAGCTGTTGCCCCCTTCCTCTACTACAGCTGTATCGACAATTACGATAGCATGGTTCTCTGAAGGATCAACTTTTTCTGTAGTTCATGAATAGCTTTAACAAAAACTTAAAATGCAGTCCAAGGTTTCGGAGTGTATACGTACAGATTCTAGTCTTCGTTCTAATAATATACGACATACGAGTGTTCCAGATTCGAAAGATTTTATCGCTCACTGTAACATGTTGGTGACACAAAACGAATGGTAGTCAAAACTTACGTTGTTGCACATTTACGAGCGTCATATATTTCAAAAGGATAAGTCAGGAATCATCTAGAGCAACATGAAAACCTAGATTCACATTTATTGTATGACGTGCTGCTTCTCCTTAAAAACAATATTTTGAACATTTTTCTCATCTTTTTCGTACTAAGTTAGAACATCACCGGGCGTAAATTAATGGACGACTGGAAGCTGAAAACGTTTCTTATGCTTGTGAATGACACCAATGAACTACGTACTCCCTTTGAATCCTGGGTAAGAGATGTTTAACCGTTAGTATCTTCATAAAAAGGAAGCGCGTTTTCTAATGCCTTTATAACACTGGCCAAAGTCCTTGCTTTAATGAATTCATAGCAATATCCTTGAATTAAAATGATATTTCACGAAGGAACAAAGGTCGTGTGATATGTACGAGCAGCAGTCATAATGTTTTTAATTAACACCTCTTAAACAAAGTTGCGCAGTTGTTTGTTTGTTTAGCGGAGTAATACGGTACTGTGGCACGAGGATTACAATGTATTCTGCGACTGCAGACGTGTAACGGGAAGCAAACAAAGTATTACTTACGCAGCTTCATTTTTTGGGGTAATAATTAAAACTGTATGACTTCTAGAATTTAATCACGTTCGGAACTGCAAACATCCTTCAAAGAGCAGCAGCTAGACTTGCTATGTATTCTACCGAAGGTATATTCAGCCAGCTGACCAGAATTGATAACGAAACGGACGTCTCAGTTCCCCTTCGCTGTCACCGTATTTATCCGACAGAGGACGTATTGATTCCCATTTTCACAGCGTACGTGTTGATTACGATAAGCTATCAACAGTGCCGTATCATTTGCTTTCCCATTTTACACAGATTTAAGGCTCTCTACATGCAGTACGTATAGTCAAAAATGTTTCGCTTTTTCGTATTTTCATAATATAAGTACAGTACCAGCAAAGTGGCAACTGTCAAGCATAAGTAATAAAATTATGTATGTTGGACAAACTTACAGCATATGTTTTGAAGACATTCACACCGGGTAATGGTTGAAATAGACAGCTGTTCCATTTGTTCGTTTATCTAGTTTTGTTTGTACCGCAGTTTTTTGGGAGTAGTTTCCTTCTCGCTTCTCATTGTAGCTTAAGTTTCAGTTTGAACACGCGTTAATGTCTCTAACAGATGGGATATGTTGAGACGGGTAGAGTAAAATTGAGCGTTCAGTTTAGAGTGGAATGCTTCACAGTAATTAGTTGTTCGTTCAGAATTACTACTACAGTCGGCCCACATAACTGTTGTAAAGTCGCCGCCTGCAAGGTTACAACTATGAAGAAAATAATGAAAAAAGTCACCCAGAATTTCATTGTTAGGTTTGTAGGACATTACGTCTTCGAAGAAGCAATCTTCAATTTGGTCAGGGGGCAGGAAAGGCAGTCCAAACAAGGTTTTTTGAAGTCCTTCGATTTCAAATCCCTTTGATTTACAATCATTTGATAACCCCAATGATTGAATCTTTCCCCAGCATGTCTGCCCGAGATGAAATCTGCAGTTCCTGTATATTCGTTTGAAGGCAAACGTAAGCAACTGCCTTGTGAGCTGTCGTCTCAAAGTCAACTTACATAATGTCCGGATTGATGTTATTTGCAATTTAGGACAAAGCTTCGTTGTATGTTTCATTTTTTTTGTAAGGGAGCAAAAACTACCAACGGTAAACAGTGTTTTTCTTTTACTCCATGAATCGTAAATATTTGGTGGAACAGCTTAGGGCAGCTCTTAAAAGTTCTATCTATAAATAAAGATCTCGACTCTTTCAGGAAATTCAAATTGCTGTGGCATGAGAAACCCACACATATTCTTTTCAGCGTCGTTCGCAAATAACTTTTTCCTCTGTTTATGTCGAAAACATTTTTTGACAGTGCTTCTGGTAAGTTAATGGGCGACTTCAGAAGTTTGTATAATCGAGTGACATCAATATTTTTCCTGACCTGAATAAAATTTTGAGTTGTAAGAGTGTTAGTATCACCATTAACGGTGACATGAGGCTTATAAATTTGGAGGGGTGCTCACATAGATTTTCTTCAGACTTTCTGTTCACAATATTACTCTTTATCAGTTAAATATGCCACAGACATCTTTTTCATGATAATCACCTAACTACGAACCGCCGATACCATTTAAAAATTTAATTTCAAGTAACATCTATATCTTCTCATCGTACATTTGTAGCTATCATCGCCATCGACGACACTTATGGAAACATAATTCAAATGGTGCAAATGGCTCTGAGCACTATGGGGCTTAACATCTGAGGTCATCAGTCCCCTAGAACGTAGAACTATTTAAACCTCACTAACCTAAGGACATCACACACATCCATGCCCGAGGCAGGATTCGAACCTGGCGCGCGGATTAGCCGAGCGGTCTATGGGCGCTGCAGTCATGGACTGTGCGGCTGGTCCGGCGGAGGTTCGAGTCCTCCCTCGGGCATGGGTGTGTGTTTGTCCTTAGGATAATTTAGGTTAAGAAGTGTATAAGCTAGGGACTGATGACCTTAGCAATTAAGTCCCATAAGATTTCACACACATTTTTTTTTTCGAACCTGCGACAGTAGCAGTCGCGCGGTACCGTACTAAAGCGCCTACAACCGCTCGGCCACAACGGCGAAACAGAATTTAGTGAAGCGCCGCCAGCGAAAGTCAGAGGAATAACATGTACGTTATTGTTCGGTGAACTTGTCGAATATATATACTAAGATGGTATCCGTTCTTTCGCACAGAGATAAATCGCTGCAGTCGCGCTATTGTCTGTGTCCTCGGTGACTCAGATGGATAGAGCGTCTGCCATGCAAGTAGGAGATCCCAGGTTCGAGTCCCGGTCAGGGCACAGATTTTCATCTGTCCCCGTTCACGTATGTCAACGCCTGTAAGCAGCTAAAGCTGTTCATTTCATTGGAGCTTGTGGAAATTGGACATCAAGTCTTTCACTATTCGACCGCAGGGGTCCGTAGAACGGCAGCAGCCGTTCAGCCTTCGTAGCAGAAATTATTTATAATGTTTGTGTCCGGACACGCCCGGTTAGCCAGCAGTGTTAACGCCGTTTCCCGGGCCCCGATTGAATTCGACTGGCGGATTAACGACGAGGAGTCGGTGTGCCGTCCAACCTGGATGTGGTTTTTGGGCGGTTTTCCACATCAGACGGAGTGAAACCAGGTTGGTTCCCGTGTTGTTCCTCAGATACACGCTACAGAAACATTTAGAACAGTTTCTCACACATGCACACAGAATTTACTTCATACAGATTGGTTACACTGCCTCTGTGCTGGGAGAGGGGAATGAGGGGGGGCGGGGGGGGGGGCGCTGTGAACAGAAGACTTCTCACCTTAGCTGTTTGGTCTACTTAAACACTTAATCAGTGTCAGCACTGTTTGTGTCTTCTGATTCCGTTACCTAAAATAATCATTGAACATTACGCAGTGCTCGCAGGCATTCAAAGCTGTCGAGTGCGGGCTCAAAAGTCATAATTTCTTTCCAGCGGGCGGTAAAGTCGAGTTTTTTCGCTAGGTGCGTATATTACACATTGTTCTATATGAGTTACCTAGCTGTCGTGCGCGAGGGGGGAAGCGGCAGTTAAGTTACAGAACTAGTTCTACAGCTTCATTTCAGGTGTTTGGTGATTTTGCAATTGCGCACAGGATCTAACACCTTCCTAACATCAGATTCTGTTTCCTTCTATAGTTAATAGCAGTGGAAACCGACGGGTGTGACAGACAAATAAGAAATAACAGGTAATAATGATGATGATAAAATAATCATCACAATTGTACAACAAAAAAACAGGTAACAACTTATGTGTAAGTACAGGTGGCTAATTTTTTCGGTGCGAAGGAAATGGTGCATCACGAATTTTTTCTCAGAGGTGCCACAATTAACAGCATCTGCGAGTGGTAAAAGGATTGCATTCGAAACAGCTATCACAAGGATGGTCCTTTCACTACGACATACTGTGCCATCCTCAGATGTTTGATTGAAAATAAGTATGAAGTGAACTGTAACTGCCATACCGCAGTTCCGGTTACTAATGTCGGCTTTTCCACAGCGGGTACCTTTATTCAAGCATAGATTTTTACAGGAGTCTGAGTGTATCCTGTTTTAGTTCTCTCGCAAGGAAAACTTCTTACTAGTACGAGGCAACAAATCGGATCGTCCACAGGCCTATAAGACACACTGACATGTCACTCAGTCGACAGACCCTCATTGGAAAAGTGATCAGTATTGCAATACCGGACAAAGAAAGAGGAGGAGTAAATGGAATGAAATGTGAAGTTATTTCAGTAACTACAAAATCGAGAGAAATTTACAAAGAAGTTGACAGCTTGAGCCCACTTGTCAGTGTAGCATTAGTCCCCTTCAGACTTACGTGCATGCACTTATTCGGTTAAGAAGGGTGTCATAAAGCTGTTGTATCCTCTCCTGAGGCAATATGGTCCACAGTTGATGTGCCTGGTTCTTGATATCCTGGATAGTGGTATTTGGACGGAGTTGAGACGCTCCTGTGACCCTCCGAACAGGCCTTGAAGGCCAAACGGTACCGACCGGCAGTCGTGTCATCCTCAGCCCTTAAGCGTCATCGAATGCACATCCGAAGGGGCAGCTGATGAGCAAAATTGTTCAAATGGCTCTGAGCGCTATGGGACTTAACTTCTGAGGTCATCAGTCCCCTAACTAACATAAGGACATCACACACATCCATGCCTGAGGCAGGATTCGAACCTGCGACCGTAGCGGTCGCGCGGTTCCAGGCTGTAGCGCCTAGAACCGTTCGGCCACCCCGGCCGGCAGCTGATTAGCATACTGCACCCCCAGGCGTTGTGAGTTTTCGTGACCAGTGGCTCTGATTTTCAATCGAGTAGCTCCTGAGTTAGCCTCACAAGGGCTGAGTGCACGCCATTTGCCAACAGCACGCGGCAGTCCCCGACGGTGACCCACCCAAATGCTAGCCAAGCCCGACAGCACTTAACTTCGGTGATCTGACGGCAACCAGTATTACCCTGCGGCAAATCCGTTGGCCCTGTGACCAGCAAGATCACCAGATATGCCTCCGGCAGAACATCTGTGCGATCAGCTCCACCACAGCTCCGTCCCAGTGCAACTCAGACAGTCCACAGAGACACAGGCCACGCGTGAACGAGCAAGGTGCTGCTGAAAACTGGCACCACGATACTGTCGCACGAGAGGTAACAGATGAGGACTGAGGATGGCTGGGACATGCCTTTGCGCCGTCAGAGTTCCTTCACTCGGTAGCAGCCGTGACCAGAAGTCTTATCCGATGGCTCTGCAGACCATCAGGCCAGGAATAATATCTCTATGTCTCTCCAAAACATTGGAAGAACGGGACCTGTCACCAGATCGCCGCTATATGCGTCGACGATTGTCGTCTGGGTACTGCAGACTCACGATTCATCACTGAACACAATGTGACGCTATTCGTCAGTGGTTCACGATTCCCGGTCACGACACCACTGCAAACGGATCCGTTTGTGTTGTGGTGTTAATGGCAGCCTACGCTTGGGACGGCAATTCTCTAGTCTGGCTGGTGCTACTCTCCGATTAACGGTACGGGGTGGCACAGAACTAGGCAGGCAATCCACTACTTGCTCTCGGATGTCAAGGGGTTACGACGTGCTTGGTGCACAATACAACGATCCTCCCTTGTAGTAGTTAGACGTGGTCGACTTGACTATTGACGACAATTATGCCTCCCCTCACGTTTCCCTGCATTCCGGCATCATGCCACTGCCACATCCGAATGCTCCACAAATCTGGATACTGCACGATTCGCCCAGCCGGCCATGCCAAAGAAGGAAGGAAGAGAGATTATAGTTGAACGTCCGGTTGACAACAAGGTCATTAGAGACGGAGAACAAGCTCGAATTGTGGAAGGATGAGGAAGAAAATAGACTGTGCCCTTTCAAAGGAACCATCCCAGCATTTACGTGGAGCGACTTACGGATATCAAGGGAAACTTAAATCTGGATGCTGGACGGGTGTACAAATCACTGCGTCACCTCGCTCCGTGGCCGTATAGAGGCCCGTACTGATGCCCCTTTCTAAGAGTGTCAGGATCAGATAATGCTGTGTTACTAGGCTATGTAGTACCTCCGTGTCCCGCACAGTGATCACTCAACATCTGATGCTGTTCACGCCCGTTATGTGCCCTAACAAGTCAGGTGATAACACTAGACAAGAAAATTAATACCTAACACAGAGAACTGCAACCGTAATTATCAACATATCTGCCGACGTTGCGTACGAGTACGAAGTTACATTGACATCCGACATCTCTTTTTTGTCATCGCTGTTGTCGCAGAATACTTAACTTGTTTTTAAACCAAACCGCAATTAAAAATAGTCAAGGTTTTTTTCCCGTTTTCCGTTGTCATAATTACCGTCGATACTATAAGTTTTCAACTAAGATAGAAAATTTATAATAAATTTCACGACCAGGTATGCATGCTGCAAGCAGTAGTAAAAGAAAAAAAATAATTATACTCGTACTCGGGTGGATGGGCAGGGGCTAAAATGGGAAGACTGTAAATTATTTTAAAAATGCAGGAATTAGTTTGCTTTAATCATCATAACAATATATTCGTTACAAAAAGCTGTTTCAAATGAACAAAAGAAAAAATGAACCGGAAACCCGGTTTCGATCTCGGCCTTGGTACAAAGTTTCATTCGTCGCTTCAATCTGTATTGAAAAACTGAGCAGGGGGCTCGGGTTCGAATCCCAGCTTTGGTGCAAATTTTCATTCGTCGCTTCAGTCTGCATACATACATTATAGATGTTTGAGACTTGAAGAGGTTCCTGGGACCATACAGTTTCGTTTGATTAAAGCTTCTATGCCTAGGCTACAGGTAGGACCCCCCGTTTCGTTCAATGCGGTGCTACTCCAATACATTTGGACAGCCTCTGCTATGCTGTTCGAGTTTATGAGGAACACTAAGTGGGCTGAGGCGTGAATGGGAATTTAGATTGAGGAGAGAGGCGTGCTAGGGTAGTCCGTGCAACTAGGAAAAGCTACTGTGGCAGGGCGTCGTAGTGGTTAGCGTATCTGCGTAGTGAGCAGCAGACCCGAGTTCGAATCCCGGCCTTGGTATAAATTTTCATTCGTCGCTTCAGTCTGCATACATAAAAAAAGCTTTTTTGTTGGCGGTTTTAATTTCCTGCCAAGCTGCTTCATATGTCCTCGTAATCGCCATTCACTCTATACACTTTCCGTATCGTTGCAATGAATTCTTCAAGCCTTGGGCAAAAAATAAAACCGGTTTACAAAGGCAATCTTGTACAGCGTGTCATCTGCAAACTGTTGTCTATCAAACCACTGTTATAAGCGTGGTAGGAGGCACTAGGCACTAGGCACTAGGTGCGAGGTCGGAACTGTAGCCCGGCTTGTTGCAGCTACCTATCTACCACTATCGCGAAAAATGGCCAAACTCAGTGATCTGTTGGGTGCATGATCCCACAGTTTCGTAGTTTCGCAACAAAATCCACAATAGCTGTCTGGACGAAGCGGAAGTACTGTGCGTACGTCACGGAGACGCGCTCTGTCCGACGGGCGACAAGCGCCGCTCCACTTTCTCACCGTCGCTAATTCGATGTTAAGCAATGCGAATAGCATTAGCGGAATCGCATTCCTGGCTGATGGGGCAGCGGCGCCCTGCCCTGCTCACATTGTCTCGCAATGTGGGCCGCAGTTCGACGCCCGCTTACAATGGGCCTGTGTCACCCGCTCTTTCAGCCGGCTAATTAGAGGCGAGATTGCCCCGTGTTTGGGCCAGGTTGTTAGACAGGTACGCATACTGAGCGATGGGCCGTGGCTCCTAACTAGTATTGGCTGTTACTGCTGATTCTCGGCCAAATGAAACCACCTCCGCGGTCTCACACTTGTACTCGAATATTTCATTGCACCCTTAGTTATTGGTCTTTTGGATTGTTCACTATTCGTTTCTTTTGTCATCCACTATTCCATAAATGTACTGTTTTATGAGTGGCATCTCCAAAGAAAAGCTCATTATTCCGGAACATATCTACACTGCCGAAGAAAATAGGAAACCCTTTCAGAGATTTCGAATTCACTAAAGATTTATTGTATTAACATAATCTTCCGTCGGTTCTTGGTAGAAGAACATTATAATAAATGAAAAGCGCCAGTTTGCTTTTGTTCTACAATATTACTTTTATTGTTAACCGGTTCTCGGCTTACAAGGCCATCTTCAGACATTTACTGAGTATTATCACCAAAGAGGTTAAATGTTAGCAAACAACATTGGAAGAGAAGTAAAACATCTAGACTGAAGTAGAAACATACAGTAAGTAACATCTTTGCAATGAAAAAGTAAAAACTGAACAGTACATAAATAACAATGGAGTAGACAGGAAAACCTTTAACACAAAATAGGAACAGCATGCCTACATAACAGTTTCTATCAATAAACAAAACTAATAAAATAAAATTAGCACTAGACAAGGCTGCATTAGGAGGTATGAAACATGGAGAGTGATACAGAACCAATTAAAAGAAGAGACAGTTATCAATGTAAATACAGAATACATAAGGAACTTAAACAATAAGATAAACAGAAATAAATAAATGCAGGAAAATGGAGGTGTTTGAGGGAACCTACAGTTTGAGAGTGTGGTGATACTGCATTTTAACATTAACATTATAATCAAAGCAGTGGCTGTGTAACAGTACTGGTACTTTTATTACTGTCCATGTTTAACACCCTTTGTAGTTATCTTATCAAATGCTGTTCATATTTTACTTTGCTCATTTATTTAATGAAAACTGTTACACAGCCACTGCTTTGATTATACTGTCAATGTAAAATGCACTAACACCGCACTCTCAAACTGTAGGTTCGCTCAAACACCTCCATTTTCCTGTATTTATTTATTTCTGTTTATCTTATTGATATTGTTTAAGTTCCTTATGTATTCTGTATTTACATTGATAACTGTCTCTTCTTTTAATTGGTTGTGTATCACTCTCCATGTTTCATACCTCCTGATGCAGCCTTGTCTAGTACTAATTTTATTTTATTTTATTAGTTTTGTTTATTAATAGAAACTGTTATACAGGCATGCTATTCCTATTTTGTGCTAAAGTTTTTCTGTCTACTCCATTGTTATTTATGTAGTGTTCAGTTTTTACTTTTTCATTGCAAAGATGTTACTTACTGTATGTTTATACTTCAGTCTAGATGTGTTACTTCTCTTCCAATGTTGTTTGCTAACATTTAACTTCTTTGGTGATAATACTCAGTAAATGTCTGAAGATGGCCTTGTAAGCCGAAAACCGGTTAACAATAAAAGTAATATTGTAGAACAAAAGCAAAGATTTATTGTTGCAACAGTGCATATGGAGTAGAAGAAATGATTACAATTACAGATCAATAGCACAAGCGGTTCTGGGATACCAGGCGCCGACCCACGCTGAAACACCCGTATTAGTACGTGGTTTAGCCTCCGCAGACGACAATACAGGCGCCGACTCTGGGCTCCAGTAGATCATACAGATGGCAAATACTGTCCTGGGATTCGTTATGCAACGCCTGCGCGGCATGTTTATGTAGTTGTAGTTGTTGGTTGACAAGTTGCAAGAGTCACTTCTCGTCCCATCATGTCCCGTATGTGCTCGATTAGAGACAAGTCCAGATATCGTGCTGGCCAGGGAAGTTGCAGCACCTCTCGCAAAGCAGTTTTCGGTGTTGCTGAGCAACAGTCATACAGTGAGTTTTAAATGAACACACCACCATTTGACTGTGTTGTTTATTTAAATACTACCGAGGTTTACTGTATGGTTAAATGATGATGGCGTGCTCTTGGGTAAAATATTCCGGAGGTGGCAGGGGTAAAAGACAGGGAGCGAAAGGCTATTTACAATTTGTACAGAAACCAGATGGCAGTTATAAGAGTCGGGGGGCATGAAAAGGAAGCAGTGGTTGGTAAGGGAGTGAGACAGGGTTGTAGCCTCTCCCCGACGTTATTCAATCTGCATATTGAGCAAGCAGTAAAGGAAACAAAAGAAAAATTCGGAGTAGGTATTAAAATCCATGGAGAAGAAATAAAAACTTTGAGGTTCGCCGATGACACTGTAATTCTGTCACAGACAGCAAAGGACCTAGAAGAGCAGTTGAACGGAATGGAGAGTGTCTTTAACGGAGGATATAAGATGAACATCAACAAAAGCAAAACGAGGATAATGGAATGTAGTCGAATTAAAACGGGTGATGCTGCAGGAATTAGATTAGGAAATGATATGCTTGAAGTAGTAAATGGGGTTTGCTATTTGGGGAGCAAAATAACTGATGATGGTCGAAGTAGAGAGGATATAGAATGTAGACTGCCAATGGCAAGGGAAGCGTTTCTGAAGAAGAGAAAGTTGTTATCATCGACTATAGATTTAAATGTCAGGAAGTCGCTTCTGAAAGTATTTGCATGGAGTGTAGCCATGTATGGAAGTGAATCGTGGACGATAAATAGTTTAGACAAGAAGAGAGTAGAAGCTTTGGAAATGTGGTGCTACAGAAGAATGCTGAAGATTAGATGGGTAGATCACATAACTAATGAGGAGGTATTGAATAGAATTGGGGAGAAGAGGAGTTTGTGGCACAACTTGACAAGAAGAAAGGACCGATTGGTAGGACATGTTCTGAGGCATCAAGGGATCACAAATTTAGCATTGGATGGCAGCGTGGAGGGTAAAAATCGTAGAGGGAGACCAAGAGATGAATACACTAAGCAGATTCAGAAGGAGGTAGGCTGCAGTACGTACTGGGAGATGAAGAAGCTTGCACAGGATAGAGTATCATGGAGAGCTGCATCAAACCAGTTTCAGGACTGAAGACCACAACAACAACACCGAGGTTTCGGCCTTTTGTGCCGTTTTGAAGTAACTGAGTTTACGTCATTAACGTATATTGCAAGACATCAAGCTCAAAATGGCCATAAATTAAGGAAAATAATGAAACTTCCTGGCAGATTAAAACTGTGTGCCCGACCGAGACTCGAACTCGGGACCTTTGCCTTTCGCGAGCAAGTGCTCTACCATCTGAGCTACCAAAGCACGACTCACGCCCGTTACTTACAGCTTTACTTCTGCCAGTATCTCGTCTGCTACCTTCCTAACTTTACAGAAGCTCTCCTGCGAATCTTGCAGAACTAGCACTCCTGAAAGAAAGGATACTGCGGAGACATGTCTTAGCCACAGCCTGGGGAATGTTGCCAGAATGAGATTTTCACTCTGCAGCGGAGTGTGCGCTGATATGAATCTCATTCTGGAAACATCCCCCAGGCTGTGGCTAAGCCATGTCTCCGCAGTATCCTTTCTTTCAGGAGTGCTAGTTCTGCAAGGTTCGCAGGAGAGCTTCTGTAAAGTTTGGAAGGTAGCAGACGAGATACTGGCAGAAGTAAAGCTGTGAGTAGCGGGCGTGAGTCGTGCTTCGGTAGCTCAGATGGTAGAGCACCTGTTCGCGAAAGGCAAAGAAGGTCCCGAGTTCGAGTCTCTGTCCGGCACACAGTTTTAATCTGCCAGGAAGTTTCATATCAGCGCACACTCCGCTGCAGAGTGAAAATCTCATTAAGGAAAATAATATTGCAAAGCACGTCGATCATGAAGGGCAATGTGTGGGCAAGCATTATCCTGATGGAATTACATATCACCTTCCTGTTGCAAAAACAAGAAAAGAACGGATGTAACAACATTTTGCACATAACAAGCCTTATTAGCGTCCCCTCCAAAAAACACCGAAGGCGAACGAGAATGGTGGATCATCGCATCTCCGTCCATAAGGCCTGGGATGGGGCTGGTGTGTCTTGGGAGAAGGCACTCAACGAGACAGCACTTACCAGGTCTACGTCGTACATGCAGACGGTATTTACTTCCTGGCAGGAAGAATTTGATTTCATCGCTGAAGACGATGGCGCACCATTTGATCTTCCAAGCGATCCTTTGACGGCATCAGTCGAACCCTGCACTACGATGTTGTGGCGTGAGTGGAAGACAGACTAAAGGTCTGCGTGCCCGTAGTCCTACTGCCAATAACCGGCTCGCAACAGTTCGTGTTGACTTTTCTAGGTGCACAATCCGTCTTACCTCTGCTTATCTGTGCTGTGGCAGCTAAAGGATCTGCCACTGGATACCCTTACAATACGACGATCCCGGCGGGGAGTCTGCTCCATGTGGACGTCCAGTACCTCGTCTATGTGTGTGAGAATGTTCACGCGACCACTGATACCGGCTTCGTCGCACAGCTGACGCAGCACGTCCAACTTGTGTGGGGATTCTCCGAAAGGAGCACAATTTGACTCCTTTCAAGTTTGCTCAGTTGGCTGTACGATGCACTGGCACGTCTCCGTTGCACTGCTGCCTGCTTGCTTCATACTTCTGTGCACCACATTAAGCCTGCGGCTATGAGCATTTCCTATTAAATGTTAGATACGGATAGCGCTCTGGTAGCTATGTCACTACACTGTCAGTCGGCAGACGACGTTGAAACCATAATTAGTACATCTACTATCCCCCAGGTGGCATATGCCGTTATCGGATCAAAATCGATGTCGTCTTGAGAGGTGAACTAATTTTTTTCCGCCAGTGCATTTAAAACAGTTTCCGAGATGAATGTAATTATTCATTTATATTATGAAATTAAAGGAAAACGTACATGATGAACAGTAAGCACAATAAGATAAAAGAAGCTATTTAAATGTGATGCTACAGAGGATTTCTGAATGTTACATACGACAGTTCAGTCACCAAAGAAATGGTGCTGCACCACATTGGAGACAAAACAGCTTTATGGTAGGTGCTGCACCACATTGGAGACAAAACAGCTTTATGGTACGACTTGCCTAAAGTAATACTAATAATAATAATAATAATAATAATAATAATAACAATAATACACTCCATCCTCTTCACAAGAAAGGCGACAGAACAAATGTAAATAACTGTCGTGGTATCTCTCTCATATCAACAACCTATAAGATTCTGCGGAATCTCTGAAGACTAGGACAGAAGAACAGCTAGACCCACAGATGGGAGAGTATCAAGGAGGTTTCAGGAAGGGGCAATCATACGTCGAACAGATAATGAACCTCAAAGCCATCCTTTCGTACCTGAAGCTCAGGAATAAAAATTTTGTTTTGACCTTTGTGGATTTCTAAAAGGCATACGACTCGATTGATCATGAAACCCTGATCAGAATTCTAGAAGAACTTTGCCCAGACAAGAAGACTAAAGCGATAATCCAGCGAACACTAACCAACACAATCTCAAAAGTGAAATTTAGAGGAGAAACATCAGAAGCTTTTGAAATAAAGACTGGAGTGAGGCAAGGAGATCCGCTCTCACCTCTGCTCTTCAACTGTGCCCTCAAGAAGGTGATTCGTGAGTGAGAACTGAAAAAAACCAAGGAATTAAAAATGTTGTCAGGCTGGGTTACAAGAAACAAAATCTTGAAATCGATTGTCTCGCTTCTGCAGATGGTCTTGCAATTTTTTCTGGTTCTATGGAAATAGCTGAGAGACGCATTAATGAGCTTAACGTACACGCACAGAAGACTGGCCTCCAAATTTCATTTGAGAAAACCGAGTTTATAACGAACATAAATTCACCACCAAGGGAGCTTGTAGTGGGTCAAGGCAAAATTAAGCGAGGTCCGAAGTTTAAATATCACGGAGAATGGATAACAGCCACTTTATCAGAGAAAGAAGCACGAACAAAATGGAAATGGAATTCCATTTAACCAAAAACATCTACAACAAAAGATCAGTATCGTTCAATGCAAAGTTAAGGCATTACTGCAGTGTTAGCCGTCAGGAGGTCTTGTACGCTTCTGAATGCCTAGTAATGAACAAAAAAGGCCTAATCGAAAAACTGGAGGCCAAGGAAAGGAAGATTTTGAGAAAGATCTTAGGTCCCATCACAGAGAATGGGGAATGTAGAAGGCGTCATAATCATGAACTGTATTCCCACAGAGAAGATAACCGATACCATCCGGAAAAGAAGGATTATGTTTTGTGGACGTATGACCCGAATGAGCCCTGGAAGACTCACCAGGAGAAGAAAACAAGTGGGGATCAGCCATGATGACATCTTGGAGCGTGTCCCACTCAAGGAGAAACTTATGGCGTGGCAGGGTTTCCAAGAAAAACCAAAACTAAAAACAGGAAAGGCTTGGACCCAGGAGAGGAAGGAGCAACACCGAGAACGAATGCCGGAGCACTGGGAAAACATGAGAACACGTAAAGCAAGACGGTTCAAATAACGTGGTCCAAAGATGGCCTATACGAAAAGATTGAATGCACTAAAAAAAAAAAATATGTACTACGAAATAATTATTGCCTCAAACCAGTCCTCGGAATGAACATCACAAAGCAGCAATAGTGACAAGGTGGCCACAGTGCATCAAATGACTCGGAATTCTGATGTTGGACAATAAATATTGATGACCTGAACCACTGGAGGCCCGAAGCACGGACATGAAGATTGCTTGGTATGAGTACGTCGAAAGCCACCTGAGAAGACGATTCGCGCCGGCCGGGGTGCCCGAGCGGTTCTAGGCGCTACAGCCTGGAACCGTGCGACCGCTACGGTCGCAGGTTCAAATCCTGCCTCGGGCATGGGTGTGGGTGACGTCCTTAGGTTAGTTAGGTTTAAGTAGTTCCAAGTTCTAGGAGACTGATGACCTCAGAAGTTAAGTCCCATAGTGATCAGAGCCATTTGAACCATTTTGAAGACGATTCGCTTACTAGCAAGGAACCACTTATTCAGGTGGTGCGCGTATGGGGGATTTTCACCTCTGATGAAAATGGGGCCCTGATACGTCTTTCACCAACCGTCTAACGATACTGAAACCCATTGCCCGATCATGTACATCCCTTTGTTCGTCATAGCGCTTCGTAGGCGACATTTACTTCGGCAAGATCATTCACTGGCCCATAATTTACAAATCTTGTAAGAATAGTTGAAAACATCTGTGATGCCATCACCTTCTACAGATCCATCTAGTAAGTTGTGGGTTGCATTTGAACTGTCATACATGAGGACGGATCGTCAACAATTTTGGTATCGCATAGGATCCATGCCACGATGCCACCGCCGTCAGCAGAGTGATGGGGATTCGTAAACATTGCTAGGCAAATGTCTCTAGTCCAGTTCCTCACGAGTTTACATTTTCTGCAGTTCATAATAAATTTATTACATTTTACATTAATTTTAAACTGTTCACAAGATGTGTCAGTTTCAATGAATTTGTTTGTTGCTAGGAGAAAATGTTTCGTTATTCGTTGTAGTGTATCTATACATTCCTTTACGAGAACAGTAGTGTTCATAGCGTCGGTTTATCTCGCATATCTACCTTTTTACTTTGCACTTCTGTCTTCGTGCACATCCATAAATAAAAACCTCTCTCTGTCAGGTGTGGATATCCTAGGTAGTGGTACTATCGCAGCTATTTCACGGATCAGTTAAAGTGCGGATGAGGTGTTGTTCCAAACGTACTGTAGTATATGGAGGGGCAGTATCATGCCAGAAGTACATCAAACTCCTTGGGCCAATGGAAGATCCTCTAGCGGTTCAACTAGAGGGATTTGAAATAAACTGGCGACAACAGTTCATCTCAGCAGTTGAGCAGGAGAGTGCCGTGCAGAAGGCCAGGGTTCACTTTCCGGTACTGCCAAGAATTTTCCTTGGTGGGATGTCTGGAACGCGGTGCACTCAGCCTTGTCAGGCCAACTGTGAAATCACTTGAAAGAGAAATGGTTCCAAGGTGTGGAAGGCTGAAAATAGCCAGGGCAGCAGTGTGTTGACCATATTTCTCTTCATTCCGCTTCCAAGTGAAGCCATACGGCAGACGACGACGGGGCGGCAGTTCGGTATCGCACGGTCATCTGGATCTGCTCATAGAGTTACTATCTAGTGAACAAATTAGCACACGTGAAATATGTGCTATCTCGTAAACCATGCACAATGGAGAAAGAGCCTATATGAACTGACCTGCTTTTAAAGAAACCTATCTTTGTCGCCCAATGAGTATAGTCCTTCCTTCCTCAGACAAGATGTAAGAATCCTTCTTTCAACATCTGCATCTATTGTAGGCCTAGTTCTATACATCTGAGCCTTGATACAACTACGTACGGTGGCGCAGTGGTGTACGCAATGGACGAGCTTCCGGGGACGTGGGGTTCAAATCTTCATATGTACATCCAGATTTAGGTTTCCGATGGTGTCCTTAAATCACTTGCGGCGAATGGTGGGATCGTACTTTTGCAAAGGACACGATCGAGTTCATTCCCAAACCGCGACCAGTTCGAGCTCACATTGCAATCCTAATGACCTCATCGTTGACGAGACATTAAAATGCCGTATTTCTTTTCTTTACGAAGCAACATAAAACCCTCTTTTTAATTGGAGACGGCAGTAAAGACACGTAAAATAAATGAAGACTAAAACTCTTAGAAATGTAAAGATTGTAACCACAAAATACGTTTACAGTAACACGTTTGGAAAACACTTGAACATAGAACTATGGTTGCATAAAAATGAGTGCAACACTGCCATAACATGAAGACCATGCGTCCAATGGCATGGAGCTGTGTGTAGGTGATAGCACAAGGTCAGTTAAAGAAGTGCAGCGGGCGGCGACGGCTGTGATTGAGTCACTTGCTATGTGTATTTGAAGGCGAGGCAGGCCAGTTCAAGCGCCTTAATAGCAAAAATGGTTCAAATGGCTCTGAGCACTACGTGACTTAACTGCTGTGGTTATAAGTCCCCTAGACCTTAGAACTACTTAAACCAAACTAACCTAAGGACATCACACACATCCATGTCCGAGGCAGGATTCGAACCGTAGCGGTCACGCGGTTCCAGACTGTAGCGCCTAGAACCACACGGCCGGATTTAATAGCATGTTTTGGAAACAAGGACGAGGTGCGTAGATCGAGACATATGTGCCACGTGATCTGAGCGCACAACGATATTTTCGGGGACTGCGTGAGGCGTGTGGCGATGCAACATTGACATATCGTACAATGACGAGATAGATGAAAGTGTTTCGGTTCGACAGGGGTGTGATTCAGGATCAGCCCAATGAATGGAAACGCCCTGGCTCTCCTCGCCCACAGAATGTGCGCCCTGAACCCTGAACCCGCTGGTACCAAATTGATGGTTATTGTGACTTACGATGACCGTGCGTTAATTTTGCCTGACGTACCGGAGAGGCAGACGGTAACTGCACCCCACTGCTGCTGGTTCTTCTAACATCACTTTCGTCGCTACCTGAGAAGAAACTGACGGCACCTTCTGGCACTGCATCCCATCGTCCTTACTTGAGAGTGCGCGATGCCACATGGTGGACCCCATTCAGGAGCTCGTGCAGCCGGCCGCTGTGGCCGAGCGGTTCTGGGCGCTTCAGTCAGGAACCGCGCTGCTGCTACGGTCGCAGGTTCGAATCCTGCCTCGGGGATGGATGTGTGTGGTGTCCTTAGGTTACTTAAGGTTAGTTAGGTTTAAGTAGTTCTAAGTTATAGGGGACTGATGACCTCAGATGTTAAGTCCCATAGTGCTCAGAGCCATTTGAACTATTTTTTAGCTCCTGCCTACCTGGAGTAGGAAGACACTGGAAGATCACCGTATTCACCCGATGTGAGTCCATGCAGTTACGACCTGTTCGCCAAAATGAAAGAACCTCCTCATGGCACGCTTTACAAGAGACGACGTCATCGGTGGCATGGGACGGTCCTTGTGAGACGTCGACAGAAACGGACGCACTGACGGTGTTCTGCGCCTTCTATGTGTGTGGAGGAAGGCGATCGAGATGCTGGGCTTTTGTATTGAGGGCATGTAATAAAGTGAACGTCTGCCAATAAAGTCTACATGAATTGCAATAGTGTTGCCGCTGCTTCTTATCCAACCCATGTACAAACTTGCTGAGGTAGAAGAAGGAGTAGAGAGTGAGGTCTTCCACATTTTCCTCCTCAAAGTAGAGCGTTTGTTGCTGGGCGGTCAGGTAACTCTCGATCAGTTCCTTGTTTCATGCCCTACACATATGTACTTACTTATCCTTCTTACCATTTATTTCAATACCATTAGGCGACTGATACCTTCCTTTATGTTCACTGGACTGAAACTTTCGGACATATTTACTGGTAGCAGAACTAAGATGGAAATATGGAAGGTGAGTGTCCAAATAGTATGCGTAATACCGACAGCATGATCTCTGATAA
Organism: Schistocerca cancellata; assembly: GCF_023864275.1. NCBI lineage: Eukaryota > Metazoa > Arthropoda > Insecta > Orthoptera > Acrididae > Schistocerca > Schistocerca cancellata. The sequence goes on along the minus strand of NC_064626.1, from coordinate 497,800,601 downwards.
TGTACCGGCATTTAAAAATCACAGGTACATCGAGGAAACGGTAAAGAAAAAGACAACCTGAGTGAGACACCTGTGCTTTCAGTTTTTGTTCTTATCTATCTGTCGTCAGGGAGACCTCCAAGAACGGTTTACCTTCGGTGGAGCACACGAGATTGTTGAGCCGTACCTTAAAGAGAAAAAAATGCACGAATACGCCATCCTAAGCTAAGGAACTTGAGGTAGTAGATGTTACATGTTTTATTTTGTTGCTTGGTTCTATGAGAGTAAAATTATTCGCGTGAAATAAGAACAGTGGTAGACGAAATGTCGCAATGTGGAGGAGAACGAATTACTTCCCGGTGCGGAGCTTTACATTCACCCAGATGCTGTCTTGGCAATTACATAGTTTTTTAATCAAGGAAGCCACGGTCTGAGCAATTATTGTAATTGAGTTTCACATTGAATCAGATGGAGCGGGTGGAGGGGAGCCTAACTACTCGTTATTGCTGTGTTGGAATGCGAACTTATTTGCGTTTGCGGTTTGCTTCTACAACTTGGACGCATTTTAACAGTACGAACATGAAGAAGCAATAATCATTCCCTCATCAACATTCCTTCAACCACCAGAGAAATACCTCGTGGTCACAATTAACTCAGAGCTCTCGTAGGGCGAGATATTCTTATAGGCTGTGTACACAGGTGTGGTGGTAACACATAAGAGATTTTTCCACTAGATGGTATACTGTGTCGGCTGTGTTTTACTTTCCCGTGATGACTTCTTGCTAGACTGGGTTCGCAGTACAGTATAATACAGGTCCGGTAAATAAAATGCTTCGTGCTATGACATGTTCACTACCAGTACTATAACTGCTTGTAAAAATGAGAAAAAAAACGATGAGCTTATTTATGCAAATATAGATCCCATTACCTGAGAGGAATTAGAAGCAACGTTAAAAGAAATGAAGAGTAGGAAGGCCGCAGGAGAAGATGGAATAAATGCAGAATTATGGAAATATGAGGGCCCAATACTAAATCAGAAATTTCTGAATATAATTAATAGATGTTTGAATGGATGTGATATTCCAAGATCCTGGTCACATGTTCAAGTTATGGCTGGTTTTTTTAAGTGCTAGAAACGTGTGAAAATTGTAGGAAAGTAAGTGCTTTGAGTACAGGATATAAAATATATGCAAGAATATATATGCAAGAATATTAACCGGCATAACATGCAGTAGTGGAGTATATTCAATCCCACTGATTACGGCAAGTTGGCCAAGTCGGTTAAAGTATGGTGTGGATCATGGGGAACAAACTCATTGGTCTGTGTTTTATCGATAGCGCACTGAATGGACTGAAATATCGGACGTTTTTAGAGCAAGAACTACACGTAATGCTGCAGGACGTTGCCCTGGACATTCGACAACGTACGTGGTTTCAGCATGACGCTTGCCCAGCGCATTACGCAACTGAAGCACTGGATGTATTAGACCGTGTTTACACTGGTCGGTGAATCGGCAGAGGTGGCCCTACTAATTGGGTAGCTAGGTCGCCGGATTTGTCGTCGCCGGATTTCTTTCTGTGGAGATATTTCAGAAGATTAGGTGTACCACCAAGTGGCAACAGCCTGTGAAGACATGGTCGACCGCATCAGTAACACCTGTGCTAACATTTCCGCATATATGCATTTGTCCTGTGTACGATCGTTTGAAAAGCGGATCACTAAGTGCATTGAAGATGGCGGTACTACGTTTGAAAAGTTAGTCTAATTCGAAAAGTACAGTAGTATTTGCATCGAACCAAGGCCACATTGGTCCCTATTCGATATGTCGGAGGAATACAACGTTGCGAATGGAGTTCCCAATTAGAAAATATGAAACACTGGCGTGTCATACCATGGCAGCATGGAGATGGCGTCCCACGTGCCAATGGATATTCAAGAGCCATTTAGCATGTTGTAAATTACGATTGTGTAAGTATTTTTATTCTACCGATTACAGTGCGATCTGTGGCGAAACGAAAATGATGCTTCAGACAAAACGTATGTAGATTTTCCCACAGAATCGTAATCGGCAGTAAAAAACGCGGATTCCCATTGAAGATTTCAAGTTTTCCACATCACCCACGCACAGGGTGGGGTGGGGGGTGGGGTTGTGTGTGGTATCATTAGATGTCCCTCTCCGAGACACACAAATTGGAACGGTAACTTTTTTTATCCCATGTATAGTTTTCGAGGTATTTCAAAGGCTTCAGTTAAAATAAACATCCTGTATATGTTGCAGAAGTGTGAGAATTGTGGTTTTAAAATTTCCGTAAATGAAACAAAAATAGTGGCCTTCGAAGGTAAGAATACTAGAATTGTGACGCGATATTAGAATAAATTATGGGTTTTAATTAGTTAGGGAAATATGTCGGTTACGAATATGAAACGGATTTTAAAAACAAATTATCCATGTAGCAGCAAACATGCGGTGCGGTAACCAGAAGCGTAAAAAACTAAAACTAGAAAACTAAAAGCAATGCTATTTTACAAAGTAATGGCTGTGCTTGTTTTTTGTATGGATCTGAAACATGGATGTTGATAAAAGCTGATAAAAACGAGATACAGGCCGCCGAAATGAGATTCTTAAGAATAGTAAAAGGATGTACCGTATTAGACAAAATTTGAAATGAAAGACTAGGAATAATATGAAGAACTGCGAATAATTGTTTGGAAGAAAAAATTAGAAACTACAGAAATGATTGGAAAAAGCATTTGACAGAATGACGAAAGAGAAGGTCTCAAGAAGAATGTTGTACAACTGGCCTACGGGAAAAAGAACATCCGGGAAGACCAAGGAAAAGATGGTCAGATATGTTTTGAAGCCAAAATCTATGGAGAGCAGAAGAAGAAGGAGGAGAAGTAGATTTTCTGACTTAATCCTGATCCTTGACGAACATTTCACTTGGGATCTGTGGAAAGTAGGTTAGCGTATTTGTTTTTCTTTGTAAGCATTTATTGTGTATTCTTGTTTTCTGACATGCTCCATACTCTGAAGAATTTCCTACTAGGAGTCTATTGGAACGGAAAGTACATCTAAACTAGCTGTACATATACCCTTTCACTGCTATAGATATGTATACACATCATGCTACGCCGTTCCCCAGGTCCTGTGGACATGTATACGTGTATCGCTTGGGTTGTTGCCCTGCAGTGCTGTAGCTGTCTGTATGCGTCCTGAGCTGTCGACTTCTCACTTCTGCGGACGAGTTACTTCAGTATCTCGATGGATATACACTTTCGTGTATTTATCATACAACATATATGCCTCACTATGCGCTATCATTTGCAAAAAAAGCCCCATTTCGGTACCTTGTAGCGTGTATGACAATCGTTGTGACCACATGGTTCGCGATACACAAGGCCGTGAATAGGCAGGTCGCGCGCGACCGTCTGTCGGATATAAAACCCAATCACTCGAGAGCGAAATGAGATACCGTACTGCTCTTAATTTTAAATTAAATTTCGATATGTTATATACACTTCATTCACTGCAACATATGAGCTGAAATTAACTATTCGCAAAGTTTACGCAATGCGTTTTTGTCTCTGCAAACTTTTTAAAATTGCGTGCAATGTTTTACCTAATTTGATGCAGCGCAATAAGAATGACGGATAACGAAAAGAGATTCAGTTCGTTAGCAAATGAAGATATCAGACTGTACGTTTTTGTGGTCTTCAGTCCAAAGACTTGTTTGAAGCAGCTCTCCATGCTACTCTATTCTGTACAAGCCTCTGCAACCTATACGATGCCGGCTGCTATGGCCGAGCGGTTCTAGGCCCTTCAGTCCGGAACCTCGAGCCTGCTACGGTCGCAGGTTCGAATCCTGCCTCGGACATGGATGTGTGTGGTATCCTTAGGTTAGTTAGGTTTAAGTAGTTCTAAGTTCTAGGGGACTGATGACCTCAGATGTTATGTCCCGTAGTGCTTAGAGCCATTTGAACCATTTTTGAACCTATACCCTCTCAATCTGTTTACTGTATTCATCTCTTGGTCTCCCTCTACGATTTCCCCCCCCCTTCCCTCCACACACGCTTCCCTCAAGTACTAAATTGGCGACCCCTTGATAGAAAGTGTCTTACCAACGGATACCTTCTTTTAGTCAGGCTGTACCGTAAATGTCTCTTCTCCCCAATTGTACTCAGTACCTCTTCATTAATCACGCGAGATACTCACCTAATCTTCAGCATTCTTCTGTAGCACCACATTTCAAAAGCTTTTATTCCCTTCTTGTCTAAACCGTCTATCGGCCGTGTTTCACTTTCATGCATGGCAAAACTCCATACAAATACTTTCAGAAAGGACTTCCTGACACTTAGATCTACACTCGATGTTACCAAATTTCTCTTACTCAGACATGCTTTTCTTCCCATTGCCAATCTACAGTTTATATCCTCCCTACTTTGATCAATATCAGTTATTTTGCTTCCCAAATACCAAAAATCATTTACTACTTTAAGTGTATCATTTTCTAATCTAATTCCCTCAGCATCACCTGATTTAATTCGACTACATTCCAGACTGTAAGACGTGCAAAAATAAAATTTTTTCACATAATAGTTTTCGAGAAGTCGGATGACAGGTATTTCATATCACCCGGAACGCCGTTTCTGAGCACAGGCACCAGCATTTTGCGAGCATTACAGCCATTACAAAAGCCGCCCTCATCACGGAATGCAGAGAGCACGTCTGTAACTGTGAACAAGTTAAAATTTCGTGTCACAATCTGTCGGAAGTGTCACATTCTTTGGCGTGAGCCAGTAAATTGAATCGTCACGTGTGGATACTTTGTGTAGTGTGAGCTGGGGTGACGAAGAAGGCAGGACCGCCGCGGTGCCTCTGGTTCTCTGGCTCGCCCGTGTATTTTCGGGCGGCAAGAGGTTGGCGTGGTCGCGCGCGTGAGGGCACGAGCCGCTAGGTGCGTTCTCACGGTGCCGCGCCAGTCACGTCCCGCGCTTAATGACCGCACCGATCAGGGCCTAACTGTCTCCAGGCCCCTGCCGGTGAGGTGCTGGTCAAAGCCACGTAACCCTCTTCCTGAGGCTGCGATGACAGGTACTCAACCATGCCGGAACATTCAACGCCATGAGTATCTCGCTAAACACAGTATTTTTGCTGTTTGAATGCTTACTCTGCACTGACATTCCTAATGTGTTCTAGGAATCACAAAAACTACGGAGACTTTATTGCATCACGTTACTAAATGCTACTATGTTGAGAAGATGTTTCAGTACAATGCTAGTGCTGTCTGCAAGCCCTGATAAACAGGAATTTCTCGACTATTTTTCATGCCAACGCTGGAGCCTATCTCTTCTATGAAAGAGATATGGATCGTCAGTGCACAGTTATCTGTGTGTGATTCTCGAGACACGTTGAGGAAGGAAAATGACGATAAAGAGTACGCATTAGTAACACAGTCTATTAGATGGAAATGTTGTTCTCCCTTGAGGAAACACAGTTCTTCTTGTTTTAACAAGCAATTACTTCGTGGAGCAAGACAGCTGGAAAATCAGTTTAAGTCACTAAGCAAATAGACTTAAAATGCAGACCCCACTGGAACCGCAAAGGAGATTGCAACAGATACAATTCATTGTTTGGTATAACCTTGCTTTTTCTTCTTTTTTTGCAACTATTTTTATTATTATTTATTGTTATTATTATTTTACCTCTAAAAGAAGGGAATCAGTTACTTCCATTGCTTCACAGTCGAGGTATGGCTTAGGCACTCTTTTTCATATTGTGGGCATTTTCAGCATTGGTGACAGGTTTCGGAATTCCGGTTCGCCCTACTATTTCCAGCTTTTGGACCTCACTTCGCGTCGTTTTGGCGCTGACAGGTTTCACGAGAGCGAGATTCCATTTTGCAATGACTTTTTTTGCTCTCATCCTCCTATTTTTTGTCACTATCCTCTTCAATGACCGTCTGACACGACCATTCAACACACAGTTTCGTTCGAGTGGTGACAGTAGATGACGTCTTTCCGCTTTCCTTGTACGCGGTACAAATCTTCGATACGGTGCCTCTTGAAGCACCAAACACTTCGAGTCCCTTGGTTACGGAAGCAGCCACCATGCGAGTACCAACAATTTGCCCAAGGTAGAGTTGACGTAGCTCCGATATGATGCACCCAGGTCTACACATAACACTGTGATGGCCACGTCTGACAATTGCAACGTACACACAGTTGCACAGGTGCCATGCGTGGTCAAATGCGGCAGCGCCACCTGCATGCTTGGTTAGGATTTGCATTTACGTTAAAGCACGCATCTCTCGGGGTGTTCCCATATTTTTATCCACCCCTGTGTATAACATAGTCTAAAGAAAACGTTCAGTAAGAAGAACTAAAAACAATTTATGTTGTATAAAAAATATGTTGCTGTGGATGCAAACCTATCACAGCTCTATTCGGCCTTTTTATCAATATCATCATATTATTATTATTAACTCTTTGTTTAATGTAAATATTTTTCAGAATATACTGGCAATAGTTAAGTTACGTATCAACATTTGTAAAATCTTGTACTTCTTGTATTTCATGTAAATAAAAAATAGTTCAAATGGCTCTGAGCACTATGGGACTTAACTTCTGAGGTCATCAGTCCGCTAGAACTTAGAACGACTTCAATCTAACTAACCTAAGGACATCACACACATCCATGCCCGATGTAGGATTCGAACATGGCACCGTAGTGGTCGCGGGGTTCCAGACTGTAGCGCCTAGAACCCCTCGGCCACCCCGGCTGGCTCATTTCAATAAAAAGATTAGTTTAAAAAACCGAAGGCAGGTTGCGATCACCACATGAAGGTCCGGCCCATTGTTCGGACTGTGTGGCAGGTGGCGTATCAGCTCTAAGTAGACGAATTAGGGACGATCTTGGAAAGAAGTCTGAGAAAATCGTTGCGCGATTTAGCACTTCAGACGGTGTTTTAGTCGCACCTGCTGAAATAGCTGAGCACGAACTTAGAGTGAAGTCTTACAACGGTAGTGCATCGACTGATTAATTCTGACACCGTAGCTCGACGTTAGTAGCAACCGTACACGTTGCGGATCCGGAAGTGCTCTTATTTTCTGAAGGACGAGGTGGGATTCATCTGAGTTTTTGAACTCGCATAACAATGGACATTGTAATATTGAAAATCTTGGTCTGAGCCTCTACGTGATGTGGAATGTGGCGCTTCATGATCGCTGCTCTAAGCAGGTGCATCCGTTAACGTGATCGGAGCAACACCTCAATGGGCCCTTATGATTTATGCGCTCTCAGACGACCATAAATCCTGTATTTCTCGCAAGATTTCCGAACTCTGTCTGCTGATTTTAAGCTCACTGCTAGCGCTGCGATATATTTAGCGGCTGTATGCCATCAACATGAAGCGGTAATTTCAACAGATTTCTCATGTGTACTATGTGTTCAGGACTCTGCCACCGCTCTGTATATGTTTACTTCGTTCATCACATTTTCCTATTAAAACTTTATTAAAGTGATTATTTATGTTGTGATTTATTTACTTAACGCCATTCACATGGATTACAATAGATGTTTCCGTTAATGGTTCAACAAAGTAGCAACATAGATACTGCCTGCAGCTAAAACTATATTAAAATTTGATACAACGAAAAAAAATTAGCTGTGATAGTTGAAGGTAGTAAGAAAAATGAAAGCGCAGTTGACGTAGGGTATCAATACTTCCAGGTAATGCACAGACCCAGCATGTCACCTGGGACATGCTTTACACGAATCCATTGTTAAATCATAAAATAAACGCTACGATACACATTTTGTTGATATTTAATTTTTTTATTAATGCTATGTGATTCGCAGTGAAAAACTTCATAATCAATTATGGCAGTATAAAAAATGTATACCTGAAGTACATAACGATGTTTCTGCTGCATCACTGCCCTGGCCTTGGGGCAAAGAGTCCAACACGTAGTAGAGCTCTCCAACGTCCACTGACCTATCTTTCACTATTCGAGAAATTACAGATTTCCCTTTCTTCCCTCTATGTGACTGATTCAGTAGTCCCATAGATATGACATGTCGTCTGGAACAACGAATGTTCTAATAGGAACAGTCACTTGGTGTTTAAAAAATTAGGATTTATTTATTACTACCTATATTTACAGCTAGAGTCCGTGATGGTTTACAGTAAATCGTTGGCATCTTTCAATGTTTATTACAGGAATTCCACATTGCCTGCTTCCCCAGATGGTCTCCTGTCCAGAGCTAGCTAATACTTGCGGCTTGTTTTCCAGTGGTGGTAGTTTTGTTGTTGGGAGTCGAAATATCGGCACGTAGGTTGCCTATTGTTTGGGGCGTGAGTGACCCTCGCTGTTTCCACACATTGCTCTCATTACTTTACCCAGACGCAGTACATCCTCACCGCACACATCCCAGTCAGCAGCTGCAGCCGTTGCCTCCTTCCTAACATCACGAGATGAATTTAGTGACACATTACGGCCCCTTTTTCTACACTTCGGTAAATATTAATTCAGCCAAATACACTTACTGATTTAGCTTCTACTACTGAAGTTTCTTAACGTTGAGTGAAAATAATTATAGGGAGGGAAAAAAGTGCAGCCTGTAATCTCATGTTCAGGAGACTCAGCCAACAATGGAAGTTACATTCTTATTTGATTTTCATTCTGTGGAGGCGGATAGAGAGGAGCATCGCGCCCTGTCACGAAGGGCACCGTGCACCGACCTGTAGTGGTGTGACATTTTTAACATTTACAGAATGTTTGAGAAGAAAATGTTTGCTAAGAAGCCCTTTTTGTACAGTCCCATGCGTCCTGCCCTGCGGGATTATTCGTGATATAACAGCTTAAGTCCGCAGCTCGTGGTCATGCGGTAGCGTTCTCGCTTCCCGCGCCCGGGTTCCCGGGTTCGTTTCCCAGCGGGGTCAGAGATTTTCTCTGCCTCGTGATGACTGGGTGTTATGTGATGTCCTTAGGTTAGTTAGGTGTAAGTAGTTCTAAAATCTAGGGGACTGATGACCATAGCTGTTAAGTCCCATAGTGCTCAGAGCCATTTGAACCATTTTTTTAACAGCTTGGTATCTGTGTATGCATTTTCTAATCCCACTCAGAGTTGCCAAATATCGGTCAGCACCACAGTGGACATGGCTATCATCGAGACGTGACGCATCATTACAGGAGAAGCTAAAGCATCTCGATGGGATCGGACATCCTGACACTCGACAAGGAGCTGGAGCCAGAAAAAACCAATGCAACAGTATCAGAAACTCATCCTGTGTTTAGCTACTAGCAATATGTCCACCAGTGAAGGCAAGAAAGAGTTTCCTCAAGACTAGTAACTCATGGAAATACGGCAGCAAACGAGATTACAAGGGTGGACACGGTAGAAATCGGGAAGATGGATGGCACCTGAAGAAAGTCTACCTTGTGGCATCACAGAAGGAAGTACTGCCAGGAAATCACTCAACCTGATTTCCAGAGTGGAGGTCTCAGTATGGAGTCTGTGTTCTGTGAGAGTGGGGCTGAGCAGACGCCAGTCCAGTCCTTCCAACATAGCTTTTTTTTTTCAGAGATGGGGCCCCTCCACGCCCGCACCAACGTGGTGACCAAACCAAAAGTTCTACTGTCACATCCGTAAACATGTTAGTTATCTAGTGGGTGGATCACAGGATGCTGGGCTGTGATGTTGTCCGTGCGTCTGGGTAAGGCTACGCATTAACACGGTCCATCAGGTGATAGATAGTGGACGAAACGCGAGTGAGGGTAGCGATTTGAAGAGCAGAGGGAAAAAAGTGCCATGGCTCGTGCCGTGGGAAAAAAAAACCTCTGCGACAGTGGGATGGGTAGTAAGAGCAGTAGTGGCTTACTAGCTGCGATAGTTCATGCAAGGTTGGATTTGTTAGTATAGGTATCATGCATCATTACCGTGACAGGCGATGGCGATGTGTCCCAGTTGCTGCGGCTGCTACTTTCCTGGAACAATCAATATCGTTATACAGTAGTGGGAGATCGGCCATAGATCATCTCACTGTGTGGGGGATGTGTGGAGCTTGTTTGCATGCAGTGTACGGTACGGCTTCCCTGTATGGTGCCAGTTATTCGGCAGTGTATTTCAGCTGGATATCCAGTAAATGCGTCTGATTAACAGGGGCTCGCCTGTGCCGTTATGTTTGCGTAAGCTTGGCCATAGATGTTATGTCCTTGCAAGTATGTCTTTTGGTCTTTTATGTTTCCATCTATGGTTGTGGTCGTAGTTCCCCAGATTCAGAATAAACGGGTTCTGCGAAGGTCTGGAGTTTCTGTATAGTCTTGTGGTGAGTTTGTGGATTACCTCCGTGAGAGTCTCAAGTCGGTATTCCCGGTGAAGGTCCGCGATGCGTGTGTATCGTGGAGCATTGCTTATGATTTTGAGTACCTTGTTTTGTATGAGCTGCAGACGGCGCAGGCGTGTAGGCTCAGCGTATCCCCAGACGGGAGCTGCGTACGTCATCAGGGGTCGGATAAGTATCATGTACATGGACCTCGACACCCTTCTGTTCAGTGTGCTACGCCTGTTGAGCATAGGATAGAGCTGTTTGAGCCTCGCGCTAGCTCGGTTGGTCATGTGTTGTATGTGGTCCCCCCAGAGTAATTTCCGGTCCAGCCAGACACCGAGGTATTTGACTTTCTCGCGGAAACGTATTGGACGTGCATGTAGAGTTATTGGTCTGCAGTAGCGGTGTTTGCGCAGTTGCTTCGGTCTTCTCGTGAACAGAACGGCTTCGCACTTGTCGACGTTTACTCTAACACGCCATTTCGCCAACCAAGGCTCGGCCACTCTGAGTGCAGTCTGTAGGCGTGACGTAATGTTTGATGGTTTCCAATCTTGCGCAAGGATGGCTGTGTCATCCACGTAGATTGCCATCATTGTGTTGTGTGTGGTTGGGAGATCGTTTATGTAGAGGTTAAACAGTAGGGGCCCTAGGATGCTTCCCTGGGGTACTCCCGCGTGTATACCATGTCGTGTTGACTGTTTTCCCTGCACGTTAGTGTTGAAACTCCTGTCTGTGAGGTATGAGTGTATTAGACGCAGCAGCCCGTCGGGGAATCCCGCGTCGCTGAGTTTGCGGATGAGGCCGTTGTGCCATAGACGGTCGAAAGCCTTTTCGATGTCCAGGAACACTGCCCCTGTAGCTTTGTTTATGTTGAAGCCATGTGTTATGTGTTCAACGACCCGTAGGAGTTGTTGTGTTGTGGAGTGGTGATTTCTGAAGCCGAATTGCTCCGGTCTCAGGATGTCATTTGTTATGCAGTGCCTAGTGATGCGTTTGAGAATCACCTTCTCAACAATCTTACTGAGCGAGCTCAGAAGGCTGATGGGTCGGTAATTTTGTGGGAGGCTGTGGTCTATCCCCGGCTTCCTGAACATCAGGACCTTGGCCGTCTTCCAAAAGGCGGGGAAGTGTTGGTGTTTTAGTATGGCATTCGTTATGTGTGTTAGGTACTCAGTTGCTTTATCCGTGAACTCCTGGAGGACACGGTTTTGAATGCCATCATGACCAGGGGCTTTCCTAGCAGCGGAATGCATTATGGCCCAGGAGACTTCGGCTGTGCTAGCATGTCGAATGTCGTCGCGCGATGGTTGGGCTAGAATGCGTGTAACCTCTTGGTCAGTAGCAAGTGTGAACGCTGGATCTGATGGTACCAGGTTCGGTGTGAATGACGCTGCGAGTGTTCGGGCCATTAGTTCTGCTTTCTCTTCCGCTGAGTATGCAGGTCCGTCGGGCCCTTGAAGTGTTGGCGTGTATATTTTCTCCCTGGTGAAGTGTCGGGCTAGTTGCCACACGCCAGGTCGTGTGGTGTCGAGCCCTTCGAGTTTGTGGTTCCACTGTTGTGTTCTGTGTGTTTGTATTTTATCGTGTATGATGCCCTGTAGTCTGTTAATGTGCCGTTTGAAGTACGGACGCCTGGTGCGCTGCCATTGTCTCCTGAGGCGATTCCTCATCGAGATTAGGCCCAGGATTTCCTGGGGCAGGGCCGCACTGCGTTGTTGTGAGGTGCGATCAGGTATGGTGCCTGCCATTGCGTCCTGGACGGCGTTAGTGAGGGTTTCTACTGCCTCGTCAATTTGTGCTGTTTCATTAATTTCGTGTATAGGTGGGATGTGGCTATCGAGCGTTTGCTTGAACCTTGTCCAATCCGCACGCCCGTAGTCCAACATCTTACGTTGTTCCATGTGCTGCAGTGTTTCCTCAATGTATAGTATTACAGGTTGGTGGTTTGAGGGCAGATCGTTTTCAACGGAAACGTTGAGTGTCGATGTAATGCCCTTGATGAGGGCCATGTCTATCACGTCTGGCCTGTGTCCCCTCTGATAGGGAATGTGCGTCGGTTCAGTCGGCGCTAGTATGATGTAGTTTCTGCCAAGTGAATGTTCGTACAGTTTTTTGCCGTTGGGATTTCGTATGCGTGAATTCCATTCTGGGTGTTTTGCGTTCAGATCTCCAGCGACTATTACTCGCGGTGAAATGTTGAGTAGTGTGCTGATATCGCGTGTTGAAATGCCTACAGGGCTGTTGTATACCGATATCAGTGTGGTGTAGGCTCCGTTGAACTTGACTCTGACGGCCGTAGCCTCGATTTTTTCCAATTCAGGGAGCTCTATGTTTGTGTGCTCAATGTCTTTGTGTATGACGATTGCAGTTCCACCTGCCACGGCGCCGCCCGGTCGGTCGGTACGATAGACACAGTAGCCAGGAAAGTTTAATTGTTTGTGCGGTTTAAGTTTAGTCTCGCTCAGTAGCGCGACAAGGATTCCCTTGCGCTCCATGACCGCGGCAAATTCTGCCCTTTTGTTGTGGATCGAGTCTGCATTCCAGAACAGGATCCGTGATAGTGTGTGCGGGTCTGCGTTATGGGCCGGGTGTGGCGTATTATTCATGTAAGAGTGTGAAAGAGTGTTGTGATGGCAGTTGTATGACAGCCCAGTATTGCCCGGGTTCGGCGCTCATGAGCTGGGTGATGAGTGTAGAGACGGCCATCAGCACCTTGGTAAGGATTTCAATGGTCGTGTGTCGGGGGAATAGTGTTTCCAGTATTCCCCCAGATGATGTGTTGGTGTTAGGTGTGGCAGCCTGAGGTGCTGTTGTGGTGTTAGCGGCCGCTTGTGCAGGTATTGGTGTGTTGTTTGGGGCGGCATTTGTGTTTCGTGGTAGAGGTTGTGGCGCCTGAGTTACTTCTGTGGTGAGGGGGATGGTAGTGTGAGTTACAGTCTCGGTGTCTTGTTGACTGTTTTCCTGTGTGTTGCTGTTCTGTTGTTGTTGCGTGGCCTGTTGTGGTGATTTCGTGTTCCCCGCCCTGTGTTTGCGTGTACGTCTATTCCTCCTCTGGGCTTGGGGTTCGGGGGGTTCTTGTGTGGATGTGTTTTCTTGTATATGGTGCGTTTCTTCGCAGCTCGTGATTTCCGGGAGTGGGGTCGTGTTGTTTGGGGGCATAGGTGTTGGTACCGATGCTTGTTGGGTTTCAGGTGTTGTCTGTGGCTGTTGTGTGGCTGTTGCAGCGGTTGTTTCACGTGTGTGTGTAGGGCGCTGAGGTTCCGCAGCCTGTGCCGTTCCGCCAGGGCGTGTAACCGTGGCAAACGTTACGCCGTTCCTTACTGGGTTCGGCGCTGGCCTTGGGCGTGGTATGTCGTACAGTACCCTAATTCTGTCTTGTTTTCGCTTCAGCGCCTGTTTGTATGAGTTGCACTGTCTGAAGTTTGCCGCATGGGACCCACCGCAGTTGGCACAACGTCGCTGGTTTGGCTGTGTTTGTGTGCAAGTGTTGGATCTGTGGTTGCCAGCGCATCCGCGGCAGCGAGTTGCCAGGCCGCAGCGGAGGGCCGAGTGGCCGAACCGCTGGCAGTTGTTGCATTGTTGGGGGACGTTGGGTGGTTCGTAGAGTTCTACACGCACGTCCATCCGCAGAAAGTTCTTTATCTGCAGGATGGCGCGGGAATCAGCCGTGTCGGCTAACTCAACCATGTAGTGTGGTAACGGTGCGTGTGTACGGAACCCTGTCATCCGGGAGGCACTTTTACAGTCAAATCCCAAATAACAAAGGGCCGCATGTACTGTCTCGTTGGGGGTGCTGGGATCCACTCCCTTAATCACGTACTGCTGGGTTCTCTCGTCCAGCGTCCTATACGTATAGTGTTCGATCTTCCGATCTTTGAGGAAGGTCAGAAGATCTTTATATTCGGTGTCTGTGGCAACGTACAGTGAGGCCCTATCCCCCGAGTACTTTGCATGTAATGTGCTGTTTATGTGCCTTTCCGCGAATGCAGTGAATGTCCAGACACGTGCACCACGCAGTACTGGGCAGAAGCTATAATCAGTACATTTGACGTTATCAAGTTCTGATCTGCAATTATTTAATATTTATAATGTTTGTATTCTGTTAGCCAACGGCACGGCTGTAGAGATAACACCGGTTCCCGTCATATCACCGAATGTAAGCGCTGTCGGGCTTGACTAGGACTTGGATGGGTGACTGTCCGGGCTGCCGAGTGCTGTCGGTTACTGAAGTGTGCTCGTCCCTTATGAGGCCAACACAGGACTAACCTGGTTGGGAAGTAGTGGTCCCGGTCACGTAAAACTGACAATGGGCGGCAGAGTGGTATGCTGACCATATGCTCCTCCATATCAACATCCAGCGAAGTCTACTGGCTAGGAAGACACGGCGTTCTATCTGTACCGCGGATCTTAAGAGGCCTACTCCGACGGAGTTATGTTCTGTTCTTCGTTAAGCTGCGTATGTACGGGCTATACAAAGTGAGTAAAGGAACATGCTTTGATCGTTGAGCCGGCCGGTGTGGCCGTGCGGTTCTAAGCGCTTCAGTTTGGAACCGCGTGACCGCTACGGTCGCAGGTTCGAATCCTGCCTCGGGCATGGATGTGTGTGATGTCCTTAGGTTAGTTAGGTTTCAGTTGTTCTAAGTTCTAGTGGACTGATGACCTCAGTAGTTAAGTCCCATAGTGCTCAGAGCCATTTGAACCTTTGATCGTTGATAGAATTTGTGATTCGGTAAAACCAGTTCATATGAACATATCTTCTGTTCTCAACAGTTCCCGAGGAAACTAATGGAAACAATGGGGTACTAGACAAGTGCAGGTGGTAGTAAATGAAACATTGTGATCTAATGATTGTTTAATTGTGCGCATTTCCTCACAAAAGACATTCAAAAAGTCCACTGTCAACTGCAATGTGTTTTGCAGCTCTTGTAGATCTGTTGCTGATCTGAGATCATCCGTACAGTCCTTTACTTGAGCACACGAGTGTAAAATACGATAGGGAGGTCCCACGTAATAAGGAATGCCATGGCGGTTGCTTCTGTCGAGATATTCTTAATTAGAGTGACATCAGCTCAACTGGTGTACAAGTCAGTTGCTGTGAATACGTATCGAACACTACTGTGGGAAGGAGCAGTCCCTCTAACTAAATGTGTTTGTGGAAAAAATGTGTGGTTTCGGAAAAATAAGCTGTGGTCTGTAAAGACAACACTAAATACACAAATATCGCTTTGGTTGAATTCGCGTATTAGTGTCTGAGTCTGTTTACGTTACACGAACATCCTCAGACAATGTGGGGCGTTTCCGGCGTTACAAGTGGTAGTGAAGGACATGCGACTGACGCCTGTGATTTTCAAACAGTTTATGTCGAATACGGCTGAAAAAATGGCCACCTTCGTTTGAAGTGTTTTGGCTCTGAGCACTATAGGACTTAACTGCTGTGATCATGTCCGCAGCTCGTGGTCGTGCGGTAGCGTTTTCGCTTCCCACGCCCGGGTTCCCGGGTTCGATTCCCGGCGGGGTCAGGGATTTTCTCTGCCTGGTGATGACTGGGTGCTGTGTGATGTCCTTAGGTTAGTTAGGTTTAAGTAGTTCTATGTTCTAGGGGACTGATGACCATAGATGCTAAGTCCCATAGTTCTCAGAGCCATTTGAACCATTTTGCTGTGGTCATCAGTCCCCTAGAACTTAGAACTACTTAAACCTAACTAACCTAAGGACATCACAAACATCCATTTCCGAGGCAGGATTCGAACCTGCGACCGTAGCAGTCGCGCGGCTCCAGACTGTAGCGCCTAGAACCGCTCGGCCACTCCGGCCGGCTGAAGTTTTTTGTTCAGAATCACTGGTACTATCGACCCTCAAAGCACTTACCTTCCCTCCTGACTCACCTTTCATGTTTGTTTTCTTTCTACACGATAAATAAAAAATAGTTCACAGTAGAAGGCACCACAACCTAACTAGATTTCTCCCAGACATCCGGGAACCGCACGGAATGCTTGGTGAGCTCTTTGCAAGGGCTGCGTGTGTGGCGGCGCGCATTAAACACCTGGATGAAGACATGGCGGCAGCTAATACCGCCGTAAGCATACATTAGGGGCAGCCGCCACTCCCGTAATGCTCCCATTATGCGCGGAACAATGTTGGCCGCTGCGCCAGGAAGCCCCCATGAATAATGGCGCCCTACACCAAGGAGCATTGAACGCCGTCTGCACAAACACGTGGGAAGAAGCACGTGGGGTCAGCAGAGTTTATCCGACAGGTCAGCGTCACCGGAGGAAAGGTGCCAATTACATTATTTCGGGTGAAACTGCCGTAGCATTTTAAATTTTTAATTCATATGTAGAAATATGTCTATAAAAGGAAACCTATAGTATCATCTGCTTGACTATTGCGGCTAAGATCGTGCTACTAGCATTTTCGAGGGAAAGGACGTGGTGCAGAATAGTTTCATTGAAATCTGTGATCCCTGTTTCCCGCGATGCTATTCACCAAATGGGCACGTGGCATATAATTCACCTACGAGGAAACTATCTTTCACACGATAAAATGGAACGGAGAATAAATGTAGCATATTTTAAACGAACAGCGGGGAAACAAAATTGATGTTGATGGATTTTTTCGTAGCTGCTTATTTGTGACTTCTTCTGCTTCTACTTTGGCGTATCTGTCTTATGACCGGTTCTAACTGGAAGCTCTGCATCGTGTCCTGTTCTGAACATCTTCCTTCATCTGTTTGTGTGTTCCCCTCTTCTAATATCATCCATCATTCGGGATTCTCTTCCTACCCCTCTCTCTCACTCCTTTCACATTTCACTCTACAGTTCTCTTTTGCAGACATTCCTTCCCACTATGTGTCCTAGCCAATATTTGTCCTCTTTCTGATCACTTCCAATAATCTTCATCCTTTCCCTATTTTCTTCATTTGTTCTTCATTCCTTCGCACTATACGTTCTAGCCAATATTTTTCCTCTTTCTGATCGCTTCCAGTAATCTTTCTCCTTCCTCTATTTTTTATTGGTTTTTCATTCTTTACTCTGCCAGTCCACTTCACTTTAAGTATTCTTCTCCATAGCCACAACTCAAAACTTTTTAAATATCTTTCTTTTGTGGCTGTATATTGACAAATGTTTGTACCTGATGATGGCTTCCCGATGACACATGATATGTGGCTAAAGTTAAACAAGTTAAAGGTGCATTGAGGACTGTAATTGGAAGGTGGTTGAACTGAAGAGATCCTAGCAAACAGAACACAGCCCGTCGTTGTTAAATCAGAGAAATTTTCAGGTACAAAAGCAGCTTCGGTCGTACTACAGACAAATGTTGTGGATCCATTACCGTCCACAAGAACTGTATAGTCAAATTACTCAGCAGGAAATGTGAGAAGCTCGATAAGGGTGTTGTCAGATGATGCTGTTGTGTATAGAGAAGTCAAAAAGCTAGAAAATTTAACGGAAAGCAGAAAGACCTATGGAGGATGGAAACTTAGTGCAGGATTTCGTAGCTAGCCCTCAATATAAGCAAATGAAAGTTATTGCTCGTAAACAGTCGTAAATTCCTATTATTACATATTTACACAACTGCCGAAAAATCACTGGGAGCAGCCACAGCCATTAAATGTCTGGGTGAATGCGTAGGGAACGATTTAATGTGAAACGACCACATAACACTAATCACAGGAAAGGTAGACTGAGATACGTTGGAACAATTCTCGGGAAACGTAGTTCACCCAGGAAAGAGGTTCAACCGTTACTTGAGTACTGCTCAACAGTTTGGGACTCTTAACAGATAGGCTTAATACAGGAAATAGAGAAGATCCAAAGAAGAGCAGCGCATTTGATGGTGTTTTCAGTTAGTAAGCGCAATTGCCTCACCGAGATGCTCATTCAGAGACGCTACAAGATAGACGTTATGCATCAAGGTGCTCCTTACCGTGAAAAAGCCGACAGAGCTCGTTCCTAGAAGAGTACAACCAATACTTTTGCTTCTTCCTACGCATATCTCGTGAAAAGACCATGAAGACGAAATTGGAGAGGTCTTCCTGCGCGAAGCGCCACTGGACCAGGAAAGGAGAGGAAGAAGCAGTGGTAAACAAGGTGCTCTCCGCCACGCATCATAAGTAGCCACTTACATTTTCCTACAACGGCACAACAAACCGGGCGCTGAAACGGAGAGGAAAAGTCGCGTGTGGTTAAACGCGTCACAAAGCTGTAGCCAGTAAGCCGCGTTTCGACAGACAACTAAAATGGCGCCACAACAAGTGGCATGACAGTCAATACGGCAGTGGCGCTGCGTGTCACTGTTTCCACACGCTTCTGTCAAAATTCTTGTGCCAATGTTTCCAACACGGCGTCATCTGCGGTTACTCGGAGAGAGATTGGTATCAGAACTGAACCAAGAATCCAATACGAAGATGAGCAAGCGCAAATGTTGGATTTAAAAGCGGATTTTGTGCAGAAATGACACAGTGGCATCAGACACACTTGCATCACCTGCATACGAAGTATCGTTTGTAAACGAAAATCTATTCCAGAACCCTTTCGAATAACAAAGATAAAATTTTTAAGTGCATTTATGTTGCCAGTAGTAGACTCTGAATATACGGACAGTATTGCATTACTTTTCAGCATATGTAGAATTAGGTGAAATGCTGTAAAACTACAAATCAACGTTCCCTATTTGCTCAATAGTACCGTACTTGCTTACTCATACACAGATATCATCTACGCATTAGATAATATAAATATCATACACATTTACCACTTAAATCAACCATTTTGTACTGATAATTGAAGTGGCAAAACTTTCGACTATCAGCAACCTTGAATGTGGAGTGGTTGACGATATTTTCCTGTTAAAATAAGTACTACTTTGTAGAGGATCTGGGACCACATCATTTAACATTAAGACAGAGACTTCATGTTGGTATTCACTGTATAGTCGTGGAATGAAATCTTACACCACATCATTTTGCCACTAGCTGTGCGCTTACCATACAGCATAAAATGATCAATTTTTGTTGTTGACGCAGTACAATAGTAAAATTAATTTGATCCAACTTTCACAAACTATCTCACTTGTAATCTTAATTATGCGCTGGAACTTTTTTCTAAAAACGCGTAAGAAAAGTGATAAGTATTTTAGTATAATTTATTTTGTTTACGACTATACATTTGCTACAGAATAAAAATCTATCTCCCTGAATGGCGCCGGCCGGTGTGGCCGAGCGGTTCTAGGCGCTTCAGTCTGGAACCGCGCGACTCCTACGGTCGCAGGTTCGAATCCTGCCACGGGCATGGCTGTGTGTGATGTCCTTAGGTTAGTTAGGTTTAAGTAGTTCTAATTTCAAGGGGCTGATGGCCTCAGATGTTACGTCTCATAGTGCTCAGAGCCATTTGAACCATTTTGAGCCCTGAATGACAGACGGACTTCCAGACGCACCACTCTTATACGAATCTGACACTTTCTCATGTTCACTGACGTAGGCATTGCGAATGCTTATTTTGGCTTTTGTAATAAACAAATAGCAACGCCGGACGTCTTCCCAGATACGACCCACAGTTTCAGGCAATATTCGAACTACTGCATTTGTAGCACTCTTTTCAGAGTTTCCACGATCACTCCTCGTACAGCTCAAGAAGCTGTTCAGTTGTTGCCAACAATCAATTTTTAGACATTTGTAAGTAGTATGAAACATACAAACTACAACTTTCTTGCCACATAAATCAACACATTGTGGTAGTGCTTCGAAATTCAGCCACGAGACGGCTGTCCTAAGACGCTAATCGATGACGGGTGAAGGAAAGCGACGTCACCAAGTTAAAACAATTATAACTTTCGTGGAATGGCTAAAAGTGGTGCAAGGCTAGTGGTGCCACAGGAATTACTGTGATTCCACACGGAACTTCGGTGGCATAACTCAAGTGTCGGCCAAGTAGCGTTACTTTTGTTGCATATGGAAACCCGGCTGTACTGCACGCACAGAGCGCAAGCTATCACGGCGTCGAGCGGTAAAATAAAGTCAGCAGTTCTTGGTTTATATGCGGCCGCATCGTTGTGTTCTATTGCAGTGATCACGAAAAGAAGAAGATGGACATTATGAACGAAAAACGGATAAGCAGACGGGAGGAGAGGAGAAGCCTGACATTTATCGAAAATAACTACTTTCAGAGGACGAATACTCGTTTCGAAGACGAGGATGAGCTAATAAATATCGATTTCTATGAGACCTTGTGCAACAGAAAGACACTGACGAAGATGTCACCTCTTGTGAGGCTCACTGAATTTTGTCAAAAATATGTACGAGGAGCGTTCAATAAGTAATGCAACGCATTTTTTTCCAGAAGCAGGTTGGTTTTATTAAGTACACTACTGACCATTAAAATTGCTACACCAAGAAGAAATGCAGATGATAGACGAGTATTCATTGGACAAATATATTATACTAGTACTGGCATGTGATTACATTTTCACACAATTTGGGGACACAGATCCTGAGAAATCAGTACCCAGAACACCCACCTCTGGCCGTAATAACGGCCTTGATACGCCTGGGCATTGAGTCAAACAGAGCTTGGATGGCGTGTACAGGTACAGCTGCCCATGCAGCTTCAACACGATACCACAGTTCATCAAGAGTAGTGACTGACGTATTGTGACGAGCCAGTTGCTCGGTCACCTTGACCAGACGTTTTCAATTGGTGAGAGATCTGGAGAATGTGCTGGCCAGGGCAGCAGTCGAACATATTCTGTATCCAGAAAGGCCAGTACAGGACCTGCAACATGCGGTCGTGCATTATACTGCTGAAATGTAGGGATTGGCAGGGGTCGAATGAATGGTAGAGCCACGGGTCGTAACACATCTGAAATGTAACGTCCACTGTTCAAAGTGCCGTCAATGCGAACAAGAGGTGACCGAGACGTGTAACCAATGGCACTCCATACCATTACGCCGAGTGATACGCCAGTATGGCGATGATGAATACACGCTTCCAATGTGCGTTCACCGCAATGTCACTAAACACGGATGCGACCATCATGATGCTGTAAACAGAACCTGGATTGATCCGAAAAAATGACGTTTTGCCATTCGTGCACCCAGGTTCGTCGTTGAGTACACCATCACAGGCGCTCCTGTCTGTGATGCAGCGTCAAGGGTAACCGTAGCCATAGTCTCCGAGCTGATAGTCCATGCTGCTGCAAACGTCGTCGAACTGTCTGTGCAGATGGTTGTTGTCTTGCAAACGTCCCCATCTGTTGACTCAGGGATCGAGACGTGGTTGCACGACCCGTTACAGCCATGCGGATAAGATGCCTGTCATCTCGACTGCTAGTGATACGAGGCCGTTGGGATCCAGCACGGCGTTCCGTTTCACCCTCCTGAAGGCTCCGATTCCATATTCTGCTAACAGTCATTGGATCTCGAGCAACGCGAGCAGCAATGTCGCGATACGATAAACCGCAATCGCGATAGGCTACAATCCGACCTTTATCAAAGTCGGAAACGGGACGGTACGCATTTCTCCTCCTTACACGAGGCATCACAACAACATTTGACGAGGCAACGCCGGTCAACTGCTGTTTGTGTATGAGAAATCGGTTGGAAACTTTCGTCATGTCAGCACGTTGTAGGTGTCGCCACCGGCGCCAACCTTGTGTGAATGCTCTGAAAAGCTAATCATTGGCATATCACAGCATCTTCTCCCTGTCGGTTAAATTTCGCGTCTGTAGCACGTCATCTTCGTGGTGTAGTAATTTTAATGGCCAGTAGTATATTTCAATACACCATATTACTTCCAATTCTTTTGGCTTCAAAACTCTATTTTTAAACATAATCTCCGCTCAGTGCGAAGGCCTTACGCCACCTTACGCCTGTAAGCACACACCCTACCATCCTCCTGGTCGTCGTCGGAGCCAACGCCTTGCTGCACCAATAACCTCCCCATTATCCACGTACTGTTTTCCGTGTATATCCTTCATTGGGTCAAGTAGATGGAAGGTGCGAGATCCAGACTGTGTGGTGGAAGAGAAAGAACAGACCACGTTTGAGTACTCCCATCAGCGGCGTCCAGTTGTGCGACGAACTGGTTTTTGAGTTCCGTCGAACATCTCGAATGACAGTGTCCGCACGTTCCAACATTGTGGGAGTCACGGCTGTTTGCGGACGGTCCGGATGCTGGAGGTCGGACAGGTTTGCGCGACCTTCTAGCGATGATGACAGACGCGTAGCCCAATGACTCACCTTGCTTTTGTTCACTACCAGACTTCCTCAAACATTCTGCATGCGCCTATGAATATCGGCAATGCTATGGTTTTCCGCCAAAAGATACTCAATGACAGCCCTCTGCTTGGATCACACCGCCGTTACAGACACCATTTTGAAGGCTACTTATAACGCCGCCACCTATTGGGACTTCATTAAACTGTATGTTTCCGCTTTGTCCCACAACAGATTCCACAGTTTGTCAACCGAAATTGGCCAAGAATAAAAAGGTGTTGCATTACTTATTGAATGACACTCGTATACTTTTGCTACGTAGAGCACCACTGCTCTTACAGGCGTCGATGATGTGCCTCCCTCTCTCGCGCGCGCTCTCCCTGAATTACTGTGTACGCTGAATTTGTCTTTTCTCTCTGATTTTCTTCACTGCTCTCTGAGGCACACACTCTTTTAACGTATAAGGTCTTCCGTTTATTGCTGTATCACGTTTGTTACTTCTGATGCCCAAAATACATGGCTTCATCTCATACTGCGAATTAAAACACATGTTTTTTACACCAAGATGCCATACTCAAGTATTCTCCTTTTTTTCTTCTAAAAATCAGTTTTTGGCTAGCTACGGGTCTGCGAAGTGCACAGTTACAGACATCTTCACTTGCTGAAGGCACACTCCTTGGTAAGCGCTTTGGTTTCTATTGCAGCATTCGTGTAACATTGTTCGCACTTTTACGCGTAGATATGGACTTGCCTTCGGTTCTATGTAACGCACAACAGGGTAGGAGCAGCGAGTTTAGACGTCTCTGCGGAGTGTAGCTGTGCGGTGAAATGCTCTTGTATACAAGTGCTAAGGTTCTTCAACTTATCTCGGCGTATTTCTTGCTCTAACAGTCAACGGGTGTACTGCCGGTTCATAGTGTGCAACGGGCACAATATTTCGGCGATCAGACATGTCGCCATCGTCAGGTGCGCTGACGAACTGAGCTCCTGAGGCCACCCGCCCTATGGACCGTCAGTACACCCGTGGACTGTTAGAGCAAGTGCTAAGGTTGTTTCCGAAGTTTAAGTCTACCGCAATACTATTGCATCTGGGGGTAAGGACACTCCGTTCGGCTCGTGTATTTCACTGTGCGCTTGAAGCGCATCAGAATGTGCTCAATCCGGCCGGTGTGGCCGAGCGGTTCTAGGCGCTACAGTCTGGAACCGCGCGACCGCTACGGTCGCAGGTTCGAATCCTGCCTCGGGCATGGATGTGTGTGATGTCCTTAGGTTAGTTAGGTTCAAGTAGTTCTGAGTTCTAGGGGACTTATGAGCTCAGACGTTAAGTCCCGTCGACCCATTTGAACCATTTGAATGTGCTCAACTGTCCTGACGACAAGAAAACTTGCTCGTGAATCTATTTGGTCTTCTACAGTGTGTACGACAGTCGGAAAAATGGATGTGTGTCTTATTTACTGTTAAGTCACCGTCTGCTTCTGATAATGGCTACAGGAGACTAAGAGTATTGAAGCAATAAATGGTGGTAGTATCGCGTACACAAGGTATAAAAGGGCAGTACAGTGGCGGAGCTGTTATTTGAACTCAGGTGATTCATATGAAAAGATTGTCGACGTGATTACGACCGCACGACGGAACTTTAAAATGGTTCAAATGGGTCTGAGCACTATGGGACTTAACATCTGAGGTCATCAGTACCCTAGAACTTAGAACTATTTAAACCTAAACCGAGCGAGGTGGCACAGTGGTTAGACACTGGACTCGCATTCAGGAGGACGACGGTTCAATCCAACGTCCGGCCATCCTGATTTAGGTTTTCCGTGATTTCCCTAAATCGCTCCAGGCAAATGCCGGGATGGTTCCTTTGAAAGGGCACGGCCGACTTCCTTCCCCGTTCATCCCCAATCCGATGAGACCGATAACCTCGCTGTCTGGTCTCCTTCCCAAAAACAACCCAACCCAACTTAAAACTAACTAACCTAAGGACATCACATACATCCATGCCCTAGGCAGGATTCGAACCAGCGACCGTAGTGATCGCGCGGTTCCAGACGGTTCCAGACCGTAGCGCCTAGAACCGCTCGGCCACCCCGGCCGGGATGACGGGAATTAACAGACTTTGAAGGCGAAATAGTAGTTGGAGCTAGACGCATGGGACATACCAGTTCGGAAATCGTTCGGGAATTCGATATTCTGAGATCCACAGTGTCAAGAGTCGGCCGGGAATACCAAATTTCAGGCATTACCTCTCATCACGGACAACGTAGTGGCGCAGGGCCTTCACTTAACGACCGAGACCAGCAGCGTTTGCATAGAGTTGCCAGTGTTAACAGACAAGCAACGCTGCATGAAATAGCCGCAGATATCGGTGTAGGACGTACGACGAACGTAACCGTTAGGACAGTGCGGCGTGGCGTTAATGTGCTATGGCAGCAGACGACCGACACGAGTGCCTATTCTAACAGCACTACATTGGCTGTAGGGCCTCTGCCGAGCTCGTTACCACAAAAATGGTGCAAATGGCTCTGAGCAGTATGGGACTTAACCTCTGAGGCCATCAGTCCCCTAGAACGTAGAACTGCTTAAACCTAACTAACCTAAGGACACCACACACATCGTCCGCGGCTGGTGGTCTCGCGTTGGCGTTCTCGCTTCCCGCCCTCGGGGTCCCAAGTTAGATTCCCAGGAGGGTCAGGGATGTTCTCTGCCTCGAGATGACTGGATGTTGTGTGTCTTTGATCATCATTTCATCCTCATTCACTCGCAAGTCGCCGTAGTGGTGTTAAAGAACTTGTGCAGCGGCGGCCGAACCGCCCTGCGAGGGGTCTCCCGGCCGCCAATGGCATACGCTCATTATTATTATCACACACATCCATGCCCGAGACAGAATTCGAACCTGCGACCGTAGCGGTCGCGCGGTTCCAGACTGTAGCGCCTAGAACCGCTCGGCCACCCCGGTCGGCTCTTTACCACATCGATTGGCTCCTAGACTGTTAGAAAACTGTAGCCTAGTCAGATGAGCTTCGATGTCAGTCGGTAGGTACTGATGGTAGCTCCGAAGTGTGCCGCAGACTCCATGTTGTCGTGGATCCAGCTTGTTAACAAGGTACTGTGTAAGCTGTAGGCGGGTCTATTGAGGTGTGGGCAGTGGTTTAAATTACATGGAACCGATCACTGACTGGAAATGGTTATGTTCTTCTCTTTGGAGACCATTTGCAGCCATTCATGTTCCCAAACAACGATGGAGTTTTTATGGATGACGATGCACCTTGTCATCGGGCTACAACTGTTCGAGAATGGTTTGAAGAACATTCTGGACAATTCTAGAAAATGGTTTGGTGCCACAGATCGCCCGACATGAATCCCATTGAAGATTTATGGGACAAATGGCTCTGAGCACTTCAAAAAATGTTCAAATGTGTGTGAAATCTTATGGGACTTAACTGCTAAGGTCATCAGTCCCT
This sequence comes from Schistocerca cancellata, assembly GCF_023864275.1. Lineage (NCBI taxonomy): Eukaryota > Metazoa > Arthropoda > Insecta > Orthoptera > Acrididae > Schistocerca > Schistocerca cancellata. Next base: position 497,774,621 of record NC_064626.1, on the reverse strand, counting down.
AAGCTTACACACGACTTAACCTAAATTATCCTAAGGACAAACACACACACCCACGCCCGAGGGAGGACTCGAACCTCCGCCGGGACCAGCTGCACAGTCCATGACTGCAGCGCCCTAGACCGCTCGGCTAATCCCACGCGGCGCTCTGAGCACTATGAGACTTAACTGCTGTGATCATCAGTCCCCTAGAACGTAGAACTACTTAACCTAACTAACCTAAGGACATCACACACATCCATGCCCGAGGCAGGATTCGAACCTGCGACCGTAGCGGTCACGCGGTTCCAGACTGTAGCGCCTTGAACCGCAAAGGCCACTTCGGCCGGCGATTTATGCGACATATTTGAGAGATGAATTCGTGTACAAAATCTGCCACCGGGAACACTTTCTCAATTATGAACGGTTATGGAGGCAGTACGACTCTGTTTATGTAGGGGGCTTCCAAAGACTTGTGCAGTCTGTACCTCGTCGAGTTGCTGCACTGCGCCGGGCAAAAGGATTTCCGACACGATGTTGGGAGGTATCCCATGACTTTTGTCGCCTCAGTGTAACATCGTGGTTGGTTAATATAGATTGTAGGTGTTGTCACGGCCGCAATGCCTGGCGCTAACATTACGGTTATACCATTAGCCTGAGGTGCGTCGGTAGATTTATAGCGGCACATTTAGCTTCCTTGTGGGAAATTCCTGTTCGGCGTGGTGTCGGACCGGCGGCCGCGCCGGCGCCTTCCACTTTGGGCGGGAGCTGTTAGCGGGGGAGCTCGTGACTGGAGAATTCGGCACGGCCGCGTCGTGTCCCGGGTGTGCGCGGCGCAGGGCTGGCTGGCGAGGTGGCCACGGGCCCCGTGGGAACGCGCCGCGCCGCGCTGAGCTACGGCCGCCAACCTCCCATTAGTCGCCGTTTGGCCCGCCGCCGCCTCGAGTTAAGACACCCTCCGCGACCGAATCGTGAGCCGAGTAAAAGCGGGCAGCCGAGACACTACGCGGCTGCGCTCGTTTTCGCCTGTAGATCACTCTACGTGGCGTACTGTGCCAAGCGCCCGCTCGCGTCGAGAGTGATGTTCCACCCCACGCGGTCTTCCGGTGTGAAAAAGGAAACGATCTGGGCGGTCCAGTGAAATCATATCTCACAGGCGACATGCATTCTAGTTCTTTTTTTCCTATTAATTTATGGTAATAAAACAAACCCGTCGCATGTATGAGATCTACTGATTTGAATCCTATAGAGCAGTGGTCGTGAAACGGTTGCCATCGGGCTGCATGCGTCCCGAATCAAACAATCGCGCTGGTCACAGTTCTCGGCCGACATCACCCCTTCCAGTCATATTAATGTGGCCACCGCGTATGTTCGACGTCAGCGTGCAATAACCAGAGGCGGCAAGTGGCAACACTAGCAGTGGAGCCGCTGTTGGAATGTGCAAACGGAGCTATTTACCTGACGTCCGAAAGGGTACGAACACTGGCTGCGTGTGTAAACTCTCCGCGTACCGCCGTGGTTAAAGAATACCGTGCGTTGCAAAATGGCGTTATACAAAATCGACAGCGAGGTAACTGTGGTGCACCACGGGCCATAGATGACAGTGCTGCACTCCGGCTGCGGAGATGTGTCCAGGCGATTAGTCGTGCAACTGTTGAGCAACCGACCACCCGGATGAACAAACAGGCTACTAACCGTGTCTTCTCAACGACGGTTCAGCGAACGTTGCTGCGTATGGGCACCGCAATAGGCGCCTGGTTCAGGCAACCATTCTGACTGCTGTTTATTGGCGACGAAGGTTCAAATTTGCACGCCAATACCGCAACTGGACGTCCGCTAGTGGCATTAGGTGGTCATTTCTCATGAATCACGTTTTATGCCCCGTGGGACAGATGGCCTTTGTCGGCCGCGGTGGTCGTGCGGTTCTAGGCGCTGAAGTCCGGAACCGCGGGACTGCTACGGTCGCAGGTTCGAATCCTGCCTCGGGCATGGATGTGTGTGATGTCCTTAGGTTAGTTAGGTTTAAGTAGTTCTACGTTCTATGAGACTGATGACCTAAGATGTTAAGTCCCATTGTGCTCAGAGCCATTTGAACCATTTTTTGAACAGATGGCCTTTGGCGTGTAAGGCGTGAAACATGTGAAAGAAAACACTCTACATGCGTTATGGTCTCAGGAATGTTTTCGTGGCATTCGCTGAGTGATCTTATCATTCTGGAAGGGATAATGAATGAATACAAGTATGCGTCTATCCTTGGGGACCATGTCAAGCCCTTCGTGCAGTTTGTTTCTCCTCGACAGGATGGTATCTACCGGCAGGAATATTCAACGTGTCACGCAGCTCGCAGTGTACGTGCGTGGATCGAAGAGCACCGGGATGACTTCATCGCACTCCCCTGGCCACCAAACTCGTCGGGTTTAAGCCCAATCGAAAATATGTGTACTATTACGACTGGACTGTGCGCGACATACATCCTAAACCGAGAAACCTGGCGCGATGGCCACGGCACAGGAGTCGGGATGGCTCCGTATCCCTGTCCGCACCATCCACAATCTCAATGACTCTCTTCCTGCACGTGTCCCACTGCAGAAGGTGATTACTCAGGCTTTTGACAGGAAGCCACATTAATTTGACTGGACAATGTATAATATTCGTCTAGCAACTACAAGTAGAATCCAAAGTAATGTTGTGAGCTTCTTAAGAGTGTGGTTTTAATGATCAGCAACAAACAAAAATACGCACAGAAAGAGTAATTTCTTAAGATGTACACTCCTGGAAATGGAAAAAAGAACACATTGACACCGGTGTGTCAGACCCACCATACTTGCTCCGGACACTGCGAGAGGGCTGTACAAGCAATGATCACACGCACGGCACAGCGGACACACCAGGAACCGCGGTGTTGGCCGTCGAATGGCGCTAGCTGCGCAGCATTTGTGCACCGCTGCCGTCAGTGTCAGCCAGTTTGCCGTGGCATACGGAGCTCCATCGCAGTCTTTAACACTGGTAGCATGCCGCGACAGCGTGGACGTGAACCGTATGTGCAGTTGACGGACCTTGAGCGAGGGCGTATAGTGGGCATGCGGGAGGCCGGGTGGACGTACCGCCGAATTGCTCAACACGTGGGGCGTGAGGTCTCCACAGTACATCGATGTTGTCGCCAGTGGTCGGCGGAAGGTGCACGTGCCCGTCGACCTGGGACCGGATCGCAGCGACGCACGGATGCACGCCAAGACCGTAGGATCCTACGCAGTGCCGTAGGGGACCGCACCGCCACTTCCCAGCAAATTAGGGACACTGTTGCTCCTGGGGTATCGGCGAGGACCATTCGCAACCGTCTCCATGAAGCTGGGCTACGGTCCCGCACACCGTTAGGCCGTCTTCCGCTCACGCCCCAACATCGTGCAGCCCGCCTCCAGTGGTGTCGCGACAGGCGTGAATGGAGGGACGAATGGAGACGTGTCGTCTTCAGCGATGAGAGTCGCTTCTGCCTTGGTGCCAATGATGGTCGTATGCGTGTTTGGCGCCGTGCAGGTGAGCGCCACAATCAGGACTGCATACGACCGAGGCACACAGGGCCAACACCCGGCATCATGGTGTGGGGAGCGATCTCCTACACTGGCCGTACACCACTGGTGATCGTCGAGGGGACACTGAATAGTGCACGGTACATCCAAACCGTCATCGAACCCATCGTTCTACCATTCCTAGACCGGCAAGGGAACTTGCTGTTCCAACAGGACAATGCACGTCCGCATGTATCCCGTGCCACCCAACGTGCTCTAGAAGGTGTAAGTCAACTACCCTGGCCAGCAAGATCTCCGGATCTGTCCCCCATTGAGCATGTTTGGGACTGAATGAAGCGTCGTCTCACGCGGTCTGCACGTCCAGCACGAACGCTGGTCCAACTGAGGCGCCAGGTGGAAATGGCATGGCAAGCCGTTCCACAGGACTACATCCAGTATCTCTACGATCGTCTCCATGGGAGAATAGCAGCCTGCATTGCTGCGAAAGATGGATATACACTGTACTAGTGCCGACATTGTGCATGCTCTGTTGCCTGTGTCTATGTGCCTGTGGTTCTGTCAGTGTGATCATGTGATGTATCTGACCCCAGGAATGTGTCAATAAAGTTTCCCCTTCCTGGGACAATGAATTCACGGTATTCTTATTTCAATTTCCAGGAGTGTATTTCCCTCCAGTTGATGTTGATGAATTCGACTGTGAGTTGTTTTCCGCTAACTTCAACAGCAGAGCAGTAAGTAGGGCGGCCACTGTGGGTTTAGAGGACGTGAGAGGCATGATGTTTTATCGTTTGTTTGCCGGCACTGGCAACTCACCGGCGTGCCCGTGTCGTACCGACCAGCTGCTGTGTGTAAGTTACAAACGGAACTGACATGGTTTCGTGAATACACATTACACAAATGGTGTTCTTCAAATGCGCATTTAGTGATCATTTGTGGCCGTGTCTCATATTGCGTTATGCATTTAAATGTAAGTTTAATTAATGTTAATTAACCGATTAATGATTCGCTCACACGTAGAACACCACAAAACTTCGACAGGGAATTGTAGAATCACAACTTTCGGTGTCACTGAGAGTTGCAGCAATTTCAAACAGGTAACAGTCGACACGAATTGCTCCGAGTGATGCCCACTGTTAACGATCAGTACGTGGAGGCCAGCGGCAAACGTATTACGTCCTTGCTACACCTAGTCTGTTGGGGGCTTATAAAGAGAGGGGGAGGATAAGACGGACAGAGAGAAGAGGGAACGAGTTTCGGATGTATATCTAGTTCCCACACACATTTAACAATTGCGAAACATTGGTGAGTCCACTGATAATTTAGTAAATGCATTAATACAGAACAGCGGAAAGTCTTTTTGGATGGTAAAGGAACAGCCTGCACGGTGAGGGGTGGATGCGTTTCGGCACTGTGGACGGGCGGCGGCGTCACGGTGACAGGTAGGCGCCACGGCGCCGCCTAATTGGCTAATCGCGGCCTACCTGCGCCCGCCTCCCCCAACGGCGCGGTGCTCTCCCCAGCATCGCAAAGGGAGCGCCGCTTCTCAGCTATCGTCTCAGGAGCTGGCTGCGCTGTGCTGAGAGAGAAGGCACTTCTGCGTCCAACACCCTGACTATATTGCGACCAGCATCCCTGGACCAAGTGGAACAATATACAATTACGGAAAATTTAAATACAAATATCAGATCAGGCTCTACTGTGACCGCTGAAACTACAAGTCTACCGTTGCCAGTCACAATTTACTAGGAAGTGCTGAAAAATCATACCTCCGAATTTTTTATTAGAAAACTCTTGAAGCTATTTAAATAAAACAAATGTTATTAATATTCTATATCTTTATTCTACGTATTTACATATCTGCAGCCTTCTGCCGCTAGAGGGTTGCGTGTAAGAAGGAGCGTGGGAATCCAGTATCGGATTCTAAGAGTCCATCCGCACTGGAAGCACCCTCTCCTTCAGCATGACAATGCCCAGCCACACACGAACGCTGTGACATTTGCAACAGTCCGCTGGGTTAACTGTCATCCATCAGCCTTCAAACAAAGAAACATTCGAGGATTCATTTTGATAGTCAGGAAGCGCTGCAAGCAGAGGTGAGGTTGTGGCTCCGTCAACAAAGTCAATCTTCCTACAGTGACGACATTAACAAATTGGTCTCTCGTTGGAAGAAATGTCTCCGTCCCAAAGGTGAATATGTTGAGCAATGAATATGTATACATGAAGAATAAAGATATAGAATGTTAATAAAATTTATATTATTTAAAAAGCTTTAAGAGCTTTCATATAAAAAATTCGGAGTCATTACTTTTCAACATCCCTTCGTATTTATTTCCACTACGAGTTTATGAGATTCCATTCTTTCTGAAACAACTGTTAATATCAAATATAAATGTAAGAGTTACGAAATCTTCTCTGAAGGTACTTGTACCCAAGTGAGACGTAGAAGGTAAACATTTCAGGCAAGAAGAAAAGAGCTTTTGATATATGGTACTACAGAACAATGCTGAAGATTAGAAGGGCAGTTAAAAAGGTACTGAATCAAACACTGAAAAAAAAAAGAAATATTTCACAAACCTTTAGTAAAAGAACGCGTCGAGGAATCGTCAGTTTGGAAACAAAGAGAGAGAGACAGAGAGAGAGAGAGAGAGAGAGAGAGAGAGAGAGGCAGGGTGGGCGGGAGCAGGAGGGGGGGTCGCGCAATTGTAGCGGACACCCAAGGAACGAGTAAAATGAGCATGTTCAAATACACTAAAGCGCCATAGAAACCGGTATAGCCATGCGTATTCAAATACGGAGATATATAAAGAGGCAGAATACAGCGCTGCGGTCGACAACGCCTATACAAGACAACAAGTGTTTGGCGCAGTTTTAGTTTGGTTACTGCTGCTGCAGTGGTAGGTTATCAAGATTTAAATGAGTTTGAATATGGTGCTATAGTCGGTGCACGAGCGACGGAACACAGCATCTCCGAGAAAGGATAAAACGGGAATTTTTCGGTACGAACATTTCACGAGTGTACCCTAAATATCAGGAATCAGGTATAACATCAAATCTCCGACATCGCTGCGTCCGGAAAAGATCCTGCACGAACGGGGCCAACGATGACAGAAGAGAATCATTCAACGTGACAGAAGTTCAACCCTTCGGCAAATTGCTGCGGATTTCATTGCTGGGGCCATCAACAAGTATCAGCGTCTGAACCATTCAACGAAACATCATCGATATGGGCTTTCGGAGCCGAAGGCCCACTCGTTCAACCTTGATAACTGCACGACACAAATCTTTACGCCTCGTTGTGAACAATCAACACCGACACTGCACTAATGGTGACTGAAAACTTGTTTCCTAGTCAAACGAGTCTCGCTCCAAATTGTATCGAGCGGATGGACGTGTACGGGTATGGAGACAACTTCATGAATCCATGGGCCCTGAATGTCAACAGGGAACTGTTCAAGCTGATGGAGGCTCTGTCATGGAGTAGGGCGTGTGCAGTTGGTGTGATATGTGACCTATGATACGTTTAGATACGATTCTGACAAGCGACACGTACGTAAGCATCCTGACTGATCACTTGCATCCATTCACGTCCATTGTGCATTCCGATGCGCTTGGGCACTTCCACAAGGACAATGCGACACCCCACGAGTCCGAAATTGCTATAGAGTGGGTCCGGGAATATTCTTCTTAGTTTAAACACTTCCGCTGGTCGCCAAACTGCCAAGATACGAACATTATTGAGTATACCTGGGATGCCTTGTAACGTGCTGTTCATAAGAGATTGCCATCCCCTCGTACTCTTACGGATTTATGGGCAGCCATGCAGGATTCATGGTGTTGATTCCCTTCGGCACTACTTCAGACATTAGTCGAGTCCATTCCACGTCGTGTTGCGGCACTTCTGTGTGCTCACGAATGCTCCACAGGGTATTAGGCAGTTGTACCAGTTTCTTCGGCTCTTCAGTCTGTATGTAGTTTGCAGCAGTTACGAAGAGATGAAGTGCCATGCACAAGATAGACTAGCTTCTTGGGATTGAAGAAAAAAAAATACAGGTGAATTTATGTCAGTCTGTAAGGCATGTATGAGTCGTGTGTATGATTTTTGGTTACCTGCGACACTGTCTAGTAACAGAAGGCAAATACAAAATCAGAATCACTATTTTAGTACAAGGCGTAAAGTTTACTGGAGCTCTCTTACTGAAAAGATATGAACACGACGGAAGAAGAGCCTGTGAACAATGGGGAAGTTTATATTTACATTTCTGTTCATCTTTGCAATTAAATTCGTCCACAGTAAATTGAACCTGATAGGAAAATAAAAACTAAACTACACCCGAACAGGCCGTGAAGACCCATCGGTACCGACCGGCCGCCGTGTCACTGGATGGGGATATAGAGGGTCATGTGGTTAGCACACCGCTCTCTCGGCCGTATGTAAGTTTACGAGACTGGAGTCGCTGCTTCTCAGTTAAGTAGCTCATCAGTTTGCCTCACAAGTCCTGAGTGCACACCGCTTGCCAACAGCGTTCGGCAGACTGGTTGGTCACCCATCCAAGTGCTTAACATTGGTGATCTGACGGGAGCCGGTGGTACCACTGCGGCAACGCCTTTGACCTGATACTAAAATACTGCTTTGTTGTTGCGTTCTGCTACTAGATGGTGCCACAGATTACCCCAAAGTCGTACACACAACACATGCATGTCTGATTAACTGACATAAATTCATCTGATCATGGAGACAGTGACATTAAAATTAAGTGTTAGTGATAGACAGTTAACTTATAGTTTTATTTGATATTATGGAAATTAATGTTTTGCAATAATAGTAGCTTCTAGTCTGTTTAACTCATCCCTGTCACGATAACTTTGTCGCTACGGTAGGACACAATCTGATCTAACCACATCTGCATTTCACAAATACCGCATGGTTCATGGTAGTGTGTGCAATGTGCTGGAGTGGAGAAGAGTTTGTACCTCTTTAATTCTGACAAATTTTGCATCAGAACGAGACATGCAGTCGACCCCCTCCTAACCTACCACCTAATTAATAATGCTCACAATGGTAACGAAAGGAAATGATGGTGGACCCAAAGATGGTAAAATAAGAAGTGCAGACTCACAATAATTTAATAATAATCGTAATCTCCTTAGAGAAAAAAAAGAGAACTTTATCATAATAAACAACAGGAAATGGGATTCTTCATATATCTACGAAACGATATGGGTATTACATATTACAATGAGATTCATTACACGTGAGAACATAAAGTCACATGATTATTGACACAAACAGTATGTTAAAGGGTAGGGTATACTGAACTATTATGAGAATAAGAGCTGGCTCAGGAACAAGGAGTTCCTACTCTCTATGATGCAATAGCCTGACGATAATGACTGAAGGTCCTAATGAATCAAATATTACTCGCTCGACTATACTGCAGCATCGCGATTAGTAGTGAGAGCTCCAATGGGATCACATGAAGAAACAAACAAGGTGGGCTTGCAGCAAATCAAGCACGCATGCTGTTGAGGACTTCAGTATAAAATTGATAGGTCCTATAATGCCGGAGCCGCAAAATACTTCACCATTCCTGAAATCTGTAGCAGGTAGTCAGTAGGCAGCGTTCTGATGATGTAGGCGCCGACTTATGCTGTGCAGCAACTCTGTTTCAACCCCAGGCCTCGAAGAATGTCCGAGAATTCTAAGTTTTGCCGAGAAAGTGCGATCAAGATGCAAGACTGTACGACTCCGACGAAGATCAGATCCCGAATCCCCTGAGCCTGCGCAACGCAACAGCGAAGCCAACATTGCTCAACTCCCTACTATCCTCGAAAACCGCGAATCAGCATTCAGTGCTGATTCCCAAATTCCCCCATACTTCTCAGAACATCATTCACGCCAGTAGCGACCGTTCCCTCCAATTTCGAGCAGGGATTTATTACGTCAACTAGCCTTAGTTTAAGTTGACCAATCATGCCTCTGCTATTCAGCTGAGGGCACTGAACTTGCCGTTTGACCGGCTACGAAAACAACATGCCTAGAACACCAGCCATCCGGTGCCAGACAGTCACGCCCAGCAGAGCACGCGCCACAAGTATTCTCAGAATCATGAGGACAATGCAGTCAGTCGGTGCCAGCAGTTTTCATCCCGGACGCGCCGGAACGGTACACACATAAACTGCGCCGACACTCAGGCGTCTCGCAGGTCGTTTTGCCCTGCACGCAATAGGTGAAACTCGACCGCCGTCAGTCGTTCCGCCAGGTGATTAAGCGCATTGATGTATGACCCTCTCAGTATTCGGTACAAATACTCTCATTATAATAACCTTATTCAACCTGTTACCACCGTGAAATGACATAAATGACATGAAGTCGACGAAAATGAGAGGCGACATGCAAAAGAGGGCATGGAACCTCTCAGGTGTACTTTTTGTTCAGCAATAGAGAAGTGTTTCTACCAGCTGCATTCACAGATGACGAGTGAAATAGTAATAATCTCTTCCAAATTTATGGTTCACATTGTTATAAACTTTTTCCGTGGCACAGAAATGTAGCACTCTGTTAAAAAAAAAGCTATCGGAGCTTCCTTTGCTCGACTTCCAAGATATTGATTTCGTAAAAATTGTGAAGCCGTGTTCACTTGACGGTCTTCCTTTGTACTACTGCCGACTGCACGTAAACAGCTCCTTGAATTCAAGACTTCCCATAACTTGAGTAACGCTACAGAAATCTCTTTTTTACAAACCTACTGGAGTGGTGTAGAACACTTCAGCAAATTTCTAGGTCGTTCGCTGAAAATATGTTCTTTCTACTTTCTACGCAGGATTTCAGAACATATCAGATCTCTTGTCTGGCAGTTCGTACTTTACAGTAGTTCTCTGACACTTTCTCTTGAACAAAACACTGTCACTCATGTTTCTCTTTACTACCCGTGCTGGAAGACTAATGTGACATGGTATACAAACACTAAAGTAGAATGCAAGACTAACTTGAAGTAATGTTCAAGAAGCACTTTGTCTTCTCAGCAGATTGCAGTTTCCAAGTACGCTATCTACCAACCGAGCCAGCCAATTACTGTATCCATGAATGAACTCTTATGACCGTTTCACATTCACACGTAGATGTCTTTTTGAGGAATCTGTATTACATAAATAATTCCATCCAACGCTTTTTGAAAGTGAAGCAGGACACAGTATAATTATTATACGGTGCGGTAGTGTGCTGCATTGCTCTTTCAGATCAAAGGACTGTTATTTGTGAAGAAGTAATAAATAAAGCTCCTTGTAGACCTAGACTATGCCAAGTTACGTATGTTTGGATTTACAAGGTCAGGCAACGAATAGAGACCAGCTAATTAATTTATGCTACTCTACAGTCTGAAGTCAGTAGACAAATAGGGATTATAAGGGTACGAAACAGGTCATTTTAACAGCAAGTTACAGTGGATTACAAGACATAATTTTTGAGGTAGTAGCCTTTGCGAACCAAGGCGGAATCCTACTATGTTACCGTAGGTTAAGCCTTAGTGAATGTATTTCGTCGTTGCTATTCTCCGACCCGTTATGAAATGCTAAACCCAGAAATGTATCGTATGGAAGCCTGTGATGAGTGCTGCTACTATCTTCGTGCTATAATTGTTGAGTAGAATGAAGATCTCCGTGTTGAAACTGGTGTCAGATTGACGACCACATGCGATGGACGGTGGCCATCAGATACTGTAAAAATGTTAGGGACTGATTTAGGATATCGTAGCGAGCTCTGATGATCAGAAGCTTTACGCCACGGCCACCATCTCTCCATCCATTGATGGTTATATGTTGGTGGTGAAAATTTCTTCCAACGTGAGAAATGGAATTAAAAATATGGCATTTCAGTCTTTGATCGCTATTTTTTTATTTTCAATAACCGGTTTCAGGCTAGCTGCCCATCTTCAGATCATATATTGCAGTTACAGAGTAACCTGTCACTACAGAACTATTGGTTCGCTGTCATGAGTAAAGTAATTTCTAATTTTACAGAACTATTGGTTCGCTGTCATAACTAAAATAATTTTTAATTTTAAAAAACTAATTCAGTTATGACAGCGAACCAATAGTACTGTACTGACAGGTTACTCTGTAACTGCAATATATGATCTGAAGATGGGCAGCTAGCCCGAAACCGGTTATTGAAAATAAAAAAATAGCGATCAAAGACTGAAATGCCATGTTTTTATCAAAGAACGATCGCGGCAATCCCAGTAAGACAATCATGTCTAGTTTTGATAGAAATGGATTTGGCTACGTGAAAGGTGAGCGCCACTGCAATAACATATATTAACGACTTTGACAAGAGGATCCAATACTCTACCGAGAAAGCATGTACACTGAAGAGCCAAAATACTCTCATAAAAAAAAGTTTTGCATCACCTCGGTTCCGAGAGTTCCGGAACCCGTACAGAAAATTGGAATAGAGATCAACATAAACATCACTTTCGCCCTTTTTATTGCTTATGAAAAGCACATATTGGATGTTGTACCACAATACAGCGAGATCTTTAGAGGTAGTGGTCCAGATTGCTGTACACACCGGTACCTCTGACACCCAGTAGCATGTCCTCTTGCACTGATGCATGCCTGTGTTCGTCGTGACATGCTATCCACAAGTTCATCAAGGCATTGTTGGTCCAGATTGTCCCACTCCTCAACGGCGATTCGGCGTAGATTGATAGGTCACGTAGTCCATGAACAGCCCTTTTCAATCTATCCGAGGCACTTCGATAGGGTTCGTGTCTGGAGGACATGCTGGCCACTCTAGTCGATCGATGTTGTTATCCTGACGGAAGTCATTCACAAGATGTGCACGATGGGGGCGCGAACTGTCGTCCATGAAGACGAATGCCTCGCCAATATGCCGCCGATATGGTTGCACTGTCGGTCGGAGGATGGCATTCACGTATCGTACAGCCGTTATGGCTTCTTCGACGACCACTAGCGGCGTAAGTCAGCCCCACATAATGCCACCCCAAAACAGCAGGGAACTTCCAACTTGCTGCACTCGCTGGACAGTGTGTCTCAGGCGTTCAGCCTGACCGGGTTACCTCCAGACACGTCTCCAACGATTGTCAGGCTGAAGGCATATGCGACACTTATCGGTGAAGAGAATGCGATGCCAATCCTGAGCTATCCATTCGGCATGCTGTTGGGCCCATCTGTACCGCACTGCTTTGTGTCGTGGTTGCAAAGATGGACCTCGCCATGGATGTTGGGAGTGAAGTTGTGCATGATGCAGCCTATTACGCACAGTTTGAGTCGTAACGCGACGTCCTGTGGCTGCACGAAAAACATTATTCAACATGGTGGCGTTGCTGTCAGGTTCCTCCGAGCCATAATCCGTAGGTAGAGGTCATCCACTGCATTAGCAGCCCTTGTGCGGCCTGAGCGAGGCATGTCATCGACAATTCCTGTCTCTCTGTATCTCCTCCACGTCCGAACAACATCGCTTTGGGTGATTCCCAAACACCTGGACAGTTCCCTAGTTGAGAGCTCTTCCAGACACAAAGTAAGAATGCGGGAGCGATCGAACCACGGTATTGACTGTCTAGGCATGGTTGAACTACAGACAACACGAGCCGTGTACCTCCTTCCTGGTGGAATGACTGGAACTGATCGGCTGTCGGACCCCCTCTGTCTAATAGGCGCTACTCATGCACGGTTGCTTACATCTATGGGCGGGTTTAGTGACATCTCTGGACACTCAAAGGGACTGTGTCTGCGATACAATATCCACAGTCAACGTCTATCTTCAGGAGTTCTGGGAACCGGGTGATGCAAAACTTTTTTTGATGTGTGTTTTACAAGAACTTACTTAATAGGCAGCTTGTCCAGATTTGGGGCGTTATACAGCAGCGATTCGGTGGGTATGTATGCGAAAAGTCCTTGGCGGGTTTCCGGAGGTATGTATTACCAGATGTTTACGCACAAGTCACGTGATTCCCGTAACTCGAGGTTTGTCGGCGCGGAGCTGGCACACTTAGCATCCGAGATGAGTTCCGTAGTCCACATAACGCGAATTGATGGCCAAGACATCAGTGTGAATTCACTGTCAAGCTCCTAAACCAATGTACAACTGTTCCGGCTGTATGAAATGAATAGTTATCTAGTTAGAAGTTACAATCACCGTCGGGGAATAGTCCACAGCCATTCTCCTCAGTGACGATGTATTCTGACTCGTCCGTCAACGTGGTTTTGCAAGAAACGTGATTCATTCTAAAATGTGACACAATTCCACTAATCCACGGCTCAGTCTCAGGGGGTATGAGCCCGCTGCACTCAAAGTTGACGATAGTGTCAGGTCAACACGGAAACACGGGTCACCTACAGCGGAGTCCCATGTTCACCATTGTCAGCTGAACTGTGTGCCTTGTTCACCTGTACCTGCTCCACCACTGTGCGCTGTCGTCATATCTGCCCACAGATCGCCGCGTATCCTGATTCACAGAGCGGGAAAGCCTGCTAACTCCTCGTTTTGTGATGAGGCGTGAATGTCCAAAACATTGTCGCCTACTTGTGGTATCACTGCCATGGTTTTACTTTCGATAGAAATTAACACGCGAAGAGCTAACCAGCTTCGCTGTTTTCTATATGCGCCCTCTACATCTGCCCTTTGTGAAAGTCGGCCAAATCAGTAGAATGTTTCGTGTTTAAAATAATTCCTCTTTGCACCGTTTATAGCAGAGCCAGCCACAGCGTGCAAAATTTCATGTGGACCGCGTGTTCGAACCGCGTGTGGGCCAAGAGACGGCCTGCATCGGTTTTGCTTGTTCCTTGCGGGAAGTACTCGGTGCAGCATCTTTTGGTCGGCACAACTGTCTTCGTTTCAGCCGAATCGTGGCATCAGCGCTGTTTACTCCCGCTGTTTGTTAGTGGTATGAAGTATGTTCAAAGGGCCAATGGCTGTTTGCACAAAAAGAGAAAATCTAGCGATCTATCGTCACAAACCAAATAAATGGGAAAGACCGAATAAAGGGACGAGCATTCTCAGTACTTATGCAGTCACGTAAGCGATGGGTACTGCTGATTGTATGTGAAAAGATAGAACAATACCACAAATACAGAATTTGGGGACATTTTCACTGACAGACCAAAATCTTAGAATGATGTACTGACGGGATTCATTGTTCTGTACATCAAGAATCACTTCGTCCTGAATTTGGAGGCATTCAGCACGTGAAGAAATCGGTAGTATAAATAGTAAAATTTCTGAAGTCGCTTGCATTATTCCAGTGCCAGTTGCAACAGTTTTAGATGCAGTGAGACTCTATATATTACTGCAAAGTACGCTGGTTAAGTCAAAGGACATGCCTGGAACAATTTTTCTATTTAAAACTCGCTCTTGTTTAATTTTTGAAGAAAGAAGGAAGCTAGGAACGAAAATTAGAGTATCTGGAATGGGTTGAAGACATTACATTTTAAGTGGACTTTTGACTGTACACTGTCTACAGTAAGATACTGCAGGGTGAGAAACAACTTCTTTCTGTTTTTATGGGGATTCATTTAAAAAGAAAATCAAGTTGTAGACGAGACACATTCTGACAAATACAGTCCAGTTCCCTAAGCTCACTGACGTTCAAGAAAACGCGAGATCTGAAGAATTCTTTGTGGCCTTGAAAGAATTACAAGGATCGTTTCCTAAACGTTTTGAGGAAACTGTCAATCTGAAACCTGTTTTCGAGCTGTTTTCGAGACCGTTTGCTGTTTCAGGTGAAAGCATCCTTGAAAGCGCCTCTTTGTACGTGCAGAATGTAACTGACTAATCTACAAGGTTATTCTCATTTTAAAGACAAAACATTTTACATTAAAACTGTAGAGAACGGCTATATTGCTTTCCTTGCGTAAAGTTTTCATGTCTCCACAATGAAGTTGCAAAAGTGCAGCCATATTTCCATCGACATATTTATGTGACTAACATTTTTTAGATTATGAAGCTGAATAAGTCATGATTACATGGCAACTGGAGCGAAACTGTCTGTGTCTGTCTGTTTGTCGATAGTTTGTACCAGATAAACACTGTATTATGTCTTCAGTGTGCTAAAAATAATAAAACAATACTGAAAATTTGTTTTGTTCGTGACGTATGTTGTTGAGAAATACGAAATATGAAACCAAATCCTATGCAGTGCGAGTGCACTGACTTTTAAATGTGGTGCTTTTGCAGCTTACCCCTCTTCCCGATCCCTACGCTCAGACAGTGTGGTGCAGTCATAGGGACTGTGGAGTGTGTGTAACGATGCTGAATGCTGCGGTACTCGTGCCAGGGCATGGATCGCGACCCTAATTCTTGGCCGCCCCTGGTCTACGTGCTTTCCTTACTGCGTCATGTGCCGGTAACACAACACAGTAGCATTTATTTTCGCGGTTGGCAGTAGTCATAACGCTTTCGCTCAGATGATCTGAGTATGACAGACAAAAAGGCCATGGTACACTGAAGAGCCAAAGAAACTGGCCTCCGCGAGCACGCAGAAGTGCCGTAACACGACGTGGCATGGACTCGGCTAATGTCTGAAGTAGTGCTGGAGGGAACTGACACATTGAATCATGCAGGGCTATCCATAAAACAGAAAGATTACGAGGGGGTGGAGATCACTTCGCCGGCCGTTGTGGCCGAGCGGTTATAGGCGCTTCAGTCCGGAAACGCGCTGCTGCTACGGTCGCAGGTTCGAATCCTGCCTCGGGCATGGATGTGTGTGATGTCCTTAGGTTAGTTAGGTTTAAGTAGTTCTAAGTCTAGGGGACTGATGACCTCAGCTCTTCAGTCCCATAGTGCTTAGAGCCACTTGAAACATATTTTGAGCTCTTCTGACCAGCAAGTTTCAAGGCATCTCAGATATGCTCAATAATATTCATGTCTGGAGAGTTTGGTGGCCAGCGAAAGTGTTTAAACTCAGAAGAGTATGCCTGGAGCCACTCCGGAGCAATTGTGGACGTGCGGGGTGTGGAATTGTCGTTATGGAATTGTCCAAGTCCGTCGGAATGCACAATGGACATGAACGGGTGCAGGTGATCAGTCAGGATGCTTACGTACGTGTCACCTGTCAAAGTGGTATCTAGACGTATCAGGGGTCCCATATAACTCCAACTGTGCACGGCACGCCCTACACCATTATAGAAGCTTTACCAGCTTGAACAGCCCTCTGCTGACATGAGGTTGTCCCCATAGCCGTACACGTACATCCGCCCAATAGAATTTGAAGCGAGACTCTTCCGACCAGACAACATGTTTCCAGTCATCAACTGTGCAATGTCAATGTTGATGGGCCAAGACGAGGCGTAAAGCTTTGTGTCGTGCAGTTATCAAGGGTACACGAGTGGGCCTTCGGCTCCGAAAGCCCATATCGATGGTTCACACGCTGAAACTTGTTACTGGCCCACTATTGAAATCCGCAGCAATTTGCGGAAGGATTGAAATTCCGTCACGTTGAACGATTCTCTTCAGTCATCGTTGGTCCCGTTATTGCAGGATCTTTTTCCGGGCGCAGCGATGTCGGAGATTTAATGTTTTACCGGATTCCTGATATTTAGGGTACACTCGTGAAATGTTCGTACGGGAAAGTCCCACATCATCGCTGACTCGGAGCTGCTGTGTTCCATCGCTCGTGAGCCGACTGTAACAGCACGTTCAAACTCGCTTAAATCTTGATAACCTGCCATTATAGCAGCCGTAACCGACCTAACAACTGCGCCGGACACTTGTTTTATACAGGCGTTGCCGACCACAGCGCCATATTCTACCTGTTTACGTATCTCTGTATTTGGATACGCATGCCTATACCAATTTCTTTGGTGCTTCTTTGTGATGCTGTCACAAGTGGAATTGAAAGAAACCATCAGTACGAACCGTGTGTTAAATAACGAATGTTTCAGCTAGATCTGCGCAGCGTACACACGTGTCTACGTGCAGAGGAAGACGGGAGATGTAAATGCAGCAGAGGTTTGCTCAAGGTTTTCTCCTGTCGCGTTGTCGGTGTTGACTGTCGGCCCGCCGGCGCTCCGGCCTGGGACACGCGAGCGCGAGGAACAGGTTCTCCCTCCTCTCACCCCTTTACCCCCCCCCCCCCCTCTTGATCCACCCGTCTCGCCTGCGCCCGGCTCTTCCCGCGTGATTAGCCCGGCATCATCAGCGGCCGATTTTCTGGCAATCAACGGCGGCGACCTGCGTCAACCGTCCCACCCTGGTCCGCGACGCTAGTCCCGTCCGACCGCTTGCTGCCTTTCTAGCAGTTCTCGGAAAATCTTGACGTAGCAAGGCTAACAGTCAGCCGTCGCGCAGTTTCTTCTGTAGTTGGTGGCAGCAGCGCCAGCTATTGCAGATCTTCGAATATGAGGCCATCCTCTTGAAATGATATCCTAGTGTAGAAATTAATAGAATGCATTTTGCCATTAGTCGATATTGTGGTTGTAATACAAGGTATGTTATAAAACAGCTACGAATCGCTAATTCCAATTAGTTTTTGTTTAACACTTTTTATTGATCTGAGTCATCCCGCTCATCATCAAATGGCTGCGCTACAGAATAAACTGCTGATGCAACAGAAGTTTTGAGATAATATTTAAAGAGCACCTCATTGCAATTCGGCTAAACAACTTAAGCTACTCACATTGCTGAAGAGAAACATTCCGTACGAGGCACTGAAAATTGAAAACAGGCTACGAATCCTTCACTGTGCCGACAAGCGCAATATTAAGGATATTCTTGACGAATTAGAACTATTTACAAGTAAAAGCGTATCACCACTCAACATTGCACTGAACAAACTGAACTATTTACTCTCTAAGAGTACACAAAATAAAATTCTGCCAGTCGCTAAGGCAAATATACGCCTCACATGTTTTTAATAGCCGGCCGCTGTGGCCGAGCGGTTCTAGGCTCTTCAGTCCGGAACCGCGCTGCTGCTACGGTCGCATGTTCGAATCCTGCCTCGGGCATGGATGTGTGTAATGTCCTTAGGTTGGTTAGGTTTAAGTAGTACTAAATATAGGGGACTGATGACCTCAGATGTTAAGTTCCATCGTGCTTAGAGCCATTTGAACCATTTTGTTCTTAATACATAAACATTTATAACATACGTTAGTTACGAGAGATATTTTTACTAAAAGCGTTATTTTTAAAGAATATCTATCTTCAGTTATCTTCTGTTGCTCTTCTATTATTTATCTATTACTGCCCAAAACATAACTATGTTAATCTCATATCTTTCACCCCATCTCTTACACCTAATACAAACAAGGTATATCTGCTTTATAATTTTTTTGTAAGCTATCATTACTTGTAGAACATGTGAAGTTTTTGCGCAATCAAATTGTTCGTTGTAAAAGTGATAATGGTGATTCATCCTTTACTCTGTGTTTTCAAAATCCCAACCCATGAAAGTTATCAACGCACGTTCACTCTAACTTCTGGTGCCAAACAGCCATTATGCAATTTCCAAATTTTGTTATCTTCGTTTCTTTTCTGAATATTTATCAGTACATATATTTTCGAGAAGGGTACCATAGCAAGCATATTAACCAACATCTGATTCACCATGTAAGGCAGCGATCTGATGATGACCAAAAGTTCGAAACTGGTAGTAGGATGGATCGATAAAATGTGTTAAACAAAAATGTCTTTAAATTAGAGGTCGTCAGATCTTTTTATAACATCATAAATTAGTACAGTGTCGAAAACAAACAGTTTTTTTATTAACCTCTGGTAGATGGTGAAGTTATATACGACGGGAAAAATAAAACTGGCCGGGAAAATATTTCATGCGCCTTAGGATAGGCAACCCAACTTACGTTATCCTCTCCTGGTGCAGATGATGTAAATTGAGTTGCCTATCATAAGGGGTAAGTAATAGTTTATTTTACCCACCATAATATTTCAAATAATATAGGTTAAAATTATACAAATGGCAGATGTCAGTAATTGAATATTTTGAGATAAGTAATCAGTGGTCGTAAATGTATTTTTAGGTGTGTGAGGAACGTGTCTGAAAACTGCTTATGATAAGTAACAAGCGAATGCCCGCCTTTTAGAAGTTGGTGGCGGTATCTTAAAACCAATACCCAGACATCTGTTATGTAAAATTTACCTCGGTTAACGGTACCGGGTATAGCACTTCCTTCTATATCTACACCTACATGACTGCTCTGTAATTCACACTTAAGTGAGTGCTTGGCAGACTATTTCTCTACCATACAACTCTCGGATATTAAAATTCTCAGATATCACATAAGGAAACAAAAAAGTAAATTCCCCCCCCCCCCCAAGGTCTCATTTCTCTTATTATATTACTAATGTCGTTTTATGTAGGTAGGCGCAAAAAAACACGAAGAAGAAAGTCACTGATTGAAATTTCCTCAAAAATCTCGCGGCAGCAAAACACATCTTTTTTTTAATAATGCATGTTTCATATTTGTAAAAATTTAACAGTCCCCTGTTTTTCGAGAACACAAACGAGGTTCCCTTATTTTGATTTTTTCGCTGTCCTTCGTCAATCCTGTCTCGTAAGGATCCCATCACACACAGCAGTACTTCAGAAGAGGACGGACAAGAGTAGTGTAGGCAGTGTCTTTAGTACATTCTTCGCGTCTTCTAAGTGTTCTTCCAATAAAATGTTGTCTTTGGTTCACCTTCCCTTCCAAATTAACTAGTTAGTCAATGTAATCCCTAGGCTATTAGTCAAATAGACAATCTTCAAATTTGTTTGGTTTATCTTGTAACCGGAACTTAACGTATTGGTTTTAGTACTGATGCAGAGGACCTCCAACCTTTTATTGTTTAGAGCCACTTGCCACTTTTCCCATCATACACATCTTGTATAAGTAATTTTGCAGTTGGTTTTGATCTTCTGATGACTTTACTGGACGGTAAGAGACTTCATCTTCAAACCATCTAAGAGAGCTGCTCATATTGTCTCTAAAATTGTTTATATAGAATACGAACGGCAGAGGGAACGTAACGCTTCCTTGAGGAACGTCAGATATCACTTCTGTTTTTCTCGATGACTTTCCGTGTGTTAGTATGAACTGGGACCTTTCAGACAGGACACAACGAATACGGTCGCACAAGTGCGACGGTACTACATCGCCACAATGATTATGAGAATCTAGAAACACGGATACCCCTGTCGACAACACTCATTACTTCGCGTGAAGAACTAGCTAGCTGAGCTTCGAAATAATGACACTTTGCGAAATTGTGCCGACTATGAGGCAATAGATCATTGAATCGATCAGTATATCCAGACCGTTAGCGACTGCTTTGATGCACTCCAAAGGCGCATTAAAAATCTAGAACTTGAGAAATTATCCGCTCGAAAATGAACACCAAATAACGCTTGATGAAAGCATATGTGCTGAAAACACTGATTTTTTCAAGAGTAGACGATTTACAAAAAGGAATTTATGATCTAAATAAAATATGTAAAAAATATAATGTGAAAATATTTTCTAGTAAATCTAAGTCAATTGCTTCTTGTGGAAAATATTCAGTGAGAAACAAGATAGTAGTTGATGAAAACGCAATAGAGCAGGTAAAATATTTTAACTATTTTGCATACAAAACGTCGAATGAATAAGAAAAAGGTAAGCAGACTAAGTCTAACAAATTTGGAAGTATCTGTGGAATGATTAACAGAACTTTAAAGCATAAACCACGAAAAGAAACAAGACTGAAATTTTATGTAGCAGTCGCACATGGAAGTGAATCTTGGGTATTCTGTAAAGGACAATAAAATCAAATATAAGAAGTAGAAATGCGAGATATTAGAGCAGTGAGGGGATGTAAAAGAACAGATAAAATACGAAATGAAAATATTCGAAATACGTTGAAAATCTGAATTGTGAACGGGAAACTGGATGAAAAGAAAGAAAAACTGAATGAATACCTTCAACGACTGGATGCTCAAAGATAACCATGTCAGACAAGGAACTTTAAAGTGAAAGCGAAAAAGAGATCCTAGCAGACCGAGGAAAGACTAGGAACTGCCTAATAGGAGAAGTGCGGAAGAAGAAGAACAAGAAACTAAATTCCGGTCTCCCCACATTAACGCACTGGGATTCTGTTATTAAAAAAGCAAGAATGTACAAGAACAACTTCATCCAAGACAGTGTCAATTATCTTCGTGAAGCATGGAAGCGAGCTCACGACGCTGAGAAGACAAAGAGAAATGAGCTGAACTGTTTACATTCCTACGAGAGCGGTGGCGCCATCAGTGCAGACATCGAAACAGTCTCTGGCAGCATGACGTAATTATGACGTGCGCCGATCAATCAGAAGTTATCGGTGAGTCGGAAATGGCCATCACGACAGCAGTAATGAGAGTCATTTGTTCCTGACGAACACGATTTAATATTTCGTCGAAAGCTCCGGATTTTACTCAGATTTGACGTCGATGATCCCCCCCCCCCCCAAAATCGTGAAAGTCACTTCATCAGAGAACCCGGTTCGATTACCATCTCGAACACAGTTGACCTTCCTGTATCCTTCAGTTTAAGAAATGATCATAGAGTATGAAGTGTTGTAGAGGCGCCCAGCGCTTGCAGTCGCCGATGCACGTCTTTCCGAGCCTGTGGAGCGGCGCGCGCACATGATGTAACGGCTTTATCGCGAAACGCCGATCTCGCTCGCAGGCTGAATATTTATTACGTCTGCGGTGCTGAAACCA
Organism: Schistocerca cancellata; assembly: GCF_023864275.1. NCBI lineage: Eukaryota > Metazoa > Arthropoda > Insecta > Orthoptera > Acrididae > Schistocerca > Schistocerca cancellata. Next base: position 497,752,432 of record NC_064626.1, on the reverse strand, counting down.
AGCGTGCACTATCGCCGTGAACGACGCGGCCCGCCTGCAGATGTATTTAATAAATCGTGGCAAGGCGAGAAAAACGTGATTTAAATGAATTATTCAGCCATAATACGCGGAACTAAAGACTATGGTAATGTATGCGCCAGGAGGTTGAAGGGAAAAAAGGCGACATCGTTCGCGTATTTGCATTTATGTAAAATATGGACCCAGGGCTTTTCACGTTTTTACGGCTCCTGTAATTGGGTCCCGTTTCCGTAATAACTTACTTTTAATCAGTCGTTTGAAAACGAGGAGAGATTTCCGGGATTAATGGTTGCAAAAAAGTAAGAGCGTTACACCTGACACGTGTTGCCTTCTGTAACTGTAATCCGCGCGACACGCACACCTTCTCCCTCTCCCCCTCTGCCTCACCCTCTCTCTCTCTCTCTCTCTCTCGCACATACAAGCACACACACACACACACACACACACACATAAAGAGAGGACAAAGTGGAAAGTGGACTGGGGAGAGGAAGGAGCTGGAATGAGGTAGAGACAAACAGAAAGAGAGAGAGAGAGAGAGAGAGAGAGAGAGAGAGAGAGTCATCAGCAGGTGCTTGAAGGTAATAAGCGTCGTTATCCGTCATTTGTCGACGAGACTAGCGGAAAAATAGCGCCTGATTACTTCCCGCATGCCGATGCATGCATATCCCAGCAAAGGTGTACGGAGCCACGTGTCCATAGGAATACTACGGAACCCCAGACCCGATCAGCCAATGTCCTTTATGCTTTCAACAAACTCTCTATAGTAGAAAAATAAGGGAAAACAAAATCGCTAAGGAGGATTTATATAATGGTTTCTCCGTTTTTAATTTGTATCTGTAATTATTGCTTCAGCTCTGTCATTCTCTAAGTAGCGCAGCCTGGAGCCGCCCCAAAGGCCAGAAACATTTTTCAATGGCAGAACTTTATTCATTTTCATATTACGTTAGACGTAATGTACCAACAGATCACTCAGTTTAAGTCTTGAGATAAGATATAGTTTTGCTCGTTAAGAGAAATTATGCACCTTATCGACAGTTGTAGATGTCAGTTGAATATCTAGGTAAATGCAGCAGAAATCTTAAGCAATGAGATCCTTAAAATAATAACGGAGTCCTGAGGTCTCAAAAGACGTTAATAAATTCACGTGAGGAAGACCTGAAGGTTTGCGATTCGAAGCCAATGCCGTCACATACTTCCCCATTTTTATGTAGTATCTCAGGTCGAAGGTCCCAAATTTAATTATCTTTTTTCCTACCTACTCAAGCAATGATAAATCTGAATTTCTTCCAGTACCATGTTATTACGAAACGCTTCAACCATTTTAGATTCCCACTCCGGATAGTAGAGAGTGCAGTATATGAAGACGTCAGTTTCCATCGCAGGCTACTGTACTTTGGGGAACACTATCTCTCATTGTCAACGGCCTTGCCGCAGTGGTAACACCGGTTCCCGTCAGATGACCGAAGTTAAGCGCTTTGACCAGCCGGTCTGCCGAGCGCTGTTGGCAAGAGGGATGCACTCACCCCCTGTGAGGCAAACTGAGGAGCTACTTGATTGAGAAGTAGCGCTTTCGGTCTCGGAAATTGACATACGGCCGGGAGAGTGGTGTGCTGATCACATGCCCCTCCATATCTACATCCAGTGACGCCTGTGGGCTAAGAATGACACGGCGGCCGGTCGGTACCGTTCGGCCTTGATGGCCTGCTCGGGAGAAGTTTAGTTTAGTTTTTTTAATTTCTCTCGGAATTATTATGTTCGTGTGTAGTTCCGACACAGATTGAACGGACTGCTGACGCAACTGCAAAGATCTGAAGATGACCGAGGGAAATGATAACTGGTAAAAAACAAATAAATAAGTAAGTAAATAAATGTGCAACTCTGTTAATGCCGGATAATCAATATTACCGGATTATGTAGGTAATTTTTAAAAATCTGGTTAAAAAATAGAGATACAAGCAGAACCTATAGGTTTAATGTAGAAATACAAGTAACCGTTATTTATTAAACAGAACAGGAGACACTACTGTACAAAAAATTAAAAACCTGCATTACTTTCCTGCAAAAGCAAAATTCAAGTGAAAGTCGAATACTGTACTACTCTATTAAATCAATTTAAGGTCCTAGAGAAGTTCAATATACATAAATAATTATTTGTACGCCAGTTACGAAATAAAATAAGCATGACTGATTCGAAAAGATCCAGAACAAGGTAATTAATAAAAACTGCTACCAAGAAATTGGTGCAGTTTACATGTTTAATAAAACAGGTATCTCACGCTGTCTAGGACGTGGAATATGCCGGACGGAATGATGGTTTAGCTGAAATTTTCTTCTGAGCTCTATGGAACATTGCAGGAATGTTAACTTGTTTCTTGGATTGAGTACTTTTTTGAAAAAAAAAAGTATTTTGTATGATGTGCCGATTATAACTCCAGAAGCGTTGCACTCTTCACTACTCTCAGCGAATTTAGCAAAAGTTTTTAAGGTTTCTGAATCCTCGGCCCAAGAGAAGTGAGTTGTAGGCGTTTCTTCTTAGTCGCTCTCACTTTCCAGTGCCTCCTGTGGTTTGAAAACACTTTATAGTATCACGTCTTCCGTCATCTCTTCTTCGATAGCTAAATTTCTGTCAATAACGAACCATTCGTAAACTTTTTATGTTGAAAAAGCATTCAGTTGATTAGTGGATGCAGAAATTATTACTCGTACAATTTAAGAGGGAAAAGTTGTCGACTCGTCATTATTCACATTGCTTTCCATCCAGGCTTCTTCGACCATTTAGGGCCAGAGTTTTTTACAGACGCTGCGCAGTGCTGTATTTGTGACAAAGGTCCAAACAGTTGCGGGGTGAAAAAAACGTCTTCTGTGGTAAAATTGCGTTGGAGCTCTTTGTCCCTGCAGTCTGAGCTTAGCAGCTTTTGTACAAACATTCCTCTGTGCCACCACCTGTGACTTCGTATGATCCCCCGGTCCATGCCAAACTATCCAATCTGCCGGATTATCACGGTCTTACTGTAACAAACAGGTCCTGCGGGTAGCGTGTGTGTGTGTGTGTGTGTGTGTGCTAGTGTGTGTGTGTGTTTATTTATTGAGGAGGGGGAGGAATGTGGCAAACAATCTGCACTGTTCAGTGATTCGCAACACTAACTTACGCTGGGGTTATCAACATTTGGCAGGGTAACACAAGGTGACGTCCTGGTCTCGGTGTGGACGGGAATAGCGAAATCATCATATGCTAACAGTTGGTGTCCAATAATGAAGTCCTTGGACAGGCGAACATCAAGGCTTGCTGGACGTGTTTGAACTGGGGAGCTGTGGGTGCAGCAGCCCCTATGAAGTCGGGCAGAGTGTTTGCAAGCGGCTGATTAGTTCCCGGAGGTACGTAGCGACGCTCTGCTAGGAGGTCCATGCACCGTCACCCCGCTGAGCGCACCATTGATGCAGCCACTACCGTGACGTCACTGGAGGCAGCTCGCTTGGACTTTGAGGCAATAGTCGTAGAAGAGACTACATACTCCCGGTTTTAAAGCCTCGTCGTTTCGAATAAAGTCGTCGAAATTTCGACAGCAGTCTCCGTCACTGCCATAACAAAAACTACTGTCTGCCGGATATCCCGTGATGCTTCGCTTATACTGGGTGATTCAGTCGCCCTCACCGCTGTCGTTTCATGGCCTCCATTAACCACGCGTAAGATTTCGATATTCTCTCGTTCGCAAACTATTGGTCTAAAGGAAAAATGAGCAGGAATTTTTTGTAGGAAATTTACTATAGTTAAATTTTATGCTGGGATACGTTTCCACTGGAGGCCACGGATTTTCGAGTTTTTCAAGAAAAACACGCAGAAGTGATCTGCGAACGCACCTCCACTTTAACTCTCATCGCTCACCAGGCAGAATTTCTAGTATGTTGTTCCCACTACGCTAACTATTCCGATATTCGACCAGTTTTGATGTATGTTGATTGGGCTAATACGCCACCAACATTGTCGTTGATTTCGTTAATATCATTAACTTTAAACGTGCCAGTGAGGTAATGATTGAAAAACGACTTTCGTAAACGTAACTCTAAAACTAATTACGTTGATAATTCGACCCAAACTTGCCTTTGAGTGTAGTTTTATAGTCAGGTGGTCTGACTAATACCACGATATAATTATTTATTTCGTGCTGTTAAAACTCACAAAACTGTTAGGTAAAATTTACGCAAATGTCAATTTTACAATCTGTAAGTGCTCGACTAAGCGTAATAAGGCCAGTCATTGAAGACCAAAACACTTCGAATGTGAGAAATAATTCGTGTAGTGGCAAGTATTTGTACAGTGGTAGGAGGGGAGTGCCACGAACAACATACTAGAAATCCTGACCGTTGGGGATTGAGTTTGGGAGTGTGGGTGTTCTTGAATTTCACTTTTGTTGTGTAAGTTTTTCTTGAATATATCGAAAAATACGGCCTCTAGCGAAAAAGTAACTACATTAAATTTTCTATAGAAAGGTCCTTCTCAGTTTTTCTGTGGGTGTAATAGCCTGCACGCAGCAAGCGAGGTAATACGAAATTCTCGTTCATGGTTTTTGAAGGTCAGGTATAACATCGCGGATTGCATTAGAAAGCCGGCCGAAGTGGCCGAGCGGTTCTAGGCGCTGCAGTCTGGAACCACGCGACAGCTACAGTCGCAGGTTCGAATCCTGCCTTGGGCATGGATGTGTATGATGTCCTTAGGTTAGTTAGGTTTCAGTAGTTCTAAGTTCTAGGGGACTGATGACCTCAGAAGTTAAGTCCCATAGTGCTCAGAGCCATTTGAACCATTTTTTTGCATTAAAAGACATCGCTAAGGGCAGATGAATCAGCATGTACAGACGAGGCAACAGCGTCTGGAACATTCCAAATGACACAACTGCGAGAAGGAGAGTCGGGCAGCTTCTGGCAGATCCGGTCAGGTCAATTCGTCTTCCCACCGCATGCGTTATTTCGGCATCCTTATTTCAGTTATGATACGTTAACTTATAAAGAGTAAGCAAATAATGCCCTGATAACATAATGAATGTTTAACGTAGATATACATCTACATCCATACTCCGCAAGCCTCCTGACGGTGTGTGGCGGAGGGTATCTTGAGTACCTCTATCGGTTCTCCCTTCTTTTCCAGTCTCGTATTGTTCGTGGAAAGAAAGATTGTCGGTATGCCTCTGTGTGGGCTCTAATCTCTCTGATTTTATCCTCATGGTCCCTTCGCGAGATATACGTGGGAGGAAGCAATATACTGCTTAACTCCTCGGTGAAGGTATGTTCTCGAAACTTCAACAAAAGCCCGTACCGAGCTACTGAGCGTCTCTCTTGCAGAGTCTTCCAATGGAGTTTATCTATCATCTCCGTAACGCTTTCGCGATTACTAAATGATCCTGTAACGAAACGCGTTGCTCTCCGTTGGATCTTCTCTATCTATTCTATCAACCCTATCTGGTACGGATCCCACACCGGTGAGCAGTATTCAAGCAGTGGGCGAACAAGTGTACTGTAACCTACTTATTTTGTTTTCGGACTGCATTTCCTTAGGATTCTTCCAATGAATCTCAGTCCGGCATCTGCTTTACCGAGGATTAATTTTATATGGTCATTCCATTTTAAATCACTCCTAATGCGTACTCACAGATAATTTATGGAATTAACTGCTTCCAGTTGCTGACCTGCTATACTGTAGCTAAATGATAAAGGATCTTTCTTTCTATGTATTCGCAGCACATTACTCTTGTCTACATTGAGATTCAGTTGCCATTATCTGCACCATGCGTCAATTCGTTGCAGATCCTCCTGCATTTCCGTACAATTTTCCATTGTTACAACCTCTCGATATACTACAGCAGCATCCGCAAAAAGCCTCAGTGAACTTCCGATGTTATCCACAAGGTCATTTATATACATTGTGAATAGCACTGTCAGAATGGGGTGAAAGGACTATGTCACACTCATCTGAAGCAGCCGCACTTCTTTGGATATCGTTGCCGCCCCATGGCGCGGTGAAACACGACGATAAAACCGAGAGCTCACATTGTGCAAATTTTCCGCTGCGATCAGGGCGGCAAAAACTGGCAGCCACGGTGAATTAAATTCGGGGAGAAAATTGATCACAAACCTGTACGCCGACACCTCTCGGCGCGCCGCGGCGTGGGTTTATCAGCGGACCAGTAAATCACTCGGGGAACGACTTCGCGCTGGCGCGCCGCGGCATTAGAATGCGGGAAAGCCGATCGGCTGCCCTTTAAAGCATCAGATAGGCCGCCACTCGAGTCCGCAGCACGCGGCCCGGCCGCCGATCTGATGTATGGCTGTCTGTGGCTGCCCACGCGCGACTATCGGCCACGCCGCGACAGCGCCGGCACTGTCTGCGCTGAGGGGAGAGGGAGACCACGCGGGCCGAGCGAAACCCCCGGCATGCACGGCTCGCGCGAAATAACACTGCTCAAAAGAATTAGGGGGACTTCGCTTTGGCCATCTGCCATACTCCACTGAGCAATAAGTGAGGATTGGCTATGTTACCTGTATCTTCCACAAATTAAGTACACAACAAAACATCATTACTTATTCGATCGTTTACATGAAATGAAATAAAATGTTCGACAGGTGAGGATACCAAACAGGGGGCAATCATCCATCCCTTCATCGTGAGTGCTTTTCACTGGACTTTGGCAGTCCCCTCGATGACAGGTTGTCTCTGTCTGCCTGACACCTACGTTGCATACACACATTCTTGGAATGACACGGGGTTTTATTAGAACCAAAAAAATACAAAAGTTCAAAAAATGTCCGACAGATGGCGCTTCATCTGATCAGAATAGCAATAATGAGAATAACAAAGTAAGACAAAGCAAAGATGATGTTCTTTACAGGAAATGCTCAATATGTCTACCATCATTCCTCAACATAGCTGTAGTCGAGGAATAATGTTGTGAACAGCACTTTAAAGCATGTCCGGAGCCATGGTGAGGCATTGGCGTCGGATGTTGTCTTTCGGCATTCCCAGAGATGTCGGTCGATCACGATACACTTGCGACTTCAGGTAACCCCAAAGCCAATAATCGCACGGACTAAGGTCTGGGGACCTGGGAGGCCAAGGATGACGAAAGTGGCGGCTGAGCATACGATCATCACCAAACGACGCGCGCAAGAGATCTTTCACGCGTCTAGCAATATGGTTTTTTCTTTGGTTCTAATAAAACCCCATGTCATTCCAAGCATGTGTGTCAATTTTTACCTCTCTATCTACATTATTCCGTGGTTTATTAAGTTTTCAAATTTGTACTGACTTTTTGATCACCCGGTATGTGAATGACCTCCCTTCTTATGTGAAACAAGATGCTGATCTGATACTGTTTGCTGATAATACAAGCATAATTATTAATCGAGTAAAAGAAAGTCCGACAGAAAATGATACAAATAAGGTCTTTGAAAAAGTTATTAATTGGTTTTCTGCGAATGGGCTTGCTCTGAAAATTGAAAAAACACAGTGCATCCAATTTTCTGCTGCAAAAAATATAATTCCTTCAATGAACATAACACATCAAAAGAAGTCAGTAGCCAGGGTAGAGCATAGTAAGTTTTTGGGTGTACATATAGATGAGAATCTTAATTGGAAAATTCTTATTTTGGATCTCCTAAAGCGACTAGGTTCAGCAATTTTTACAGTCAGAATAATTGCGAATTCTGAGGATGTAGAAATTAGTAAGCTAAAGTACTTTGCATACTTCCACTCTCTGATGTCATACGGAATAATATTCTGGGGCAACTCAACACTTAGGCAAAAGGTATTCACTGTTCAAAAGAAAGTAGTTAGAATAATGTGTGGGGTTCATAGTCGCACATCTTGTAGGCATCTGTTTAAAAGGTTAGGAATTATTACGACTGCTTCACAGTAAATTTACTCAGTAATGAAATTTTTTTCTCAACAACATGGACCAGTTTAAAATCAACAGCGACATTCATCATTACAATACCAGAAAAAGGAAAGACCTACACTATCCTTTGCTTAACCTATCTTTGGCACAGAAAGGGGTAAAATATGCTACTATAAAACTTTTTGATAAATTACCAGATGAAATAAAATGTCTGACAGACAGCAGTAATAGTTTCAAAAAGAAATTGAAATCATACCTCCTTGACAACTCCTTCTATACCATGGATAAATTCCTGAATATGAGTAAATAAATCTGGAGATATAATATATGCATTTTGTGCCATTTAAGGGAATGGAATAGATAATAGAAATATTTAGGTATAATGTAAACAAAACAAAAAAGAAATTGTTTCCTGTGCGCATTTCTTGTGCATTTAACACGTTCCACATCATAACGGTTTTTCCGTGCTATTGATCAATGGAACACGTAACAAACTAACTAACTAACTGACCTACATATGTACAGTGGGTTGTCGGTCGGGGCTCATCGATGGCGATTCCATTATTCCGTTGTCCAGTCCTCGCAAGACATCCCTGTTGACATCCGCCACACAAGCCCTGCCATCAAAGGGAATTCAGAGACACCACTGTAAGCAGCAGCCACCACATTGTCCCACAGGATCTATTCGATTCACTGGGTGGTGGTAAAGCGACCATGGGCAACGACAGGATACGTCTGGCTGTCAACACTGATGCCTCCACATTACATCACAGACCCTTGGAAATCAGTCGACTTCCTGAATAACATCCAGGAGGTGCCGCTCAGCATGGATCTCCACACAAGACCGCAGCCATCACCTTGCATCAGAGAATATCTGGACTCGTCTGCGAATAACACGTATCACCAGTGACGAAGTTCTCACATGAGAACTGCAGACCTGAAAACGAATTGCAAGATGTTATCGTGTCAAGCAGAATACTGTAAGAAGACCTTTGGGTTATACGGCCTCTTCTCTTAACCAGTTCGTTACAGTATGATTGGACACATCGGTTCCAGTGGTCCTCAATGAACTGTGGATGAAGCCCGACCAACAGGCATTACATGCATTGATCAAAAATGATAGTACATTGAGAATGGCTATTTTCTACCTGAAATCTAGATCTGCCAATAAAAAAGATCAAAAGTACGACTGATAGCTGGAATCTGTTATTTACAATTGTGAAGGTGGTTCGATGAACCCTCTGCCAGGCACTTAAATGTGATTTGCAGAGTATCCATGTAGATGTAGATGTAGAAACGAAATAAATATAATTTCATTACTACAGTGTACAGAGCCGTCGGGGAGCATTGGCCCCTATACGCGAATACTCACAAAACAACTATGATCAACCTCCGAAATTCAGAGGGTAGAGTTCGGGCTTTACTCTGCACACTATTGGGACCATTCCACGGGCAACGACATGGCCAATACCTTCCGCTATACGTCATCTGAACCAATAGTTTGTCGCTATCGATCTCGACCAACGCCACCTAAACGACAAGGCCTCACAACTCAACTATGACGTCATGCAATTCAGGCGAGGCACTTAGCGTCAACCCTGCTTTTCGCCAAATCGCTGCGCTAACACAGTTTTAGAAACGGGTAAATATAAGTCAGTAAAAGACGTTAAGGTGATCGAGCTTGACTGTAAATGAAATTACTGCGAGTTGATTTGTTATCTCCGGGAAAAAAGCGGAAACATTTACTGTTTTCAGCTGTGTCAGATATGGAATCATGAAAATTTTTTGAGCTTAACACAACTTTGGATGCTGAAAAATTCCAGGCACTAAAAGCTGTCGAGCTGTAAGAAATGACATTACTGAGACTTACAGCATTTTCTTTTTTTGTAAGGTATGTCAGGTGTAAAATAAACACGACACTGAAGCAGACGGCGGAAGAAAGTGCTAATTAACAACAGCATATTTTGAGTTATTGTATGTTATATGATTCGTTAATTTTAAAAAGGACATAAACAGAGTAGGCAGTGCATTCTGACGGTACACATGAAACTACCACCTCACAGAACGTTGTGTATTGGGAAACAACAGATAAAATTATCAGTTTAATCCTCAATTGATGGCTAGCATTTTCTTCCAGTGACCCCTTCAATTGTATTTTTATTTACGCTGACACAGTTTTATTCTCCTAATATTGACACAAACGAAATTGTAGAATGTGAAGCCTACACACCTAAACGATGTTCAATAAATAATAATATACCTCCATAACATATTTCAAATATATGGTTTGAAGTAAATTGTAAACAATAAAAGTGGAAAAAAGATTATTTATCATGCAAAATGATCCATGGAACATGAAACTAACTAACTAATTAACACTGTAACACTTCACATCAGGGACAAGAGTCAAAGGTCTGGGAATAACAAGTGTCAGCAAAAGCACACCCCTCATCTGTACAGAAAGCAAAACTCAGATGAAAATAATAGAAAACAGACGTCTTGTAAATAACCTGCTGGGTATCAGAAACCAAATATTCCACAATGAAAACAATAGGGGGAGAAATACATTAAATTATGACTAGATGCACTTACTGGCCATTCCTCTTGAGTTATTGTCAGAAAAATAGAAATAACCTTTAAACTTAAATCTTCCACCCCAATCAATACATTTTTTATTACGTTGAACAACTGGTGAGCAGTCATTTTATTTACAGGCAAGATGTGGACAACAGCTTTAAATATGAAATTGCACCTTGCATGTTAAACACATGAGCAGTTGTTGCAAGAGTAGTGGTATCATGAGCCATACCAACTAAATTTCCGCCTTTGCAGTCCATGGCTGGTTAAACGTGTATTTCATCTAACATGAGTGTCACAAAACAATCATGATGATTCAGGTTTGATACTTTTCCCCTAATGTAAGCTAAAAAGTTTTACTGTTAGGATCAACATCAATATTTGCACAGATGTTTCTGATAGTATTAGGATGAGACAAAATAATATTTCCAGTGCTCCATATGAATCTGTAAGCATGGCTTGAAATAAAAAAGAGAAACAAAGAAGCAAATACTAAAAGATGAGGAGGAAACCTATGTCTCTCAGGAGGCGGAAAGCTTAACTGAAACTGGCTTCTTATGAATTCATCAGCATGTTTAGTTTTCCCCTCACATTCTAAGTTATCTAACAATTCAACAATGATGTCTTGAAGATGTTGTCTTTCTTTTTGCACACTTAACTTTCAACAAAAATTATAATATTGTCTAGATCATGGATATTACTTACAGGTTTTGGAACTTTCTTGGAAGTGATTTCACAACCCTTAACATAAATGCTTACACTGAGTTCCTGATTAATAATTATGTAAGAAGTATAATGTGGTGTTGTTTCAGTGTCTACATAAAAACGGTATATATGAATCTTTCATTGCTTTTGACCACTTTTCACTACAAGTAACACAATCAAGCTTCTCTATCAGTTATTGAACTGAAGGAAAACTTCTTATTACATTCTTCTAGAGATTGAATACTGTCCTCTATGGATGCTCTCATTGCAGCAGCTTCCCTTTTCTCCTGTTTTTCATAAGGAGATTCTCTGGTTTTTGGCATCACTTTAGAAATATACGAAGGGCAGTTAGGAAATTTGATTGGGACTGCGTTTTGTCGGAGGTGTGGCTTGCTTAATGGTACGGTTAACGTAGCCCCAGTTTTCCAGTCTACTGCTTGTGTTTCCCACGGTATATCGTCTTCGCAGAAGTGCAAATGGCAGACCTACAAAGTGAAAAATAATACACTGTACGCATGTCGCTGAAACTTGTACTGATGCTCCAACTGCCCTATATTTTCGCCGATAAGTACGGCTTAAAGTGAAAGGTACTCACCACAGAATGCTTGTTAGGAACGAAATTCTCTCTTTTGATCGCAGATAACCATTTAGTTCGGATATTCTCATCGGCTGGAAATTTAAAAATGTGAATCTTCTTATTCTTGTCGTAATTACCGTCACAACCAGGAACACAACACTTATTCACCATGGTGATGATCACATCTGAATTGCTACAGGCAGAAAAGCAAACGACTTCACAAGGGATTTCAACTCATTAACACTACAGCTCCGAACAGTTGTTTACAGGCTCTACATAGCATTCTTACAGGCATCTAGGCCGCGCTGCTACCGTAGGTGGCACTGGCTGTATGCCTGAAGTTGATGACGTCACTCGCCTATTGGCAGCGAATTGTAAGGCCTTGTGATTTAGTTGGTGTTGCTTCGACGCTTTCGGTACTTTAAATTCCAACTTCCCGTTATTATTTTTGCTATGCTGCACTCGAGTGAGGACTGACATGAATAAACAAGAAAAGCAAATGAAGAAACGCTGTGAATGATATTGACTCAGATTCTTTAGCATTAGGATTTAACAGACAGTAGACACAGGCTATTACATCTGGGGAACGCGTTAACAAAGATGAGGGAGAGATTCGTTTGTTGCCACATTGAAGTAGTGACGATAGTAATCAGAAGCAGTGTAAGTGTTGCACACAATCACAAACTAAACGCGCCCAGTTAAGGGTTTCAAGTGTTATCTTAGAAACAACTGTCGTGTCCTTAGTGGAGATATCATAGCTTAGTTCAGCTGATATGATGAGAAATGTTATTTTGATATGCTCACAATGTTATTTTACCCTATTTATTAAGTTTTTGCCGTGAGTTATAAATTTATTTAATTGGAATTAAACAGAGAAATTTACCGTCGACAACGAAAGTGTCTTCATTCAAACATTTCGGCGAGATTGTCACACTATGTCTAGGGAAATTACAGCAAGTTTTTGTTGTACTTTGTGTTGCGATTGTAACGCTTGTAGAGCAATACAGCGAGCTGCGACGAGTAGGCGGGCAGTAGCTGAGACGGAAGGATTAACTTGTGGAAAAACCCGGAGCTGACGCCACATAAAAGCTGGAAAGAATGGAGGGGTGCCGACCTGTTCGAGATAAAGAGGGCAATTTATGGGTAAGCTGATGTCTACTTCTGCACTCACCTGCCAACACTTGTAGTAGGGCTACAGTCATCATATGTAAATTGAAGGTGGAGAGGCGAAAAAAGGGAATGAAAGGGGGGGATCGGGACATGCCGCGAGATCAGCAGCGACAAGTGAAAATGTGTAGTGAACCGTGATTCGAGCCCGGGATCCCCCGCTGGCCAGGCTGGTGCGTTAACCACTGTGCATCCGGGACACAGTGTTATTGCAACTACGTGGACTATCTCGGCACGCCTCACGGCCGATCCACATTCCCTTCGAGCGCCATTTGTCCGCAGTCTCTGTCCATTTCCTTCACATTCGCTCTCTGAGACACTGTGAGACCCCCACCGGAGGTAGGACGTATTTATGCATCCGCACTGAAGAATGTAGTTCCATTACCCAGCTAGGCCGATCAAACTATATGAATGCGTGGTATCTGTTATTTCGGACATGTCCTAAAGAACAGACACCACGCATTCACGTAGTCGTCATTGGTAATCCACCTCCTCATTTTGTCCCCTAGCCGGTCGGAGTGGCCGTGCGGTTCTGGGCGCTAGAGTCTGGAGCCGAGCGACCGCTACGGTCGCAGGTTCGAATCTTGCCTCGGGCATGGATGTGTGTGATGTCCTTAGGTTAATTAGGTTTAATTAGTTCTAAGTTCTAGGCGACTGATGACCTCCGATGTGAAGTCGCATAGTGCTCAGAGCCGTTTGAACCATTTTTCTGTCCCCTAGCCAGCGACCTCGTTGTCAACAAGCCGTGTCCCTCCACACAGCCAGGTGACGGAACTAACAGGGCGGATGAACACACACACATCCTGTCACCGCAGCGCCGGTTCACAGTCCAGCAGCTGCCTCCCGAAAACATTTCGATTGTTGGTTACAGCATTGTCCGGCAGACTTTCCGCCCACGCCCCGTTGTTTCATGCTGGCTGCACGTCGCGTCTGCTGTTGCTTCGTACCCGACTTTTCCTTTGCGTGCAGTACTTGCTGATGTGTTGGAATTGCAGCTACTGGTTTCTATTTCGGCTTTCCTTCAGCAATTCATTTTTGTCAACCGTTGTAATTACACTTACGATACAATTGCACACTATTGTATTTTTTCCTCACTCTTCTTCCTGATTGGATGCAGATCAGAACCATTTCCCCGCCTGTGCCAAACTGTCCATCTCGGAGTATCACCTCCACCCAAGGTTTTGAATTATTTGTGGTAGATATTCTAATCTCTGTCTTCCCCTACGACTTTTTCTCTGTATGGCTCTCTTCCTCCATTATTGGCTGTAGTGGAGGTTGAACTCAACTGCTAATTATACATTTTATTTATTTTTCTATAGGGTTCCTTGGCACATGCGAGGCAGAGATGCATAGGTACTGAACGTGTCAGTACATAGTTCACACAATGCCGATAAGAAAATTCATAAACAGAAGAATTAAGGAATTAATTAAACACGATAAATATGCTGGAAAATATACGAATAAATAGCGTATTACAAGGGAAAGCTTTCAGTTGCTGGCAGGAACTCCTATATAGAATGGGAGTGTGCCAGAAGGAAAATTTTCAACTTGAATTTGGGTACTTGGAATTTATCACTCAATTTTTTTCAGTTCTATTGGAAGCCTATTGAAAATGAAACCTGTTAAATACTGCACCTTTCTGTGCAATGCTAACGGAAGTTTTATTTTTTTTTTTTTTTGTGGTCCTCAGTCCGCAGACTAGTCTGTTTCAGCTCTTTAATCTAGTATACCCTTTACAAGTATTTTCATCTCTGCACAACTGCTGCAACCTACATATTCGTATATTTGAATGTGCTTACTCTTGTCTTGATCTCGCCCTGTAATTTTTACCCCTCACACTCCCTTCAATTAATAAACTGACGATACCTCGATACCTTAGCGTGTGTCCTTCCAAACTGATCGGCAGGACGAAAAACGACTCGTCGGCACTGAGTTGGGTTCTTAGATTTACTTCTGGAGGAGGCCGAGTAGATACGACAACACAAAAAAAAACATTACATTACTTTATTATAAACTGAACCAGGTGACAAACTTACCTTCGAAACAATCCATGTCCTCAGGACTCTCTATGCCACTGACTCTAACGTATTATCTGATGCAGTACAGAAAAATAGTCTCTTCTCTCAATGTACAATTAACTATAATGTTTGCTGTACAGTTCTGTCTAGTACACATCTCGCTCTTCTGGCTCTGCAGTGAAACGATGCTGTTATTTTCGGCGATGATTGCAGAGTGGGCTGAGCGGCACTCCGCTCTGCGCAAGGAAGTCTTCAGCGGCGGTGGCGTACGGAAACCCTTGGGGCCATGTATACGCCGATGTCTCATTCGTCGCTGCACGTGGCAGCGACTGGGCATGCTTGTGGTTCAAATGGTTCAAATGGCTCTGAGCACTATGAGACTTTACATCTATGGTCATCAGTTCCCTAGAACTTAGAACTACTTAAACCTAACTAACCTAAGGACATCACACAACACCCAGTCATCACGAGGCAGAGAAAATCCCTGACCCCGCCGGGAATCGAACCCGGGAACACGGGCGCGGGAAGCGAGAACGCTACCGCACGACCACGAGCTGCGGACCATGCTTGTGGTTCCGTAGTGATATCTCGTTCTTCGGATGACACGACACAAGCCATCCCTTCTTTCAGTCAACTTGTGGCACAGCTTCCTTTTTTCCCCAGTTCGGTTCAGTATGTCCTTATGAGTTATGCGATCCAGTCATGTAATTTTATTATCCAAATGCATATCGTTTTTCTATCTAGCGTTCAGTGAATGAATGTTATAGTTTCATCTTAATAGCCGGCCGGTGTGGCCGAAAGGTTCTAGGCACTTCGGTCTGGAACCGCGCGTCCGCTACGGTAGCAGGTTCGAATGCTGCCCCGGGCATGGATCTGTGTGACGTCCTTAGGTTAGTTAGGTTTAAATAGTTCTACGTTCTAGGGGACTGATGACCTCAGATGTTAAGTCCCATAGTGCTCAGAGGCATTTGAGCCATTTGTCTTAATAAAGCAATATTTCCAACAATAAATCCCATGGCGGATTATATGTACAGGGCTGGCAGATTCTTCCGAGACACAGTGGTCTACATGAATATCGCAAACGGATATCGCAGATCAGACTTGCCACCCTTTCTGAGCGAATAATATTCTTGCTGAATGCACATACGAACAATACAATGAAAGCAACCAAAGTAAACAAGCCTTCCCGTTTCAGTTAGAGAGAGTGGAGGTCATCCTCATTGTGAAGCATTCAGTTTCTGCACAAGATTTTGAACCTGGTACTTCCGTTGCTCTCGTAATACCGTGGAAGACGCAATTGCTCCGGTGCAGACCATGGTGGCGATAGTTTCGGACGCCAAGCAGCCTCTCTCACCATCTTTTGTTTGTTTTCAGTCATGAACTTGTCAACTGTTTTGACTGTCACCGCGCGGGATTAGCCGAGCGGTCTCGGCGCTGCAGTCATGGCCTGTGCGGCTGGTCCCGGCGGAGGTTCGACTCCTCCCTCGCGCGCGCGCGCGCGCGCTTGTGTGTGTGTGTGTGTGTGTGTGTGTGTGTGTGTGTGTGTGTGTGTGTGTGTGTGTGTTTGTCCATAGGATAATTTAGGTTAAATAGTGTGCAAGCTTAGGGACTGATGACGTTAGCAGTTAAGTCCCATAGGATTTCACACACATTTGAAATTTTTTTTTGACTGTCTTTCCCCGCCCTGTGTCCTAAAGTTCGCTTTGTATAGTCTAGTCAATGTCTGCCCCTACCACGTTTGCAGCGCCGAGATTGTCTGACGAAAAAGCGAAACAACTAAAAGAAATGGACGGATGTCAATGTAACATCGTATGCGTACACACCATCGGCGGGTACGAAAATGGTTAGAATTGCAGTTCTCTGTTGGAGGTGCTACGGCCACCAGAGTACATTAGTGTTGTTCATCTTTAGTGCTCTTGGTAGATCTCATACGGCCTATAAGGAGCATGAAGAACATCAGATGCTGAGCGCTCACTGTCGCGCACACGTGTGCGAAAGCGTGTCAGCGCCTGACACAGTTTGAAAGGAGCTTCATTGTGGGTTTCAATTTGGCCGGCTGATCGAATGGTGCAGTATGCAGGTTTGTGAAGCACTCGGGCAGCGGCCCGGTTTGGGCTGCATAGGAACGTGATGGCAGGCATACTCGTCGTCAACGTTACGGTTGACCACGTCTGACCACTACAAGGGAAGAACGTCGTATTGCGCACCAACCATATCCTGCCCGAGAAAAAGTACTGGACCCCCTGCAACATTATGTATCGTCCTGCACCATTGGTCAGAGACTAGTAGCGGCCGAACTAGGGAATTACTGTCGTAGGTGTATGCTGCTATTAATACCACAACAAAAAAGGCTGCGTCTGGTGTTGTGCCGTTATCGGGAAGAATGGCTCACCTTTCATGTGTTCAGCGATGAATCGCGGTTCAGAACTGCTCCCGGTGACAATCGTCAGCTACTGTGCGACCTATGGAGAAGTCCAATTTTTGTTTGGAGAGTCGCCGCGCTGATGCTTCTGGTGTGATGGTGCGGTCGGCCAACATGTATGACTTCAAATCAGGGCTATTAGTGACTGAGAGTCACGGACATCCTGCGTCCTTGCGATACCTTTCACGCAACAATACCAAGGTGCCGTTTTTCAACAGGATAATGCTCGTCCACACTTGGCATGTAACTTTATGAACTATCTACGTGATGTTGAGGTAATCCCATGGCCAACAACGATCCCCAGATCCGTCACAGATAGAATATGTGTTGGACCAATTCAGGAATCAGCTCTGTCCCAAATGGCATGATATGAAGCGCCAATTGCGACAGTTGTAGGGTAACTTGCCTCAGGACAGCATACAACAACTTTATGGCTCCCATCCCAACGGAACAGTACGTGCATGCAGTTCAGAAGGGGTGCAACATCATAGTGAGAGGTGGACTCATATTGTCACGTTCTTTGTAAATTTGCTTAGATTTTGTTATCATTGCAATAATATCACATAACCTCTCAACGCATCAAGTTACAATTTGTTTCCTCCTCCCTTTTTGTGCGACCCACCTATTTGTCAGACAAGAGTATTCCTGGGCGCTGTAACAGGGTCTTCGACAAATATCTGGCAAACCACTTCAGTTTGGCATTTCTTCATTTCGTATTTTATCTGTTCAGTTAGTATTTAATACTCTCAAATGATTCTAAGTTCCTCTTCAAAGATTTTCTCTCCTAGTAGTGGGAGGATATTCGAGTGAGCGGTGTGTGCGCGTGACTCGGTAATTGTTATTTTGGTAAGCCGTTTACATAACGTCTGTCTCATACGAAAATGGGGAACCAGGCAGACATTTACCTGGAACGTCTACCATGTGTACCTTGGCTGATCAGACCAACAACCGCGTATTCAGTGCGAATTGATGTTTCTCCTTTGTCTCCTCCTGTGTGGCCACCAGTCTCCCTTGCAAGTTTTACGATTAACTTCAAACCAGTTAAGATATCAATGAAAAATACATCTACATCTACATCCATACTCCGCAAGCCACCTGACGGTGTGTGGCGGAGGGTATCCTGAGTACCTCTATCGGTTCTCCCTTCTATTCCACTCGTATTGTTCGTGGAAAGAAGGATTGTCGGTATGCCTCTGTGTGGGCTCTAATCTCTCTGATTTTATCCTCATGGTCTCTTCGCGAGATATACGTAGGAGGGAGCAATATACTGCTTGACTCTTCGGTGAAGGTATGTTCTCGAAACTTTAACAAAAGCCCGTACCGAGCTACTGAGCGTCTCTCCTGCAGAGTCTTCCACTGGAGTTGATCTATCATCTCCGTAACGCTTTCGCGATTACTAAATGTCCTGTAACAAAGCGCGCTGCTCTCCGTTGGATCTTCTCTATCTCTTCTATCAACCCTATCTGGCACGGATCCCACACTGCTGAGCAGTATTCAAGCAGTGGGCGAACAAGCGTACTGTAACCTACTTCCTTTGTTTTCGGATTGCATTTCCTTAGGATTCTTCCAATGAATCTCAGTCTGGCATCTGCTTTACCGACGATCAACTTTATATGATCATTCCATTTTAAATCACTCCTAATGCGTACTCCCAGATAATTTATGGAATTAACTGCTTCCAGTTGCTGACCTGCTATACTGTAGCTAAATGATAAGGGTACTATCTTTCTATGTATTCGCAGCACATTACACTTGTCTACATTGAGATTCAATTGCCATTCCCTGCACCATGCGTCAATTCGCTGCAGATCCTCCTGCATTTCAGTACAATTTTCCATTGTTACAACCTCTCGATACACCACAGCATCATCTGCAAAATGCCTCAGTGAACTTCCCATGTCATCCAAAAGGTCATTTATGTATATTGCGTTTAGCAACGGTCGTATGAGACTCCCCTGCGGCACACCTGAAATCACTCTTACTTCGGAAAACTTATCTCCATTGAGAATGACATGCTGCGTTCTGTTATCTAGGAACTCTTCAATCCAATCACACAATTGGTCTGATAGTCTATATGCTCTTACTTTGTTCATTAAACGACTGTGGGGAACTGTATCGAACGCCTTGCGGAAGTCAAGAAACACGGCATCTACCTGTGAACCCGTGTCTATGGCTCTCTGAGTCTCGTGGACGAATAGCGCGAGCTGGGTTTCACACGACCGTCTTTTTCGAAACCCGTGCTGTTTCCTACAGAGTAGATTACTAGTCTCCAGAAAAGTCGTTATACTCGAACATAATACGTGTTCCAAAATTCTACAACTGATCGACGTTAGAGATATAGGTCTATAGTTCTGCACATCTGTTCGACGTCCCTTCTTGAAAACGGGGATGACCTGTGCCCTTTTCCAATCCTTTGGGACGCTACGGTACACCGCTGCAAGAAGGGGGGCAAGTTCCTTCGCGTACTCTGTGTAAAATCGAACTGGTATCCCATCAGGTCCAGGGCCTTTCCTCTTTTGAGCGATTGTAATTGTTTCTCTATCCCTCTGTCGTCTATTTCGATATCTACCATTTTGTCATCTGTGCGACAATCTAGAGAAGGAACTACAGTGTAGTCTTCCTCTGTGAAACACCTTTGGAAAAAGACATTTAGTATTTCGGCCTTTAGTCTGTTATCCTCAGTTTCAGTACCATTTTGGTCACAGAATGTCTGGACATTTTGTTTTGATCCACCTACCGCTTTGACATAAGACCAAAATTTCTTAGGATTTTCTGCCAAGTCAGCACATAGAACTTTACTTTCGAATTCATTGAACGTCTCTCGCATAGCCCTCCTCACATTACATTTCGCTTCGCGTAATTTTTGTTTGTCTTCAAGGTTTTGGCTATGTTTATGTTTGCTGTGAAGTTCAAATAATAGTTGTTCATTTACAATATTCCATCCAGCTACATATACACGTCTAATTATTGCACCGAATAATACATGGTAATTTCAATTTTTACTTTTGACTTGCCAACACATCATTCATGTCATATGTTATGCATCTGGAGATTTAACGGGAAGATTTTGCGTGCATCTGGCACAAGGTGTTTATAATAATCTGTACGAAGATATGATGATGGTAACATAGTTTTACCGAAATGGGTCATCCACAATAGAGTGTTTTATTGCTATCTTGGCTTACAAGTTTTCCTTCTCCTAAGAAAGTAAATACAGATCGCCCCTTCATACTCAGTATGAATAAAGTAACATAAGCTTTAGTAGATATTCCTAAGAATCCTTAGCATTGTAGGCTCAACCAGGACGTTGCCATTCAAACCTGCAATTGTAATACATTTTTTGCAACAATATTTCAGACTGTATCGGTGTCCTATGTGGGTGAGCAGGTGATCATAATCTACATTAAAACAGTTGCATTTTAAGCCGCAACACTCATGTTTGGAACTGATGCCAACTAGTTACGAGTAAAGAAAACTGTAGGCTGCTGAACCCTAAGATCACACCTCGACCAACAATACCATTTGGCGTTTACGTTTACCTTCGAAAGTTTGGGGTACTTTTCAGCATTTGTCTCGTGCAGCTATAACTTCTGCCGCTTGCATCATGTGACATCAGTTTGTGACTGGTTGAAGACAGTAGCTGCCGACTAATGTACGATAACGAAATGTGAGCATTTGTGCACATTCCGATACGGACGTTTATTTACGTCTTGATCAGGAACGCTGATCAAGAATCCTGAAATATCCACAAGGTTTCCATTAGTCAGATGCAGTCGTTCCAGCACGTTCCAGCGATATGCTCTTGAACCCCGGTGTTCAACATCGCTTCAGCAGTTCTGTAAATGTTAAATATTATCGGTCTTTATTTCTGTTCTATTCAAGGAAGACGAAAACAAATAGATAATACAAAGTATTCTACTTCGTCTCCTTTCTCACCAAATGACCGTTGCATAAGGTCATTCGGGAATGGACGGATACACTGACTGATCACTGGGTCAAGAATCGGAAACGGAGCGGAAAAGCTGTCCTTCATTACCTGATTATTTGTAGACAACCTCAAGCGCCTAGCCTCGAGTGCGTAAGACTTTTCCCATTCAACCGCATAGTGCCGAAAGTGGACCGCAATTAATCGGTTCAAATGGCTCTGAGCACTATGGGACTCAACTGCCGTGGTCATAAGTCCCCTAGAACTTAGAACTACTTAAACCTAACTAACCTAAGGACATCACACACATCCATGCCCGAGGCAGGATTCGAACCTGCGACCGTAGCAATTAATCGGAGAACGACGCTAAAGGCAGACTTCCTTGGTGACATAGAGATACGAAAACATGCTGCGGAATATATCGTTGAGAAAGGATAACCATATATATTAGCAATAACCTCGTAATAGCAGATGGAAGCTATAAATATTGAGGTACAAGAGTGAGCAGACCACACAACACACGTCTGTCGTAACAGGCTATATTGTCCAGGACTTGAATCGAAGAAGAAGAAGAAGAACAAGATGATGATGATGACCACTTCCATAAGGCGTTGAGACTGCGCTTATAGTCCTAGTATCTCAAGTCGTAAAAAACTACGCAATGGTAAATTTGCGATGAATATACTAATCATTTCGTTTAAAACTGGCATCTAAGACCCGGCTTTTCTTCAGAGTTGTGTTAATGAAAACATGTTGAAAGACGTCCCTAGGTCAATGTTGTAATGATGAAAGCCAGTAGATCTGTTGTAAGAAAACGCAAGCTCCCGGGTGCGGTATTTCTTGTTTAGCTCTAAACAATTACGCTATTTATCCATCAACATTACAAAAATCCTTTATTGAAATATATAAATGTACACACTATTTAAAAATAACGAAAAAACGTTTCTTCACTTTTACCGAAGAAGGGGAACCTTAATTTTTAAATACAGAAGTAATAATTACATTTTTCCTCACAAAAAATATTTACAAACAGGTGTGTACAGCATCGATCAGTTGGGGCAGTATCGCACAACGAATACTAAATCCAAACGGATGCGGCACTACATACGGATTTCTTCACGTGGAGTGAACTTCCTTACGGGATTCTCTGAGAATTTTAGCGTATGTCGTCATTAGAGGATATATCTAACGGTGATTTTTCAGTTTCCACTGCGTTTGTGAAACGTGGAATCCTACAGCCGGCTGTGCTAAATTAAAAACAATACAGACAGGATACTTTCATCTCCGACACCTAAAGCTAGATGTTTTGAAATATTACTGTTTCATTTAAAATTTCTTTAGAACACCACAGAAAGAAGTAGAAGAATACTAATGTTAAGCTGCACTAAAAGTGTGAGATTTCAGAATAAGAGCATTTCTTAACTAGGAAACGAATTCGACAAACGAAGTATTAATCACTGTAACAGTACAGGTTTTACTTCACGAGGATCCGGGATGAATCCTCAGATAGGCAGTCACGACTTGTTTTCTGACGCTTACCATAAATCGTTACTGTAGAATATCGGAATCGATCTCACGTCAAGGCAGGCATGAATGCCTCGCTTTCACCACTGAAGCCAGTCACCGCATGAATTTTGTATAGAACTATTGCAACTTTTGGCAGTTACCCTGTATTCACGAAAACCTTTGTAGACAAATTTTGAGCCTGGATAAAATATTTGAATAGTATAAGACGCTAATAAATTTTACATTTTAAAAGGAATGGAGATGTGGAGGCAGGACAAAAAACTTTTTAAAAAAGATTAAAATAAGTGACTATCACTATCATTAAAAATAAAGCTGTATTTGTGGATAAGCTGTTGACCATGTGACTCTCAAGAGTAACAAACATAGGTATATGCAGTCGTGCAAGGAATACACTACCTATCTCCTCGTTACGTAAATTTATAAATAGGGCATGGGTGTAAGGAAATGAAAATTCATGTATTTTATTTATTTACTGTACCCGGAACATTCCATATACTCTGGCGGGAATGCTGTTATAAGAACTGTGGATGACTGTCGCTACAGGCACAGAAGTAACCACAGTTACAAATGTTTGGCATACTGGGAATCCATTGCAATCCAAGACACAGTAGGATCGCTAATAATGTTTTCTGGTAGAATTGTAACTTTTTGCTTAAGAAGTGTATCGGCGGTAAGAACTGCTAAGCCTAAGGTTATGAAATTCTGTGACGAACAACCTATTCTAGATGCATACATAATTTTTTTCTTTTTTTAAATAATATGACACTCAATACAATTTTTTTTCCTAACAAAGAGAGATTCCTGCTCATGTTGTGAAAAGTGTACACAAGTGGTTGTCCCTGATAGGGTTCTGGATCATCGAGGCCAATATTTCAGTCTTTGTACCATTGTACAAGAGGTGGTCAAATCGTTTCCGTTTGGAGGTGCAGCTGCTGCGTATCTGCTACGTAGCGTGATTCCGATGCTGGTGTATAAGCAGCGACTTGTAAGCAAGGATTCAGAGTGGCGTTCGTGTTTCTCCGACATACATGTGGTAAATGCGGAAACCTGAACGATGGCCATGTTATTACCAAATGCGTCCAAACAAGATCAACGTGCTGTCATTCTTTTCTTTGCTGCCGAAGGACAAACATCGGCAGACATCCATCGGAGAACAAAGAACGTGTACGGGGCAGCATATCTGTCGAAAACCACCGTTATGGAATGGTGCGTCAAGGGGTGCAGATTCTTTATGATAACGCACGTTTCCGTATCACGAATGTCGTAACCCGGAAGTTACGCCAACTCAAGTCGGAGTCACTGGAACACTAGTCCTGATGTCTCCCCTTGCGATTATCGCGCCTTCAGTTCTTAAAATAGAATTTGAAGGGTTGACGATTCATGTCGGACGAGGATGTTCAGCAGGCAGGTATGGATTTCTTCACGCAGCACGACAGGGTGTGTTACCAAACGGCTGTCTTCAACCTGGTTCGTCTGCGGGGTGATTGCCTCATTGCTCACGGCGATTTTGCCAGATTGGCATACCATGTCAGGACTATACGGCCTTCGGACGGGAACTTTCTGATCACTCGTTATACTTTTGTATTTTCATTCGTTATTCCGAGGAGCAGAGCAAGTTTTTTGAGATTCGGTTCATTATAAAATCATTAAAATACTTTGTGAGATGATAGCCGAGGGGAGGGGGGGGGGGGGGAGGGAGGCTACGCAACTGGGTAAAAACGGAAGCGGGCCTTCGGTTATAGCCATACAACTAAAGGGTACCTCAAGAAAACCTTGGTCAGAATCGGGACATAGGAATTATTTCTCATTTATTTCTAGAGCAATGTTATCCAGCAAAAACTTTTGCGTGGCAACCAGAATATGCTGAAGCTTCTAATTCACCCAAAATAGAAATATTGCCACAATTAAAAGAAAACAGCCCCTGGTCATTAATTTTAAACGAATTACCCGGGTTTCGACACTGCTAGGAGTGTCTTCCTCAGAATTTGCACCAAAGAATGGTCTATAACATGGTCACAGAATTATGACTAAAAAAGCACGATACAAATTATAAGTACGGAATTATCGTGAAAGACTGGCAGTACTTATATGTCATTTATGAAATGAAACCCGGTTAATTCGTTAAAATTAGTAACCGAGGGCTGTTTTCTTTTAATTGTAACTATTCACGGTCTCTGAACGTGCAGCCGTGTACAAAATTTAGAAATATTGCCTCTAACAACAGAGGGATCGCCTTCAGTTTTTTAAATTATGTGCAGGGGGTTTCGAAGTCTTTGCATTAAACGACTAGGGGATTACGTCACGAGAAACAACTTTTATTACAGACAAAATGTATTCTGACGTTTCTCGGAGACACTAAGCATCTTTCATTATTTCCCGGGCGTGGGACCACGAGATTTCACCGAACTAGCAGGGCCTGACAACCAGGTATGGGTGGCTAGTACCTACCCCAGTATATTCATACAGTCGTTTCAACAACAAAAAATCCTTAAGAATGGGTGTCTGTATGAGAAGAAAGGTATTTTAGAAGCGGATTAGGAAGCTGGGCCTATCTTCTTTCATCCCATTTCATACGGGGCTGATTACTAGATTACGGGCAATACATTCTCCATAACCACGTCACAGAGTACCTACGACCTGTGCAAAGTACTTTTAGCACCGCCGTGAAGTGTCAACAAACATTTGGTCTCTGACTAAAGTTGTTCCCTCGTTGCCTGATGCAAAGAGTTTGAATCATCCTGCACGTCAACCTCAGGTTATACAATTCCTTACGCGATAATATTCTTCTGCGAGCTATTTTTCTTTGCTACGAAATGAAAATATCATTAAATATTGGATACATTGAAGCACATAAAAATAACCGAATTTCACTTAACCGTATTCTACATTTTATAATAAAATAACTCACTTTAAATAGTTCACCATCATTTCATTTTATTATACAGGATGCCTGAAGCTCTTCTGCCTCTGAGAATGGGGTTTAAAACCAACTGATACTGTTGCTTCATTGTTCGCGGGGAAACTTTTAATAAAGCTCAGGATGTGGCAACAATGCAGAAACGACGACTAGATGGCTGTCGTAGTTGAACGGCAACGTCTTTTTTACCAATATAATGCCTACGACCTGCCGCCTCTCAGGGACCTAATCAATGTAAAGGACTCTTAGCTCCTCAGGGAGGCGTCAGCGGACATTTGGTCTCTGATTAAAGTCGTTCCCTGGATGCCTGATGCAAAGAGTTTGAAACACCCTGCACATCAGCCTCAGTTTATACAACTTCTTTTGC
Source organism: Schistocerca cancellata (assembly GCF_023864275.1). NCBI lineage: Eukaryota > Metazoa > Arthropoda > Insecta > Orthoptera > Acrididae > Schistocerca > Schistocerca cancellata. Next base: position 497,726,329 of record NC_064626.1, on the reverse strand, counting down.
AACAACATTCTTCTGCGAGGCACTTTTCTTTGGTTTCCTCTAAGAACTGAACCGAAATGATATGTATAGTTACAACCAATAAAAGGAAACCGTAATATTAGTTTAAAAAGCATAATTTAGAAATATTAAACAATAAGTTTTTATAAGGAATTCTTTTATTTTGAAATGCTGTGATATGCGTGATTAGGGGTCCCGGAAACATCGTACCCCGGCAAGGTAAGTGACACAAGTCGAAAAACTGCATTTGGACTTTATGTCAACGAAACATACGTTTCACGTGCCCCAACGTTCACGAAAAATATAATGAAATTTATTGCCAACAATACTTAAATTTAAAAGAGCTTATTCTATTTCAGTATAAGTTTTATAGAATTAATTCTTTAAGTCGCGTTTCTCGAATATTGCATTTTTGAGTTGCGTCTCTGTTCTTGCCGCACTGCGATAGATTGATTTTCAGTAAAATCGGATGGAAAATATTGGGTCTCCATTTTCGAGACGTCTATATCTACATCTATACTTCGCAAGCTATATTAATGTGTGTGCGGCAGAGGATACCGCCGGTACCATAACGTGATCCGCATTTTCCCTGTTCCACTCGCAAAGGCACGTGATAAGGACGACTGTCTGGAAACCTCAGTATTAGCTTTAATTTCTCGAATTCTCTCATTCTGATCATTTCGTGAAAGTCTGGAAGTAATGTATTGCCCGATTCTTGAGAGAACGTGCTATCACGGAATTTTAATAGTGAACTACCCGTGGTGCACAGCACCTCTCTTGGAGCGTCTGCCACCGGAGGTTGTTGAGCATCGTCGTAACGCCCCCGAGCCACCCAACGATCCCGTGACGAAACGCGTCACTCTTCTCAGGATTTTGCCTACTTCTTCTGCTGATCCAACCTGTATGAATCCCAGAGGGATGACCAATACACATGAATCGGCTGAGCAAGTGTTTTGTAAGCCACTTCTTTCTTGGCTGAATTAATTTACTTAGGATTCTTCCTGTGACTCTCAGCCTCACATTTGCTTTTCATAATTTTTTTTATGTGCTCATTCCAGTTTAGGCTGCTCAGATATTTTACAGGCGTTGCTGTCTGCATATAACTAGTAGTGTCTACAATAGTGGTTTTCTTCGCCTATTTATACGTAATACTCTAAATTTATTTTTGTGCAGGGTCAGCTACCAGTCCCTGCACTATTCATGATTTCTGTGAGGCCTCTCTGCATTTGGGTGCAGTATTGAAGCTTTGGAATAGCATCATCTGCAAATAGCCTCGTGGAGTTTCCGTCGTTGCCCAGCAGATTTCTTGTATACACAGATAAGCCAAAACATTATGACACTGCTCACCACGAAGCTGGATGCGTCCTAGTGTCGTTGCGGGCACGTGATGGGATATGAAAAGTATGTAAGCGCAGCAGAGACGGATGGGGATCACTCTAGAGAAGATGCAGCCTGCAAATGGGGAAATCCACTGATATAAGCAACTTTGTCGCGGACAGATTATTATTATGCAAGGCATGTGAACGAGTATCTCGAAAACGGCGAAGCTGGTGCAATGTTCATGTGCTGCTGTCATAAACATCTACGGAAAGAGGTAGACAGACAGTGAAACTACCATTAGGTGCTAAATGGTTGGACGTCGATGACTCTTCACAGAACGTGTGGTTCGGAGGCTTGTCTGCCCTGTAAAGCAAGACAGATGATGGCCTGTGGCATCTCCACCGAAAGAGCACAATCCTGGTGCACGCACAAGTGTTTCGGAGCACACCGCTCATCGTACAGTGTTGAAAATGGAGCTCCACAGCAGACCATTCGTACGTGTCCACATGATGGCCCAACGATATCGTCAATTACGATTGCGGGAGGCACGGGACCATCGGGATTCGACCGTCGCTCAATGCAAACCTGTCCGCTCTTCGGGTGAATGACGTTTTTGCTACATTAGATCGATGGTCGTCTTCACAAACGCCGTCATCGAGGAGAACAGCGTCTCGAAGCGTGAAGCATTCCACGGACCCAGGCTGGTGGGAGGCAGTATTGCGCTACGAGTGACGTTCTCCTGAGCTTGCATGGGACCTGTGGTAGTAATCGAAGACACCCTGACAGCTGCGAACCACCTGCATCCCTTCATGCTTTATGTCCTCCCCGACGGCGATTTCATCTGTCAGCAGTATAATTGTTCTTCTCTCGGAGCCAGCGGCTCGTTCTTTAACCGAATTACACGACCTAAGAGTAGACATCTATGATACCACATAATTCCATAAACGTACCAATAACTGTCTGGTCTCTGATATTTTGTTCCAGAGATGGACAAAAAAGCTAATATGAAGGTCGTCATAATGTTTCGGCTCATCAGTGTACATTGTAAACAGTAACGGTCCTATCACACTTAGTTGGCGTACTCCTGAAATTACCTTTACATCTCTCGATTTTGTTGCCTTCAGAGAGACAAGGAACATGGCATCAATCTGAAGGCGATGTCCACCTCGGTCTGGACCGTGTAAACGAACAAAATGACGTACGTCCCGCAAGATCTCCCTTCTTAAAGAGGAGACTTTCTGTGATGTCACCGCCAGACATCACACTTGCTAGGTGGTAGCCTTTAAATCGGCCGCGGTCCGTTAGTATACGCCGGACCCGCGTGTCGCCACTATCAGTGATTGCAGACCGAGCGCCGCCACACGGCAGGTCTAGAGACACTTCCTAGCACTCGCCCCAGTTGTACAGCCGACTTTGCTAGCGATGGTTCACTGACAAATTACGCTCTCATTTGCCGAGTCGATAGTTAGCATAGCCTTCAGCTACGTCATTTACTACGACCTAGCAAGGCGCCATTACCAGTTACTATTGATGCTGTAAAACATGTACCGTCAAGAGCGATGTTCACCAATTATGGATTAAAGTTAAGTATTCTACTAGTTACCTCCTTTTTTGCTAGTCTCATTTCCTTGTCCTGTTCCAGACCTCACGCCAGCCTGCGTGAGCTTAAACGCGTGCCTTTCGGCTTCCTTCATAGTGGATTGGCTGTCTTGCCAGTCCACAACACTTTCGGTCTCCAAAAATGTCGTAATGCTTGAGCATACGTGAGCAGCAGTTTGACGTCAGGGATATAGACCTATAATTATATTCATCTGTCCTAAGACCCTTCTCGGAAAGGAGAATGACTTCCGCTCCTTTCCAGTCGCTAGGTAGCTCTACCATTTGTTGTTCCAGAGACTTACGATGAAAGACAGCTACAGGGGAGCAATTTCTTTCGCTTGATCTCTGGTAGTTCGTACAGGTATCTCATTCGTCCAGATGCCTTGCCACTATTAAACTACTGGAGTTGGTTTTCTATTCTGTGGTCGCTTGTCCCAGTGTCTCACATTTCGCCGTTCACACGGTGGTTGAGAAGAGGGATAGTATTACGATCTTCCGCGGTGAAGCAGTTTTGGAAAACCGAATTCGGTATTTCGGCATTCTCTCTCTGATCTTCCGTTTAGTTGGCAGTATGGGCAATGATCGAATGAATAGATGATTTCTATCTTCTTACTCATTTTACATGAACCAGAACTTCTTAGAGCTTTTAGCCAGATCGGTTTGCGAAGTTCTGCTTTCAGACTCATTGAACGCCTCTCTCGCTGCTCTTCCTACGCTCATTTTTAATTCGATCAGTTTTTGTTTTTCAGCTAGATTTTGAATTCGCTCAAATCTGTGATATATCTCTCTTTGCTTCCATAGAAACTTTCTGACACAGCTATTAAACCACGGTGGATCTTTCTCAACCGCTAAAACCCTTCTTGGAACATATTTAACTAAGGCGTGCTCTACGATGCTTCACATCTTCGTCCTCTTCAACCAAATATTTAATGTTGATAGTCAGATGTCTGTCACTCCCGTGAAGCAAAAATAGTATCCTTTCTTTCTTAATATTCGTTGTAAAACACATTGTCATTGATGATATCACAGCGGTAGGAACGTTGATGCACTCCTCTGAATTAGCTGATTCGAAAAGTTCATGTCTATTTGTTGCTAGCGGGTTTTATAGGCAGGTTACTCAGAGAAGTATATAAGTGGAGAAGAGACGATTGGGGAATCATTCTAGTGACGAAATGGACCGCAAATGGGAAAATCCACTGATGAAAGTGAGTTTGCAAAGGGCCTAATGTTATGGTTCGGCATCTGGGAATGAACATCTCAGAAACAGCGAAGCTGATCGGCTGGTCATGTGCTTCTCTAATGAGCATCTGTGGAAAGTAACTGAAGGACATGAAATCACGAGTAGACGACAATATGTCGGATGTCTATGCCTCGTCGCGGAACCACCGAATGTCTCGGCTGGAGGCTAGCCAGCTCAGCAAATCAGGATAAGGAGATCTGAAGGTAGCGTACAATGCTGATGCACGCAAAATGATTTCGGAGCCCACCGTTCAGTGCACATTGTTAAACATTAGGCTGCGCAGCAAATGATGCCAACGTTTTTCCATGTTGACCCAACGACATTACAACTGAAATGTCTCATCAAGTCTGGGCTGTGAATCAGAGTTGCCTTCTCGGATGCATTGCGTTTCTTGTTACAACAGGTCTTTGATCGTGTCTGTTGCAATTCAGACGAGCGGCAACTCGAAGCATACGCTGCGCCACGTGGGGTTCAGCATTATGCTATGTCACCTAAGCTGCTGTGGGACCAGTGGTAGTAATCGAAGGCATCATGACAGCGGAGGACTAAAGAAATTTTATGTGGACGTCGTTGTGGACCACCTGCATCCATTCATACTCAATGTCTTCTCCTACACCAATGACGTCTTCCCTCAGGGTAAGTGTCTGTTATCGTGCTGCAGTGCCTTGAGGATCATGATAGTGAAGTCACGTCGATGTCTTTGGAACTAGATTCGTCTGGTCTGAACCTGGTTGAGCACACGTGGGATGATATAGTACACCACCTCTATTCCCACAAACCTCTGACATACAATTTGCTGGAAGTGAACAACCTGTGAGTACATTTGGTGCTGCATACCTTCGGAAACCTTCCAGGGAATTCTCAACTCCAAGCCACACAGAATCGCTATTGTATTGCGTTCCAAAGTCTGACAATCACGCTATGAAGTAGGTGCTCATTTTTTTGGCTCATCATATCTATTTATATCAGGTTTAATTTCGTATATAGATGAAAACTATTATTTCATCTTCAGAGTGTTTTGGTTAGCAACAATAACAGCCCTTCGTCAAGAGCAGCTTCCTTTTACACAATGGTCCGTCAGACCTTTTAAAGAAAAGGGACGTGCTGCAGCGATTTCAAAATGCTGTTGCAAAGCAAGCACAGCGGTGAGTGCGGACGCATGGCCCAACTTAGTCTGACATGCCGCCGCTACTCAATCAGTACCCGTAGAAGCCACGATACCCATAGTAGAGTGCTCACGTCAAAAAAACTGCTTTCCTCCATAGGATGGGTCGCTGCAGAGGACATTTATACAAATCCTGCACCACAAATTTTTGGCTCTCAGTCTACGCCAGTTATCACTCTCACCGTTAGGTAGTCGTCAGACTACTTGAAGAGTAGCATTTTCCAATTTGCGATCTGAAGTTTTCCCGGCATATTTCCAATTTGAACAGTTCTCGGGTATCCGACCGGGTAGCGTCGTAATTTCTCCATAATATTTCGGCAGACGTACACGCTGCCATCTTCAGGTGGTTCCTGACGAATGCTGTGCCGTTCCTCTCGGCGCCCTATTTATACTAGTCGATATCCCCTCCACCGTTCCTCTCCTGGTGTCTTTGGTGCGGCGAAATTATCCAATTTGTTGATCCGTGCAGATACTGACACATCAAATGAATTTCCCAGCACTTAATTGTAACCCCCGTATGCTTATAAAGTAAGCCTGTTCGTTAGGAGGCAAAAGAACGCGCGACATCCGCTTGTCGAAGCAGCGACACTATACCGAGGTCACGCAGACTGGCGTTTACATACTGAGTTATTGTGTAGCCAGTGATCCACGCGCGCTGCCGCCGTCACTGCCCGCGGGCAGAGGTATTACTCAGCCGGAGATCCGCGTGAGCAGCTGCTGCCGCTATCTCTGGCCGCGGTACGGCGTCCGGGTGCAACGAAACAATAGCGTCTGCGGCGACGTGCCGGCGCGGCGGATCGCTGCAGGTATTGAGTTATCTGCACAACGCGCTTTAAATGAGGCTGTTCGGCCCCAGGGCGCGCGCCTGCTGAACAATGAGCCGCCGGCCGGCTGAGTGATGGCGCGAGTTATGGCCCGCTACCGACCAGCCGGAACCCAGCGAGACCTGCCTCGCGCGGCTGCCGGAGAATTGGTTGCTGATTGGCTAACGTTCATGACATAATGAGAGGGAAGACTTACGGATCCCGCAACGAACTTGTGACGTCACACTAGTCGGCTTGTCAGTCTCACTACGCGAACGCTCGGCTCCGTGTAGGGCCCACTGGAAAACGATGTATAACTGAAAACGTACCCACTAGAGATGTTTACTTTGTCGTGTGCTGACGAGAGCTAGCAGGCATTTAAACAAAAAGTCAAGGATTATTAAACTCGTCTGAAATAGTGACTCGCCCACCGCCGAAGATGGGTGGTGGCACTCGTAAGACCTGCGGTGTAACGTGCTGTGACGGACGCCCCGCAGGCAATCTTCCTCGTGTGCCTCGAAAGGCAGGCAACTGTTCTGCATTGTGGCTTGACCTGTAGGGAGCTCGGTCGACGTTTAATCTGTCCTCAGGTTCCTGCCTATCACTCCCTCGGGAATCACAACATATTCGTAAATAGCCGGCTGGAGTGGCCGAACGGTTCTAGGCGCTACAGTCAGGAACCGCGCGACCGCTGCGGTCGCAGGTTCGAATACTACCTCGGGCATGGATGTGTGTGGTGTCCTTATGTTAGTTAGGTTTAATAAGTTCTAAGTTCTAGGCGGCTGATGACCTCCGAAGTTAAGTCGCATAGTGCTCAGAGTCATTTGAACCATATTCGTAAATAGCTAAATATTTATGACAAACAAGAACGTGGCTGTTGTTGCTGCTCATTTCACTCGCATCATTTTAAGCTGTACCTTTAGGTTCCTGCCTAATCCCACCCTCGAAAATCGGGAGATACTCGGAAAAAAATTCAAATATTTGTGATAAGCCAGAGTACTACTGCTCGTCTCACTAGTAGTAAATTCATCTTTAGTTTTTTAATCAAGCTAAAGTAACAGAATCGAAGAAATTCATTCTTGAGAGTGCTCGTTCTTAACGTAAGTAACATTGAATATTGTAGAAGGTTCTTGTATTACATTAAGAAGAATGTACTGAAATCTGTTTCAAATGCGAAAATGAAACAAGTAAAGGGATAAATAAATTAGAATATAGTAGAACCCGAACCTACCTCGTTCGATTCGACACCCTCACCTCTCTACTTATCATGCTACCGTGACTGCTTGCAGTTTCACCTATTATCTTTCATCTTATGATATTCTGAAAACTTTTACCACCGATATGTCATTAACTGACCTTTAATTATGAAAAACCGTTCCAAAAGATATATATTTTTATAAATCTTCAGTGTCCCGTTGCCTTGAAACTACGTACTTTCGCAATACACAACTTATACAATGAAATACGATGAACATAAACGGCGTCCGACTGCTATCGAGTTTCGAGCTCGCATTAAATTGCACTACGACGTCGTCAACGTTGGAAATCAGTGAGCCCAATTCCTCGGCATCCCCGAGATGAAGTATCCAGTAGTTCTACCTGCCACAAATACGGCACTTCCACAGGAACACCAATTCGTCCGTCTGCGTAACCGCCATGTGGATGACCCGGGTTGAGTTTCCGGTAATGCCAGAGATTTTTCCTTGTCGGAAGGACTGGAACGGGGCCCATTCAGCCTCGTGACGTCGATAGACAGAAAAACTGTCTCGTTGTCTTGGGCTCTGGTGACGCTGGGGCAGTGCGTCGACAACGGCACGGTTAGCGCCGCGGCGTGGAAGCGACCGCCGTGGGGCGCCGCTAGCCGGTGGCGAATGCTGCCGGCTGCGGTGCGGACGCAAACACAGCGCGCGGCGTGTGAACGGTTCGCGACCACCTAATGACGAGCCCTCCTCCAATTTGGCGGCCGCTCTACCAACAGCGACGCTCTTTGCGTACCCGTCATTGGAAATTTAAATTTTGTTTGTATTCCTTCGTCGGATTTTTCTTATTACGCCCGGGAGGCGCCGGGTGAGGTTTAAGGCGCCTCCTGCAGAGGAAGTTGCCCATTACGGCAGCCATTATGACACAGTGCTGTGTTATTGCCTCTCATTACCGTCTCGCCTGCGCCAAACGGAGTGTGCGGCTAATACCGATGTACGCCTCCCGTACGGTGTTGCTGTGTTAGAAGTGTTATCTCCTTTACAAATTTCTCCCTTTATCTCATCAGACAGATGTGTGATAGTCTTACGGCATCAAGTACCTTCCAGCCCAATTATTTCCTATGAACTGAAAAGGAAGTTGCCAGCCCATTAACCCAGCAATACCAACGGGGGTTTACTTTATGCCCACCTTTTGTAAGCACAGCAATCTAGTCGTGTACTTTATATTTTAAAATCCTGAAAATGTATTTGTAATGAATTCTTGTATCAGATTCTATAACTGATTTAGTCAAACCTAATCCAAAAATTGAAATTTGATTGAGGGTGACCCGAAGTCTCCCACCATCAGTAGTGGATGTAACGTTTCGCAAAGAATGTGTTATTCATTAGATAATAGCGTTTTGGTAATATCAGACACCTAGATATCAGATTTCTCTGTGTACATAGCAAAACTAGTCTAAAAAATGAGCATGATTCGTTTACCCCTGGTTTCAAGCAGAACTGTGGTGCAAAGGAGGCTCTTAGAGGTAAAAGTAGATGTAATTTGTGAACTAGTGAAAAGAGGTCAAAGCCAGGAAAGTACAACAAAGTGCACAAAACAGCAATAATCTGCCATATTTGTAAGATATACACATGCGGGAAACAAAGAACTGTTGTATCTTCCAAGAATGAAGCAGGTTCTTAAGAAAAAGAGAAATAATTTTTCACAGAAAATATGTTATATAAAATATTCGGATGTTACCTAAAGTATTTCCAGTATTTTTGATTTGTACTAAAGTTTTCTTCAAGAGTTGGTAACGACTTTTAGTACTAATTTAAATAGACGTTGCTCAAGACATTAAGACTGTACACGGTGAAAATACAAAATAGATTTTTGAAGACAGTACTAAAGGAAATTTTCAGGTTCTGGACGTCACTTATACATCAGTATCTCTTTAAAAAGTATGTTGTTAATAAAAGTCAGCAATAATTAATATAATTTTTTGGTGCAGTCACGAAGTCAACGGCCTAGATTAATGCTAAGTGCAGCTAGCAAGCGTGTGTCGTACGCAGCAAGGTTCATGTAATGCGTGGCTTTTCGCTACGTAATTTCTGAACACGCTCGCGTTGGTTCAGTGAAGCACGTCAAGAAAAGGCTGCTCTATAATTTTGCTAGTTTTTAAGTGTGGGTTTATTGCCTCCGAACTCTCAGAGGTCTCTCACCTTTACCCTGGGAAGTGGAGAATGTGCAGTCGGGAGACACAAAACGTAATGTCGGGGAATGTTCCCCGTACTAACCTCACACAAATTGGGAGCGATGGTGTGTTATATTGTTTCAGGGAAGCAATAGATTGCCTTCGACGGAGGACCTGATCTGAGAAGAGACTCCTGTCTCGTTCGTCGTTACGATGGAACACGTGTCATGGGCCCCAATGTGTTCTCTTCAAACATCTCCCCGACAGGGGAATACCCTCGACATGTGCATGAACAGCGCCAAGTTCTCAAATGGGATGTATCAGCTGATGTGGTTTTCAGACATGTTTGTTTCTTTCCATTTGAAGTCGTTTCATTCGATGATTTCGAGTATTCAATAGCAGTTTTGGTTCAAATGGCTCTGAGCACTATGGGACTTAACATCTTAGGTCATCAGTCCCCTAGAACTTAGAACTACTTAAACCTAACTAACCTAAGGACATCACACACATCCATGCCCGAGGCAGGATTCGAACCTGCGACCGTAGCAGTCCCGCGGTTCTGGACTGCAGCGCCTAGAACCGCACGACCACCGCGGCCGGCTCAATAGCAGTTTTCCATTGTCCTATCTCTGTATCCTGTGATATGTTTTCGTGACGAGCGACTACAGCCGCCAGTGGGAAAAACCGAGAGGCGAAGTGAGAAAATAGAAACGCAAGCGCTCTTTTTTTTTTTTGGGTCCCAATGAGTGCAGTTGCGTCCCTGGAAGTGGGTAGTTGGCTCCCCTGGCCACAGCCGTTGAAGGCATTCGTTACATTAAATGATGGACCTCTGTTGGTCACGTCCAGGTTTCCAGTAACACTATTATATCAGACGTACTGTAAGCACGTGGTTGCTAGCTTCCAGTTTTACGAACTCATAACTAGCAGTCCTCTAGTCCGCAAATTGGCAATTGACCATAAGTAACGAAAAGTGTGAGGTCATCCGTACGAGTGCTAAAAGGAATCCATCAAACTTCCGTTACACAATAAATCAGTCTAATCTTAAGGCCGTAAATTCAACTAAATACCTAGGAACTACAATTACAAACAACATAAATTGGAAGGAACACATAAAAAATGTTGCGGTGAAGGCTAACCGAAGACTGCATTTTATTGGCAGGACACTTAGGAAATGGTAACAGATCTACTAAGGAGTCTGCCTACTCTACGCTTGTCCGTCCTCTTTTAGAACATTGCTTCGCAGTGTGGGATCCTTACCAGATCGGACTGACGGAGTACATTGAAAACGTTCAAAGAAGGGCAACACATTTTGTATTATAGCGAAGTAGGGGAGAGAGTGTCAGTGAAATGATACAGGATTTGGGATGGACATTATTAAAACAATGGCGTTTTTCGCTGCGGAGGAATCTCATTACGAAATTCCAGTTGCCAGCTTTCTCCTCCGAGTGCGAAAATATTTTGTTGACGCTGACCTACATAGGGAGAAACCGTCACCGTGATAAAATAAGGGAAGTCAGAGCTAGTAGAAAGAGATATAGGTGTTCGTTATTTCCACGCGCTATACGAGATAGGAAGAATAGACAGTTGTGTAGGTGGTTCGATGAACCCTCTGCCAGGCACTTAAATATGATTTGCAGAGAATCCATGTTGATGTAGATGTAGATGAACACTGAGAAAAGGGACTCACGCAGCAACCCGCCACCCCCTTACCCCCAGCAGCAAAACTGAGGTATAAACAGTCAGCCCCTCCCGCAACAAACGGTTAAAGGTGACGGTTGTTCGTATTATGTAGAGCAAAAAAGACAATGAACCCTTCTTGTTGGCGGCGACATGCAAAGCGACACGAACAGACTTCGGATAATTCCATGTTGCTCTCCGAAACCCGATACTGGCGATTGTCTGTCTGCCCCTACGTCGAAGGTTACGTGGGAAAAAGAGATATTAGCGTATAAAAACTTTTTTTTAAAGCAGACAGTTCCCTCCTCGTCAGTCATAATGCGCCGAGTCTGAGACAATCGATCCCCGACCAGTGGTGTAGAATTTTGCATTTTTGCGTCTCGCCTCTCCGCAATTAGTACTAGAAGTATTATACCTCTCCTAGGACTGGACTGTTTTGCTTATCCTACAAAGACAGAAAACACGTAATTACGGAGCTTCATTGTTGGTTTCTAGACATTTCTCTTTTTCCAAAGATTACCTCAATTAGATAGTACATATACGCTATCATATCTTACATCGCTCATCGCTACATCGGTTTTCAGCGTTAACCTTAGAGCAGATAAGCGTTGACTGCTCGCAGTTCCCAAAGGTGACACACGGACCTCCGATCACAACAGTGTGGGGAGTAGTGGTACACCTTAGAGGCGGTGGCTTCTGTGTCCTGTAGCCAGTAGGCGGTTCTGCATCTGACGCCAGCTTATCAGTCCCGCTGCACTGAATTGGAGACAAATTTTCTGTACTGCAGCCTCTGTCGGTGCTGCAACAGTCCACTGCATCTGACGGCGGCACGTGACATCGCCACGTGACGCCCGCGATGACTGATTCTGTTTATAATGGTATATCCTCCACCTAATGACGTTTCAACGGCTCAGCTGCTGCACGACTTCGGTTAAAGACTGTCCCATTCGTGGGACTGTCTCTAAAAATCATTTTAGCGTACTTGATTACCCACAGTCCAATGGTGTGTGCTGTGGCGTTAGATGACTCAATTTTCGCGCAACTACGATTTGCCGGAAAATAGGATACGTCCTAAACAGGCAAGGTGCCAGTGCTGATCCGGCACACAGTTTTAATGTCCCAGGAAGATTCAAGGCAGCTTTTGCGACCACAATGTTTGACATCCATCAGATAGCAATGTTCTCCTGCTTCAAAACCATGACAGTGTAGTCTCTGGTCCCTTTGCGAGTGGTTTCGTAGAAACCGATGTGCGTGCAGTGTCTGTGTTATAGATTGTCTTTTGTGCCACTGTCCAATTGCTAATACATCGAACAAGGTCCAGTAAAACTTCTTCACTTAACCTCACGCCACTGGTTGATCTCTAGCAGGTCGTGTCCTTTCCCGTATTTAGCCTACTGTAAAGGGAAGAGAAAATTTGTTCAGTCACAAACACGCGACTGCGGATGCACAGGGCGCCCTAGGATCGTTCGTGTTAAAAGCTGACATCAGCTTGACAGGAGCGCGTGGATGTCCAGTTTCACATTATGCTCCACACATGGGGTTGTCTCTGGAATTCCACCAGCCGCTAAGGTGACCGCGTTACCGAGACAACCCTTCCGTTGGGCTGCACAATGGCATCTCATTTCTCATGGCCGCTTTTCGCTTACAGTAAAAAATTAAAGCTTACACCAAAATTAATAGATATTGAACACTATGTTTCACTGAAGGGCCAGTAAGCTCATTTGAAGCGGAAAAGATGGACCATTATGCGTGTGAAGATGCGCCTTCGATATACACATTACTTTACAAGTTATTCTAAGTTGAAAGTTATAAATAATTCCTGAACCGTAAAAGTGAATATCTCGTCAACGCATTATCTGATTGCAACAAACGAGAACTGTATGGGAAGGTGATAGCTGCTTTTTAATATTTACACTTACAAATGCGAAAACAGAGGAAAACCATAGAGATTATTGTTTATAAGTAAACTATGGTACATAAAAGAAAACTGATGACAGAATAATATTTCTCGGAAAATTTCCGTGTGATTTGATGTATCATATGTGTATAAATGGTTAAAATTAAGAATTTCAGCAATTTTCGTGTTCAGTAGTTTAACCAACTTCATTGCAGCTTGACCGAGGTTTCCTGGATGAACAGCGGCAATATGGATGGGAGTCGAGTTTCGGACGCTGTTGGAGGCGCTCAGACTGTGTTAGAAGAAAGTTTTATATGAGGACCGATGAAATAGCCGCTAGTTCGCATGTGTGATTTAATGAGAGTACCTAGTTTCGGACGCACATATTTTTCGAAATCTGTTACTTTTCGGGTTGTGTGCAATACAAGCTGCACTTTCAAGGTTTCAGTGTGTATCCATTGTGGAATTTATAGTTTGACGTACTGTGGAACTTCAATGGTTTTCTGAAGGTAACTCACGCAATTACTTGTGGTTTCTTCAGCTTCCTCGAAGATCTTCAGAAATTCGGTCAGACTCTGAAATTAATTTATTGTGATCTTGACTCTGTTTTTCTGTGTTCTTATTGGAAATAAATTCGAATTTGTCAAAATCTGAATAATACGTTAGTGCATACGTAATTTGTGCGTAGCAAATCCTGCCTGCATTTATATTAAATACTTTTGTGGAACATTGTGTACATTGCGACGAATGTACGTTGGCACCCCAAACGAAACATGGCCAAACTTGTTAAGTCTAACCATATTTACGGGGGTCCATTAAAGTGTTTGTGCTGTACAACGTGTGGGTAAATCTTTTCGTGCAGTAGCACGTGGGGTCTCCGAGGTGATATAGAACTTGTGAACAGTTTAGAACTTTGATTTTCGGTGAGTTGATGAGAGAGATTGTATTTTATTTCGTCATCCACACCACACACATTCCCTAACAACCCACAGGGTTGCAACCCATTCAGACATCGATCTACATTCCTAAACATCTATCCCCATAGTATTCTCGTTTGAAAGAATTTTCTGCCAGGAGTCCTTTGGCGTAAGTTATCTGCTGTTCCCTTGCCCATTGTAGGTAGGTATGGACGTGGAGCTTGTAGTGGTAAGATGCTGAATCCAAAACAAGAGCTTTCTAACAAGTTTTTTTCACCTCAGCGGCATTTAAACAACTTTCAGGATTTAAAGAAAATTTTAAAGTTAGGCACGTGCGGTTTTAAATACGATAAACAGTGAGAAAATCAATATCAACATATTTCAAACAACAAAAACTTTGACAAAATTAAATCCCAATTCTTGGAGCTGAAAGAAATATATCTGGTTATTAATCAGATGTTGACATAAGACGATCAACTTGAGCTTAGCCCAGATATAATTCGCTCCCTTCATTCATTTCAGATTAGGTACTGTGAAGACCACACGGGGCAAAATTTAAAACTACACAACGATTAGGTAACAACAATCAAAATGAATTACAATTCACGTAACAAATTATCTCATAAGCCCTTTGAGACTTTAACTGTGAATCAGTAGTTTTGAAAATAATGGTGGCAATTTAAGACTCGAGTATTTAAAAGAGAACAAATACATTAAAGAATTAACCTCACAACAGTTTTAACAAGAACCGTTAAAAGTAAGCACTCAGTTTAAAAAACACGGCAATTTTTTGGTACATAAACGCAGAAATAAGACTTCCATTAAACGATCAAGATGAATGTCTGAATCATGTGTGAGTTTTACGAGTAGACTTCAAATAACTCGGGCATGTACTGGTAACTTTTAATGATGATCCACTTTATGGACTAAGACCAATATGACGGTCCGCTAAACAGCGTTACTGCGGGATCCCAAATTAAATCTCTTTAGCAAAGCTTCGTCAAAGAACAAGTGTTTTCACGAATAACAGTCAGCATTTTAACCAAACGTAGAAAAATGCGCTCACTGTTTTCTTTCTACTCTTGTTCTTTGCTGTACAGCAAACGCCGCATTAGAAATAAGAAATGTGCCAACTGTGAAGACGCAAACCGGCGACCACAAAGGCAGTAATTCTTCAGATATGGTAGGTACATTTACAACACCTCCATAACACGACAAACAGTTACGATGCGGAACAGCAAGCAAACATTCAGAGCTCGAGAGAGTGAGTGTACAATTAATTTATCTGTTCGACGCGCAACTACACTGCCTCTCGCGGGGCGCCAGCGAACCCATCGCTATGATACAAAGTACACAAAAGAATAATGAGCGGCAGGTGTCGATATTAATCCATTTGCGGTTCAATAGGAAGTTGTGCCTGCCTAATGAATCCAAGCATTGTGAGCGCTCACGCTATCCAAATAAGTCCACAATAATTTTAATATGTTGCTATAACTCAAATAAAATAGACGCAATCCAGTGAATGAGGCGCTGTTACTGACGTGCAGCCAACCATGCTGGACAAAGCTTTGAATGTAACCACAAAACAGGCAACACTTCGAGCACTTGGTGCTCGAGCATGAATTACAATTGACCGGTGGCTGGTTTCTTTCATTCGACCCACTCAAGGCACAACTCTTAGGTATTCTTCAATGGTTAATAAGTGTAAAGCTGTGTTAGCGTTCGACTCTTGCGACAACACACTGTTATTGGGAACTGTTTACCTTTAGGAAGGTTTTTAGCGGCCGCTAAATGCCCAAAATCTCTTGCGCTGTTTTGTGTCGTGTTGTAACGATCATCTCGCTCGGTTCGGGCGAGCGGAAGGAACTGTCCTTGAACTTGTCTTCCGCCTTCAGCTGCTGTATAGCATTACTGTCCTCTTGGAACTTAAACGATATGTGGGAAAGCTTGTGAGAGACGTCAGTTATTTTGACATTAGTTAGTTAATTATTTTCATCTAATGTGCTGATGAGAGTGAACATTGTTTCACCTTACATGGGTCATTCACCATTCTGTAGAAAGTACTTCAGCCAATGTCAAACAGGTTAACCCACTCTTTCAGCCTGAGCTGACATGTACATGTGCATGATTACTCTCGAATTCACTCTTAAGTGTTTTTATTCTACCGTTCCGCTCTCGACTAGCACATGGGAAGAATGACACCTAAATCTTTCTGCGCGAGCTATGATTTCTCTTATTTTATCATGGTGGTCATTTCTTCCTAACCAGGTGGGAGTCAACAAAGGATTTTAGCATTCGGAGGAGAAAGTTGGTGATAGTGGTTTCGTAAAACGATCTCGCCACAATGAAAATCGCTTCTGTGTTAGTGAGTCCCCCCCCCCTCCCAGACAATATTTATCATTAATACGAAACGAGCCTTATCCCTTCCAACTTAATCGATGTCCTTCGCCAATCCCATCTGTCTTCTACGAAAGGGGATTCTTTTCTTGGTGATTCTCTTACAGCACTCTGTTTGTTAGTAACGATAGTAAGAACTATCCACAATTCGCAGTAACCGTTTCCCTCTTACAGAATAATGTGGATTCAATATCTAGGTTAGCTGAATTACTGTAACTTACCATCATACATTCTGAATTCAAGAGTCACAGACGTTGCTTCTAAATCAGAAAGGTCGATTGAACAGTAACACACCATCCACTGTAGTCTGATTCTTGAAAGCACTAGAAAAATTTAATGGACTGCAGCATTATCTCTTATCGCTTATCCTGTACCTAATGCTTGTTTTCTTTTGTTTCAGGTAAGTCTACATGGGTGATCAACGTAGATCTCTACTATGCCAACGTACTGTGGCTGAATTCGTCAACCAACAACAGGTTAACTAACCTACATCAATTCACAGTAAGCTATTGTCTACTGGGACAAAAGGTTCCGATATGGAAATTTCAACAGTCAGAGTCAGCAACGTACCGGCAGAAGGCGAGCCTTCAGAACGTATGAAAATGCAGCAGTCATTGTTGAACTCAGACAAAACAACAGATACACCACCACTGGCATTTCATTGATACTCATGATACGGGAGTTGATACAAATTGGAAGGACGATGATGCTCCGTGGACGTCGACAAACTTTTCATGTGGTCACCACGTTTGATTAGAAGCGGTAGTTTCATTTAAAGTCTTATAGCTAAAGCCGATCACTGGGAAGAGATTTTCAAAAACACTCTCGAATATGGAACGTCTATTAGCAAAAGCGACAACGGACACCACTTTGGCGTTTCTTGTGGTACAAAGTATGTTTGGTCACCTGCTCTTGAGTTAAGTCCACTTTGTTCCAGCGATCTTTCTCTCTGCCGTCAGACACATTCTTTTTAACCGTTTTCTCCAATTCTACTAATAAAGTTTGATTTAAAAGCTGTCAACTGCAGAATTATGTATGGATATCAGCCGGCGTAAAAGTTCACACAGTTTTTAAATGGCTACACTAACCGTAAAAAAGGATGTGCCTGATGGAGTTTCGTCTCCATAAAGGCATCGGAGTTCCCTGCCAGCAGGGACCAGGTATGGTCGTGCTCCGTGAAATCTCTGTTCAATCTCCGAGCAGTAACTCGTATGTTGTTATTTGTGTCACAATTAATCCTTAAAGCGGTCGATAACTGGAAAAGTTACGTATTACCAGCCGCGTTGGGAAGACAGGAAAAAAATCACCACTTCTTTTAATGTTGGACCAAACTTTCATCCATTAAGTCTGTCGCCCATTACTACGGGTAACAACGAATCCCCGTACAGGTTGCTTATTAAGGAAGACGTTTCTAAAATCTAGGATCCACTGTAAACTGTCGACGTTCTTTGAAGTAGAACATTGCACTTAAGTTTACTGTCTCAACATCCACAGTTTATTTAAAGTTCATGCGGCGAATTCCTCAGGAAATGTGATCATTTCATTTGATGAGCACCGCTGGAGTATTCACGAAAACATTTGTGTAAAAAAAAAGAAAGACACTACTGACTTAGCTGAGTAGACAGAAATTTTTCCACTGTCAATCAGGAAGACAATGAATGGCTGAAAAGAATCTTTCTTAACGTGGTGATGTCTTTCACCTTGGCCTATGAGACATGCCTACGTATAGGACACGTTAACAGATGTTGCTTGCGGTTTCCATAAAGACAAGTGGAGTGTCAAAGTTTTAATATCGTGCTTAATTCTCATACGTAAGTGATAACTTACTAAATGGGATCCAGACAACTATTGCATGTCAGATCACTGATCGCAGTTTAATTGCCGTATGTGACCTTAATTAGTTATGTAGTCCATAGACCATACACTATACGTTTATTCCGCACTATGTGTGTGTGTGTGTGAGGTGGTCTTCAGTCCTGAGACTGGTTTGATGCAGCTCTCCATGCTACTCTATCCTGTGCAGGCTTCTTCATCTCCCAGTATTTACTGCAACCTACATCCTTCTGAATCTGCTTAGTGTATTCATCTCTTGGTCTCCCTCTACGATATTTACCCTTCACGCTGCCCTCCAATGCTAAATTTGTGATCCCTTGATGCCTCAGAACATGTTCTACCAACCGGTCCCTTCTTCTTGTCAAGTTGTGCCATAAACTCCTCTTCTCCCCAAATCTATTCAATACCTCCTCATTAGTTATGTGATCTACCCATCTAATCTTCAGCATTCTCCTGTAGCTCCACATTTCAAAAGCATCTATTCTCTTCTTGTCCAAACTACTTATCGTCCATGTTTCACTTCCATACATGGCTACAGTCTACACAAATACTTTCAGAAACGACTTCCTGACACTTAAATCAATACTCGATGTTAACAAATTTCTCTTCTTCAGAAACGCTTTCCTTGCCATTGCCAGTCTACATTTTATATCCTCTCTACTTCGACCATCATCAGTTATTTTGCTCCCCAAATAGCAAAACTCATTGACTACTTTAAGTGTCTCTTTCCTAATTTAATTCCTTCAGCATCACCCGACTTAATTCGACCACATTCCATTATCCTCGTATTGCTTTTGTTGATGTTCATCTTGTATCCTCCTTTCAAGACACTGTCCATTCCGTTCCACTGCTCTTCCAAGTCCTTTGCTGTCTCTGACAGAATTACAATGTCATCGACGAACCTCAAAGTTTTTATTTCTTCTCCATGGATTTTAATACCTACTCCGAATTTTTCTTTTGTTTCCTTTACTGCTTGCTCAATATACAGATTGAATAACATCGGGGAGAGGCTACAACCCTGTCTCACTCCCTTCCCAACCACTGCTTCCCTTTCATGTCTCTCGACTCTTATAACTGCCATCTGGTTTCTATACAAATAGTAAATAGCCTTTCGCTCCCTGTATTTTACCCCTGCCACATTTAGAATTTGAAAGAGCTTTCTCTAAGTCTACAAATGCTAGAAACGTAGGTTTGCCTTTCCATAATCTTTCTTCTAACATAAGTCGTAAAGTCAGTATTGCCTCACGTGTTCCAATATGTTTACGGAATCCGAACTGATCTTCCCCAAGGTCAGCTTCTACCAGTTTTTCCATTCGTCTGTAAAGAATTCGCGTTAGTATTTCGCAGCTGTGGCTTATTAAACTGATTGTTCGGTAATTTTCACATCTGTCAACACCTGCTTTCTTTGGGTTTGGAATTATTATATTCTTCTTGAAGTCTGAGGGTATTTCGCCTGTCTCATACATCTTGCCCACCAGATGGTAGAGTTTTGTCAGGACTGGCTCTCCCAAGGCCGTCAGTAGTTCTAATGGAATGTTGTCTACTGCCGGGGCCTTGTTTCGACTCAGGTCTCTCAGTGCTCTGTCAAACTCTTCACGCAGTATCGTATCTCCCATTTCGTCTTCATCTACATTCTCTTCCATTTCCAGAATATTGTCCTGAAGTACGTTGCCCTTGTATAGACCCTCTGTATACTCCTTCCACCTTTGTGCTTTCCCTTCTTTGCTTAGAAATGGGTTTCTATCTGAGCTCTGGATACTCATACAAGTGGTTCTCTTTTCTCCGAAGGTCTCTTTAATTTTCCTGTAGGCAGTATCTATCTTACCCCTAGTGATATACGCCTCTACATCCTTACATTTGTCCTCTAGCCATCCCTGCTCAGCCATTTTGCACTTCCTGTCGATCTCATTTTTGAGACGTTTGTATTCCTTTTTGCCTGCTTCATTTACTGCATTTTTATATTTTCTCCTTTCATCAATTAAATTCAGTATCTCTTCTGTTACCCAAGGATTTTTACTAGCCTTCGTCTTTTTACCTACTTGATCCTATGCTGCCTTCACTACTTCATCCCTCAGAGCTACCCATTCTTGTTCTATTGTATTTCTTTCCCCCATTTGTGACAATTGTTCGCTTATGCTCTCTCTGAAACTCTGTACAACCTCTGGTTTAATCAGTTTGACCAGGTCCCATCTCCTTAAATTCTCACCTTTTATCAGTTGCTTCAGTTTTAATCTACAGTTCATAACCAATAGATTGTGGTCAGAGTCCACATCTGCCCCTGGAAATGTCTTACAATTTAAAACCTGGTTCCTAAATCTCTATCTTACCATTATATAATCTATCTGATACCTTCTAGTATTTCCAGGATTCTTCCATGCGTAGAACCTTCTTTTATGATTCTTGAACCACGTGTTAGCTATGGTCAAGTTATGCTCTGTGCAAAATTATATCAGACGGCTTCCTCTTTCATTTCTTTCTCCCAATCCATATTCACCTACTGTGTTTCCTTCTCTCCCTTTTCTTACTCTCGAATTCCAGTCACCCATGACTACTAAATTTTCGTCTCCCTTCACTACCTGAATAATTTCTTTTATCTCATCATACATTTCATCAATTTCTTCATCATCTGCAGAGCTAGTTGGCATATAAACGTACTACTGTAGTAGGTGTGGGCTTCGTGTCTATCTTAGCCACAATAATGCGTTCACTATGCTGTTAGTAGTAGCTTACCCGCACTCCTATTTTTTTTATTCATTATAAAACCCATTCCTGCATTCCCCCTATTTGATTTTGTATTTATAACCCTGTATTCACCTGACCAAAAGTCTTGTTCCTCCTGCCACCGAACTTCACTAATTCCCACTATATCTAACTTTAACCTATCCATTTCCCGTTTTAAGTTTTCTAACCTACCTGCCCGATTAAGGGATCTGCCATTCCATGCTCCGATCCGCAGAACGCCAGTTTTCTTTCTCCTGATAACGACGTCCTCCTGAGTAGTCCCCGCCCGGCAATCCGAATGGGGGACTATTTTACCTCCGGAATATTTTCCCCAAGAGGACGCCATCATCATTTAACCATACAGTAAAGCTGCAGGCCCTCGGGAAAAATTACGTGGTTGCACCTACGGTACGGCCATCTGTATCGCTGAGGCACGCAAGCCTCGCCACCAAGGGCAAGGTCCATGGTTCATGGGGGGGGGGGGGGGGGGACTAACAAAAAAAGGCGCATACGTTTCTTAAAATGGTGTTTTTCTGTGGATACATGGCTGCTATTTACAGGTACGTAATTTGCTGCTTATTTCTGTTCAGGAATTCATCTGTGGTAATGACAGGGCTATCAAAGAAAAGTTATTAAAACTAGAACACAGTAGAGGTACCGAGAGAGACGTAGCTCGTCCACTAGCTGGAGTTGACATGAAACAAATGAAAAAACAAGGAAAATGCACACCGGTCATTCCGTCAATCGTTTTCCGTTGAAGTTTTGCGTCAGTGTGAAGTACACTCCTGGAAATTGAAATAAGAACACCGTGAATTCATTGTCCCAGGAAGGGGAAACTTTATTGACACATTCCTGGAGTCAGATACATCACATGATCACACTGACAGAACCACAGGCACATAGACACAGGCAACAGAGCATGCACAATGTCGGCACTAGTACAGTGTATATCCACCTTTCGCAGCAATGCAGGCTGCTATTCTCCCATGGAGACGATCGTAGAGATGCTGGATGTAGTCCTGTGGAACGGCTTGCCATGCCATTTCCACCTGGCGCCTCAGTTGGATCAGCGTTCGTGCTGGACGTGCAGACCGCGTGAGACGACGCTTCATCCAGTCCCAAACATGCTCAATGGGGGACAGATCCGGAGATCTTGCTGGCCAGGGTAGTTGACTTACACCTTCTAGAGCACGTTGGGTGGCACGGGATACATGCGGACGTGCATTGTCCTGTTGGAACAGCAAGTTCCCTTGCCGGTCTAGGAATGGTAGAACGATGGGTTCGATGACAGTTTGGATGTACCGTGCACTATTCAGTGTCCCCTCGACGATCACCAGTGGTGTACGGCCAGTGTAGGAGATCGCTCCCCACACCATGATGCCGGGTGTTGGCCCTGTGTGCCTCGGTCGTATGCAGTCCTGATTGTGGCGCTCACCTGCACGGCGCCAAACACGCATACGACCATCATTGGCACCAAGGCAGAAGCGACTCTCATCGCTGAAGACGACACGTCTCCATTCGTCGCTCCATTCACGCCTGTCGCGACACCACTGGAGGCGGGCTGCACGATGTTGGGGCGTGAGCGGAAGACGGCCTAACGGTGTGCGGGACCGTAGCCCAGCTTCATGGAGACGGTTGCGAATGGTCCTCGCCGATACCCCAGGAGCAACAGTGTCCCTAATTTGCTGGGAAGTGGCGGTGCGGTCCCCTACGGCACTGCGTAGGATCCTACGGTCTTGGCGTGCATCCGTGCGTCGCTGCGGTCCGGTCCCAGGTCGACGGGCACGTGCACCTTCCGCCGACCACTGGCGACAACATCGATGTACTGTGGAGACCTCACGCCCCACGTGTTGAGCAATTCGGCGGTACGTCCACCCGGCCTCCCGCATGCCCACTATACGCCCTCGCTCAAAGTCCGTCAACTGCACATACGGTTCACGTCCACGCTGTCGCGGCATGCTACCAGTATTAAAGACTGCGATGGAGCTCCGTATGCCACGGCAAACTGGCTGACACTGACGGCGGCGGTGCACAAATGCTGCGCAGCTAGCGCCATTCGACGGCCAACACCGCGGTTCCTGGTGTGTCCGCTGTGCCGTGCGTGTGATCATTGCTTGTACAGCCCTCTCGCAGTGTCCGGAGCAAGTATGGTGGGTCTGACACACCGTTGTCAATGTGTTCTTTTTTCCATTTCCAGGAGTGTATATCAACGATGAGGAGGAAGAAGTATTTCTTTACCGACCACGTAAGATAGCAGAACGGTAACTAAAGTAATTTTTTTCTTACTCATGTTTCCTTTTACTTAGTGATGATTGTGTGTTCAGCCGCCACTTTCGTCTTACTTGGCCTCCCAGGTCCCCAGACCTCAGTCCGTGCGATTATTGGCTTTTGGGTTACCTGACGTCGCAAGTGTATCGTGATTGACCGACATCTCTAGAGATGCTGAAAGACAACATCCGACGCCAATGCCTCACCATGACTCCGGACATGCTTTACAGTGCTGTTCACAACATTATTCCTCGACTACAGCTATTGTTAAGGAATTATGGTGGACATATTGAGCAATTTCTGTAAAGAACACCATCTTTACTTTGTCTTACTTTGTTATTGTGATTATTGCTATTCTTATGAGATGAAGCGCCATCTGTCGGACATTTTTTGAACGTTTGTATTTTTTTGGTTCTAATAAAACCCCATGTCATTCCAAGCATGTGTGTCAATTTGTACCTCTCTAGCTACATTATTCCGTGATTTATTCAGTTTTCAAATTTATACTGACTTTTTGATCACCCGGTATTTGAACAGGAGGTACTGGATAACAGAATAAAAATGTAGGGTCTTGTTTAAGAAACACGTACAGCTGTTCATATCTTCGTAGCGAACAAAGTTACAAGAAAGGCAATCATAGCGATTTATTCCCCTCTGGCAGCTTCACAGCATTTTTTGACGTTTTTTATTTCACTTCTGGCAAAAAGTTTTTTTGGGTGATCATGATAAATTGAACACCCTGGACAGACACTACTCGGTCAAAAGTATCCAGACAGCTCTATGTAATGCACAAAGGACCAATAACGAGACATGAACCAGTTGGTATAAAAAGAGGCAGGGAGCGTTGTCAGTAGAGAAACAGTGAGAACAGCTGAACGACTTCGATAGTGAATGAGCCGTTGAATATCTCCTGAGTAAGCAATCAATCAGCGACCTTTCAACCCTTCAAGTGCAAACGCGAAGGAACAACCACAGGTCAGCCAACACAAGACAGACCTCATTTACTGACTGGCTACGACCATCGAAAATTAAGGAGAAATGGTTATTTTGAGCGGTTTTAACAGTTAGGTTAAATTGGTATTAAAAAAGCCCTTATAACTGAAAACCGGTTGTTTCAGCAATAACCGCCATCCCTAAGACATTCAGACGCCTTACAGAAAGTGTGTCCAGCAGAGTTCAAGCCGTCATAAAGGCGAAGGGCGCACACAGTTCATATTAATGTCCACTAATAGGTGTCCAGATATTGTATTAATAACGCTGTAGTCAGTTAACTGCTGGACATCCTGCACTGAGGGAGACTGTGAAGCGAACACAGTGCAAAGTCGACCCCGGCGCGTCGGAGCCTTTGCCCGCCACCGTCTGAGTCTTCTAGGCCGCCGCCGAGACGTAATCACCGCCGCCGCCGCTGCCGCCCCCGAACGCCTTGGCGCCGGTTTGCAATCAGCGCGGCGGGCGACGCTCCGTAATGAATGTGGGAACGGACCGAGCCGGGGCTTAACGGTAGTCGCGGATCTCGTCTGCGCTGGCGCTGGCGCTGGCGCCGGCAGTAATTATCGGGGGCTGCGCCGCCATCCCACATCCCGGCGGCCCCTCCCGCTCCCTGCCACCCACTCCGCCGCGAGAAACATAAACGTAAGTCGGTAAATAGAGCTGGCCGCGGCGCCATCAAAAAAACCATCAAGCCGCCACCACACAAACCGCGTACATGAACTCCGCGTCCGTAATTTTTTTTTATTTCCACCACTCGTGGCCTCTCTCCTCTGCCTTGCTGCTGCTCTTCTTCTTTCCTTAAAAAAAGGGAGCGGTGGGGTGAGGGTGGGGGGATGAGAAGCCGGGATGAGAAGGGAAAGGACACGGCGCCGTCTGCCGCTTGGGGTGGGGGGAGGCAGAAGAAGAAGACGGCCGCAGCCGACATATTTTTCGAGCAATTTTCGTAGCCGGGCGCGCGGAGACTTGTAATTACAACCCTCCCGCTCGTTCCCGCCGCCCCTCGCGGCCGAGGTCGGCCCCTGCCCCTGTAATTTCATCACACGTAGTCGTAAGCGGCCGGGGGTGGCGCGTCGGCCCCGTCTCCACCCCCGCCGCCCCCGATAACACTCCCTCACAACACTGGCACTGCCGTTCCTTTCGGTACCCGGTTTGCTTTTGTCCGATGTCGTTTGATACGCTGTCAATTACTTCGATAAATTACGCTAATTACGGCGCGAGATAAGGCGGCTCAGACCGCAAATTGGCGCCCACCCCCGCACTTTTGCCCCCGTCCCGCCTTTTTGTCGGCCTGCTCGTTCTGCTGAGTAACGTTCACTTTTGCCTAAGCGGGCGCCGACTTTCACCGACGCCCTACTGTTCCTGTGTTTAGTAATTGCCGGCTGGTCGAGCGTTGCAGGTGGTGGTTACTCCTCGCCGGTATACAGCAATTAGCGACTGCAGTGTCCTAGGTGAAGATTTTCGAGTTAGTGAAAGCAAATCGGTGAAACATTACGAGGAGGTACTGGCCGCAGAGCTAGCCTGCCTTCGCCTTAGTGTTACAACAGTTGAGGCTCACGAGAAAGACAGGCCGCGGCGCGTACGTCAACAGACACCGCAGGTCTTACGAGTGCCGGCAGCCATCTCCGACGGGTGGCGAAGTAACTACATTGATGGAAAAAAATCGCAACACCAAGATGTTCTGCGACGTAAATGAATGTCGGTAGGCCTGGTTCTACGTCTGAAAGATGACACCTATTGAAATTTTACCCAGTCGCATAAGAGTGGCGCCAGTAGTCGCTAATTAATAAGTATAACACTGAATTTGACTTTTACAGGAATTTTAAATATTCGCCTAACATAAAAGGTGGCTCAAGTAGCACATATTCCCCATGGAGTGCAGCAGCGGTCATCACGTCTCTGAAGAACTTGGCACGTGATAAAGAATGAAGTAGCCATCCTCAGACGGCCTGCCATCTCTAAATCGGCAGTGGTAATAAACCAACCTTTGTACGTGTTAGTGGTCTGCGTCAATAACTTTTTTAAATATTTTTTTAACCACTCTTCGATGTTTACAGTAAAGAGAAGTGACGTAAAATTAGCACCTTAACGTCGATTCTAAGGTATGCTTTCATTTTATAGCCTACTCATCCGTTTTCATACTTCGTCCTCACCCTTTTCACAATTTCGAACGTTTCTTTTCACACTTTGCACTGTTGTAGCCTTTTTTGTTCCACATGCTACCTGTAGGGGCTCTAGTTTCTAATTAGTTTTGCTTCATTTACTGAACAAAAGCTGGAAATTGCTTGAATGCACCTTTAACTGTTCGCAGGTAAATTCCATTTTCGTTTGTTATCTCTTACATTTTTCTTTTCTTTCTTATACATTCTACTAGTAGGAGCTACAGTTGGTCGGTAGATTATGATGGAGCCACAGACCAAGCCTCATCGGACAGATCTGAAAATTGCTATTCAAATGAAAATGGTGTGGCCGCGAGGAGTTTGCGCGAATTTTAGCTGCAATAAATTTTACAGTTCCAATATCGATCAGTGTTGCCTACGGCAGAGATAAAAAAATGAACATAGTAGACGGATACCAGGAAACCATTACAACATTGCAAGAATCAATACACTTATAAATGTAAACTCCGTCCATAGGCTCTAGCTGGTCCGCTGGTTCCGGCCGACCGCCGTGTCATCTCCTGGCTGTGACGCAACTGGATGCGGTATGGAGGGGCGTGGGTGCGTCACTCCGCTCTACCGGCCATTATCAGTTTCCGTGAACTGGAGCCACTGCTACGCAGTCAAACAGCTCCTCAATTGGCATGGCGAGGCTCGGAGCATCCTGTTCCAGTCTTCCCACCAAGTTAAGATACCTGACAGTATTGGGAGTCAAACACGCGTCCTCCGCGTGGCAGTCAGCCCCGCTGACCCATCAGCTACGGAGGCGGACCATATTAAAATCTCGGTTAATCCAAAATTCCAGTTTTTCATCCAAGACAACCCTCTGTGGCTTAAAAAATTCCCAGCAAGCTGCGAATAGGTTACTGTTTTCATAGTTGTCAATATGAGAAATCTCATCTCGCTGTCCTACACCATGCTCACAGTTACTTATGTTTCTGAGATCTACTTTTCGGTAAACTGATGACGTATTTAAGTAAACCGATTTGATAACTGTTGACGGATATGGACGCATAATCACCGGGAATGTGGAATGATAACGACCTGCATTTACAACTGCCACGTCTAAAAAACGCTCGTCATAATTTGAACACGAGTTGTCTTTTAGACTGAGCTACGCTCCTCAGCGATAACTAAAGTTCAAAGCATTAATGAGTCGTAGAAGCAACGAATCGACTGACCGGTTCAGATACTGTACCTGGGCGTCAGTATTACAACTGGCATTTTCAGTCTGTGCTCGATCGAGACGTTGATCCTCAATTATCTTTTTTTCTGAAGAAGCTTACTTAAATATACCGAGGTACAATTCACTGAACAAGCGGCGTGCGTTCTGAAAATTCTCGTCTCTGCATGATTTGAAAACTGGTGTGTGTTGTGTAATCAATGAAACACGGATTATTGGACCGAATTTTTTCCAACAAATTATCACCTGTGTGCTGTGAACAATATGCTGTAATGTGTTTCCTGAAGTTTTCTCGGCGGATCGAATATGACTGACGCTCTTGTTACCAACAATCTTTGACGCATGCGCGTTAACTCCACAGTGTGAAGAGCTTTAAAAATACTGCACGCGAGTCACCGTGAGAATGGCTGAAAGGTTGTCAGCCGAAATATCGGTACACAATTTAATAATACATGGGATACATTCTCGAAAAATAATGGAATATATTGCAAGATTTATTTGAAAGAATTAATAATTGATGAAGGGACCTGCACTTATTTGAGGCAACGCACTGCAAAAAACACTGCCAGTGCCTCTATGGCATCATTTTTACTGAAAGTGTTTTTGTTGACAGAGACTATACAGGGTGGTCACAAACAATCTGAATAGCTTGTAAGAGCGTTGGAGGACAGGCTTTAATGGAAAAAAAAGGCAAGCAGCCCGCCATATGCAGTTAATATCAGTTGTTCTCGTACCATACATGACAGCGGACGAGACTGCTCAGCCTTTAGCTCGGGTTCGATCCTTATCACCGTCCCATGTCCGCATTTTGTATCGTTCTCTTGTTCTGTTTTAGGAAAGCAAGCGATGAACACGTTTGGCGACATCTTCTCTTGCGGCCTGTTTGGCTAACTTCAATGCTAATTACCTCGGAAGCGGCGCAACTTACCGAACTTTTTTATTAACAATTATTTCTCAGCACAGCCTACACTGCGACACCCTTACAAGCTTTTCAAACTGTTGCTGACGAGCCTGCATCAGTTACGAAGTTTTATTTTAGCTACTACGCGTTTTGATTGTTAACCGTAGTCATTAGGTGCAGATGGATGGCCCCTTTTACATGTTTTTTATTAGTGGTATTCATTGGCGATTCTGTGCTGTAGCATGTGATGCGGCCGAGAAGTTACATTGCGACATGTGCTGTTCATAATTGTATGAATTAATCACAAAACTTGCAAATGTGGCGTAACAGATGATTTAGAATTATTAAACGTATTTAAAGCGCAATATCCGCGTAACACTGGTCGCAGCGCTTGCGTCGTATGTGAAGTGCCCTGTATGTGAAGCGCCCTATATGCGCACACCTGAATACCAAATGGCTCAAATGGCTCTGAGCACTATGGGACTTAACATCTATGGTCATCAGTCCCCTAGAACTTAGAACTACTTAAACCTAACTAACCTAAGGACAGCACACAACACCCAGCCATCACGAGGCAGAGAAAATCCCTGACCCCGCCGGGAATCGAACCCGGGAACCCGGGCGTGGGAAGCGAGACCTGAAGACCAGAGAGTATTCTGTGAGTGCATAGCATTACAAGTAACAGTTACGATTATATCACGAGTAGTATACTGACCACTAAAATACTATACAATAAACAACAGTGAATAACTGATTCGCATTTTTTGTAATCACTTTTCATGTCTTTCCTTGTACTTCTTTCGGGACTACTTCTGCACAAGGTGTATCTACGTTAGAAAGTAGGCATGATTGTGTTTGATTATGCCACGTAATCGGTAAATACCCTAACAGGAATTACGTTCCAGTGCTTCGATGTGATTCAAATGGTTCAAATGGCTCTGAGCACTATGGGACTCAACTGCTGTGGTCATCAGTCCCCTGGAACTTAGAACTACGTAAACCTAACTAACCTAAGGACATCACATACACCCATGCCCGAGGCAGGATTCGAACCTGCGACAGTAGCAACAGCGCGGCTCCGGACTGGAGCGCCTAGAACCGCACGGCCACCGCGGCCGGCTGCTTCGATGTGTTGGTTGTTTTAACACTAATTTGGGTACTGGACCACACAACCATAATCAGTTTTTTAGTTATCTTATTATATGCATTCATCAAACATCAACGTTTTATTTACCTGTTGCTACCTATGTTCCTATTTTTTTCATTTCTAGAATCATCACAAGCTCATTTGCACACATTACTGTCATTGGTTTTTGCTGCTAAAGATAGCAAAAACCGTAATTTCTATTGAAATCAAATGCTACAGGGGTCATTTATGCTGATTCATTGTCACTCACTTCAGCTATCGAAGTCGCTGAGTTGTAAAAGTCAGGTTAACAGAATTTTGGCAAATAGAACTGTATTCGATTTCGCAGAAGCTGATTACTTTCTTGTCTCATTTTATTCAAACCAATTCATCTTCTTCTTCTTCTTCTGCTTTTACGGCCTCATTGGACCACTTCAGTCAATCATTTCTGGTCCTCTTCTTTGGTATTTTCCCCTTCCGAGTGGCCCAGTATCTCTTCATTCGTTCCGATGCTTTTCGTCGTTCGTCATCTGTAAATACCCTTTTCATTGTATGTCGTTTGTCAATTTTTGGTTTAAATCTTATTTCTGTGTCCCTCAACTTCTTTAAATTTGGCGTTTTGTTCTGCAAATCATCCAGAGTTATTTCCAGTTCTTCCATATCCTCTCTTATTTCCTTAAGCCATCCTCCTTGTTGTTTCAAATTCCAGAGTTTCTCAATAATTTTCCTTGATAATCTGGTTTCTGGTGTCCTCAGAATGTGACCACAAAAAGAGATCCTTTTCTTTCGTATAGTATCGGTGATGGGCTCCAGTTCTCTGTATACCACTTCATTTGGAACTATCCGCCACTGCCCAGCTTTTTGATATTTCTTATTTATGCATGTTCTAGCAATTCTTCTCTCTACTTTTAAAATTTTGTCAATTCTGTGTTTCTGGGTGACTTTAAAAAGAGTTTCACTTCCGTATGTAACCTCTGGTTGAACCACCGTCTTGTAATGTTTTAATTTTGTTTTAATTGATAGACATTTTTTATTGTACGTAGACCATGTTAGTTTTTGAGCTTTTATCATTTTATTAGTGCTTGCTCGCCATGCAGGTTTCCCGTCCAATTTATGTGTTATAATTTCACCCAGGTATTTAAATTGTTTCACTATTTTAATTTCCCTATTGTTCACTGTGATGTGATCTATTACAAGTGGATCCGTTACCATTATTTCAGTCTTTTCAAATGATATCTGGAGTCCTAATTTTTGTGCTATATTTTGTAAGCATGTTATTTGTTTCGTGGCTTCCTGAATATTATTAGCTAGTAATGCTAGGTCATCAGCAAATCCCAAGCAATTTAGGTTTATTTTATCTTTCTTAGTTCCAATTTTAATATTCATAGGATTTTCCTTGTACCATTCTCTCATTACATATTCAAGAGCACAATTGAATAGCAATGGTGATAAACAATCTCCCTGTCTCAACCCTGTTTTAATCGTAAATGGTTCAGATATTTCTCCTCTAAATTTTACTTTGGATTTGGTGTTTGTTAAGGTTAACTGTATCATTTTTATTAATTTAGGATGAAGTCCAAAATTCCTTAATATTTTCATCATTGAAGATCTATGGATGCAATCATACGCCTTTTTGAAATCTACAAAGGTTATGACTAGTTGTTTTTGCCTTCTTTTGTAGATATCCATAACTAACTTCAAGGTGATTATCTGTTCTGGGCAGCTTCTCCAGGATCTAAATCCTCCTTGATATTCTCCCAGTTCCAGTTCTAGTTGATCTTTACAGCGGTTGTATAGTATTCTTGCCATGATCTTATACGTGCAGTCCAAAAGCGAAATTCCTCTATAGTTGTCTGGATTTGATTTTTCTCCTTTCTTATGTAATGGATGTATTATAGCAGTAGTCCAATTTTCTGGTAATTTCTCTTCATTCCAGATTTTTACTATGCATTGGTGTAATGCTATCTTTACTGGTTCTGCTGCATATTTCCAAAGTTCAGCAAACGTTTGATCTTCTCCACTTGCTTTGTAGTTTTTGAGTTCTTTCAAAGCTCTGTAGACCTCATTAATTGTAGGTGGATTTATATTTTCTGCTGGTGTTTTAATTGGGGTTTCTGTGTTTATCTGAAGAAGTTCTGGGGGATCTTCACAATTTAGTAACTTGTTAAATGTTTCTGCTAGAATTTCTGTATTTTTACTATTGCTATGGGCTAGGTTATTATCTTTATCTTTTAACATTAATGTTGGAGGATCATATCTTTGTAATTGTCTGCCAAATATTTTGTAATAGTCTCTTGAGTTTGTTTTTTCACTATTTGTTTCTATCATTAGAAGTATATCTTTTTGGTACTGACGTTTAACTCTCCTTATTATTTTTTGTGTTGTCTTCCTTTGTTTTGTGAGTTCCAAATATGATTTTTCTGTTTTTTCATTTTGATGCCTTAACCAGGCTTGGTGTCGATCCAACACTGCTTCATCACATTCATCGTTCCACCACTGGTGTTTTTTCCTTGGATTTATAGGGGCAACTTGTTCAGCTATTTGTTTCAATTTGGGAATTATTTCTTCCAGATCATCTGTTATTTTTATATCCCTGGTTTGTGCTTCATAATCCTCATTTTGTATCAGTTTATGAGGGTCATAGGTTCTCTTCTTCTTCTGGTGGGATTTTTTCTTTGCTAATGGGGTTAATTTAATTTTAATTTTTATCATGTAATGATCTGATCCGGTATCTGTCCCTCTCAGTACTTTCACATTGTAAATTTCCTTGTGGTAATTCTTGTCCATGCAGACATGGTCCAGTTGCCATTCTCCTTTTTTCCAGTCTGGATGTTTCCAAGTTTTTAGTTTACTTGGTCTTCTCTTAAAATACGTCGACTTTGAGATCATGTCATGGTTTCTGCAAAATTCCACTAGTCTTATGCCATTTTTGTTTGTTCTTCTTTGTGCTGTCCATTTCCTTATTATGTCTCTATATCTCTTTTCCCTTCCTAACTGGGCATTGAAGTCTCCAATTAAAATTTTGATGTGATTTTTATTAATGTTATTCGTCGTTTGATCTAAGAGCTCCCCAAATTTTTCTACCTTTTCTCTGTGTTCTTTTTTATTATTTTTATCATTTGTCGGGGCATGGGCATTTATTATTGTGTACATTTTATTTGCAGCTTTTAGAGTTAATGTTGAGAGCCTGGGAGATTGTGCTTTAAATTCTATTATGGACTCTATTATTTTCAGACTCACCACGAATCCTGTTCCAAATTGTGGACACTGTTTCATGACTCTTTTCCCTGGTATTCCCTTATAAATTCTATATCCTTGTGATTCTATCGGCTCCTGATCAGTATTTCTCATTTCTTGAAGTCCTGTTATGAGAATCCCCTTGCGATCTATTTCATCCGTCAGAATTTTGAGTTTGCCTGGTTGTATGAGGGAATTTGTATTGTGTGTCGCAATGTAGTTTATTTGTCCTGTCTTGAGTTTTGGTCGTCTGTCCGTTTTGGGTATTTTCAGATGCTCCGACTCATCCAAGTTATCTTTCAGGTGACTGCCCACCGTATCCGAGTGCAGTCTTCCTTGGTTATTGCCAAGCGGTGGATTTTTCCTTGAAAGATTTCCTTCCATGTTTGACTTTCAAAGGCAGTCAACCTTGTATGGAGCAAGCTCCGAGTTACAACTACGGTTGTTAGCCGTAGAGGTTGTTTAGTGTTTGGTCCGCGAGAGCTATTTTATTTCGCTCAAGTCCGCCGGTAAACCGGCCCAATACCTATAAATATTTATTTTTTTATTTTCTGTCACCAGACGCTGATTCTTGTACTCTTTAAGATGGGGAAAATTATTTTCAGATAACTTCATTCGTTATGAGACTGTTGCAGGAAACGTTGTAATGAATCAGGGTCAGAATCTATACATCTTATCATGTAGCCGTGCTGTTTTCTGCCTAAACACTTGACGTACTTTGGACAGACATGTAATTCAGTCGAAACCAGTTGTGTGAATAAAACTACAATATGGTTGGCAGATGAAACTCTTGATTTGAGGTAACGTGTGAACAATGGTTGCGGAAATGCTTTAGCTTTCAGGAGTTGACAAAAATCACCCAAGCCCAAAAGGGAAGTGAATCCATAATCTCCAGGTTATTCGGAGAACTCCAGGGTCGTATTTATGTGCTGGCTGTCTAGTCTTTGGTCTAGGAACCCACACAAGAAAGGGACCGGGACTGGCATCTCAAAAATTCAACATAAAACAAATGTCTTTGTTTTAATGTTGTGGTGCAGCACTCTTCTGTCCTAAAGGAAATAGACGTAACTATTGTGTATGGTGTATTTCGGCCGACTTTTCAGTGGGTGGCTGCATTCTCCTCTCAAACCACGTGTTCTCTCACGACAAATTCGCAGAGAAGCCCCGATAAACGCTTGGCGCTTGTGTGGTAAAATCGTTAAGATTTCTGAAAGTGAAGTTAATCAAATTTTGGCAGTTGGAACTGAATTCTGTTTCCCGAAAAATCTATTTGTTTCGTACCTCTTCCAATCCAAACCAGCTCTTATAAGTTATTTCCTGTTGTCATTAGTTGACTCTTCAAATCTTGAAACTGGGCAAAATCATTTTCATGTAACTGTTCATCACGGAGATATTGTTGGAAACGTACAAGACGTCGTAAAATTTATAGCGTCTGACATACTGGTTACTGACTCGTGACATCATAGCAAGGTCAAACGACCACCGTCAGCGTTTTGTTACGATGATGTAACTGTCCTGTTTGACATGCGATGTAAACAAATTAGCCAATTCAGTTATTTGAATCTTTCATTTGAAGAGTGTTTGTTTGGGAAAATACTGTCTTAAAGTAAATGTACGTAAAATTTGCTTGATTGTTGCATTCGTTTATTTATTTATTTTTTGCATACACGTAAGAAGCTTATTTTCTTACAGTTATCTCGCATATATTATTTTTAAAACTGAATTACTGATTTTTACATGGACATGAATAATATTTTTTATTCTTTCTTTAAAAAAAATATTGTTATTGAGAAGGATGTATTAAATTATCATGAATATCTTAATGGTTTCAATTTTCGTAATTTTTTATGTATAATGAATTTATTAAATCAAACACTATGTAGTAAGAACCAGCCGCATAGTAGCGCACGTTAAAACGTAGCTTCCGGGATTCGGGGAGGTGCGCCGACCCAGAAGCGAATCCGCTCGCTGGATTAACGTCGAGGGTTGGTATGCCGGCCACCCTGGAAGAGGTTTCCGGGCGGTTTCCCACATCCCACTAGGTGAATTTCGGGCTGATACTCACGTCCCAGCTCAGTTTTACGATTCGTAAACACTTCGTTCCCACAGTTTCACGTGGGATAACACCACATGCAGACAAACGGGGAACACATTCTGTCCCGGGGGTCGGGGTGCAGATAGGGAATTTGGTCATCCGCTACGCCGCGCGGGATTAGCCGAGCGGTCTCAGGCGCCGCAGTCATGGACTGTGCGGCTGATCCCGGTGGAGGTTCGAGTCCTCCCTCGGGCATGGGTGTGTGTGTTTGTCCTTAGGATAATTTAGGTTAAGTAGTGTGTAAGCTTAAGGACTGATGACCTTAGCAGTTAAGTCCTATAAGATTTCACACACATTTGAACAATTTTTTCATCCGCTACCACAAGTATCGCCAAATCCAGATCAACATGCTGACCCCGTGAAGACCCGAGATAAGGTCACGAAAAAGAAGAAGAAGAAGAAGAAGAAGAGAGGAGAAACTGCACAGGAAAATGTTATACAATGAAATAATAAACCGTAAGTGCAGTGTTCTCCTCTTCACTCCCGTGATAAGAAAAGGCAAGAAATTTTTCTTTTCATATTTTCCAGCAAACTAATAAACAGGCATGACACATATGTAAATGAAATTTTTTTTGGTTATTCACTAACGCATGAATGGAGGTCGACATGTGTAGCCTCAGGCTTCACATATCGTGAAAACGTGCTAATCTTTGCTTTGCATTTTGTTTCTCATTTTTTGTATAAAAACGTTTTATTCAGCAACGTGTATATTTTATTTGGAACACTATATAAGCTAAAGCACAAAGAAAATAGGATTCTTAATGTTATATTTTTGAAATATATAATTTCCAGTATAGTTTTTGTCGATGCTCTAAAACATCTACATCTACATCTACATGGATACTCTGCAAATCACATTTAAGTGCCTGGCAGAGGGTTTATAGAACCACCTTCACAATTCTCTATTATTCCAATCTCGTATAGCGCGCGGAAAGGACGACCACCTATATCTTTCCGTACGAGCTCTGATTTCCTTTATTTTATCGTGGTGATCGTTTCTCCCTATGTAGGTCGGTGTCAACAAAATATTTTCGCATTTGGAGGAGATAGTTGAGGTTGGAATTTCGTGAGAAGATTCCGTCGCAACGAAAAACGCCTTTCTTTTAATGATGTCCAGCCCAAATCCTGTATCATTACTGTGACACTCTCTCCCATATATCGCGATAGTTAAAATGTGCTCCCCTTCTTTGAACTTTTTCGATTTACCCCGTCGGTCCTATCTGGTAAGGATCCCACACCGCGCAGCAGTATTCTAAAAGAGGACGGACAAGCGTAGTGTAGGCAGTCTCCTTAGTAGGTCTGTTACATTTTCTAAGTGTCCTGCCAACAAAACGCAGTCTTTGGTTAACCTTCTCCACAACATTTTCTATGTGTTCATTCCAATTTAAGTTGTTCGTAATTGCAATACCTAGGTATTTAGTTGAATTTAGGCGTTTAGATTAGACTGAGATATCGTGTAATCGAAGTTAAAATAATTCCTTTTAGCACTAATGTGGATGACTTCACACTATTCGTTATTTAGGGTCAACTGCCAATTTTCGCACCCTTCAGATATCTTTTCTAAATTGTTTTGCAATTTGTTTTGATCTTCTGATGACTTTATTAGCCGATAAACGACAGCGCCATCTGCAAACAACGTAAGACGGCTGCTCAGATTGTCTCCCAAATCGTTTATAGAAATAAGGAACAGCAAAGGGCCTATAAAACTAACTTTGGGGAACGCCAAAAATCACTTCTGTTTTACTCGATGACTTTCCGCCAATTACTACGAACTGTGACCTCTCTGACAGGAAATCACAACTCCAGTCACATAACTGAGACGATATTTTAATAAGCACGCAATTTCACTACAAGCCGCTTGTGTGGTATAGTGTCAAAAGCCTTCCGGAAATCCATAAATACGGAATCGATCTGAAACCCCTTAACTGTGTGTCAATAGACAGTTTTCTTCGAGGTAATTCATAATGTTTTTATGAAAATCCTAACTAATTCTCAACGTTTAGAATAGTTAGCGAAAACCAGGAAAAACACAGATTCTCAGTCTAATATTTAGACACAATAATTATTTACAAACCTTTTCGATTTATCGAAGTAAGCATGTTGAGCATACGACCATCTGTAAAGTAACACATGAATCGTGTCTCGCAAGGTACTGCGCACTGGGTTTAAACGTAAAAACTGGAGGGTCCTCGCTAATGGACCATTGGTCTACAAGCTGAAAAATACACCTATTTATGGAGAAAAAAGATGAAAAGAACGAAGGACCGAGGCCAGGAAGAGGTTGTAGGATTTTAATTCTAAAATAGCCTAAAATGTTTTAATTGTGAGTTATTATCACAAAATTTCCGTCGCAGGTTCAACCAAGAGGTTCATAGATCTGTAAGTAGGCTGTTTATGTTTTCTTATCGGCAACGATACGTAGCGCTCGGTATGAAAATCACTGGCTGTGCTGTGTGGAGTCTGTGGCTAGTTTGCATTGTTGTCTGCCATTGTAGTGTTGGGCAGCTGGATGTGAACAGCGCGTAGCGTTGCGCAGTTGGAGGTGAGCCGCCAGCAGTGGTGGATGTGGGGAGAGAAATGGCGGAGTTTTGAAATTTGTAGTACTGGATATTATGAACTGTTATGTATATTATGATGTTTCAAGACTATTAAGGTAAATACATGTCAGGGCCATTCCTTTGTAGGGATTTCTGGAAGTCAGATTGATTTGCGCTAAAAAATATTGTGTGTCAGTTTAAGCACAGTCTTGTATAAATGTTCAAAGGGGACGTTTCAGATCCTGAATATGGCTCTCGAGAAAAAGATAACTTGAGAAAAACATAATTATTTTTGAGTACATCTTCCACTTGCAGAATATAATGACGTCTTAGATGGTTTAGTGCATAAGACGGGCTTAGGAGTGTCGTATAATAAGCAAGTGATAAAATAAGGTAAGGAGGACAGAAAAGAAAACGTGTAGAGCAATGACAGATAAGAAAACGTGCAGCGCAATGATGACAGAAAAGAAAACCTGTAGTTCATGAAGGGAACAGGGAATCACGCAATTAGTACCACAGATCTCCTGTTACACATCGCTCCGCCGCTTGCGGAATATAAAGGCAGTTGATTCCTGCATTGAGACACGGTCTTATGAATCATGGAACAATCGTCTTTTGTTAATGATTAGATGCAAGAGAAGCACAAAGGATGAGGCAGAACTCTAAATTCTTCACGCATTCAGAGCACCTGGACCTCTTTTTCCTGTGTGATATCGGGAAGTCTGACCGAGAAAACGAGAGATAGTAGCGCATAATTAGCTCGAACCGGAAGTGGGCTGCCAATTCCGTTACGAGAAGGCGTGGCCCCGGCTTTCCGGCCGATTAGGGGCGATAAAATAATGATTTCCCCGCGCCGGCGTATCGCAGCGTGGCATCGAAGGGCGAAGACATGTGCCGGGATGCGTTCACACCTGGCGTCTGTTCCGATTACGCGCAGCCGATCGTAAATCGGCGGACCAACACATTCGGCGCGTGTATTAAAATGTAAACGGCGTCCGCCGCAGCCGCGCTGTACAAACATGGAAATTGGTGCATTACCAAACAGTTTTTCGGGTTGCCGGCTCTGTAATTCCCGCGGCCGGCTGGTATCGTTTCCCCATTAGGCTGCACTTTGCATAAACAGCGGAGCGGGCCGCGCGCTGCATCACGGGAACAAATTGGGGCCCGAGCGCCAACTGTCGCTTGTCGTCTCCCGAACCCTTCACACCGACAAACGGGGGCAAGGGACGACATGTGGCGTATGAAGAGCATAACGGGGCGGAATACTGTGTAGGGTAAGCCTGAGATCTGCCTGTCTTTATTTGGAATGCTCCAACTGGCACACTGAGGAGACACAAGTCATGGGATACCTCCTAATATCGTATCGAACCTCATTTTGCCCGGCATAGGGCTGCATCTCGACATGGCACGGTTCAACTGGGAGTCCCCTGCAGAAATATTGAGCCATGCTGCCTCTATATCCATCCAAAATTGCGAAAGTGTTGCAGGTGCAGGATTTAGTGCACGAAATGACCTCTCGATTATCTCCCATCAATGTTCAATGGGATTCATGTCAGGCGATCTGGGTGGTCAAATCATTTGTTCGCACTGTCCAGAATGGTCTTCAAACCACTCGCGAAAAATTGTGGCCTGGTGGCTTGGCACACTGTCATCCACAAGAATTCCATCTTTTTTTGGGAATAAGTAGCCGAAAATAACCATTGCCAGTCAATGATAGGTTCAGTTGGACTAGAGGACCCAGTTTATTCCATGCAAACACAACCCACTCTATTATGGGGCCACCACTAGCTTGCACAACGCCTTGTCGACGACGATTTGTGTCAATGGCTTCGTGAGGTATGTACCACATTTGAGCCCTACCCTGAGCTCACACCAACTGAAATCGGGACCAACCTGACAATTTTGCATTAGTCTATGTTCCTACCGAACGGTCACGAGCCCAGAAAAGGCGCTGCAGACTACGTCGTGTTGTTAGAATAGACAATCACGTCGTTCGTCTGGTGCCATAGCCCGTTAACTCAAAATCTCGCCGCACTGTCCTAACGGATACGTTCGCCGTATATCCCACATTGATTTCTGCGGTTATCACGCAGTATTGCTTGTCTGTTAGCACTGACAATTTTTCGCAGACGCAGCTGCTGTCGATCGTTAATTAAAGGCGGTCGGCCACTGTATTGTCAGTGGTGAGAGGCAGTGGCTGAAATTTGGTATTATCGACACACTATTGACACTGCGGATGGCGGAATAAGTGTTGAATACCCTAACGATTTTCGAAATGGAATGTCATTTGTATCTATCTCCAACTGCCAGTCCGTGTTCAAAGTTAGCTATTTCCCATCGTGTGTCACATCTCAAAACATTTTTACATGAATTATCTGAGAACATATAACAGCTCCGCCTATGCACTGCCCTTTTATACCTTATGTACGCGATACTAACACCATCTGCATAGGTTCATGTCGCTATCCCATGACTCTTGACCCAAATTCACAACAGTTTTGGATATACAGGTTGATTCCACGACGATGTTACAAACTTTCAGGAATGATGGAGCGGGGTCCGTAAGCGACCGAATCATAAATTATATGCGAAAATCATTTCGTTGCCATTTCCCCCCAATGATTTTAGAAATTTGTAAGCAATTTTAGCTATCGTTTCTGCCGCATTTACAAATAACAAACAAAAACTAGGAGTAATGTTTGTTTATTATTGTTCAGTACAAAAACAATAACGCAAGTAAGATTCACTATAATGTCTCGCTGCATCTTTGCTGCTAAGTTCACGTTAGGTAAAAACAATACAATGCCACCTAGAAAAGATTCACACTTTGCGAAGTACCACTGCGAGCCTTCAGCTAAACTGAATTAGTGTGGGCAGGCTGAGCGGCAGATCACTCCCCGAAAATCAGCGCTTAATTAAAACTACACAACGGATTTGACTAACTCAGTTAATGGAAGAGGGTGGCCCTGGTATTGAATTCCACGTACCGGTGTTCCCATAATTTAGTATTAGCTAACTTCATGAAAGAGATACACTAATTACATATCAACAGTTTGTCCCAGTTAAATCACAAATTTATTATAATTCTTAGTGTGCGCGAATTTATAAACGAAGTTATAAGTTTTCTAATCGAGTACACAGCAGAAGCATCAAAAATGAAACATGAAATTAAGTAAGGAATAGTATGTTTGGCAAAGATGATCTGACAGGGAAATGGGATTCGTGCAAATCAAGTTCCTGACGTATTAATACCCTTCAACATAACCGCCAAATAAAACCGGTGATTGCATGGTCGTGGTGGAAAGAGAATACGGGATTACATGCAACTTGTCCGTCCGCCTACTCATGAAAACCTAGCTTGAATTTGCAGAAACGTGAGCAAATATTTAACTCCGTTACGCCCAAGCCAACCGATGATAGTAGATATTCTCACCATTATGTGGGCGTGCAGACTGAGCATTAAGACAGTTTGCTCTGCAAGTGAACGCTGCCAAAATAAAAATCAGATGGAAATGTACTGTGATTTATACAAAACGGTACCGTTTGATCAGAGAATTACGAACCTGAAGCAGGGTATTGTCAAGGAAAAGTGTTACGATGATTATTGATGTATTTTTAACGATGCTTAAATTAATTAATACTAATTAAAACATTGTATTTTAAGTAAAACTGATGTCAGAATCGAGGTCTTTTGATCTCGTGTGTCTGTTGGTACGCCTCTATTACTTCAAGAAGCTTCTCTAAAAAGGTGTCAAAATTAATACGAGCATAATTCTCACATGAGGCTTTGCTTAGCAAGTTCGTAAAGTTATCCCTCACAAACCCTCTTACGTCTCTGTAAATAAGATGTGTTTTTTGAATTTCAGTACATGTAAGTTAGGCCGGGAATAATTTCTAAAAAAGAAGATGTTGCAACAGTGAAACGTTAGTGGAACCGCTGCGGGTCATACAATGCTGCGAGCAGGTACTGAACTACATAGTGTGACCACGGCATGGGCTGAACGCCATGTAATCTGAAGGAGCGTAATCTGCCATACAGATTCATCAACGGCCTTGACTCGGTTCTGGAGCACTAGCACTGCGGCGGTTGTGGAGCTGTCTATGGATACTGGTGGACGCCTTATATAGCATGCTGGATTGATAATACGTATGCCGTTTCGTTGTACTCCACTGTCCGGAAGTCACAATATTTGCCCCAGAATGCAATGACCACACAAACATATTTACTGGCGCACCGGAAAAGTGCAGTGTTTTGTTAAGAGTTACGCTTCAACCCATTTATTTATCGTTCCAAAGGCAAACAGCACACAGCACAAATCTACACATCTTTTTAGCACAAAGTATAAATGCTACAAATCTTAAACAGCAACAGACCAGTACTTGTCAACTTCATCTGCACTGATCGCAGATTTTGTCACGTACTCCATTATGCACGACACTAGGCGTACTAATGGGAGACAGAGCGAGAAACGGTCTCAGGTGTACTCGATCTTTCATTGACAAAACAGAGGCTCTGTTGTGTATTACTTCACACACGACGGAAAGTAGAGGCGGGCTAAGGAGTGGTGCAGCAGTCGTCGTCGTAGGAAACCTGGACAGGAGCAGAAATGATTAGCACTCCGTCTTCAGGCCACGAGTGGCCTACCGGGACCATCCTACCGCCGTGTCATCCTCAGTGGATGATGCGGATAGGAGGGGTGTGGGATCAGCACACCGCTCTCCTGGTCGTTATGATGGTATTCTTGACCGAAGGTACTACTGTTCGGTCGAGTAGCTCCTCAATTGGCATCACGAGGCTAAGTGCACCCCGAAAAATGGCAACAGCGCATGGCGGCCTGGATGGTCACCCATCCAAGTGCCGACCACGCCCAACAGCGCTTAACTTCGGTGATGTCACGGGAACCGGGGTATCCACTACGGCAAAGCCGTTGCCTGCAGAAATGATTAGCGAGCAAGTAAATATAGTAAATAGAAGCTTCTCTTGTGTGGTAGCTACCAGACATGAGAAGCTTCTGTTACTGTATTTACGTGCTACCAGACAAGAGAAGCTTCTGTTTACTGGATTTAAATGCTCGCTAATCATTTCTGCTCCTGTCCAGGTTTCCTGCGACGACAATTGCTGCACCACTACGTAGCCTGCCTCTCCTTACCATCGTGTATGAAATAATACGAAGACTCTTTACAAATGAAAGTTCAGCAGTAATGCCCACCTAATACAACAGGAAAACGAGCATTGTAGGGCGAGTCTCTCTCAACTAATGCACGAGCGATAGTGACTTGGCCGCGACTATGCAGCGTCTCGGTGGCGTCCCTTTTGTGACCGGGCAACGCCTCGTTGCGAATGGACTGTGTGGTTGCCGCCGACCAACCGATATTGCACCGGGGGAGGGGGCTCGTGGTACGGAGCCACTGGAGGCGTGGCTCTGCGGGCGTGCTCCGTTGGGTCCGCCGGATCCTGTATGACTGGTATCAGCGTCTGACAGAAACTTGCAGTACCGTTGCAAACTGTGGGACCCCAGTCGGGTGGTATCGATCTGTACCACCACGAAATCCACTCAGAGATCGGGAAATTAGTTTTTCTTCCTGTGATACCAAAACAGATTTGGCTGCGTGAGTTCCAGGTACTGTAGTCTTCTGTTTGATCTTCTTCAGTTATCATCTGAAATTCAAGATACTGGATTTTAACATACTACATTTATAGTGTCATTTGTTGGGGAGGTACTCAGAATGTCTCACAAGTCTTAAGGAAATTCTTCGTGTCACTGGTAAGTGATCAGAAGGTGAACCTCAGATAGTGTTGCTTTCAAATGGCTCTGAGCACTATGCGACTTAACTTCTGAGGTCATCAGTCGCCTAGAACTTAGAACTAATTAAACCTAACTAACCTAAGGACATCACACACATCCATGCCCGAGGCAGGATTCGAACCTGCGACCGGAGCGGTCGCTCGGCTCCAGACTGCAGCGCCCAGAACCGCACGGCCACTCCGGCCGGCAGTGTTGCTTTCGTCTACTCTTTTCTGGCTCATGCTTCTCGTCGAATGTCTGGAGGAGATAATACAGCTCCTCCAGGTGAGTGGGCAGTTGTCATCCTGTAGCTATGCAGCATGTATTCTTTATAGCTGTACTCACAGTTTTGTTATTGTGCGATCAGCACCATATAGGGCATGCGTATCGCGGGGTTGGGGGGGGAGGGGAGCAAGTGGGGATGGAGGGAGGTTTGCGTAAAGATAGTGACGGCTGCATATCTACTGGACGCTACCATGGTGATCGTAATATTGCAGCATGAATGCCAAGCACGGATACCATTGCAATAGAACACACGATCTTGGTTTCTCACTGTTGAGGTTCATCCGAAAAACAATCGGCAAGCGTGTCTGCAGAGTTATTAGCACACGCGATTCTGCTTCGTGAGGAGCTGGGTTCATAACCCCACAAGGCCATCCGGATTTAGTTTTTCCCCAAATTATTCACTGCAAATGTCTCGACAGTTAGTGTGAAAAGCACATGGCTCATTTCTTTCCCCATCGTTGCGTTCAGCCTGTGACGACACCAATAATCAGCTGAATGATACCTCGCTACATTAAGCGAGCGAAGTAATAGCCTTCTTCGAAGGACGGTGGCTTTCAATGTCTCTTGGATTTCAACTGACCTGTCATGGTCGAACATGGCTTGACTACGGTTGATCGGCAACCCTTCCGCTAAGACCCTACAGCAACCACAGCTGATATGCAGGTTGTAACAAAAGGTATGGCCATTCTTAAAGGAAACTTTGCTCACAGAGAGAAGAGGTCCAGAAGCGCTTCATTTCCATGTTAGGGCTCTGTTCCCACAACTCTTCAACACATTAATCACGGAAAACAACACCAAAAGAACGTATCAGCGAAGTACGAAACACTTTCAGAGGTGAAATGTTCAAAATGTGCTCTTTTAGCAAGAATTAGTGCACCAACCCACCGTTGCACTGAATCAGTGATGCGGTGATGTATCCATGCGGTTGAGGTGTCCTCTTCGTTCTAGACTTCTATGTCGGACTTAACTGCGCTGCAGGTGCAGATAATAAGTATACTACCCTCACTGATTTTCCGGCCACTTCAGCCTCCACCTGCA
Organism: Schistocerca cancellata; assembly: GCF_023864275.1. Taxonomy (NCBI): domain Eukaryota; kingdom Metazoa; phylum Arthropoda; class Insecta; order Orthoptera; family Acrididae; genus Schistocerca; species Schistocerca cancellata. The sequence goes on along the minus strand of NC_064626.1, from coordinate 497,681,788 downwards.
CATGAAGTCAAATCATCACCACTGAGTTTCAGCAATTTTCAAGCTTCGCTCTGAAGACCTAGTAGCAGATTTTTACGAAAAATATGCTTTCAGTGCCGGCCATAGATCCAAACGCATACGCTGCTGTAGCGCTCTCTATCTTTCAGTAAGCACGGCACGATTTCACGATTATTATTGTTACATGCTGGGATGTAATTATTGGAATCAGACCCGTGACCTTTTAACCGTAAGTGTCAACGTAATCATTTGATATTGCCAGATGTTTTAAAGTACACTTCTAATATGTTGTTTTGTAGGGCGGGCAACCACAGCCAAACTTCGACATTTTTTCAAAGAAAATTCCGCACTGGCTGTGTGAATGATTTTTATTAAATCTGCGACCGGTTTCGCACCACTTATCGGTGAATCCTCAGGCAATCTGTACAAAAAATAATATAATAAGAGCTCATACAAACTATTCGATCCTCTAATTCTGAGGTGTAGATTAAACTTTTAAATAGACAGTTTTTTTAATGAAACAAGAAAGTACTCACATACGGTATTTATGACATAGTAACGTTGAGCAATGCCCAGTGGCCACTTCTAATGGTAATTCTTGTTTGGCTTCATAGCTACGATTTATTGATGTCAGATTTACAGTGCCACTTTTTCACAAAAATCCAACCGCCATCTAGCACTGGCATCTTCCAGCAGGATAACTGACCCGTAACTCGACGTTAGAGCCGTGCTACACTGGCTTGACGAGCTTGCCAGTGAATTCACATTGATTCGCCTGATCTGAATCGGACTGAACACGTCTGGAATGGTTTTGGGCGCCAGCTCCGCGGTCACAAACTAACGGCCCGTAATTTACGGGGAACGCGTGAGCTGTGCGTATGTCTGGTGCCACAAACATCCAGAAAACTACCAAGGACTTGCTGTGCCTTTCAGACGCAGAATCGCTGCTGCACTGCGTTCCAAAGTTGGACAAACACGCCGTTAAACAGGCGGTCATAATATTTTGCCTCGACAGTGTACGTCACACTGGTCATAAAAGGGTCAGTCCCAATCAACGTATGAAAAATTCCACTGCGACAAATATGGATGGCCTGCAAGTATTCCAGACGCTCGCAGCGCGATGGAATCACTGTGTTATGCAGTAACTTTGGTAACTGCCACACGGAGCAGACACACCCTAAAAACTCTGTCCGGCAAGCGCTGCAGGCAGGTCGTCGGTCTGCTTTATGCCGATATTTATTTAATCCATTACAGCGCATAATCCATTAGAATTAAGCGCCTAAGTGGGCCATAAAGCAATCAGCGCCGCCGCGGCCTCGCAGGGGTGTTTTATTCGCGCGGATCACATTTAAATCAAGCCGCGGCAGGCGGCCCTGTGGCCGGCTGAGCGACAATTACGTGCCCACCCAGCGGGCCCGTATAAAGACCGCAGACGACGGCTAACCGCCAGCGCCGCGTCTACAGCCGACACGAGTGTCGCGCGCGCTAAGTGCCGTGCTGAAAGAACGGGACAGCCCGAATTACACGGCTCGCCGCCACAGCTGGCTCCGGGAGGGCGTTTATACCGCAATACCTTTCACTTAGAGCGCTAGCACCGCTCGCAAGAAAGTCTGTAATTACGGCCGGCTACGTTACTTGAGAAGGAGAGGAGTGTTATTTTATGTATGATTAATTTTACTTGTTGCCAATTTTCTTCCCCTCCGGAACAAGCTTTTTTTCTGTGTGTATCATTTCTCATTGAAATCCCGAGAGCACCTAATGTTCAGGAGACACTTTGAAACGTCCCCTTAGAACAATTGTACATGACTATGCTTAAACTGACACAATGTTTTTAGCGCAACGCAATCTGACTATCAAAGATCCCTGCAAAAGAATGGCCCTGAGTAACATTGACCTATATCTTTCACAAATCACTTACCTCACAAAAATCTTCGTTACTAGAACTACTGCAATACAGCGAGCGCCACTATTGCCAGCTAAATAAAAGATTCAAACTACAGAAGGCACTAACTACTGATAGGGATAGTTAGCAAATGAAAGATATTAATAGAGAACAAACAATGTATTTACCTTAATAGTCATAATATATATAGCAGTTCATGGCAAATTACAAAACTCCGCCATCTCTCTCCTCACATCCACCACTGCTGGCGGCTCACCTCCAACTGCGCAACGCTACGCGCTGTTCACATCCAGCTGCCGCTGCCCGACACTACAATGGCAGACAACAATGCAAACCAGCCACATACTGCACACAGCACAGCCAGTGACTCCCATACAGAGCGCTACGTGGCATTACCAATATAAAAATCTAAACAGCCTACTTATAACTTCACTTCCTGTCGAAATACAGTGATCGGCCAGAAAATTATGACCACGTACGTTATAGCAGGTATATCCACCTTTGGCACGGATAACAGCAGTGACGCGTCTTGGCATGGAAGCAGTGAGGCATTGGGACGTAGCTGGAGGGAGCTGGCACCACATCTGCACACGTAAATTTGGGGGGTGGGGCGATGAGCTCTGACGTCTCATTCAGTCACATCTCAGATGTTTTCTATCGGGTTCAGCTCTGGCGATTTGGGGAGGGGGGGGGGTGGGCGCACATCAATTGGAATTTGCCACTCCATTCCTCGAACCATTCCATAATACTCCTGGCCTTGTGACATGAAGCATTATCTTGCTGAAAAATTCCACTGCCTTCGGGAAACATGATCGTCATGAAGGGGTGTAAGTGGTCTGCAACCAGCGTACGATACTCCATGGTTATCATGGTGTCCTGCAATAGCTTCACTGGGCCGATGGACGCCCAGCTGAGTGTTCCCCAGAGCATAACGGAGCCACTGCCAGCTTATCTCTTCCGCAGTACAGGTGTCAAGGAAGATGACGGACTTGCATCCTCCCACAGGCATGATGAAGAAGGTGTCGGGATTCATCAGAGCATATAACGCTCCGCCGCTGCACCAGCGTCCAGTACCGATGGTCACAACTCCATTTCAGTCGTAGTTCCCGATGCCATGGTGTTAACATTGGCGTATGCATGGGTCGTCGGCTGCGAAGGCCAATCGTTACTAGTGTTCGGTGCACTGTGTGTTCTGACACGCTTGTACGCTGCCCAGCAATAACGTCTGATGTTGGTTCCGCCACAGTTCGCCCCCTGTCCTGCTTCACCAATCTGCCCAGCCTACGACGTCCGACATCTGTAATGAGGAGTGGCCGCTTGACCCGGACGTGGTCTCACTTTGGTTTCCCCACGTGTTGAAGACACTCACCAAAGTACACTTGGCAAATCGTGCAGATTCCAAAATGCTCGCGCAGAGCCTCCGGGGCATCACAGTCTGCCGTCGGACTAACTCACAATGGGAGGCCACGACGTTGGGATCACGGATTTACTTCAAAATTTGTACACCTTTGCTATGCCATTGAAACAATATAATGTGCGAATAGTAAGGTGTACTAGTCTGGCAATTTCGAGAAAATCGGCAAGAGAAGTTTTACGAGTCAGTTACGTAACTGATGTTCCTGTGCGAAGGTGCTGGTTATAAGAAGTGTTTGTTATCAAGTGGATAGCCAGCACAGTAGATCAAAATGCAGTTCAACAAACTGAGTGATTGGCTCAATGATGAACTACAACGGGTGTCATGGGACGTCAGGCCCGAGCAAATACAACGAACGATAACGAACAAAATGAGGAAAGAAAAGTGGTTAGCGTTCGCGCTTAGCAAGAGGGTCGTGGATGAGGCTACGAATCGAGTCCTGCTAACACTTGTTTTTTAATCTATAGTTTTCCGTCACTGCTCACGTTATGTAATTTATATGAAATTTGAGAAGCAATATAATGAAAAAAAAAAACACGTGCATTTTCATGAAGTTGCAGTGAATTTCACATGTTATTTGTCTGTTTACTATTTTTATTAAATTTTCAAAGACGAGGGACAGGTTTGGAAAGTCCAAGTCAAACCTCGATAAATAATGATGCAAATGACGTTATTCAGTTACACAGTAAGTCAAATATGCCAGGAAAAAAGAGTAATATACAATTACTCGTCTGATATGCTCTCGATATCATACGTTGCAGGATGCTATTTGTTGTACAGACATGAAAAACAAATTGAAATGGCATCTATTACATCGACTGAATTCAGTTTTCCCGCATCTACAAGGAATATTAAGAGTATCTAAGGGAAAACACATCTTGTTGACAAATAGTATAGATTCAAAATGGTTCAAATGGCTCTGAGCACTATGGGACTTAACATCTGTGGTCATCAGTCCCCTAGAACTTAGAACTACTTAAACCTAACTAACTTAAGGACATCACACATCCATGCCCGAGGCAGGATTCGAACCTGCGACCGTAGCGGTCACGCGGTTCCAGACTGAAGCGCCTGGAACCGCACGGCCACACCGGCCGGCTAGTATAGATTAAAAATTAAGTTTGCACGGGAGTCGAACCGTCACCTCCTAAACATTCGTCTTAGGAATGTGAAATGGAGTGATCACACAGGCTCAGTTGCCTGTAAAGCTAGTGGTAGACTTCGGTTTATTGGTGGAACACTGGGCAATTGCAATCAGTCGGCAAAGGAGACTGCTCACAAATCACTCGTGCGAACCAATCTAGAATATTACTCAAGCATGTCGGACCCGTACCACATAGTGGTAACAGGAAATATTGAACGTATACAGAGGACAGCACGAATGGTCACATGTTTGTTTGACCTGGGTTTGACGGAGATGCTGAAGAAACTGAACTGGCAGACTCTTGAAGATAGACGTAAACTAACCCGAGAAAGTCTACTAACCAAGTTTCAAGAAGCGGCTTTTAATGATGACTCTAGCAATATACTACAACCCTCTACGTATCGCTCACATAGGGATCGTGCAAATAAGATACAACATTACAGCGCGCACAAAGGCATTCAATCATTCTTTCCGCGCTCCATACGTGGATGGAACGGGTAGAAACCCAATAACTGGTACGATGGGGCATACCCTCTGCCGTACACTCCAAGGTGGCTTACAGAGTATAGACGTAGTTGTAGATGTGGAGTAGTTTAAGTTCCAAACTGTAAAGCTAAAAGTTTTCCGTTTGGTCCTCTGTTGGTCCTACGATTTTTTTTCTTTTATAAGTTCTTTCACCTCCTACAGTGAGAAAAATGCCAAGTTAAATGGAACCGTATTCCGGAGTAAATTTTGACCTGTAGGCGACCTTCTAAATGACTGTGAGAGTCTATTTAGAGGTGGGAGAAAATCAAAGGCACACCACCGTCCCAAGTATAGCAGAGCAGCGTTCAAACTAACCTTCGGGTTGAGCACAGCTATATTAGCTTCACTGCGTAGCAAATGCCACACAAAAGTATTTCGTAGGTGGACGGCCTTAGTAGTTACACTACCAATGCAGCCCAATTCAGTACTTCCCCCTCCCTCCTGCTAACATGCGGAAGTACTCTGCATAAGTACCCAAAGACGAGAATGTAGCCAAGAGAAATTGTTAATCTGCAGCACATTTCACCGCTATACCAAGACTGCTATGAGTGTCTTTGTGATATAATTACCATCCGCTCAAACTAAGTTGACTATCGACACAGTGGCTTACCGGATCGACTGTAAGGCATTTTCTGTTTATGGTCGCTCTCATCAGTTACCGCGCCGAGTGTCAACTTAGTTTGAACGGACGATACGCAATCCCTCGAGTTTGTAGTGCTACAAAATGAGTGGACAAAGTTAGAATTCTGCTGCTAACGACTAATATCAATAGACTTTAAATCTAAAGAGCTCCTAAAACGTTAGTGAAATATTTCTGCATGTCCAGAGTCATCTGAAACATTTAGGGATTAACTCTGAGTATGCTTGCCGTTAGAAAAATGGTTCAAATGGCTCTGAGCACTATGGGACTTAACATCTGAGGTCACCAGTCACCTAGAACACAGAGCTACTTAAACCTAACTAACCTAAGGATATCACACACATCCATGCCCTAGGCAGGATTCGAACCTGCGACTGTAGCGGTCGCGCGGTTCCAGACTGAAGCGCCTAGAACCGCTCGGCCGCAACGGCCGGCTGCCATTAGAACGTGGAAAATTTTTATGATCGGACACGCGTCTGTGCAGTTACATAGACCTTTACAATTAAAAAAAATTACACAGAGCTTTGCGATTAAAAAAAATCGAAAGGGACACTAGATTTGAGTACATAAGAGAGTTCTTTTCTTGAATGATGCTGCCGCCATTTGACAGTAATAATTTTTATTTTATTTTATACGATCCAAATTTCGGTCTCTGGTCATGTTAAAGTACAAAAACTGGAATAAACAATATAAGTACAAACCACAAAAGCAAGAATAACGGCAACCATGAAAAATAATGTATAAATACTATGATTATTTACCTGATTTGTATCTCAAAGAACATGAGACTGAATTGAAATACTTGTATTTGTCCAACAAGCATTACTGTTCGTGTAGCCAGATCTGTCATTAGCAGAAGTCATAACATTCTTAAAACGCCTAAATATATTTGCAAACTTTCATTTCTGGAGACTATAGCACAGTTGTTACATGAAACTGCTTATCAATAAACAAGTATGTACTACACTTTTGTGTCAAAACAAAAACTGACGATCTTACAAACACCGTCTGAGAGACAATCTGTGGTATTTTAGGGATCTAGGTAGGTGAACTGTTAATTTTCGTGATAAATGCATTATCTTTGCATACACTGGCACATAACAGTGTTCACAGTACGTGACAGGGAAGTCCACTGTTAAAGTTCACATGTAAACATCGTCAAGGGTCTTATTGGCCGCGCGGTCTAGGCGTCCTGTCACGGTTCGTGCCGCTCCCCCGTCGGAGGTTCGAGGCCTCCCTCGGGCATGGGCGTGTGTGTTGTTCTTAGCGTAAGTGAGTTTAAGTTAGACTAAGTAGTGTGTAAGCTTAGGAATCGATGACCTCAGCAGTTTGGTCCTATAACATCTTACCACAAATTTCCAAAAAATTTCTTATCGTAATAAATTTGTAACGGAGATGGAATTTGTACCTTCTAATACAGTTAATTAAGTAAAACATGGTGCGCTATATAAGCGAGTAGTAACATTTATCGTAACAAATTGCAATAGCAGTAAGCAAATGCTCCCGAAAGTTTCTCACACCAGTGCAATCAACCAAGAAAACAACAACGCATTGCTGACGAAATGGTGGATTGGGGGAAGCAATAAGGATGCCGCTGTAGAGCCAACAGAACATGAGAATTTATTCAAACTGAATAGGAGTGGCAGTGGTGTGGGTGGCAAGGAAGGGAAGGGGGGAAATTGAGGAGGGCCAGGGGATAATCTGAAGAAGAGGGTACCCAAAGGGGGGGGGGGACATCAAATTTCATAAGGCTACTGGACACAGTTCCATACTATCTGAGAAATATTAATAAAACTGCTGTAGAGTCCATGTTATAAAACTTATTGAAGTACTAATAAAATGTCTATACCCTTATCTTTGACATGCATTTGGGAGTATTTGCACATTGCTGTTCCAATTTGTAACGACACATATTATTAAACGGCTGCATAGTGCACCATGTTTTACATAACTAACAGTATTAGAAGGTAGAAACTGCATATTTTTTCAAATATATTTCGATACGACACTTGACGATGTTTACATATGAACTTTAATAATGGACTTCCATGTCATGTACTGTAAACACTCCTAAGTACCAATGTATGCAAAGATAACGTATTTATCTTGAAAAATAAACAGTTCAACTACCTTGTTTCTAACGCACCACAGATCGCGTTGAGCAGACTGTGATATCCCTCAGACCATGTTTGGAAGATTGTTCCGTCTATATCCGTGTCAGTTGTGGTTGAGACACAATAGTGCGGCGCATACCTGCTTTTTGGTTAGCGGTTTCATATGACAACTGTGCTACAGTGTCCAGAAATGAAAGTCTGCAATATTTTAGGCGTTTTAAGGATGTTCTCAGTTTTCTAATAGCAGATCTGGCTTTTATGACCAGATATGCTTTTACGACAACAACACTTACTTCGTACTAGTCTGATGTATTTTGACATACAAATAAGGTATAGAATAATGGTACTTAGACCCAAGTTTTCATGGTTACCTTGTTCCTAGATTTTATGATGTATTATTCCATTGTTTATTCTAGTTTTTGTAATTGAAAATTGCTTGAGGCCGAAATCTGGATAGCGTAACGATGAAATAAAACTTATTACGCCCAAAAAGGCGGCTGTATCATTCAAAAAATTTATAATGACTGTCGCTCCAGCCAAAATAAACATTATAAAAGAATTCATAATCCTGCAGCACACTCAGAACTTTTATATCGTGAAAATGACAAGAGACAAATGGCAGAGGTTTTCCACGTTTCTAGACCATCTGTAATTATTGTAGCTTTGTGTTAAGAGCAAGCAATGTAGGTCACCTGAACTGCTGCCCATGACCAAGGGAAACCCACAACAAACTACAGGGTTGGTCCTAAGTTCGCATTTCTCCATAAGTTTAAATAAACACAACAGAAACACATAACATAGACTTTAGTTATCAATAATATGTTCTCCTTTACTATTTACAACAGTCTGCCAACGATGGGGCAATTTTTCTATTCCACTAGTGTAGAAATAACGTGGTTTTGAGGCAAAGAACTCGTTGAGTTATGTTCGGAGCGCCTTTTATTCGGAAAGGAAGCTCCTTTAAGTTTGTTAGGTAGAGAGAGGAAAAGGTGAAAATCTGAGAGCGCAAGATCAGATGAATAAGTTCGGTGCGGAATGACTACCTAACCCAACCCCTGTAATAGTGTTTTCTGTCATCCATCAAAATGCGAGCCGACGTTATCGTGGAGCAGCATCACTTCACGCAGTCTCCTGGTCATTGTTCCTCTACTGCGTCTGCAAGACGTCTCCGCTGTTGACAATAAACGTCAGCAGTGATGGTTACACCTCGAGGAAGCAATTCGTAACACACCACACCGCCGCTGTTCCTTCAGGTGGATGAGCGTTGGGCACTGTACGAGAGCTTTCTGCTTTGTTTGGGCTCAACCTTTTTTTATTTTCCTCATGTTAGCGTAAAGACAAAATTTCTCGTCACCAGCAAGAATGCAGGATACGAATTGTCTGTGTTGTTGACGAGCCAATTGATGATGAGCAAGTAGAGACGCACATGTGGTCACCCTCTCATTTCTGTGATTTTGGATTAGGGCATGCGGTACTCATACACCCGATTTTTGAATCTTCCCCATCACATGCATGTATAGAACGATGGTGGAGTTATCACAGTTTATCACAATTGCCGGTTCTCAACTACAATGACGTGGATCATTATGGATTAATGCGTTTAAGTGATCTTCATCAAACCCTAAAGGTCCTCCTGAACGTGGAGAGTCACTAATGTGAAAAACATCCTCCGTAAAACGAAAAAATCATTTTCCTGTCGTGCTGTGTCCAATGGCGTTATCCCCACACACGGCGCAAATGTGTCTGGCTGCCTCCACTGCTGTCACCCCCCTGATGAACTCAAACACGAGAATATAACGGAAATGATCCAATTTCTCCACTTTGCGCTCCCTTTTCTAACGTCCACAGCTCCATTCACCATCTACAAATGAAAAAATGACAATATGTAAACCCAAATAGCAACAGTGAATTGCAAATAAAAGATGAAAATCGATAAATGAACCCGCAGCAATCAGAATACCAACATGCAAAACAAAAACGCTACTAACGTATACACCATAATAATAACAGCCAAAAAAATGACGAAGAAATCTTGTCAGGAGTTTCGAATGATGTGAAATAAAAAGAAGATTTTATTTGGAATGTGATTGGAGAAGTGAATCTAACGCAGAATCACAACGAATTACTTGCCAAAAACTACATGAATTAATGATTTCTCAGTTTTTGCTCAAGGTAATTGTGTGATGAAAGTCGTAACCGTTATCACGAAACAAAGACGAATTCAGAAGCTATAATATACCGATATCCTGTGCACATGTCCATAACGTATGATCTTTAGTGTCACAACGGCAAATATTCGAAAATCAAATAAAGTATTTGATGAGATAAGCGAAAAAAATGGGTTGGTCTCAAAACTAATTTAAAAGGAACACTGGATCTCAAATTTGTCAGTTATTCGTCACATGTTTTATTCACAGACGACGAAGAAATATATGTATTCGTGTTAGTGAACAATGTTTCAAAAAATACCTTTATTTACGAATAACGAGTAATAATTGATATCTGTGTACGTTATCCGTATTTCGCATAAATTTCTGCCAACTCTGGTAATTATAGAAGCGAATCACACGTGGACGCACAACAAATTCGCAGCCTTTGAGCAAACGGCTACAGGCACGTCAAACCCGCGTGTTTGTGAACAAGCGCCCAAGCGGCTGTGGCGACGTACAACGGTACGTCGCGGACATCCTGCGTTCTCGTGTGTTACCTCCCATGCTACAGAATTGTGTTACCGTTTCTCAACAGGAGAATGCCCTTCCACGCATGGTACCTGTCTCTACGAACTGTCTGCGTGATGTTGAAAACTCCCACGGCTAGCAAGATCCCTGAACCTGTCCCCAATAGAACATGCATAGGATTAGCTCAGACGTCAACTCTGACCGAGGGATATGATGGACCAGTTACAACAGATGCGGGCCAAGATACCTTAAGGGAGGATATCACGGCTTCACGACACCCTTTCAACAGAATCAGTGTGTGCATTCAGGCCAAAGGCGGTACAGCGTCATGCTAATAAGTTGGCTCATATCGCAGTCGTAATACTGATTTTCATGCAAACGATATGAAACAATATGCACCTTTTTCCAGTAGTAATATTAAAATAATAGGATTTAATGATTTATGCCCACTATAAAAGCAGAAATGATGATGGCGTGGCTGGTGCTAAGATGACAGATGTCGGTCCGTTGCGCTCGCGGCTTCATAGTGTCCACCGAAGAGTGTCCATCGCAGGTATTATATACCCTGGCGACTTCTGGTAGCCCTGAGCTAACGTGTGCCGCGTCGCGCCGATCCCAGCTGACGCTTCTAGCTCTGTATCACGGTCCAACGGGTATTTAAATGCTCCTGCTGGAAATGGTACAAAAGTCAAGAGTGGTGCAACTTTTACACGCAGATTTCACGTCCCATCTCTGTCAACGTAGTAGGTCTGAATTTCTGATCTATGGGTGTGATGAGTGAGTGTGCACTGTAGGTAGTATTACTTTCATGCTATTATGGGTGCTCACGTTGCCATGGGTCATCGTAAGACTCTTAGTTCTTCTATCCCAATTCTAACCAGCTGACATTGGGATAAGGAGAGGCCCGTTTGAGAATGTATGGGAAGGATGGTAGGAATCTGACTCCACTATTTCCCTTACAATGACGGATAAACCTAAGAAATACTTTGGGTCGGAAACAGGGACGTTATTGCCTCAATCCTAAAAAAAGTGTCTCACGTGATTGTGACATACAAGTTATTCCATAACCATTTTTATCACGTGTTCCGACTCTACGTTTAACTGGAACTTAACTTGGGACGGTGAACTTGATTGTAACTTTGAGACACGTCTATAGATGCAATGACGGGCTTACTCGTTTTTAAATGCAAGATACGTGATCCACATATATTTATAATTAAATTTCGATTGCCAAACTACAAAGTGATACGAGTGTGATTCTAAAGACAAGAAAACGACCCAAAACTCTCTTATTTACTAATATTACACAAAAAGCAAAACTTGACTCGATTTATTGTTTCTCTTCTTTGAACCGGCAATCTTTCCTAGCTCCTTAACAATTCACTCAGTGCCTGCCACTTTTCTCCGCTTTTCGCGATCCCATGTCAATTACAAAAATGGTTCAAAGGGCTCTAAGCACTATGGGACTTAACATCTGAGGTCATCAGTCCCCTATTCTTAGAACTACTTGAACTTAACTAACCCCAGGACATCGCACACATCCATGCCCGAGGCAGGATTCGAATCTGCGATCGTAGCAGCAGCGCGGTTCCGGACTGCAGCGCCTAGAACCACTCGGCCACAACGGCCGGCTATGTCTGTTACACTTAGGTCAAAAAAGTCGTGGTACAACGATATACACTTACACAAGTGGCGATAGTATCGCGTACACAAGGTGTAAAAGGGCAGTCTATTGACGAAGCTGTCATTTGTACTCAGGTGAGTCATGTGAGAAGGCTTCCTACGCGATCATGGCCGCACGGCGTAAATTAACAGACTTTGAAAGCGGAGTGGTAGTTGGTGCCATACGCACGAGACATTCCATTTCGGAAATCGTTAGGGAATTCAATATTCCGAGATCCATAGTGTCAAGAGTGTACGGTAAATACCAAATTTCAGTGGTCGACGGCCTTCACTTAACGACCAAGAGGAGCGGTGCCTTCGCAGACTTGTCAATGTTGACACACAAGCGGCGAAATTTGGCGTTAATGGTTGTGGCGGCAGATGACCGACGCGAATGCTTTTGCTAACAGCACGACATCGCCTGCAGCGCCTCTCCTGGACTCATGACAATATCGATTGGTCGCTAGACGACTGGGAAACCGTGGCTTGGTCAGATGAGTCCCGATTTCAGTTGGTAAGAGACCATAATATGGTTAGATTGCGACGCAGATTCCAAGAAGTCATGGACGCAAGTTGTCAACAAGGCACTGTGAAAGCTGGTGTGGGCAATGTTTGCACGGAATGGACTGGGTCCCCTGGTCCAACTGAACCGATCATTGACTGGAATGAAACTTCCTGGCAGATTAAAACTTTGTGCGGACCGAGACTCGAACTCGGGACCTTTGCCTTTCGCGGGCAAGTGCTCTACCATCTGAGCTACCCAGGCACGACTCACGCCCCGTTCTCACAGCTTTACTTCTGCCGGTACGTCATCTCCTACCTTCCAAACTTTGTAGAAGCTCTCCTGCGCACATTCCACACTCATTCATTGACTGGAACGATTGGAAATGGTTGTGTTCGGCTACTTGGGGACCATTTACAGCTGTTCATGGACTTCACGTGTTGTGGCTGTGCCCTCTTGTAATGTATTGTTGTTCCTGGTTGGATGAGGAGAGGATGGTGTGATAGGTGGGTGGCCGGTTTCCTCTCACTACAGCACAAAATGCCCGCGTGGTTAAATTTCATTTTACTGCAGGTACCAATTGAGCTAAGCTACGAGGCGACAACTGTCACTGTGGGTGACTAGAGCACGGTGCGACGTATTGAGCTGCAATGCGAACTGAGACCCAATGCGACGTACTAAGGTACTGAGATTGAGACAGCACGGTCGGCGGCGGCTGCCTATATGCACGCTGCCCCAGGAGCGTTATCGGCTTGTAGCCTGGGGGCGTGTCTTGGTCTTCTCATAGGCGTGCTTAGTTCAGCACCTGCTATACAGTGTTCATTAGTGCCGACCGGCGTGCTGGCGAAGGCGTACGCCAGCACATTATATTCCCAAACATGGAATTTTTGTGGATGACAATTTGCCACAGTTGTTCACGTTGGGTTTAAAGAACGTTCTGGAGAATTCGGGAGAATTATTTGGCAACCCAGAACGCTTAACATGAATCTCGTCGAACATTTATGGTTCATAATCGGGAGGTCATTTCCTGCTTAAAATCGTGCACCGACAACACTTTCGCAATTGTGATTGACTCTAGACGCACCTCTCCTCAATATTTCTGCAGGGGTGTTCTAACCACTGCGCCAGGCAAAAGGTGGTCCGACGCGATGTTGGGTGGCATCCCATGACTCTTGTCACCTCAGTGTATAAGTACAGGAGTAGTACTTGGTTTCACCCGTCCTTCTGAATAAACTCACATTTTAAATTCAAAGTCTCCTCTCTTTACGAAGAATTAATAGGTTAGCACAGTGAGCTCGCTTTCAGTAGGACGACGGTTCAAACCCGAGTACGGCCATCCAGATTTATGTTTTCCGTGATTTCCCTAAATCACTCTAGACAAATGCCAGTATGGTTCCATTGAAAGGGCATTGCCTATTCTTCCTCCATCTCTGACACAATCCGAGCTAGTGCTCCATCTCTAATGACCTCGTTGTCGACGAGACGTTAAACCCGGCCTTCCTGCCTTTTCCCTTCTTTCAAAATGGATCGTTATGGTGAACGAATGTGTTCTGTTTCGCATGAGGTCATGCAACTTCCCCACGTTTTGTGCTTCACTTGGTTGTGTTCCTATGTCCATGTTAATCTGTTATTCCTATGGCATCACAATGGATTCGCATTCGGGAGGACGACGGTTCAATCCCGCGTCCGGCCATCCCTTAATCGCTCCGGGCAAATGCCACGATGGTTCCTTTGAAAGGGCACGGCCGATTTCCTTCCCCGTCCTTCCCTAATCCGATGAGACCGATGACCACGCTGTCTAGATTCCTCCCCAAACAACCCCAACCATATGGCATCTCACAATGTAGCGTACAACTACGAATAGATGTATTCGGTACTGACTCGTTGAGGACTCGTTGAGGACTGAATAAGCGAGTAATCTGCAGCACTGTGTACCCGTTGGTCTGCTGTACAGTTAACAGTAGTTGACAGCGATCTCGGTTATCAACACGATGGCGGCGGTTGTTCTTTCCGAACTTATATATTCTCAATATCTTTTTGAGACAGTGACATGTGAAATGCTTGATGTCTGCAAGTCTTCAGCCGGCCGCGGTGGCCGAGCGGCTCTAGGCGCTGCAGTCCGGAACCGCGCGACCGCTACTGTCGCAGGTTCGAATCCTGCCTCGGGCATGGCTGTGTGTGATGTCCTTAGGTTAACAAACTGCCTATTGGCTTCTGTCTCGGGTTCTTCGGCCGACGTTCATCTAATGATTTTTCTGACGTTTCGCCAGCACGAGTGGCTGGCATTGTCAAAGCTTGGTCTCAAAGCGTGGTGAACCACCGGCAATGGAGGGTGAAGCTTTGACAATGCCAGCCACTCGTGCTGGCGAAACGTCAGAAAAATCATTAGATGAACGTCGGCCGAAGAACCCGAGACAGAAGCCAATAGGCAGTTTGTCAACAAGTGGCCACGAAAGCCTTAACAATTTTGTGTCCTTAGGTTAGTTAGGTTTAAGTAGTTCTAAGTTCTAGGGGACTAATGACCTCAGATGTTAAGTCCCATAGTGCTCAGAGCCATTTGAGCCATTTTCTGCATGTCTTCGGAGATGCATTGTGCCATGCGGCGAGCCAAGCTGTCATCAGTCAAGCAGATATCGCACATGCTGCCAATCCTATCGCACCGACGACCGCAAAAATTTGTTCAAATGGCTCTGAGCACTATGGGACTTAACATCTGAGGTCATCAGCCCCCTAGAACTTATAACTACTTAAACCTAACTAACCTAATGACATGACATACATCAGTGCTCGAGGCAGGATTCGAACCTGCAACCGTAGCGGTCGCGCGGTTCCAGACTGAAGCACCTAGAACCGCTCGGCCACACAGGCCGGCTGGACGACCGTAAGAATCTCATATGACGTCCCAGCAACCTGACATACCGAACCATTCCACGAGCAAAGACGATAGGAGAATTTTCTTCGTAACACAGCTGCTGGATCTCATTCAGTTACTCATGAGTGACAATTTTAAACTCGTTTGTATGATCAAGTTTCAAATGTTCCAGTTTCTTCTCTTCCGAAGTTTCGGTGCGATATTGTTTTGCGCTGCAGAAGCAGAGTTTCAGGAACTGCAGAAGGCTATCGTTTCTTCACCTCAGCTCATCTGTTTCCTCAATAGCCCTTATTTTCGCCATTCTCGGTCACTATGTTTTTTAGATATACCATAAGGCTTTCGGAGAAAAAACGTCATCGACACAGTTCCGAAGATAGCAAGAGTCGGCAACTGTGGGAGTTTCGCACAATCAGCTTAGCAGCTCACGCATCCAATTGCTGACGAGAATAATGTACAAAAAAATGCAAAGCAAAGTCGGGGATCTGTTAGATGAGGGTCAGTTTGGCTGTAGGAAAGGTAAAGGCGCCAGAGGTGCAATTCTGACGTTGCGGTTTATAATGGAAGCAAGGCTGAAGAAAAATCAATACACATTCTTAGGATTTGTCGTCCTGGAAGAAGCGTTCGGCAATGTAGAATGGTGGAAGCTTTCTAAATTCTGAGAAAACGGGGTTAAGGTATAGGGAAAGATGGGTAATATGCAATACGTACAAGAACCAAGAAAGAACAATAAGACTCGAAGATCAAGTACGTACAGCTATGAGCACAACGAGTGTGAGACAGGTATGTTGTCTTTCATCTGTAGTGCTCAATCTCTACATCGGCGAAATAAAGCGACGGAAATAAAACAAACGTTCAAGAATGGATTAAAATCAGCGTGAAAGGATATCAGTGATAAGATTCGCTGATGACACTGCTGTCCTCAGTGAAAATGAAGAGGAATTACAGGATCTGTTGAATGGAGTGCACAAAATGGCTAAGAATAAATCGAAGACAGACGAAAGTAATGAGAAGTATCAGAAATGAGAACAGCGAGAAACGTAACACCGGAATTGCTGGTCACGAGGTAGAAGAAGTTATGGATTTCTGCTACCTAGGCAGCAAAATGATGATGGACGGAGCATGGAGGACATATAAAGCAGACTAGCGCTGGCATAAAGGGCATTCCTGCCCAAGAGAAGTCTGCCGTTATCAAACGTAGGCCTTAATTTCAGGAAGAAATTTCTGAGAGTATACGTGTGGAGAACAGCATTGTATGTCAGCGAATCATGGACTGTGGGGAAAACGGAAAAGAAGCGAACAGAAGCGTTTGTGTCGTAGTGCTGCAGAAGGGTATTGAAAATTAGGTGGGCTGATAAAGTGAGAAATAAGGAGGTTCTCCGCAGAGTCGGCGAGGAAAGGAATGTATGGACAAGAAGAAGGGACAGGGTTGTAGGACATCTGTTATGGTATCTAGGAATAACTTCCATGGTACTAGATGGAGCTGTAGAGGGTAAAAACTGCAGAGCAATCTCTATTGAAATACATCCAGCGAATAATTGAGGACGTAGGTTGTAAGTGCTACGCCAAAGTGAAAAGATTGGCACAGGAGAGGAGGGAATTCGTGGCGGACGGCATCAAACCAGTCAGATAAATGATGATCAAGAAAGAAGATTGCAGAAATCTTTCAACATTGATTGAACATAGTAAGAAAACATTTTTTACTGTGTCTTCTAGATTTTTGATGTTTAGTAAGTTGCTTTTCTTTTTCTGCTATTCTTAAAGATAATGACAGAATGAACTAAATCACGATCAAGTTCAAGGTGACAGACAGACAGACAGGGAAGAGAAAATATAATCGTTGCGGAAAGCGACTAAGCTGAATATAGTGATTCGTTCCCCACGTCAGTAAAGCTAGTGACACGGGAAGTAAAAAAAGACAGTATTAATCGAGGAGCTGGGTGCCAAATTCCATTCCTTTAAGGATGTTTTCATATTTGTATTAATCTCCAAATTCCCGAAAAGAAAGAGTAATAGCTCTAGAAAATTACGATGTGTCATGTGTTGTCAGTCGTGTTTGAACGTTCTAGCAAGAAATATACTAAATTCATTTTTTACTTTAATGAAGCGTTTTGTGTCAATAGTCAGGTATTACCTAAGTTACTACGTAAGCTTAATGATACGTTTATTTCGCTCGAGGCGCACGTAACTATACGTATAGCTGGGGCATACTTAATGGCAAGGAAAGCGGAATATTTCCACAATAGAAAACTGTTCGAGATCCGTTACAGTTATCTTAATGAGGGCAACATACAGCTTTCATTGGAGCTATGCAGGGGTACTGACGTTTCACGGTACTTGAAGGCATCGTGCGATAACCCTCGTTTTTGTTGACTCAGCCGCTTTGTCAGACAGGATATCGACGGAATGATTACGGACTGTGGTCAATACAGTTCATCCTAGCGCGAACCAACTGAGGGGCACTTCACAGTCCTAGTTACCTTCTACACACACACACACACACACACACACACACACACACACACACACCACACACCACACACACACACACATTGGCTCTATCCTCCCCTTCATGTTTATTATATTATTGAATAGTTTAATTACCTGCGTATTTCCCTATATTCTAAGCGATCGGTTGGCTTGCTGACTTACAAAACTCAACAGATCCACCCAAAAACCAACCAGCTTGTTAGTATATATGTATGTTTATTTGTACATTTTTAATTTTTTAACAATGTGTTACTTCAATCTTTAGTTAATAATAAGAAGGAACAGATGTAATCTTCACAAACCCACAGTTCTGGCATAACCAAAACTCTTCCCTCGTTTTGCCACTCTTTTTCATTCTCTGTCTCTGAATTCCAGCTTTCTACACATTCACCTACCCACCCATCCACCCACAAATACACAATGTAACATAGCAATAACAAGTAAAGTGTTGAACTGTTGTTTATGTGTAATTTTTCCACTGTTGTCAACATAATTATGTTTTCAACATGTCACCCGATCATGTATATGTGTACAAATTATAAGCTATATAAACTTGACAGAAAGTAATTTGTGCATCACTGGAAATATTAACATATCTCTTCATCTACATAACCAAAGATCCAAAATGCCTTACGACTCGCTTCGAAATGACCTTTTTGGTTTTGATATATGTGCTTTGCACTTTGAAACAGTGCTTTTGTTTTGAAACAGTGCTTCTGTTTCTGCGATACGTTCTCTGCACTTATTAATTTATAGGTGCCATCTTCGTTTACAAACTGCTATGGCTTATATGTAGTACATAATAATGTAGATAGAGGTCTGTGAGCACTGGGGGTATTCTGTACACAAATGCATTGACACGATTTAAGAGACTTTACTGGTCTCAAACAGGTATGATTTTACAAAGCGGCGAGTGAAAATTTTGTACCAAGGCCAGGGTAATCCGTGCAGTTGTGTGAACCGCTGCGCCAAGGTGACTTAATGGCTAACACACCTGCGTAGTAAGCAGGGGACCTGCGTTCGATTCCCGGGCTTGATGCAAACATCCACAAGTTGTTTCAGTCTAGATTCATAAAATCATGTTCCGTTTAGTTTCACGTTTAGATTTACATTCAATCCTCAGTGAAAGATTTCCACAGAGCCCTTTTCTGAAAAGTTGTTCTATTTTGTTTCTACCAGAGTGTTCCACACGTTACGCAAAAGTCGTACACTACACATACGTGCCACATTAATACATATACGTCCTGCTGACGATGAAAGTTTAAACTGTCGAAACGCATTTAGGAAATATATGAACAGTGTGAATGGTAAGAGTAAAGTTGTTGTTTCATTCAATTTGCAATCCATATTATTAACTGTACACACTACCTCTACTAGTGTTTGGGTCTCATAACCAGTGTTCATTAGCAATCCATCTTATACGAGGGTTGGAACTTAAATAGTGACAACTATTTATTCACAACCGATACAAAAGAGTTACATGTTTGCACCTGTTACTGTCCTTCAAAGTAGTCACAAGCGTTATGTGCAACCCTTTGCCAAAGATGTGGAAGGCGCAGTATACCGTTAGCAGAGCCTGTTATGTTGATGGTGTGAATGGAGCGGTCTATTGCCTGTCGAATCTCTGAAACAGTTCTGAAGCGAAGCCACGAAGTGGTTCCTTCATTTTCGGAATCAAATCAAAGTCACAAGGACTTAAGTCCGGGGAGTGTGGTGGATGGAACAGTACTTCCCAGTCCCATCGACCGAACAGAGCAGCCGAAGCTTGCGCTGTATGCGCCCGTGCATTGTCGTGCAAAATGATGGGTGGGTTGCGCAGAAAGCGTCGCTCCTTCTTTCGCAGAGCTGTTTGCAGGTGATGCTCCAAAAACGAACAGTAATTCTGTGCTCTGACGCTCTGCCGTGGAGGAACGTAATGCGTTAGGATAACACCATCACAGTCGTACACGAGAATCACCATAACTTTCACCATACTGGGGCTCTGACGCACTTTCGACTTTCGCCGCGACACATAATGGCGCCGTCCGTTGGATTGGCGTTTCAGTTTTGGCTCGTACGATGTGGCCCATGTCTCATCCAGTGTTACTATACGGCGTAAGAAAGACTCTCCTTCGTGCTCATAGCGCTCCAACTGCGTCTGAGCAGCGTCGTAACGCATCCATTTCTGCATTTCCGTCGTGTTGTGGAACCCATCGTGATGCTATTTTTCGCATGCCCAGACATTCCTTCAGGATGCGAAGCATAGTCGTATGCGATAATCCGGTTTCGTGGGCAGGCTCACGAACCGTATGGCGTCGATCACTGTCCACTAACCAGGCAACAGCATGCACTTCTTCTTCAGAGACGCTAGGACGACCTGCCCGATGCATGTCTGCCACAGTTTGCCGACCTTCGTTGAAGGCTTTACTCAAAGTGCCCCTGTTCACTACGGCGATGCCGATTTCCTGCACGCCTCTTGAAGACCTTGATGACAATGTCGTGCTGTACGACCTCTGGCACATTCAATCTTGATCCAACTCCGTTGTTTCTGTTTCGAAAACATAGCGACACCGTTACGTTAGGCCGCTCGCTCACAAGTGACTGTTTCTCCCTCGATTGTGCGCACGCTGGTGACATGAGATGGGCAAGTCCATTTGCTCGGAGGTACGGTAAGTATGTTAGCAACGTGTGCTATCAGCGGCAATAGTAGATTTCATTGAATAGTGTCTCCACAACAGTGTTGCCACTGTTTAAGTTCCAACCTACGTAGATAACAGCTCTGAGATGAATCAGTGGGATTAGTAAAAAACAATTTTCGCAGTGGAATCTCTCTGTGCGCCTGTCCCTCATGTCGTGGACTTTCACTACAGAAAAATTGCCTCATACGTTAAAAGAAAACACATTTATATGTCCTGTTTGTGTGGAATATAGACTGCTCAGTGTGTTACAAAAAGGCCAGATTTTGACCACGGCTACGATAGGCCAAATATTACGAAAGACTGTGCAGAGGGTACATAAAACATGTAGCAGCAATTGCGAATAAATCTGTGTTAATATTAAAATAGCAAAAATCATGTTGATTCCAGTCACTGACGAGGTAAATATACATGTGGCCACACACTAACGGCACTCAATGCGTGACCGCATGTTACTGATAGGGCAAGCCTCGCGAATTGTTACAGGAATTATAATCACAAAAGGTAATGAAAAACACAATGAGAATGAACGTAAGAGGATACAAAGAAAGAATGAGGAAAACATGAACGTCCACGTGGGTTAGAACTCGTAGCTGTTACGCACATTAATGTTCAAGTATGGGACCACCGAAAACCAAGTAATCGAAATTCTGCGATCATAATACGCCCAGAAGGTCGCTTTAATTTTGACTGACAACTCGTAACAACGGATGATCAAAGGGCTTTCGAAACATGTACAAGAATAATGGAGGCTTCGTTAGCGACAGCTCGCAGCGCGGCTCAACTGTGTCTCGTGCTCACCAATTAAAATGTCCACTTACAAAAAGAGTCCTACCTGCATTTCCGGGCAACTAGAAATTTAGTCACATTACATGAGCAACTTAACCAAAGAAGATAAAGTGATGCAAGAGTGTCTCGCCCCAAAGACTTTCCTCCATTAGGTATACCGAAAGTGCCAGGATATCTTTGCTTCAAGAAATATTTCGTCTGCACTCAACCAGCTTTCACGGTATACGTAGAATGGTTCAAATGGCCCTGAGCACTATGCGACTTCACTTCTGAGGTCATCAGTCGCCTAGAACTTAGAACTAATTAAACCTAAATAACGTAATGACATCACACACATCCATGACCGAAGCAGGATTCGAACCTGCGACCGTAGCGGTCGCCCGGTTCCAGACTGTAGCGCCTAGAACTGCACGGCCACTCCGGCCGGCCGGTATACATCGAGGCATCTCGCAAACAGCGTGATTTCAAAATGAATCTTCCATTGTGCACTGGAGTGCTATTATGAAAATTGCTAAGAGACTGAAATCGTATGGGAGACCGTGACATCACTGTCCGCTGCACACTTTTGTCAGAAAATTTAAGAGCGAATACTTCTCTGGTGGCGAAAACCTAGTCACTGTGACAAATCCACTTACCGAACAGCAGACATCGCAAAAGGAGTACCACAGTTGTGACTTAAACTGAGCACAAACTGAAATCGTCAACATCTGTGATATCTGCTGCTCGATACAATCTGTATCCCTAAACGACTAAAATGGTCACTAGAACTCAGTTGCAGGATGCCTCTGTAAAGGTTTTCGGGGGCTACAAAAATTTAATTTTCAGTATTTCATATAACTATTGATCGACCTTAAAAGTTTCAAGAGCTGACATGAACTGCTCATTATGTTAACCCCTTGAGTCCCAACAATATGAAAAACAACTTGATTTTAAAATAATCCGCAAGATTAACCTTCATTATTATGGTAATCAACAAAGACAAGAAGAAATTAGCAAAAACTGAACAATCAGTTGTTCTAAGCAGGTGGTTTTACTTTGGAACCACTAGGACATAGAGTTTTCAACCACCCAGCGTTTCATGTGATATATTTGAAAACAAATTCGCATTTTTTCTAGGAAAATCCCACATCTCGCAGCTTCCATGAACTCATAACACCTAAAATAAATTGTAGTTCTAAATAACAAGCAATAATGTGCCAGACTTTAAAAAAGTTGCATCAAAACTGCATACTCTACCAGTAGTTTCCTTTCGAAACCACTCATAAAAACACCAGTAGAAACCCAACCTTAGCTTACAGTAAATTTATATACACATACTTTCACTGTCAATGATCTCCTCAGTATGGCCGTTAACGCACCAAACAGTCTCCTACAATCAGTAGCACAATCTCCGCGCTGACTGATGCCTTGAACGACGTAAGTGACGACTACACTGCACCACATACCTAGAAGTGCCACACTATGGACTAGAAATCTCTGTCTTGCAAACAGAATCTGTTGTTCCATGCTTAAGACATTGGTACTTCAAAACAGAATTAATAAATTTGTGGTTTCTGGCAGAAACCACTAGTACTCAGTAGTTTTGAAGTTCACCACAGTAACTTGAGTGCTAAAGTTAGACACTACGTATATTTCCTGATGCAGCATAACTTATAGCGCGCGAATCAGCCGGAATACTTTCATTCATCATTTGCGAATCCTTTTGGAAACTTTTTCTTGCTGACAACCCCTCACAAAATGATGAAAGTCAAAAAGTTTATCGCTTAGTACAATTTCACTCTCCGCGCAGTAAAACTTCAGCATGACACATGACGTTTTAATTTATTATTTATTTACTACTAGTTCTAATCGTAAGACAGTTTGCAGACTGCATTCTCATAAACTGAATATACCTCCAAAGTAATACACTGAAGAGCCAAAGAAACTCATAAACTTTCCTAATATCATGCAGGGCCTCCGCGAGCACGAAGAAGTGCCGCAACACGACGTGGCAGGGACTCGACTAAAGTCTGAAGTAGTGCTGGAGGGAAGTCACCATGAATTCTGCAGGGATGTCCATAAAACCGTGAGATTACGAGGGGTGGCGATCATTTCTGAACAGCACGTTGCAAGGCATCCCAGATATGCTTAATTATGTACATGTCTGGGGAGTTTGAAACCCAGAAGATTGTTCCTGGGGCCACGCAGTAGCAATTCTGGACATGCGAGGTGTTGTATTGTCCTGCTGGAATTGTTCAAGTCAGTCGGAATGTTCAGTGAACATGAATGGATGCAGGCGATCAGACATGATGTCACCTGTCAGATTCGTATCTAGACGTATCAGAGGACCCATATCACTCCAACTGCACACGCCCCACACCATTACAGCCTCCACCAGTTTTAACAGTCCCATACTGATATCCACGGTCGATGGATTCTTGAAGTTGTTTCCATACCCGTACAGGTCCATCGAAACGAGACTCGTCCGACCAGGCAACATGTTTCCAGTCATCAACAGTCCAATGTCGGTGTTCACAGGCCCAGGCGAGGCGTAAAACTTTGGGTCGTGCCGTCATCGAGAGTACACGAGAGGGGCTTCGGCTCCGAAAGCTCATATCGATGATGTTTCGTTGAATGGTAAGACAGTGACACTTGTTGGGGGCCCAGCACTGAAGTCTGCAGCAATTTGAGGAAGGGCTGCACTTCTGTCACGTTGAACGGCTCTCTTCAGTCGTCGCAGCGAAGTCGGAGACTTAATGATTTATCGGATTTCTGATATTCACGGTACCCTCGTGAAAAGGTCGTACGGGGAAATCTCCGCTTCGTCGCTACCTTGGAGATGCTGTGTTCCATCGCTCTTGCGCCGACTATAACACCACTTTCAAAGTCACTTAAATCTTGATAACCTGCCATTGTAGCAGCAGTAACCGATCTAACAGCTGCGACAGACAGTTGTTGTCTTATATAGGCGTTCCCGACCACAGCGCCGTATTCGGCCCGTTTACATATCACTAAATTTGAAAACGCATGCCTGTATCAGTTTCTTTGGCGCTTCAGTGTACCGTTGTACGACATGTAGTTCAGGAGTATGACGTCACTAACAACGAGCCGTGTAAAAAACTCGGTTTTGCTGGAAGTTCTATTTCTTAAAGAATACGGGGTGGGTGTGCTGGGTAAACGCTAGTCCACAAATATGCTATAACGTTTGTGATATCTGTTAGTCGGTATTTGTTCGTGCGATAAGGCTTTTACCACTGGAGAAGCGTTCACTCTGAAATTTCTGACGGATTAAATCTGTGCGCCGAATCACACTGCCTTCGTTTCGTAGATGGTTTCAGTCCCTGAGCAATTATGACATCGATCCATTGCCGAGTGGGAGATTTGTTCTGAAATCTCGCTGTATAGCTATCACTTAACCGGATGCGGTTATTGTACAGAATTACAGAACGAGACAGTGCTGGCTTTCCATGACTCTTGACGTCACTAATCACTGCTGCCTGCATGTGTACTTCTGGTCTGTTTCTGGACAGGTTTAGAGACCTTTGGGTTTGACCATTACGTTAATGCCGGAAGTCAGTAGGTGGCAATGACAGGTGTGTCTTAGACATCAGTTCTGCTTTTTGAATGTTAAATAGTGGTTTTAATCATTTATTGTCAGTCCACATTATTATGACCAACTTTTACGATCTGCTGAATACAAAAGATTGCTATTAGCAAAGAATGCCGTAGCGAAGCTATAATCAGGTGTGGGTCCCATACGATAGTGGACAGAAGAAGCCAGCAACTTCACTGTACAAGGCGAGGCCACTCTAAAATCACGAGCGTAAACTGTCTAGTGCTTAGGATAACCAGTCAAATATGTAATCAAAGCAAATCTAGCAAACACAGGATGGTTGCTAACGGCAGACTGATATGGCGCTTGGCAAACAACTTCCTACTGCCGCCCGCTCCTTGTCGCGGTCCGCCCCCCCCCCCCTCCCCCCCTCGTCGGAGGTTCGAGTCCTCCCTCGGGCATGTGTGTGTGTGTGTGTGTGTCTGTTTTGTCCTTAGCGTAAGTTAGTTTAAGTTAGATTAAGTAGTGCGTAAGCTTAGGGACTGATGACCTCAGCAGTTTGTTCCCGTAAGACCTTACCTCAAATTTCTAAATTTACAAATAACTTCATACTAATTTTTCACATGACTGGGAGCTGAATCCGGTATCTTCCCTTATGCGGGCAATGCTCATACCGAATGAGCTACCCTAGCACGGCTGAGGACCTGCCTTCACAATTTTAATCCCGCTGGCACCACTTTTCCTACCTTCCAAACTTAAGTCCTCTTACGTATCTATAGGACTGGCACTCCGGTCCGATACGCGTCTTTAACGTACAAGAGAGCTTCACTACGGACCACACTCAACTGATTCATTCTGGTAACAACATCTAGACTTGGCTACGCCGTTACCCTGTAATGTTCTTTCCTCCGAGAGCGCTAGTCCGAAAAACTATGTAGGACCCTTCTGTGGAATTTGGAAAGCAACCAAAGAGATGCAGGCGAAATTAAAGTTGTGAGGGCAATTGTGAGTCGCGCCTTGATAGCTCAGTTGGTAAGAGCATTGCCCACGTTAGGGAAGGTTCTGGGTTCGAGTCCCAGTTCGACGCACACTTTTAATATGCCAGAAAGTTTCAAAACAGCGCACACGCCATTACAGATTGAAAACTCCGTTCTGGAGCTTCACACGAATAAGCGAATTGCCTGCCTATCGAGAACCCGCCAACGAACGTGTCTGCCACGATTCCTGTGAGCAGGTAGGAAGCTAGTCTACCGGACAGATTATGGCGATTTTTTTAAATGTAATATGGGTACTGATGACCTTACTAAGGGCAAAAAACTTGTGAACAGGACGACACGAACTGAATACACGAGAAGTGGCTTGGATTCTCTCTAGAACAGTCCAAAATTTGCTATGAAATTCTTTTTCGCTTTTGGTTTTGGTCAACATTCAACAACTGAGATATTCATCTTGCATATAGCTTTCTTATTGTTAATTTTACATGTTAAATTCAATATAAGTTTTCTTCTGATATGCCTACACTGTCATCTACGTCACGCATCTTTAACCTTACTTCGTCCAAGGATATGTTGCGCGAGTCTTTCCATATTTCCTTGTGTGGTTGCGGTTTTGAAACTTTCTCCGCGAGGATTATCTCCAAGAGAAGTACGGACTGTTTTGAATTCAAACGCCCATTTCGCAGTTACTAAAAATAAAAGACGAAGTATATATGTCTTCAACTTTGGACGAATTTACAATGGCGATAAGCCGTCCGAAACCATCCATTTCAGCTTTTCCTTTCGAACTACACAAATCGCGACTGCTAAGACAAGCCATGTAAACAAGATTATTCCTCAGAAAAAATGACACTTCATTTTTTTGCGATACATGTACCAACATAATAGAAACAAAAATCTCACATCTGTACCAGTGCTAGAAATTTTCACTCTGCTCACTTAATGTTTACATACGTGTATTTCTGACCCATGTTGATCTCACTTTGTTGTTATTTGGCAACAATATTATTCGAGGCAGATCTTTTTGAAGGGTGCAAGCTCTATGAAATCGCGCTAATTGTTGCCAGAGTCATTCCTAACCAAAAATTCCAGAACGTGGGCGACCGCCACTGTTCAGCGCTAACATGCACGATTGTGCACTGTACGTGAATGATCTAGAATGGAAGACATTGCTGCTTAAATTTGTAAAAGGACCAGGCACAAAAAGATAAACAGCATAGTTCGTATAATTTATTTTTGTATACTTGTTGCTGCAGTCACTCCAACTGACGATTTGATTTGAATATAAATATTTTCATAGGTATTTCTGACTATCGTCACTATGGCCGAGGCAATACTAGACTTTCAGTACTTAAATCAACATTGCCTCTAAAGTGATCACACATTGTCGTTGAAGCTGTCATAATAAAAATTTTATACAAATGAGAAATCGTTAATGACTTTAGCCATGCAGTTTGATTATTTAATTGTACGCTCCCCTAGTGAATGCTCTAGAGAGATATAAGTAGTATTCCCTTCAAATGCAAATCATTTACTCCTGTAGGCTTTGGATGCACTTCGGAAATAAATAAATGTAAATGTCGTGTGACTAGGGCCTCCCGTCGGGTAGATCGTTCGCCTGGTGCAAGTCTTTCGATTTGACGCCACTTCGGCGACTTGCGCGTCGATGGGGATGAAATGATGATGATTAGGACAACACAACACCCAGTCCCTGAGCGGAGAAAATCTCCGACCCAGCCGGGATACGAACCCGGGCCATTAGGATTGACATTCTGTCGCGCTGACCACTTTTTCTTTTTTTTCTTTTTTTTTTTTTTAATTTTCTTCCCTTTCGTTCTTTGCATCTTCTCGGGGCGGACGTCGTAAGACATCCGTTTAAGTTCGTTGTTGATCGCTTAACTCAGTTTTTTTTTATTACAGAGGGCTGCTAACCCTCTTACCAAACACGCTGAGCTACCGTGCCGGCCGTAACAACGATCCGTAACGCTACCGCTTTTTTTTATCACATTTTTGTTCTATATATTGTTCGTTGAATTTTTATCGTGGCGGACGTCCGATAACACTCGTTCAGGTTGTTTGTTCATCCGTTTACTCAGTTTTTTTTTATTACAGAGGGTAACTAAACCCTCTGACCGCACACGCTGTGCTACCGTGCCAGCACCACTCAGCTACCGGGGGCGGACTTCGGAAATAATTATGTGTGATAGACTTCTTCTGATCACTCAAGCACTAATGTTTCACGTACGCGTCAAGTGAATTCACACATAATTTAAATGTTTCTTGGTAAAACATAAAAAGGAACGAAGAAGAAAAGTATTTTATTTTAATTTTTTTCTAGAGGAAACTGGATAAGCGCATTGAACCTATAAAGGAAATCGCGTACGAATAGTGAGTTCTTCAGTATAGCTCTAGCGTTAGGGGTTCCCATCAAGTAGATATGACAGCCAACATGGAATAGATTCAGAGTTGCGCTACTAGAATAGTACTACAGCTAATACTAAAGTGCTATAAGGGTTTCTGAAAGATAGACGTAGGCCTATTCTCGCGAAACTTAGTTCTGTAAATTTATGTAACTGGTGTTAGAAGATGGGTGTAAGATAGTTCTGATATTTCTATCGGATTTCTCTTGAGTGTGTCATGAGAATACGATGAGGGCGATTACGGTGCTAACCGAAGCGTATGGTCATTTTTCTCTCGCTCGATACAAGAATGGGGAAGGACAGAATATTCTACATCTACATCTAAATATATACTCCGCTAGCCACCAAGCGGTGTCTGGCGGAGGGCACAATTCGCGCCAAAGTCATCCCCCCCCCCCCTCCCCGCCCTCTGTTCCACTCGCCGACGAGCTCTTATTTCCCTTATCTTTGAATCGTGATCATTGCGCGATTTGAAAGTTGGTGGTAATAATATATGCACTACATCCTCGGAAAAGATCTTTGGAATTTAGGGAGCAGCTCCTTCTGTTTAGCGCGCCGTCTATCTGCAAGTGTATCCCACTTCAAACTTTCTATGAGATTTGTAACACTCTCGCCATGGCTAAATGTACCAGTCACGAATCTTGCCGCTCTTCTTTCGACCTTCTCAATCTCTAATATTCCTAATATTTGAATTGGAAAGTCCAGTCACATTAAAGCGACCACCTGTTACGTTCGACTTCAACTTGCAGTAACCAATAACAGACGGCAGGTGGCAGTAAACTAGGCGGAGGCTACATAATGCACTCGTGAAAGGCGAAAAACAGTACAGTCGCTGTAATAATGCGGAGTGATTTTTCTGACGTCCAAGAGGGCGTAATCATTGGCTTTCGAATCAAGTGTGGAAACATATCCGATCATCCTAAGTTTGTAAGCCGTTCGCGAACCGTCACGTTCAAATGGCGCTACCCAAAAACGGCGCCGAGGCAACTGTGGTGCACCACGGGCCACGGACAACAAGAGTGTGCGACGGATGCGGAGATGTGTACAGGCGAACAGAGGTGTAACTCTTGAGCAACTGACCGCTCAGATGAACCATGGGGCCACCAACAGTGTCTCCTCAACGACCGTTCAGTGGAAGTTGAAGCGTATAGGCCACCGTAGCACGTGTCTGGTTCATGGATCCATGCTGACAGCTGTTCGTAAGTGACGAAGGCTGGAATTTGCACGTCAGTGCCGCAACTGGACGTCCAGTGAGTGGCTGCAGGTGACTTCCCTGATGAATCTCTCTCTATGGTCCATTGAACAGATGACGGCCGGCCGGAGTGGCCGAGCCGTTCTAGGCCCTACAGTCTGGAACCGCGCGACCGCTACGGTCGCAGGTTCGAATCCTGCCTCTGGCATGGATGTGTGTGATGTCCTTAGGTTGGTTAGGTTTGAGTAGTTCTAAGTTCTAGGGGACTGATGACCTCAGAAGTTAAGTCGCATAGTGCTCAGAGCCATTTGGACCATTTTGAATAGATGACAGTTGGCGTGCGTGGCATGAAAGTCTGAGAGTAAAGAGTGTAGGCCAGAGAAGGGAGCGTTGAGGTATGGGAAACGTTTCTGTGGCATTTACTCCGTGATGTGCTCGTTCTGGAAGGCACAATGGATCAATACAGTATGCATTTATTCTCAGGGACTGTGTTCTCCCCTACATGCAAGGCTCAGCATGATTGCATCTACCAGCAGGACTATTCAACGCGTCGCACACCTCGCAGAGTACGTGCATGGTTCGGAGAGAACCATGCTGGGTTTTCCGTACTCCACTAACCATCAAACTCCCCGGATTTAAAGCCGGTCGAGAATCTGTGGGACCACTTCGCTCTCGCTGTTCGCGCCATCGATCCTCACCCGAGAAACCTAGCACAAGTGGCCACGGCAGAGGTGTCATCATGGCTCCAGATCCATGTCCGTACGTTCCAGAACCTCACTAACTCTCTTCCTGCACGTCTCGCTCAGCAAAAAACGGTTGTTAAGGCTTCTTGCAGATGGTCAGTGGACAGAGGACAGTGTAGTACTTTCTTAAATGCACTGTACAGTGACTTTGACAGTATGGTTGCAGACGTAGAGGTCCATTCGGTGTCCATAAACGTACTGTGATCACTTTTGAGTTGGCCGAAAAATCCGACGGAGATGGAGCTAGTTTTTGGCATCGTGTACTTTTTCAGGTTTCATGTTCCCAACAATCATTGACGCATTGTCTTCCATCACAATGGATACATGCCTTTAAGTTATTTTTCTTAAACATATTTGTCTTTGTAAACACATCCGTATTACGAAAAGATTAAAGAGTCAGCCAGTTTCAGTTGCAGACTGCCTATTTTACGGCTTCCAGAGGCAACAACCTTTTGGTCTTCAGCATTTCATAAACAGTTGATCAAATTAAAAAAAATGTAATTGCTGTCACAATATAGTCATTAAAAGGTATGATCTCACGTTAAAGCTTTACCACAATAGGTCAAGTATTAAAGTGAAATACCGTGCATATGTCTTGAGTCAGAGTAACTCACAGGTGTTTAAATCATCCAAACTATACCCATACATTATTTGAGAATGAGGGTGTAAGGTGTCAGGCAAATCCAACACCTTCCATGAAAACCCTGACATGATAAGCAAATCCAGCAGTATGCCACATAGCTCCGAATAAATCGTGACATTAAATTTACCAAAGTAATACGAGTAACGAGTGAGCAAATGGAATACCACAGACTAACACAAGCATGCCTAAATACATGCAATACCTTCCCACCGTGAGACAGACGCAGTTCGGAGGGGAGAAACGTGAGCAGAAGCCGAGAGCAGAACCGTGTTAAGCTAGAAGGTCCTACGATAACAGACGGACACCCACGTCGCCAGCCAACCGCCAGGACCACCCCCCAGTCCATGTTAAAAGATAGAGCCCTAAAGAAGAACAGTATAGATCTTACGATAACACTAAAAGGGCCACACCAGCTGCAAGTTTTAGCGTGAGACTTTTTCGCGTCTCTGTTACGTTGCAAACGTTAGAAACATTGCCCCACCACGAAAAGTGACCTCCAGGACCACCCCCCCCCCCAGCCCATGTTAAAAGATAGAGCCCTCCAGAAGAACAGTATAGATCTTACGATAACACTAAAAGGGCCACACCAGCTGCAAGTTTTAGCGTGAGACTTTTTCGCGTCTCTGTTACGTTGCAAACGTTAAAAACATATAATTATTGGGAAGCCACATCAGCCACTGTAATTTACGACAAGCTAGATAAGTAATTAAAGACAATTGAGGGTCACTGTAGACCATTTTGATAGTTTTCTCTTTTGTGAAACTTAATTTAAACCTAGATTATAGATGTGATATGGCATAAGTCATCGTTTGATCCATTGTAGAACTTGGAAACCCACTCAGGGAATATTCGTTCACATTTTGTTGAACGCAGTTGGTTTTTATCATCCTGTATTAAAATATTTCCTTTTATCAATAGTGCAATTTATAAACAATGTTTTGTGAGTAGAATTAAATTTCCAATGGTAAACTTAACTGCTTTTTCGACGTTATTTTACCAGCTAACTAAAAATAGAAAAGCCTTGAACCCCTTCCACTAAATTTAGTTAGTATTAAGATTCTTTTACAGGGAGTGCAGTGGAGCTGATGCTGAAATCATTAAGTATTTGGTTATATCATTGCTAGTCTCCCTGAACTCTTCTGAACTCTGCATGTCATGTGTGGTCTGGCGTCTCCTTACCAGCAACAGGTCCCAGGTTCAAACTAGTCAATTCCCTGAAAAACACGCTCAGAGCGTCGTTGCGCGAAAGTGGTAGGGAGACACGACTTAGAACAAACAGACACCACGCAGAATGTTAGAAGGGCTCTGAGCGACTTCCAACAAACGTTACTCATAATATGATGCTTTTTTTGAAACATTTTTTATCGCTGACATTCCTCACAAAATAATTAAAGGAAGGAAGGTCATCGCTTATTATACTTTCGCTGTTTGCGTAGTAGAACTTCAGCATCGAGCATGACGTTATAATTTAATACTTTTTAACTACTGAATCTGTTCGCGAGACATTTTGCAGACAGTATCCACGTATACCACTGACTGTACCTGCAAAAATGTATCGTTGGACCACACATGGTTCAGGGATATGAGTTCGGTTCTTTAGAGAACTGTGGTTGTGGGGGGAGGTGGGGGATGGGGTTGCTGGTTCCACCCTAAGACACGATTTCTGAGTTGAGCAAGTAGAGTTTCCTCGAGTGCGTTAGCAAGTCACCAGGATAAGTTCATGGAACCGCGATGGGCTCTTCCTTCATCTACCTGTACAGCCAGTGTATGTAGGACGAGGATGAGTCTGAGAGGGAGAAGAAGGAGGAGAAGAAGAAGAAGAAGAAGAAGATGATGAAGAATGAGTTATGACTTCCGTGATACATGTGCAGGACGTGAAAAAGCCCGAGAGACGAGGGCCATCCTGCAGCCAAATAAGCGAGCCGGCGCGGTGCTAGGGCGGGGCCGGTCGCAGGGTGAACGGCAGAGTGGCGCGCTGCGCGCCGAACCCCGTGTCGGGTTCCGAGAAGCGGAGAGCAGAGACGGCGGCCGCCATTAGCATACAATGCGAGGGCAGCACGCCCAGCCGCAGCCCCCAGCGCTTGCGCAAACCCGGCCTCCCTCGGCCGTCGGCAACACGCGTGCCGGCCCGGATGGTCCCTCCCACGAGGCTGCTCTACGCCTGTCCGCCGCCGGAGCCGGCAATGAGATACGGCACCAGTCGACGCCGGCCTAGCTCAGACTCCTCTGTCGCACTGCTGGCTAGTCCAGATGAAACTGCTACGTAGGATCCATTAGATTTCCGGCTTGCCGTCGCGGGAGCCCCAATTACTCAACTCACATTGCGGAAAAATGGGGAATATTGTAGATCGTCGACGACCAATTTGGTTTTAGGAAAGGTAAAGGCACCAGAGAGGCAATTGTGGCGTTGCAGTTCATAATTGAAGAAAAAGATCAAGACACGTTCACAGAATTTGTTACCTGGAAAAAGCATTCGACAGTGTAAAATGGTGCAAGATGTTCGAAATTCTGAGAAAAATAGCGGTAAGCTATAGGGAAAGACGGATAATAAATATACAATACGTGCAAGAGGCAAGAGGGAACAATAAGGGTGGAATGCCAAGAACGAAGTGCTCGGATTATAAAGGGTGTAAGACAGAGATATAATCTATTGCCCCTACTGTTCAGTCTAAACATCGAAAAAGAAATTACGGAAACAAAAGAAAGGATGAAGAGTGAAACTGATATTCGAGGTGAAAGGATATCAGTCATAAGATTCGCTGATGACATTGCTGTCCTCAGAGAAAATCAAGAAGTATTACAGGATCTGCTCAATGCAATGAACAGCCTAATGACTACAGACTAAATCGAGGAAAGATAAAAGTAATGAGAAGTGCCAGAAATCAGAAGAGCGAAAAACCTAACATCAGGATTGTTGATCAAGAAGTAGATGAAGTTACGGAATTCTGCTTCCTAGACAGCAAAATAATCCATGAAGGTCGGAACAAGGAGACATGAAAAGCAGACTACCACTGGCTAAAAGGGCGTTCCTGGCCTTAATTTGAGGAAGAATTTTCTGTGGAGGTAGATTTGGAGCACAGTACTGTATAGCAGTGGATCATGGAGTATGGGAAAACCGGAAAAGAAGAGAATGTAAGCATCTGAGATGTAGTGTTACAGAGGAATATTGAATATTAGCTGGACTAACAACGTAAGGAATAAGGAAGTTCTCCGGAGAATTGGCGAGGAAAGGGATATATTGAAAACACTAACAAGAACAAAGGACAAGATGGCATGACATCTGTTAACACATGAAGCAATGACTTCCATGGTACTAGAGGGAGCTGTAGAGGGTAAAAACTGTAGAGGAAAAGAGAAACTGGAATACACGTAGCAAATAAATGAGGACGTAGGTTCCGAGTGCTACTCTGAGATGAAGAGGAATTCGTGGCGGGCCTCATCAAATCAGTAAGAAGATTAGGATAACAAAAAAATCGGCCGCAGACCTTCCGAGTGAGCCGCAGACTGAAGCTACAAAAAAATGGCTCTGAGCACTATGGGATATAACATCTATGGTCATCAGTCCCCTAGAACTTAGAACTACTTAAACCCAACTAACCTAAGGACATCACACAACACGCAGTCATCACGAGGCAGAGAAAATCCCTGACCCCGCCGGGAATCGACCCCGGGAACCCGGACGCGGGAAGCGAGAACGCTACCGCACATTGAAGCTACAGTTCTTTTTCTTTTATTATTATTACATATTTCTACGAGTGAGAATGTTAGCAGCGGATAGAAACGTTATCCAGCCAAAGGTTCTACACTGCCCAACAGAAAAAGTGAAGCACCCAGAAGTGGAGCAGGAAAAGAAATGAAACTTGACGGCCCGAGAGGGTATGTGATGTTATTTAAGTGATTACAATATTGCGCCAAATTTACAAAGGACTTTCCGGCATAAGCCCACTTAATAGTTTGACGCTGGACCACCGCTGGTATGAATGCATGCACCAATACGTTTAGGAAGCGTGTCACAAGGCCTTGGTATACTCTCCAGTGGCAATCTGGTGCACAACTTTTGTAACTGGTCCTTGATATCGTGGGTACTGGCGCTGGGATGCAGTTGACGTCCAGGCTGGTCGCACACATATCCTATCGGGGACAGATACGGGGGTTCTTGCTGTCCATGGGAGCACCTCATCATCAGGAGGGCAGTTCATTGGGACACGTGCCATGTCTTTTCAAAAATGGTACCACAGTACCACTGCATGAGGTGTAATACATATGGACACACGATGTCAGTTCAGAAATGTTCAAATGTGTGTGAAATCTTATGAGACTTAATTGCTAAGGTCATTAGTCCCTAAGCTTACACACTATTTAACCTAAATTATCCTAAGGACAAACACACACACCCATGCCCAAGGGAGGACTCGAACCTCCGCCGGGACCAGCCGCACAGTCCATGACTGCAGCGCCTGAGACCGCTCGGCTAATCCTGCGCGGCCATGGTATCAGTATCAGTGTGTCAGCCGCGACCTGACGTGCACAATTTCTCCCTACAACACGACCGCAGGACTAACACCACTGGATCTCTCCAGATTGTTGGAAGAATGTGACCTCTCTTCGGGTCGCTGCAGTGTTCACTGACGATGGTCGTCCGCGGTAGTGGAGAACCAGGATTGACAGCTGAACACAAGGCGACGCCATTCATCAATAGACCATGCTTCCTGGTCACGGCACTACTTGAAACGCAGCCGCTTGTATTGTGGTGTTAACCCTGTTGTAACTCCCATCAATTACATAACACTAAGCCGGCCGCTGTGGCCGAGCGGTTCTAGGCGCTTCAGTCCGGAACCGCGCTGCTGCTACGGTCGCAGGTTCGTATCCTGCCTCGGGCATGGATGTGTGTGATGTCCTTAGGTTAGTTAGATTTTTAATAGTTGTAAGTCTAGGTGACTGATGACCTCGGATGTTAAGTCCCATAGTGCTTAGAGCCATTTGAACCATTTGAACGTATCACTAATGATACGTACATTTATGAGGAACTATACGAACATGTTTCTGGGTGCTTTACCTTTTTTACAGTGGCAATAACTGACACTTAAATATTCTCACTGGAGATACAATGTGTTATTTTGAAAAGTTTTTAGATGGTTTTAGATACAGTTATAATACAGGGTGATTATAATTAAACTTTCAAACCGCTGTAGAATTAACACCACCGGTCAGAATGACGTCAAATTGCAACGTAATATTATCTTCTGAGAAGGGGGAAAACATATGGCAGAAGAAAAATAAATAGTTACAAAATGTAGCAATAGATGGTGCTGTAAGCATCATAATTTAATATTGGTCGACTACATACGACAAATGAATCATACAACAGTGCCTAAGGTGTACGTCTGACGTCAAACAAACTGTACTGCTCAGTGTGGTTCAAATGGTTCAAAT
The DNA here is from genome assembly GCF_023864275.1 of Schistocerca cancellata. NCBI lineage: Eukaryota > Metazoa > Arthropoda > Insecta > Orthoptera > Acrididae > Schistocerca > Schistocerca cancellata. The sequence goes on along the minus strand of NC_064626.1, from coordinate 497,645,428 downwards.
GGCTCTGAGCACTATGGGACTCCACTTCTGAGGTTATTAGTCCCCTAGAACTTAGAACTAGTTAAACCTAACTAACCTAAGGACATCACACACATCCATGCCCGACGCAGGATTCGAACCTGCGACCGTAGCGGTCTCGCGGTTCCAGACTGCAGCGCCTAGAACCGCACGGCCACTTCGACCGGCTGCTGCTCAGTGTGCGGGTGTACAGGTGTGATATTGTCACTTACGTAAGCCCATCCACCACGGCAAGGTCACATCACATCGGATGCGAAAAATCAGTTTTTAATTGTCCTCAGGCCAATAACCGCATAAAAAGCATCAATCACATCCGTTTTTGATAGTCCCGAGGCCAAAAACCCTATGAAAAGCATCAATCACATTGGTTTTTGATTGTCCTGAGGCCAAAAACCGCATGAAAAGCATCCATAAAAATCGAATCGGATTATTATTTTCTGTGTGACTGGCGCAAAACATGTTCAATATGCTGTCCACCGTTTTGGGCAACAAGTTTAAATCGAGAAACAGCATGTTCGACAACTGTTCGAAGTGTTTCCGGGGTCACGTTCAGAAAGTGTTGCGCAGTGCGTACCTTCAATGCAGCTAAGTTTGCAATTGTAACACTGGACACATCTTTCAGATAGCCCCACAGCCAGAAGTCACATGGAGTAAGATCAGGTGATAGGGACGGTCAGGCTGGAGGGAAATGGCGACTGACAATTGTAGCATTTCCGGAATTGCTCTTCAACAGCTGCTTAACTGGATTTGCAATGTGCGAAGGTGCGCCATCTTGCGTAAAAATGATACCATCCACACATCCACGCTGTTGGCGAGCTGGAATGACGTGGTTGCGCAAAAGACACTCATAGCGCGTACCAGTGACGCTACAGGTAACAGGACGGGAAGCACCTGTCTCTTGGAAAAAATATAGTCCTAATGATAAATGATGCCGTAAATCCGCACCACACAGTGACCTTTTCAGGATGAAGTGATACTGGTTGATAAGCGTGTGGATTTTCCGCTCCCCAAATTCGACAATTCTATGTATTGATATATCCTGTCAAATGGAAGTGGGCTTCGTCTGTCCACAAAATCTTCAACGGCCAATCATTGCCTACCTCCATGCGAGCAAGAAATTCTAAAGCAAAGGTCCCTCTAGCTGACAGATCAACAGGAAGTAATTGGTGCACGTGGGTAATTTTGAATGGATAGCAAAGAAGGATGTTTCGTAGGATTTTACGCACCGTGCTCACGGGTATGTCCAATGTTCGGGAAATACTCCGTGCACTACACGTTTGCACACCACCACTCGTCTCCTCCTGCACTGCTGTGGCCATCGCTTCGACTGCCGTCTAATCAATTCGTTTCCTCCCTCTACCAGGTTGCACAGCAAAAGAAGCCGTCTTTTCGAATTTCCGAATCATTTTTCTCCAGACCAGTTATCGGAACCATGCCTTTTTTCAAACCCTTCAGTGTGCGGAACTTCTGCAGAGCGCGATCCTGCATTGAGGCATTCATGGCGAACACCGCAGACGCGATAGGTGGAAAAGCCGTGTACCCGGCGTGTTTATAGCAACTTCAGTGGGTCGTGAGCATGACAGGTGTTTTCATTTACGTATTCTGACACATACAGCGCCATCTATTGATCAATTTTCAAACTATTGTTCTTCTTCTGCCATACGTTTTCCCCCTTTTCCGATAATATTCCTTTGCAATTTTACGTCATTCTGACCAGTGGTGCCATTCCTACAGCTTTTTGAAAGTTTAATTATAATCACCCTGTATAATGATTGATGATCACATTAATGCTATGGAATAATGAGTTGGGCCCTGTGGAACCATAGATAACTACTAAAAGTTGTTGATATGAAGAAGGGTGAATGAAATATGAGGTGGAGCGTTGTGCACAGGACGGAAAAGAAGGGTATACTTCGGGACGGATTTAATCGTTGAGTAGTGAGGGTAGGTTCAAATGGCTCTGAGCACTATGGGACTTAACATCTGAGGTCATCAGTCCCCTAGAACTTAGAACTACTTAAACCTAACTAGCCTAAGGGCATTAGACACAGCCATGCCCGAGGCAGGATTCGAACCTACGACCGTAGCAGTCGCGCGGTTCCGGACTGAAGCGCCTAGAACCGCTCGTCTACCGCGGCCGGCAGTGAGAGTAGATTGAAGTTTTGATGGGAGAGGGTGGACCATGGCAGGTGGGATGGATGTAATGGCTGGAGAGTAGTGGATAGGCCGCTGGATGCCAGGACTAGGTTTTGCAGTTAATGGACCCGAGGTGCTCCAAGAAGAGAAGTAGGTGTGGGAAAAAAGTGGAAATTTGTGTTAAGATCTTATGGGACCTAACTGCTGCCGTCATCGGTCCCTAAGCTTACACACTACTTAATCTAACTTAAACTAACTTCCACTAAGGACGACACACACACACACACACACACCCATGCCGGAGAGAGGACTCGAACCTCTGACGAGAGGAGCCGCGAGGACCGTACAAGACGCCCTAGACCGCGCGGCTACCCCGCGCGGCTAGGTGTGGGAAATGTGTTAGTACAGGATAAGAGTTGGATGACATTAGGGGATGCGGAAAACGAGGCAGAGAGCATGTGTTTTCAAGATTTCAAAGAATCTATAGAATCTAAAGGAGGCGGAGGTCCAGGCAATCATCCATGACGCCGTATTTCGCGATAATACAAATTAACTTCCTCCTTTGGACTTTTTCGATGTCCTTCGTCAGTGCAGTGTGCTAAGGGTCCAGTACTGTGCAGCATCACTCTAGCGTAGTGCAGGCGGTCCCTTTAGTAAGGCTGTTGCATGTTCTAGATGTTCTGCTAATAAAATGCAGTCTTTGGTTCGCTTTCCCCACAACATTATCTATGTGACCGTTGCAACGTATGTTGTTCGCAACTGTTACGTCTAGGTATTTAGTTGAATTGACAGTCACATCTGCTGCTTTTAGTGTCTTGTTTTCTAATCCAACTTCCTCACCGTCAGGCTATTTAATTCGACTACATTTTTGTTTTACTCTCGTTGGTGTTCATCTTATAACATCTTTTCAAGACACTATCCATTCCGTTCAACTATTTTTCCTTCACAATTTGCTGAATTTCCAAACATCGGGACTTGCCTATAACATGCCTAATTCCCTTCTCAACAACTACTTCCTATTCATGTCCTTCGAGTCTTATAACTATAGCTTGGTTTTCGTTCAACTCACAGACAACCTGACACAACCTGTATTTTATTCCGTCTACGTTCAGGACTTCAGAGGGAATATTTCAGCAACATTGTCAAAAGTCTTCTCTAAATATACAATAGTATTAACGTAGGTATACCTTTTTTTCTACAGTAAGTTCTAGGGTCAGTATAACCTTGTGTGATCCTACATTTTGCTGTACCAAAATGGGTTAAGGACATCAATCAGCTAAGATTCACCAGCTGTATGGTCTTATGTTTGGTAAGTCGAGTAAAGTCCTTGAGGATGCAAGTGGGAGTGTCAGAGAGCTAGGAACGGGCGGTAACGGCCCGCGCCCGCCCACACGGGCAGCCCAGAGCTGACTTACGGTGCGGCGGCACTTCAATCGTCCCGTGTCCCCAGGCAGAGCTGGTCTCCGGACAGACCACATCTTCCGAATGGCGTCCCATCCCAGGGCACGCATTGCATCACGGCCCATATTGCTACTCCAGAACGGTCGGGATGCCGCCACAAGAACAAGTAGAAGACCAAATGGCGCATTTACATTTGTGTCTGTTATCCGACAATAGTCATTTAGCGAGTGGCAGGCGGTCTTTACGGCAATGCTCAACTGATGCAGCACCAGGCGCTATTTTTCCATTCTACTTCAGCCCGTAATTGGAGTGGCTACATTCGCTTATAAAATACCCTACAGTGTCTTGTTCTTTATACTTACTACTGCTTATTCCCATTTTTTTGGCACCGAAAATCACAGGAAATAAAATTTGTGTACGAGACTGCCAGTTGTTAGTAGTTGCTGCCATAAGTAACCGTCCAATGGAAGAACTTTATATACTCTATCTGATCAAAAGTAGCCGCTCGTTATAATGCTGAACTGACCACTGGAACACGAAAGGTGGACTCGCCAGTGTGGGAGGAGGCGGCGAGTATTGTGTTGTCAGTAGAGAAGCACTAACAGCGTAATTGGCAGGGCAGAGAGCGCAGTGACTTTAAACGTGTACTAGTTACTGGGTGACACATGAACAACTAATCCTGTCAAGAACACATCAACCCTTCTAAAGGTGCTCAAGACGACTGTTGGTGAGGCAAACATAAACAGAAAACGCGAAGGGGCAACCATAGCTAAATCAAGGTCATACAGACGTCATGTAGAGATGGACTGGGTCCGTCGAACATTCCGGTTAGTGGTTGTAAATCACTGCATCGAATCTGAGGAAGAAACCGCTCTTTAGTGCTGCCAACAATGTGGCCAGCATCCTGATTGTGTGTAGGGTTCAAAATGGTCCAAATGGCTCTGAGCGCTGTGGGTCTCAGGTCATCAATCCCCTAGAACTTAGAACTACTTAAACCTAACTTACCTAAGGACATCACACACATCCATGCCCGAGGCAGGATTCGAACCTGCGACCGTAGCGATCGCGCGGCTTCGGACTGAAGCGTCTAGAACCGCTCGACCACTGCGGCCGGCCTGTGTGTAGGGTGATAAAAAGAATACTGTACAATGGTTGAGGAGCTCCTGATAAACCACACACTTTCGTCAATGAGAAATGAAGCTAGAAGTAGTGAACGACCTGTTTGAAATGATGAGTCACGTTATACTCTGTGGAAATTCTATGCAAGGATATGGGACTGGCGAATGCCTGGGTAACGTTACCTGCCACCATGTGTAGTGCCAACAGTGAAGTAAGGAGGAGGTGGTGCTGTGGTATGGGATTTCTTTTTTGTGTTTAGGGTTTGGTCACCTTATTGCGCTTAAGAAAACGCTAGAGGCGACATGATATGAAAGCATTTTGCAGCATTGCTTTCTGTGAAAGGTAGAGGAACAGGTCGGAGACGATTATTGTATCGGCATATCAGTGCATCCTGTCATAAAGCAACACCTGTGAGGCAATGGTCTTCGGACAAACACATTCCTGGAATGAACTGGTGGGCAAGACCCTCGACGTGAACCCAATTGAACGCTTTTGGGATGGGTTAGAACATCGATTTCGCCCAGCGTCCAACATCACTACATTCCCTGGTTTCGGTTCCTGAGTTAGAATGGGCTGCCGTTCCTAAAAGACGTTATCACCTCATTGAAAGCGCTTCCAGCAGAATTCAAGCTGTCATAAAGATTAATGTCCATCAATAACTGTCCGGATAATTTTCGTCAAATAGTGTAGTTTCCTGTCACCTTGTCTGTGTGGCGGACTAGAGATTCTGAATGTTTCTGGGATGACCCCGATATATTCCTCGTGCCACTAACAATTTTCATTGGTGGGAGGATAGGGACGAGTTTATCTCAGCCTTGACATTCAGGAGGTTCTCGAAAGAAAAAGCATGACTCTGTTTTTTGAAAGCTGATATTAATAGCCAGAGAGATTTGCTGATCAGATGTTCCTTTAGTATTGACATCCAGCAAAAGACATGGCGGTCGTTCGGACAGTAGTGCCACAGACTTTGACTGGCTGTTACCTTAGTGTTACGCTGATTCCAGCAGCCTTTCTTTTCCAGCTAGAGAGAAGATACAGTGGCTCGGACACTGGAGTCACATCCTGTCTCCATCTTGTAAGGATGGAAATTTGGAAACGCAGTAAACACTCCTGCAGAACAACCTGATGGCAGTTCCTTGTTTCCAAACTGAACGAAATGGATTCCACAATGCAAACTCTCTCGCGCTCCTAGGCCATTATTATTTTATTTAATTTAGTAGTTCATAACTCTGGCCAGCTTTCTTCTTAGGCGAGTGCTCTCTCTCCTCCTGACGCTGTCGGTATCTTTCGGATCTTACATCCATTTCACCCAATTTCCCGAAAGAATTTTTACTTCTGTTACTGACTAGAGAGAACCTAATCTTCTGACGAGGATTCTGTGGTGACGTCTGTCGTGAATGTCGTTCTAGTCAATTTGAAAATGCTTAAAGTCTTTCCTATCTAGTTTTGTTCGCTTGGCTTAAATCACTTTCCCTCTAGAGACAGGTCCGAAGTTTCCAATTATTCAGTTTGCCCTCCTGAATACATGACTAAACAACATTAACGTCATCTTTCTCACTGCTTTTGTAATGAACTCTAGATGCTGGTACAGTTTCGTTTGAGAGGCCTTCTGTTGTTTCTCTCTTGAGGGCCGATCCAAAAGAATGATTCAAATGGCTCTGAGCACTATGGGACTTAACATCTCAGGCCATCAGTCCCATAGAACTTAGAACTACTTAAACCTAACTAACCTAACATCACACACATCCATGCCCGAGGCAGGAATCGAATCTGCGACCGTAACGGTCGCGCGGTTGCAGACTGAAACGCCTAGAACCGCTCGGTCACACCGACCGGCTGGGCCGATCCAGTCTGTTCCGAGATTGTATCGCGCATCTTTATTGCACACTGCTTCCAGTTTCTAATTGTTTCTACAAAGTATTCTTATATGCGAATCACGATGTCACCTGTTGCACTTCCTGATAACTACATCGCAAGGTTTACTTTGCTCTGAATCTCTGTATTGCAATGTTGTCATCTGCACACGTCTGTCACGATGTATTGCAAATGATCAAATGTTTTTGTCGGTCTTTACAGAATACAAGAGCACGCTTACCTTCCATAAATAAACTACATCTCATGCTTCGCCCTAACAATTAACTGGTGCCTAGTGGTCACGTGTCCGACATATGCATTCTTTTTTCAAGTCCACCGCCCATCAGTTGTAAGGACGTCTGCGCTATTCTGCATTTCCACATGTACACGTACAATCCACAGCCCGCCTTTTCGCGTGTGGCGGAGGGTAGTTAATGTAGCATTGCCACTCCCCTTCACCCTCTCTTTCCAGCACCAGACGCAAAGGTTCTCAGGACGGAGGACTGTTGGTAAGTTTTCCCGCGAGCGCGGATCTCTCTAATTCGCAAGATGTACTTAGGAAGATGCAATATGTGGGCTGGCTATTCTAGGAATGTACGCTCTCTGAATTTTAGCAGTAAGCCACATCGTGACGCACAACGACTCTCTTGTAGCTCTAGCACTGGAGCCAGATGAGCATCTTCGTGGTGCTGTCACATTTACCAGCTGAACCTGTGTCTAAACGTGTTGCTTTTCTCTGGATCTTCTAAGTTTCCTCTATCAGTTCTATACAGGGTGTCTCAAACATTTTGGGTCAAACTGAGATCGTTGAGATGTGGAACCAACGGTCGGAAATGCATGTTTATTGTGTTACGAACATACACAGCATTCACCACATAACAACAATGTAGCTCATAGTAACTGTTCAGAGTGACACCCGCCAGTCTAAATGCTTGCATGGCAACAGCGTACACACGTGAAACCGAACAGAGGTATGTACACCGCTCGTAGCATGTGTGCCACGTGGTGACCGCAAGCCTCGCACTGGAGCATTAACCTGTGCCTCCTGCACACCACTATCCCAAGCATCAGTTGCACCAGAAACACTGTGCAGAACTTCATGCGCCGTTGCCAAACATCTGTTGAGACTGGCAGCCGTCACTTTGAACTGTTACTGTGACCTACATTGTTGTTACGCTGTATGCGCTGTATTTGTCCATATAATAAACATACATTTCCGTCCATTGGTTCCCTATCTCAATATGATCGGTTGTGGACCCACTGTCACCTCTTACAATCTGACCCAAAAGCTTTGGGACTCCCTGTATAATACGGATCCGACAACGACGAGCAGTATCCAAGTATTGGCAGAAGAACGGTTTTGCATGTTATGTACTTCGTCGGTTCATTATACTCCCTGAGGATTCTTTCAATGAATCTCAGGGTGGCATCTGCCTCACCTGCTCTTTGTTATACGTGATAATTCCAGTTTCAATTGATCCGTGTATTTAATATATGAGACTGCTTCCAGTTACTGTTTTGCAATCTGTAATCATATAATAGTGGGTCTTTCTGTCTATTCATGTGCAGTACGACACATTTGTTCATGCTGAGGCAACTTTAAGTGCGTCTCTGTCTCTTAGCAGAGATAGTAGTCCTAAAGCAAAACTACACGACGTTCGTAACTTTCAGACGTAAATAGAAACCTTGGGAAATCAGAGTTTTACCTGACGTATAGGGTATAGTGTCTCATTTCCCAGTCTTATTCATTCAGGATCGTCTGATTTAATTCTGCTGCATTCCATCACCATTTTTTTCTTTTTCCGTCCAGCTGATCTTCCAAGTCGTTTCTTGCCTCTGGCACAATTACAGTTTCGTCGGCAAACCTTATTTATTTTTCCCCCCGAACTTTAATTCCTTCTCAGTTTTTCCTTGGTTTCATTCACAGCTTACTCAGTGTACAGACTGAATAACATCGGGGACAGGGACAAACCTGTCTGACGCTCTACTCAACCTCTGTTTCCTTTCCATCTCCTTCGACTCGTATTACTGCAGTCGGACTTTTGTACAACTTGAAAATAACCTTTCGTTTCCTGTATTTTATCCCTGTTGCCTTCAGACTTGCGAAGAGTGCAGTCCACGCAATATTGTCAAAAGCTATCTCTAGCTCAAGAAGTACTATACTGTATCGCATCGAAATAATGGCATACAGAAAAGGATGACACGGCCACCAGTCGGCTTGGGGTTATCCCCTGTAGCTGGTACATGACTTACTTTCACACAGAATGTGGTAAGATCGCTTCAGAGTTGTTCTAAGCATCTTTTACGTCGCGGTGGAATCGCCGTCCCTGTATTGCCACGTTATTAGCCTGCCGCCGGCGTCTGTGCGACGTCGATGCTGTTGTAGTCAAAGACAGTGCCGAATGCGAGGACAGCGGTCACAGTGGCAGCAAGCAGCATCGGGGATTCCGTCGACTACCGACGTCGGCCGAAGATGGCCGATCTTTCCCAAACAGTACGCCAGTACGTGTGTAGTCTAAGTGTAACCGATCTCAGCATCCGAACGCACAGACTACGGATGATGGTCAGTGGAATTCAAATCAGTTTGTTTTCTTCCGCCAGTTTTTGGTAAGAGAAAGGAGTAGTTTCTGGTATCCTCAGGATGAGAAATATAACAATAGAAATATTTTTCAGAATGTACTGTCAGAAATCGCTATTTTATTGGAAACCACGAGTTTCGAAGAACTTAAAAGTGTAATGACTTAACTGCTAAGGTCATCAGTCCCTAAGCTTACACACTACTTAACCTAAATTATCCTAAGGACAAACACACACACCCATGCCCCAGGGAGGACTCGAACCTCCGCCGGGATCATCTGAGACTCACATCTATAATTATAATAAAGCGTGTTATGCAAACACATCGAAAAGTTGATGCCTAGATTATAGCCTCAAAAAATTATGTGTTCAGCTGAGAAGGGTGACGTACGTCAGTTTGGTGCTTCAAGTTAATGCAGCGAAACTTGTTTGGGTTAGGGCAGGTGGGCATTAGCTGTCTAAGAATTGTTGTTACTGCTTTCTGGTGATTTTTATGTCAGTAGGGTGATGATTCTGTTATATGAGGCGGTTTTCAAACGTGGTGTATGTATTCCCACTGTTTAGTTCTTTAGGTCTTCAGAGTATCTTAATCTAAAATTTACGTTTATTTTTCACGCATATTCAGAACGACAATCGTTGAAAGTTAACTAAAACGTCTGTTTTGCAGAATTAATCTGAAGCTGCGCAGAATGTTTGTAATCTTGATTTCTCCAATGTTACCACGAATCATCTCGAGTATGTAATAGAATGTTTCTGTTTTCATCTGATTTATTTGTAAAACTTGTCTAGTTATTCGTATAACAGAAGAAAGAATGTATAGTAATTACCATGTTCTTTTCGAGACAGATGTAGGCTGGAGTGTTATTTGTGGTCTTCAATCCGAAGACTCGTTTGATGCAGCTCTCCAAGTTACTCTAACGTGTCTCGACCTCTTCGTTTCCGAATAGGTACTGCAACCTCTATTCTTTTGAACAAGCTTTTTTACTCATATTCCGGTCTCTCTGTACAATTATTACCCCTATAATTCCCTCCAATACTAAACTGGTGATCCCTTGATGTATCAGACTATTTCGCGTCTACAGATCCTTTCTTTTAGTCATGTCACAAATTTCTTTTAGCCCCAATTCTATTCAGTAGCTCGTCATTTAGTTAGATGATCTACCCATCCAGTCTTCAACATTCTTCTGTGGCACCACTTTTCAAAAGATGCTATTCTTTTCATGTGTAAACTGTTTATCATCTAAGTTTTACTTCCATACAACACTGTATTCCAGACAAATACCTTCAGAATTCTCTTCGTATTGCTTAAGCCTATATTCGATCTTAAAAAATTTCTTTTCTTCAGAAATATTTTTCTTGACATTGCCAGCCTACTTTTTATATCCTCTCTACTTCGGCCGTCATCAATTACTTTACTGTCCAAACAGAAAAACTCATCTGCTGCTTTTAGTGTCTAATTTTCTAGTCTGATTGCCTCGGCATCGCCTCGTTTAATTCGATTACATTCGATGCTTTAAAATAGGTCCTACCGGAAATTGAGGAAGGGGATCGGAGACACTGTGACAAAGCTGTCGGACGATGCTTCTGAGCGAAATCTGGCTGCTGTTGCCGGTGCCACTGCGAACGGTGCCGAAAATTGAGTTTCTTTATTAATTTGCTGCAATTTACAAATGACCTGCCACCTTGTTACTATGACAGGTTGTACTTTCACAATACGAAATTGTACATGTACAGAATATGATACTTATTTGTTATTTATTAATTTCAAAAAGGAGTAATAATATTGTAGATTTAAACAGTTATAAACTTAAAAGTAATTAAGAAATGAAAATCTTAACATTAGCGATTTATGTATGGAAGATAGGAACTTATCAAGACAGAGAAGAGGTTTTGACGTATTATAACTTTATGACAGATTATAAATTCGGAAAAACTTTTCTAAAATAAACAAGATTCTTACATTTAAGCTGGATAGATAAAAGATAATAAATATTTATGAAATTAACAAAATTTTGGGAAATCGGATTGTAAACAATAATTATATTTTTAGGAAGAATAGAAACAAAAGATGGGAAAGATGATAGTGGAAGAACGTCCCTTCACCAACTGTGTGTGACGGTGAGTGTCTTGAAATTGTCCGTCAAGCCACCGATCGCCAATCAGAGCTCTTCATCTAAATCTAATATCTACTTTAGATTTCCTAATAACTAAACCTTAACCTCAACTTTTTTAAGCTGTTGCGTTGTTTATTTAGGGTATTTTTTCATTTTCATTTACGGTCATGTTGGGGTCAGTCTCATCACCTGATCCCATATCGGAGTCAATGCTGTTTTCCAACCTGTGGTTTCCTTTCTGTATTTGCATATAGGTTCGTTGTCTGGCTCGGACATATTCTCTGTATATGAAAATGTATTCTCTGTATATGAAGATTCGGACATGTCTGAAAGAACAGATACCATTGGTGCTCTTGCGGCTCTCGAAGAATGAAATTACAGTGAAATCCAGACCTTTAGCTGCTTACAGGCGTTCATAAATATCAACGGGGACAGTTGAAAATGTGTGCCCCAATGGCTCAGTCGAATAGAGCGTCTGCCATGTAAGCAGGAGATCCAGGGTTCGAGACCCAGTCGGGGCACTCATTTTCCAACTGTTCCCGTTGATATTTATCAACGCCTGTAAGCAGCTACAAAGGTCTGGATTTCACTGAAATTTCATTCTTCGAGAGCTGCAAGATCACCAATGGTGTCTGTTCTTTCGGACACCATTTTCATATAGATGAGGCTTACCGGCAAATGATTATCTGCAGAGCGGATGCACTCACATTGCTCAAACTCGTATTGGAATCGGTTTATTGACTGCCGCGGGCAGTGAGTATAGTGGGCAGGGGCACTACAAATGTAATGTGTGGACATTAGTTGGGAGCGTGCCAGGGGTAAGTCCCTGCAGTCGCACTGTCCTCCGTGTTCTCGAAGGCTCAGTTGGATAGTGTCAGCCATGTAAACAGCAGGTCCCGGATTCGAGTCCCTGTCGGGGCACACATTTTCAACTGTCCCCATTGACATTTATCAACGTCTGTAAGCAGCTAAAGGTCTGGATTTCACTGTAATTTCATAATATTCTCTGCAGGTCGCTTTGGATATATCGTCAGTGAATTTGTTTAACATGGTGCATTTGTCTTCGTCTCTGAGCACTGCGTGTGTGGTGTCCTGAATATTTTTGAGGTTTAAGTGTACTGTGTGTCTGACGTTGGTATATTGTCCGCACAAAAAGACGATGTATTCTGGAGAGCCTTCTTCCCCACATGTGTATGTTGGTGTCCGCCTCAGACTCAAGCAGTTCAAGTGTGTGGAATAAGGGCCGCGTCTTAAGACGTGCACCACACCGCGGCTGGGCTCGATATGTTTCAGTTTTAGTCTCTCCCTTGCTTCGGGAAAAACTGGTGTAGCCTGCGGCCCACTCACCTTGCCAAGTACCCGTCCTAAAATTTTTCGATTGGCGTTTCGTGTCAATTGTAATCCAGTGATCTTTCGAACCTGCTCGTGTCTACCCACATTAAGCCAGTACAAAGCCACTCTATATTTTATCGTAATGTCTGTTGAGTAGATTCCGAGCACCACACAGAGCGAGTCCACTGAGGTGCTGCCGAAAGCTCCCGATAATCTAAGTATGCCGCTCCTTTGTCATCGTCTGACGAGGGTCCGGTTTGTTGATAGACTCAATCTTTGAGTCCATGTGCTGGGGGCGAAGCGAAGCTAAGTACCGACTCGAAGAGTGCACAATGGTATGCCAGTGTAACTGACAAGAGGAGTTTAATTCTCCTAAATTTAGTTTTGCCAGTTTGTATAGCATTTTTTTCTGCTTTGTTTGTGATAATGCGCACGTTTTCAAGGAAATTTTTCTTTTTGTCTCTGTATATCCCAAGATAGCGTGTGGTGACTGCTCGTTTAATGTTTGTGTCCCCAGGAGAGGCCGTTTCAGTAAAGTGTATATTCTATTGTTAACGGCTACCTGGAGTTTGTTGTTGTGACACCACTGTCACAACATATTCGTGGGGATTCTGGCACACGGAATGCGGTCTGTGAGAAACGGTACACGTGAACGCCCACGAAAGCAGGCCGTGGTTACTTTGCAAGTGCCGACGACACGGCGCAGCTCTCACGACACAATCGAGCGATTACTTCCCCAGCGCGACTGCTCGACTGGCCAGCACTCGATCACGCGGCCTTTAATTACCACCTGTGTGTATGTGTGTGCATGCTGCTGAGAGAGTCGGGGGCTCGCAGAAGCGCCGGGCCCGGCGCTGGGGGCATGTTTACGGGGAGCGCGGTGCGGCGTTAAACGCGGCGGCCGAATCAATTGCCGTTATAGATTCACCGAGCGAAATTGAGCGCGCCGCGCCGGAGGGACGGTCGAGGTCGGGTAGGGTCGGTTCGGGTCGGACGAGCCCGTGTGGCGGGGTCGCCTGGGAGCCGGAGAAATAAGCGCTCGCCGCCTCACCTCTGACCCGGGCTTAATTAGAAAAGGCGGGTAATTAGTACGTCACATTTAAATAAACCGCGACGGCACATCCGGCGCTAACCTGTCATTATCGGCGGCCGGCGCAGGGGTCGGCGGACGCCACAGGCGCCGCCACTTTGCCCGCCGAAAAATAGGCCGCCCGGTACGGCCCGACACACGGCCCACCATTTGTCTCGCCGCGAACGAGCGCGCCGCCGGTCCGCCGGCATCGTTGCTGGAGGTCTGCAATGCCGGCCGAACGGCGTCCCGGGCTTATTGGTAGTCATTCGAGAGCTTTATTCACTGCTGTCTGTTCCAACACGTTCTCCATATATGGAGTACTGAGACGGAGTTTTTATTTGCAGCATTATTTATTTATATACTGAAGTGCCAAAGAAACTGGTATAGGCATACACATTCAAATACAGTGATATGTAGACAGGTAGAATACGGCACTGCTGTCGGCAAAGCCTATGTAGGGTGAAAAGTATTTAAACCGACAAACTCTGGGAGGTTGTAGGGGACATCAAAACAAATATTTTCCCTAATGTCATTTTTTCCTATGGGGATTATTTAAACCAGTGGTGGCCGTATTACGCTCTAACGTTGTTAGAGGACGTATTACGCTCTTCAGTTGCAGGCAACTGCTGTCCATCAGTGTAGTAGTGCATTGTCTCTGTTTACTAATGGAGCGATACACCTGGAGTGAGTACACTGATATGGTTGGTGAGTAGTACGTAGCGCACCACAACGGACGAGCTACACAGCGGGTTTATCAACAACAATACCCTAACCGTCGTATCACGCATCATGCGACCTCTGCTGCTGTGTACCAACGTCTGCGTGAGACCGGGTCATTTAGCAGATTACCTGGACAGGGACGCCGTCGCACTTTAAGAACGCTTCAATTTGAGGAAGCTGCCTTGCTGTGGAGCGGGATGCTTCAATCAGCACTCGTGCAATTACGCGTAACATGGGGACGAATCAGACGAATGTAAGAACAGTCCTTTGAGAGCAATTGTTACGTCCATTTCACTTACAGCGTGTCCAAAACCTGGAACCAGTTGATTATCCACCCAGAGCACAGTTTTCGCAGTGGTACCTGGAACAGTGTGAAATGCATCCTACATTTCCATCCTCTGTGTTTTTTTCCGATGAATCAACGTTCGGGCGTGATGGAGTCTTCAACATGCACAATTCGCATGTTTGGAGTGAGGATAACCCACATGCCACAGTTACTAGTGCTCATCAAGTGCTGTTCTTCGTTAATGTGTGGGTCGGTTTTTTGGGGATTGTTTAATTGGGCCGTATCTGCTACCTAGGCCATTAAATGACGGGCACTATTACAATTTTCTCGCCAGAGCATTGCCAGAATTGTTGGAAGACGTCCCGCTCCCTACAAGACAACACATGTGGTTCCAACATGGCGGGGCGCCGCCACGTTTCAGTCGTCGTGTGCGTCGATTCCGGGACCGACGGTTCCCAGAAACGTGTACTTGCAGAGGTGGTCCTGTAACATGGCCTGCTCGATCCGCAGATATGTTCCCTCTGGACTTTTTTGTGTGGGGAGAGATGCGCAACCTTGTTTACACAACTCCTGTTGCACCAGAAGAGGATCTGGTTGCCCTGATAGTAGCAGCAGCAGGAACAATTCAGGATACCCCTGGGGTTTTTGCCCGTGTCAGACAGAACATGATCCGACGGTGTAGCCTTTGTTTACGTGCCAATGGAGGACTTTTTGAAAATCTACTGTAATTGAAATTGGGTTGTGGTAATGTGTTGCCTCTTGGTCATAAAAAATGGAAAAGTATTTGATGTTTTAATTAATTTGCCGCCAGAGAAATCTTCCTCTACCGGTTTAAATACTCCTCATAGCAAAAAATGACGTTAGGGAAAAATATTTTGTTTTGATGTCCCCTACAACCTCCCAGAGTTTGTCGGTTTAAGTACTTTTCACCCTGTATAAGACAACAAGTGTCTGGCGCAGTTGTTAGATCGGTTACTGCTGCTACATGGCAGGTTGTCGAAGATTTAAGTTAGTTTGAACGTGGTGTTACAGTTGGCGCACGAGCGATGGGACACAGCATCTCCGAGCTAGCTCTGAAGTGGGGATTTTCCCGTACGACCATTTCACGAGTGTACCGTGAATCAGGAATCAGGAATCAGGAAGGCGGTAAAACATCAAATATCCGACATCGCTACGGCCGGAAAAAGATACTGCAAGAGTGGGACCAACGACGACTGAAGAGAATCGTACAAGGTGACAGAAGTGCAACCCTTTAGCAAATTGCTGCAGATTTCAATGCTGGGCCATCAACAAGTATCAGCGTGCGAACCATTCAACGAAACATCATCGATATGGACTTTCGGAACCGAAGGCCCACACTTGTACCCTTGATAACTACACGACACAAAGCTTTACAGCTGGTCTGGGCCTTTGAATAGCGACATTGGATTGTTGATGACTGGAAACATGTCGCCTGGTCGGACGAGTCTCGTTTCAAATTGTATCGAGCGGATGGATGTGTACGGGTATGGAGACGACCTCACGAATCCATCGACCATCGCCGGCCAGAGTGGCCGAGCGGTTAAAGGCGCTACAGTCTGGAACCGCACGACCGCTACGGTCGCAGGTTCGAATCCTGCCTCGGGCATGGATGTGTGTGATGTCCTTAGGTTAGTTAGGTTTAAGTAGTTCTAAGTTCTAGGGTACTTATGACCACAGCAGTTGAGTCCCATAGTGCTCAGAGCCATTTGAACCATTTGAACCATCGACCATCCATGGATCCTCCTGATGGAGGCTCTGTAATGGTATGGAGCGTGTACAATAGGAGTGATAGCGGACCCATGATACATATAGATATGGCTCTGACAGGTGACACGTGGGGCGTGTGCAGTTTGAGTGATTGGGTACTCTGACACGTTTAGATACGACTCTGACCGATGACGCGTACATAAGCATCCTGTCTGACCGCCTGCATCCATTCACGTCCATTGTGCATTCCGACGGACTTGGACAATTGCGGCAGGACAATGCAACACCCCACATGTCCAGAAATGCTACCGAGTGGCTTCAGGAACACTCTTCTGAGTTTAAGCATTTCCGCATGAACATTACTGGGCATATCTGGGATGCATTGCAACGTGCTGTTCAGAAAAGATCTCCACCCTCTCGTATTCTTACGGATTTATGGACAGCCGTGCCGGATTCGTGGTGTCAATTCCCTCCAGCACTACTTCAGACATTAGTCGAGTCCACGCCACGACGTGTTGCAGCACTTCTGCGTGCTCGCGGGGGCCCTACATGATATTAGGCAGGTGTACCAGTCTCTTTGGCTCTTCAGCGTATAATTGGTGATTCCCCGAGGAGGTGACAAACTTTCAGGGATTTACGGAGAAGGGTAAATGTATCATTTTGAGGTAGGTAGGGACCCAGGTGTGAAAATGACCGAGTCGGAAGTTAAAAATAAAAATCGTTCAGATATCTCTGACTGTGGAATACATGTACCGGTACTGTCGTTGCTAAGATCATGAAGTAGGAAACTTTCAAAGGTGGTAGTGTGGACCAAAACATAGGAAGTCCAGTGAAGATAGTCTCTAACATGGATACCTTAAGATTTATGGGCACCTGTTGTTCTTCTTAACGGTGAAAAACATCTCTTCTACTGAACTCTACCCTTAAATCTTAAGGTATGCTTTTTAGAGCCCATATTTAATGGAATTGTTTTCGTGTTTTAGTCCATACTACTACTCTATAAAAATGGCACCGAAGCAGCTGTAGTAGAAGAGATGTGCTTCACGGTATTGAAGACAAACAAATGTTCATAGCTCTTATCATATGCCTTTTAGAGCCAACATGAAACGTATGCGCAGTTGCGAATATGGACAACTATCAGCTGTAGAATTGGAATGACGGCAACGAAAATTTGTGTCGAACCGGGATTCGAACCGCGATTTCCCGTTTGTCGCGATACAGGGAAAATCCGGTTTCGAGTCCCAGTTTGGCACAAATTTTCACTGTCGTCAACGTATTCTAGAGCTGATGGTTGTCCATATCCGAAACTGCGAATACATGTCATATTTCATAACGGCTGTAGTCACCGCATCACCTGTTCCTTCGCACAGGCATACATGTCCGAAGGAACATTGCATCGCATTTATGAACAACACGGACACTTAAGTCTCGTATTTGAAAGTCTACGTTTGCCAGACATTTTTTCTTGGTTTGGTCCATACAACCTCTGGAAGTTGTCTGCACGACAGTCTTAGCAACAACAGTACCAGTACAAGTATTTCATTGTTAGCGGTGGGACAACGATTTTCGCTTATAGCTTTCGACTCCATCGTTTCCAGACCAGGGTTCCTTAACTCAAATTCTCCATCATCCCTGAAAGTTTCTTACATAATCACTGCAAATGCGAATATTTTTAGGTTAGGCTTTACCATGACTGTTACTGACACTGAATGAAACAACAAGTTTACTGTTACCAGTTACTGTTTGGTCTGATGCTGTACGCAGACGACAAACAGTGACTGGTAACAGTAAACTTGTTGTGACCTTTCATGCTTTCCCGACGGATCTGTTGCAAATACGCTTCTCGGGTTTGCCGCCGGGTCGTACTGTGTAAATCGCACAATATTTCTTCGATGCAACTGCTCGACATCATCAGGTGGTGGTAGCTGCTGCTGTCACTGCTGCAAGACGCGACTGGTGATAATCGCGCCGCGGCGTCGGAATTTATCATGACGGGAGCGGGCTATACGCGTGCGCGGGAAGACGCTCGTAGTTGGAGGAAAGCGGCTCTCCTGGTGCCCCCTGCTGGGAGCCGCATGAAGGCCATCCGCGCGTGCGCATTGGGCAATAACTGTGCTGCCGGACGCTCCTGCGGTTAAGGTCTGAACTAAATCTCAGCTACGCGTTGCGTCACTTGAGGAAACGGAATTTCTTGTTTTCCCTGTTTTTGATTTTGGGTGAAGAAGAGTGAGAATGAGAAAGTGGTCTGGTACGAACAGCTTACAGCGATGGACTAGTGGGTGTGTGCGAGTTACAGTTAGACGAGCTTGTTGGAGTGATTGGTGAGTTGTGTGTTAAAAATAACGCGAATATATTCGCATTCCAAAATGTTAGCAATAATGTTTAAATGTACTGAGCAAGGTAAATGAGGCAGGCTTTTCGGGCAGATTCTTTTAAATACGGGCATATTTGCTTTTTGGAGCTCTGGTACGAGCAATTTTACGATCGTGCTCGTAATTCACAGTAGATGACTCAGCTTCATATGGGCAATGAAAACGCAAACATTACTGCCAAAAGTCCTAAAGTAGCAAAGAATATCAAATTACAGACGCTGTGTACTGTGTACTGGCTTAGTAAAATACATCTTTCCCGCAGTTATGAAACTGATTTTAAAGACCGAAAAAAATCATGTCAATGGATTTTCAAAGTCCAAAACCGGTAATGGTTAAATGGGAACGAACGTTTTATGACATTGAAGATGAGTACCACATGTTTAAACGAGCCGTTCTCACCACAACCGCTCTCGGGTATTGAGGAAGAAATAGACCAGTTCTTCCCCTATCAGTTGCGTCCTGCTCTGTCGGTCATAGATCAGTTTTCCGCTGGTTTAATTTCCGTTTGTCGATTTCGTCTTGTCCAGTAATTTCTCGTATTTTGTCGCGTCCTCCCCTGTTCAGCCCGTAGGCTGCAGCGCGGAGTAGCCGTGCGGTCTACGGCGCCTTGCCACAGTTCGCGCGGCTCACCTCGTCGGAGGTTCCATTCCTCCCTTGAGCATGGGTGTGTGTTAGTTTCAGTTAGATTAAGTAGTGTGTAAGCCTAGGGACTGATGACATCAGAAGTTTGGTCCCATAGAACTTACCACAAATTTCCAAAATTTCCCGTAGGCCGCTGCTCAGTGGCGAATTGTAAGATCTATAGGGGAGACTCCCAGTACCACACACAGTGCCTCAATCGAGGTTGAGTCGAAAGCCTCCGAGATTCGGAGAGGAACACTCCTCTGCCCGCAGCCCACAATGGTTTTATGCGCACCTAAGCATAATCGATGTGCCAAAGCACTAGCCGCAAAACAAGTTATTGACTCAGAGAGTGCTGTGTAATATGTCCCCACTGTCTGTAGGGGGCAATCTTGTTCAGTCTTGCAAGTCTATGCTTGAGTATCGTTGCGTTGTTAGTTGTTAGTCTGCCATGTTCGTTGAAGTGTCAATGCCGAGGTATCTTGTCATAGCTTTCGTTTTTGTAGATACATTGTTGAACTTTATAATTGGACTCCTGTTCAGTGTGCCTCTTAGAAGTAGGTAAACAGTTTTGTTAGTTGCTTCTGTGAGTTTGTTCCTCGTGCACTGTTCACCGATGGACGCGAGGAGCTGCGTGGGTTTACTCTCTAATTCGGACTTGGAGTTTGCAGATACCTTGACCATAAAGTCATCAGCATACTCAGGCACCCCGTCATTGTCTTCCAGTGCAGTCAATAGTGGGTCTATGACTATGTTCCAGAAAATCAGTCCGCAAACGGATGCTTCCGGATAACCCCTGGTTAACCTCTTTATAATCTTTTGGTGACCAGTTCTACATTACACTATTCTGTTTTTACAATAATCTCTAAGGCTGTTGTATAGAGCCAGCGGAATACTCATCTCTCTAAGTCTTGCAAACAGCGCCGGCCACCAAAGATTGTGGAAAGCACCAGCTTTGTCAATTAGGATTCAGATGTAGAAACACGCCTACCAACTTTTGTTTATGTCGCCCAACACCTTCTTAGTGTTGCGATTTCTTTTTCCATCAGTATAGATGTTGGCCAAGGAGAGAAGATTAGAAAAAGTGAATATCTTTGGGATATAATTCACGAAAATTATTTGGAAAAAGGTACCGGAGGAAAGGTTACAAAAAATGGGAAAGGTATATGGTATAATTAAAGACCTTCACAATAAAAATAACCTGTCTAAGAAGGCAATAATAAGGCTTTAGAGTACAATAATGATGTCAGAATGTCTACATGAAAGCGAATATTTAGCATTAAAATATAATTTAGATAAATTAGAAAGGCGAATAATTAGGACAACATTAGGCCCACGAGAAACTACGAAATGTTGGGAATAATGAAGTAAGTATGAAATTTATCGAAACAAAGAAACATTTCGGAAGTAAAGAAAAACAGAAGACGGGTATTTTTTGAAAATTTGTATCGAATGCAAGACAGTAGATTAACCAAGAAGATTTTCAAATAGTTGTGGGGTAAGAAGCCAACAACAACATGGATCAACGAAGCAAACAAGGGTTTAGAAAAATGTAATGTGCAGCCCCGAAGAAACAACAGAAAGAGAAATTTTATGTTTGTAGACTGAATCGGTAAGTGAAATTTTGTACTAAAATTGGGAATCGAACACGGGTCTCCTGCTTAGCCCTACTAGGCAGGTGCGTTAGCCACTTTTTCTCCTCATTCGTCTTTTCTCTGCTAATACACTATCCTTACAATGTCACGTGCCCTTAAGACCACTAATTTTTCTGGAAAACGGAAATTAGTGGACTTTTTCAATGTAAATTTTTTTACATAAGTCGTGTTACAATAATAAACATAAATTTCTTCGTTCAGTAGAAAACAATAACGGACCACGTCCCTCTCCGTGGTCACGATCCTCGCCAATCCTGTTGTATCTCGTGTTGGCACTGGGTACATCTTCACGTATAGTGGTGGCTCCTCTCCACTGTTCTGGTCCTTTCTTGTTCAGAATAATCATATCCAATAATTACATTCTCCTACGTGGTACACGCCAACTGGGTGGGGCATCAAGCAAGACACTTCCTAAAAAATAAGGATATGTTCGGCAGCTCGGATTTTGTATAATCAGTGAGTGACGTTCTTGCAGTAAGGCCCAAAAGTCTAGCACATTCTTCCTGCCCTCTCGGAAAAGGTAAAGTACAGCCAGACCCCGAACCCAAGTAACTGCATTGGTCTTCGTTCGGGGAAAATGTGTCATATCTGGGAGATGTAGTATCCGTGGTGCTATTGCTTGCGGCGCCACCAGAAGGAGGAAGGCGACCAGTTTTTGGACCAAACACCACACTGCCGCCGAAGGCCCGCATAGCAGGCGATGGTCATCTGAATGTATAGCATTGCACTGTGGACACACTGGCGAATCCGTCACATGACTTGTATGTAACCTGAAACGAGTCACATATTTCCCATTTAATACCTGATACCACAGTGTGCGCATCCTCTTATCAAGTTGCACGTGATGCACTGTACACCATACCACTGACAATGTCACTGTTGGTTGTCGCCTCTCTATGGCATTACTCGGCCGTCCTCGAGTAGTACTGGTAGACGGTAATTCCATATGAACATAACTGAGTTCCACAAAAAAGATTCGTATGTGAGCAAGCGATGGTGCGGTGCCAGAGGAGAAGATGGTGCCATTTCGACTATCAAAGTGCCCATCAGACTTCTCTGGTGATGAGTCCACATCCTGATCATCGTGCTTGCGTAGATCACCATTGCTCGGTTGCGAACGTGGACCAGCCCAAGGTTTCCACGACTACCAGGGATGGCGAGGGTTTCGTATCCGACCTTAAAAAGCAGCCCTGTGCTCATGAAATATCCTTATGCCGCCAGGATTCGGCGTACCAACACTACCGGCTTAGGAAGAGCCTGGGATAGGTGGGGAATGCAAGAAGATAGATATGTGTTGGCAAAGGTGGCCTGTTCTATCATGTCTAGTGACCCTAACCCGTGACTTCGAACACTTGCACGAATTGTTGCAGAAGATGTCCGTAGCTGTGCGTCGAACGTCTGTAGAGAAGATAAGCCCCAAGCATTTCACCTTGTCTGCCGGCTGTAATGGTGCCATACTTTCGTTGGGAGTCCTATCTCGATGGTCATCGCTCCCGACTTTTCCATGTTCATGGGACTTCCCTAGCCATAGCATACAAATTAATCCAATGCAAAGCCGCTCTTGCCTCGTAGCCCGACAGGGCTAAAAACGCTAGGTCATCCGGGTATGTTCTGCCTGTAAACTTGTGGTGCCTTATCGTCATTCCTTTGAGTCGAGTCGGCAGCGGCTCGAGAGCGATGGCATAAAGTACTGTCGACAGCGGGAACCTTGTCTGATTGGTCGTGAGACGGTGACGGACCCCACCATGCGTCCTTTGGTGAACACTCTGTATCGAAACCGTGGAGTAGTCGCAGCACGGCCGTGACAAGACTCTGTGGAAACTTCATTTGCGTCATCACTTCCACAACATAGGCATGACTCACCCTGTCAAATGCGCGATCGAAATCTATCGACACCGGTGCAACCCGGAGAAGACACGTTGTTGCCAGTGCCATAACATCACGGTAGTCGCTGAGTGCCGTTTATATATTGCTGTCCTCTCCTACCTGGGTTTGATCAAGTGACATTACTGGCACAGTACACGTTTCAAACGGGCTGTAAGTATGCTGGTGTAGATCTTGTAGTCGCAATGAAGAAAGGCCGGCAGGCCTGTATCTCTGTGCCACCGGACGGTTTGTGGATAGGGATGATCATTCCTTCCACAAATGTCGGTGGAACATGCACATCGGGGGACATCCCAATACGCGGTACATGGCTCTGAGCACTATGGCACTTAACTTCTAAGGTCATCAGTCCGCTCGAACTTAGAATTACTTAAACCCAACGAACCTAAGGACATCACATACATCCATGCCCGAGGCAGGATTCGAACCTGCGACCGTAGCGGTCGCACGGTTCCAGACTGTAGCGCCTAGAACCGCTCGCCACCACGGACGGCCATCGTGGAGTCATGAAGTCTTTAAATGGCCGGTAAAGCTCTAACTTGTTCGACGCTCCCTTATCGAGCGCTTCTATTACGTCGTCATCTATGACTTCCCCCGTTAACTCTCGCGTCGACGTACGTGGATAGCGTTCGTGGGACATCATGGAAGGCTACCTCATCGTGTTCCGCTTTTTCAAAGAGGTGACCGTATTGTTCCACAAAGGCGTTAGCAATTTCTTCTTGCGATGTTATACGGCGACGATCCGGTAGCACCATCGTCTATGTTAAGGCTTTGCGGCTACGTTGTTTTCCTCTGATAACGTGATAAGTCGACGGCGATTCTCCACGGACTCGTTCAAAGGCCCTTGCTCGGACTGCGACCCCCTCCCCACCCCCACCCTACCAAGATGGCTTCGTTTTATGGAAATTATTTGGACCTGCGCTCGTTTTATAGCGGCAATTCGATCCTGTGAAGGCACTTGTACAGAAAGTTCGCGGAGCATCGTGAAATAAAGTTCCAGCATGTGGCGCCTCCATATCTTTTGTTCGCTTCCGTATGCAATCAAGCCTCGGCGTCTTGCGGGCTTAACGCATTCCAGTCACCATTGCAATGTTATGTCGGGAGCGTCGTTCACATATGTGCCAAGCGTCTCCTATTAGGCGTCGGTATTCAATGTCCAAACACAGCGACACCCGTTGATGACGAAAGGAGACTATGCATAAGTACGCTATTTGTTCTAAAAAGGCGACGGGCCTTAATTCTGCATCGATGATCGCAGATTTGAGACAACGTGTTACGTAAATTCGCTCGAGGTGACTTGCGGTGGGACTTGCAACGTATGTATAGCCGCGTCTGCCGCCATGTATTGTCTCCCGTGTATCGATTAGATTCATGTCCTGCGTCAGTCGCCGTAACTCCTGGTATGAATTATAGTGTGCGTGCTGATCCTTTAGTGCGAGGACGCAGTTGAAATCACCTCCAAATAAACCATGTTCGTAACGGCCTAAGAATAGTGGCGCAATCTTCTCTGCGTAAAACCGGAACCGATCGCGCCTGCTGTCGGATCCCGACGGAGTGTAGATGTTAACGGTCCGTGCTCCTAGCACTTTGACCGCCAGTCATCGCGCTGATGACAGGTACTCTACAGCCTCTGCTACTATGCCTTCACGTAGAAGTATCGCTGGTCCGCTGCCGCCGTCTGTAGTGGGAGTACTATACGTATGATATTCATAGAAATCGTGAAATATCTCGACACGTACTACCTGAAAAAGCATGATGTCAATATCTGACGCACGCAGCATATCTCGTAAAATTGCAATTTGACGGGCGTTCTAATTGTTTTAATGTTAATAGAGGCTGTTTGATACGCCAGCCGCTGTTTCTCAATGAGTAAAGCGCACATGAACGCTTGTGTTGAGGCGGCGCGGTTCTTTCCGTCTCTCTACGACTAACCTGCACCTACCTGTGAACATTGTCTCAGCAGATCATCAGTAGGAAAGCCGAGTGAAACCTACTGTACTTCGACGTGAACCAGGTTGCAATTTAAGTCACTAATCTACGTTTCGGGAGAAACACGAAATGAAAGTTTGGAAATTTTGTCCTAAATTTATATATTCTGAAACTTAGTCACTGACAAGCCCGTGCTAGTCTTAACACAGTCACTCACAATCCCTTTCACACACGTTAGCAAGTTTATGGTATCTCATTTCCCGAAAACGTAATAGCTACAAAAATACTGATTGTTTTTGATTGATAATGCTCGCCAAATATTAAGTAGGTCGGTACCAAATGCAGCCACAGCCTTTAGCCACCGACCTGCTCAATACGCCACGCGGAATATATGTCTTTTCTCGTCACAAAATACACTTAAAAATTCCGAAATTTCTACACACACATCGGAATAATTATGCCGTCACTTTCCAACACTTTTGATGTATGAAACACTGCTAGATCCGGCAACTTATCATTTCCATCGGAACTACTACTGCACACGTCCAGTCTCTTTCATGGCTAGCTTCCCACTCTTCTCTAGAATACTCTAACTCTTCTTTACCAGCAGAGAAAGGCGCGTGAAGAATATTGCTTTACCATTGGTCAGTTTTTCTCAACAGTCAATAGCAAAACAACATTCTCCCTCTTCAATCCGCGATTTTCATCAATAACCAATCGCAAAATAGTAAACCTAACGACTGCACTTTTTACCGTCGTAATTATCTAATATGCTGAAGTTTTGTTTATGGATAAAGTTATTTGCTGATTTTATTTGAACCTGAATTAACTTTCCCTTTACCATAAACTTATTTTACAAAACTATTCTACAGAAATCCCCTTTGTCCATATCCATATTTCTTCGACATGTTCCCACACTAAATCCTATTACATAACTCGTCCAACAATTATCTTCATATTAACATTAATCCACACTCACGCATCATTCATACTGCTAAAACACACTTATAACATTTTACATACACAAAAAGACATAACTCTTTATGAAAATACTAGAACAGTTTATGGAAAACATTCTATTACTTTAGTGCACTCTAGTGGGCACAATCGAAACTAAAATCACAGTCCCCCTATCCAATATTGTCCTCTATCGGCTGATACATAAACTATGTGCGCGTCCAGTCTCGCGTCACCATCTGTCACTATCCAGCTCTGAGACACATTTGTATTCTCCCACTTAACCGCCTCCAAGGCAGGATCTTTATATGGCGCTACGCCTCAGTGTTAACTTGTGTGCCGCTGCTCGGCGACATACCGTCTGTGCGGCAGTCTGCGTCTTCTGCGTGGAGGCTGCACCGTCGTCGTCGATCTTTGGATCACTATCGGATTTATGGCCCCACTTTCTGTGCTGAAGGTCCATCTCTCGTCCTGTTTCTCTCGCGGGGCTCATCGAAGGCTGTTGCTGCGCTGGATGGAGGGACGCCTATCGGCGGATCTCCGTCTGGTGGGTCTGTATTCAGCCCCTCTCTCGTGTGATTCGCTTCGTACTGCTATGAGGAAGGAAGGACCTCCCGTTGCGCATCCGAATTCACTGTGTCGTCGTTATACGCAACTCCGTCTGCCGTGGAGTGCATTAAACAGGTGACCGACGGTGCTAGCCGACGTTTCTTGTGGCGCTTCGTCGATCGTTGTTTGGGCGTGTGCGCTTCCGTGTCCGAGTGCAGAAGTGACTCCTGGCGGTCAGGGATGAAAGCAGCTGTCGGCACAACCGCAGGACCAATTTCCATCCCTCCTATCGATCCCCTCGCGTCGCCGACACCAGAGTGGTCGATGTGTATGTCGTTTCTTCAGAGGTGGCAGTCTCTGCTGCAGGCGGTTGCCATAAACTGTCACGATGGTGAAGCTGGTCATTCTTCGGGGTGGGATCTGTTCGAAACGCGACAACATACGTCAGTGTCAGCGGTGTCGGCGTGGACGTAGACACGGGTTCGCCAGTTGGAAACTGCACAATCTTCCGCTGCTTTCATTCTGAGCGAACGTGGCCTTCTTTTCCGCATCCAGAGCATGTTTTTAGTTGCCCATCGTAGATGACTATTGCTCTGCATCCACCGACGAGCAAGTATGAGGGTACATGTTGTGAAAGTTGTATTCGGATCTATAGCACCCTACTGAGAACGGGGTCGGTCATGAAGTTCGACCATTTGTCCTCCACGTGGCTAAGGACTCTTCGATATGGGCGTACGGCATCGATCACCAAGTGAGAAGGAACCTCAAAGAGAAATTCGAAGATGCATATGCCTCGTAATCCCAGTCCGTCGCAGTGGGGAGATATGAGAACATGTTTAGTATCTCCAATTATTTTGTCACACACTGTGTCATTAATCAGTTCGACGTACACGACACTGCTCACTATGGAGAGGCGTAAACCAATAAGTTCGTTGTCATCTAATTTAACTCTGTCTCATATGCTTTCGGTCGCACATATCCATTCGAGAACCAAATCTTGAAAGTCGACTTTCGGTATGCACGAGTCATTCTGTATCGGTGGCTTCAGAACCTGGGAGTAGGCCTATTAGGCAAACAATCGCGCGCGTGCGAACTTCCGCGGCATGGACGTAAACAGATGTCCGAGCCGCATCACCGCCGAAGGCAGAATGCAACTAAGCCGTCACTTATCTGGTTTTGGCGTGTGTTCACCCCAGGTAATTGACTAACAGATCAACAGAGGGTGCAAAACTGCCGCAATATCGGATAGCGCAAAGAAAGTAAGAAGGCCCTGTGACTCCTTATTGAACTGTGGTGGCAGTGTTGACATTAATTGATTCAGAATTGATCACTTTTAATTAAAAAGGGATGCACACTGATGTTATACTCAGCTATTGAACACCAGATGCAAATGTTGAACATAAAATTAATTAAGAAAGTTACTTGGGATTTCGGCTACCTGATTGAAAACAGACGCAGTCAATTAGCACAAATTTATTTTAACTCACGACCTTCAATCATCACATTACATGACTCTCCTACCAGGCAGTGGTAATAAATTGCGTTTGCGTGGAGTAAAGCGCGATAACTCAAAAGTAATTCCTATCGACTGACCCTGGCGTAATGCGAAGTGCGAGAACAATTCTACAATACACGGCCCATGAAACCCTCATGGAAACTTTGCCAACGTGATCCAACAAATTAATCAGTGGCCGGAGCGCGCGCAATATCACCGAATACAGCGTGGCGGAGTGGTGTCGTTGTGTGGACGTCGGCCGACCTACGCTGTGCTCGTCTATTCACTGCTAGCTATCTTGCTCAGTACATAGCTGAACCAAAACTTCCTATCTCCAAGCTCAATCGTTCCATTTGCTAAGTCCTAAACTGCAGAGATGCTCACTCTTTCTCAGGCAAGCTGAGTAAAGAACGCCACGTCCACACTCTAGGCAAGCTGGGAATGGAAGACCACTACGGAGACTTCTCCCAGTCCGCTCTTCGCCTTGGTTTCCCCTCCAGCAAAATCACTTACACCAATTGCAGTGCAAGTCGCGTTAATAATGCGTCGCTTCCCAGCGCCGACCAATGCCTGCTCTGGGAAGTGAACAAATTCCCACAAAATTTCCCTTCCTCTCAACTTCTGCTATTTAGCTCCTCCCAGGCCACCCATCAAGGTTAGCGTCTGCACAAACACCAATTTTCCGTAATTCTGACTCCCAGGAGAGTACTTCAAATTCCTTGGTCCTATGTTCCCATCAGAGGCTGGCGTATTTCATTCTGTCGCTCTTCACCTGATTTACTTCAGACTCTGCGGACCGTGAATTCAGCGTGAAGTTGCTATAGTCACGAACACACATATTTTGACCTCTGTTGACCGCTCCACTGTAGCTTTGTGCGGCTTTCTCGCATGTTTCACTGAAAACGGGATGACGGATATTTATCAACAGGCGTACAATTTCTCCATGAGCTTCCCGGTACACCAGCGTGGGGTCAACCACCCACTCACTGTCAGTCATCTTAAGGCAGCTGGAGGCCGCACCCCGTTACCGCTTTCTCAGAGCTTGAGCAGCCCTAAGCTGCCTATTGTCGCTTCCCTTTGCTGCTCCCCCACCGGCCATGGTCAATTCTGAATACTTCACTGGGATAAACTAGCCTCCAGTAAATCGATGCGTTTCCACAAAGTTTTCATGTCGTGTGAATTACTTTAAAACCAACACCCAACATTAATTATTCCAATACGTCCACACTATACCCTCTACAAGATTCATTGTGCCTTATCAGTCATTTTTGTTCAGCCCTACTGTTCGCTCAACGTGAGTTAGGTGATCTTTAATGACTTCATGTAAGGGGCATAGTTCTTGCCATCTTACACGGTTCACACAACTGCACAGATTGGTCTGGCATGCCTCCACCCTCGAACAAAATTCTCACTGCCACCCCAGTCTACTTTCACACGAACTTATGTCTCACGAAATTGTGTCATTTTATTTGTATAAGTACCTGCGTTTGGGTTTCAGGCTGGATCCCCATTTACATTCGATGCTGAGGCGCTATTCCAGAACATGGAGAGATTCGGCAACTCTGTTGGTGTGAAAGGGGGAATTTAAGGTAGAGAGGCGTGGCAGTGAGAATTTCGATCTAGAGGGGGGAGGTGTGTCAGGGTAGTCCGCGGAGTGGTGCGATCTGCTGTGTCAAGGGGGCTTTATAGCTAACGCTCCTGCATTCGATTCCCATTCTTGGTACGAATTTTAGCTCACCGCTTCAGTTCGTATGATGAAATCATATCTATATGAGAGCAGTAAATTTTCTGAATTGTGTCATTTCATTTGTTGAAAGAGAAATGTTCAGGGGAAAAGTAATGAATATGGACGTATTCCAGTGTAGGAGAGTGATAAAAAAGACCGGTCTAAAGTGGTCAGAAGGAAGGGAGGAGATACACAGCGAACAGACGAAAGAGTGCTGGAAGAAAAGAAAACAACAACAAATAAGGAATTGAAATTGTCACGTGGTCCTTAGTTGATCTGAGAAGAAAAAAAAACTCGTTGTATTTATTAGCATTGATAAAAAATGTGTGAGGGACAGTTCGGAGCATCTAACACATTTTCGAAACGGATATATATCAAGCTGGCAGCTCATATTTCAGGTAAACACCTTCAGTGACGTTATCGTGTTTACGCTTGTCTTTTAAAGTCCATCAAAGCCCGGTGTGGAGGTGTCAGGAGTACCGCCCACATGTCGCTTAGAGACAGCGTGTCGTCTCGCCCCGAGGTGCCTCTGATGTAGTCTCGTACCACGGAAAGACTGACGCCACAGCCATTAAGTCATCTTGAATTATGGGAAGGAAATAATCTACACGGCGCGACACATCCTCTTTGGGACCCAGTCTCATAAATTTTCCTGTTTACCGGATCCCACTATCCCCGGTACAAAGTAGTATGAAAGTTCCTTTTGGCCCCGATCGCCGGAAGATAGGATCGGTCCGCTGTCGACTAGATACAGGCGGCGGTATTAGCAGATTGAGATACAGAGTAATTACAATGTACCGCCACCTTACGGCGCCTCCGATTGTAATTTGAACTGTAACTAATTCCAGCGGGAATGGTTTAGAACGCGCACCTGTCCCCGATGCTATCTCCGCTGGAAATAATCCGGGAGAAATTGTTTGTGAGTTTTTGGGGGAGTAAGTGCGCGCCGGCGATTACTGGTAATGCGTGTTCCCTTATTGGAGATCTGACGAACTGGACGCGCCGTCGGTGCTCTTGCGGTAATTGTGTTGACTCTTGTCGACGCACCGCTGTTCGGAATGGCAGTAGATCGTATCTTTGGTCAGTTATTAATTAGTTTCCGCGCGACAGTAGTACTTATGAGCCAATTTCGCCGTGGTTAAAGGTCGAAGCTTATGCGAAAGTTTTCCTATTGTCTACGTTTTTTATCGTTGCCGGTAGTAAACCGATGAAGATCCATTCCGGAAAGTACCGGGTACTGAATTGTAAATTCCGCGTGAGCTCGCCCCGTTATCTGAAAGCGTGCGATCGGCAGAGAGCCGACTCGCGATTATCGATATCTAGCTCCGGTCTCGAGATCGATTAACGCTCGCCACGCCCTTAATAGCGGTTATTAACTTCCAATAACGCTCGGGTTAATTGATTCGACCGCGACATATATATAGCATCTTTTTTTTTGTATTTTAATTATTGCGTGAGTTTGCGTGGTGCGGCCAGCGGCGGTTTTGAAGCTATAGCTTGCGATCATGAAAAGGTCGTGTTTTTGTGTGAGAACTCCGCCGACGTGCTTCCGACGAGACGTGCTTTCCATTACACGTTGCTGGCTGAAAATATCTTACTCTCAATAATACTGTTACGCAGTAGAGGGAAGTGGAGTCAAAGGAAACCTACTGACTTCATAGCTAATAATTCTATTAATATTTGTGCGATAAGTTTAGTTTCAGGCTGTCTACATTCTGCAGACGACTGACAACTATATCCTGTTTTGATCTTCCACGCATGTTACGAAACCTACCCCTACTTATTTCAGTAAATACATACAAACAAAGGAAAAGAAGGATAAACAAAAAATCACTGTTCTCTAGCCTTTGACTCTCAGTCTCAACATACAGAAAACGGAAGACAGTGAAAGAAACAAGCAACTACGATTTCGAGACAGTTCTGTTTTGAAAGTCGTGGACTCTGGTGCTTTGACGATGCGAGCATCAAACTGTAGTACATTAAGGTACAAGAAAACTATTTCCAAAAAGAAGTACACACAACACTTCAGTAGAAGGGAAATGAGTGTCAGAATACTCAACACACACATGAAACAGTCCTCTAAAACACTTCGGTAAAACAGATCCAAAAGTAATGCTATATCGGAAATGAAGATGATTCTAAAACATTTTGTAGAAGTAAATAAGGAGGAACTCAGAGATCATAACGCACCTGGGAGCGAAAACATGTCTCGTGGACCGAAATGAAGAAGAACGATTTACCGTCTACAGAACAGGCGTATCCAAAACCTGAATTTCGAGCTTTTCCGACGAATGAAAAGAATATGTTGTACCTTAACTCCAAAATCAAGTCTTCTTAATCCACTGAAATCGATGTGCAGTCGTAGTCCGGTACTTGTTTGTAACGAAGAAGCTTCAACGTTAAACTCGTTAAGGACGATAGTATTCTGCTTCGACGAGTAACAAAGCCTATTTCATGACGGAAACATTTGCTATCTTCTGTTATAAATTCAAAATGCTGATGGGATTTTTCTTACCTCCGTCCACAGCTGTAACACTCAGTGATCAACTTTTAGTGATATTTTAAATTTGGCGAATAAATAACGAATGAAACTTCATAAAAAATGTCGGTATCATTTTCTTCCCCTATCGAACTGAACGGCATGAGCAACAGCAGTTACAGCGTACTTCGCAAAATATACTTTCGCAAAATAGCACTATGAAATTGTTTGAATTATTTATAGTGATACCCTATTGTGAAAGAAATGAGCTTATTTGCATTTATGAATGTCTCTGTATTTTCCACAAGCAGGTCTTGCAATGATTATTGATGTAACTTTTGTCATTAAAACATTCAGGTCATATGATATTGAAGTTTCATTTTGTATCGAGTCTCGTTAAGATATTTACTTTATCAATCAAAGGTTAGTATGTATTAAATGATTAATTTATGATTAAATATATTTTTAGTTATTTGGTAAATACGCACAAGTTTTAACAACTTGAAAATAAGCTGCCGGGAGAAAGAGGAAGTGTTCTCTAAGATGGTCGCACTGGTCATTTTCTTATTTTCAAAATGAAAATGTATGTTACACTGTTACAATGAATCAAGTAATTCGTTGTGCAACATTTTTGTTCGAGGTAACCTTTTAGCAACAGAATGGATACACAAAGTGTGTATGGCCGGACCATTACCTGGTGTTACGGTAATTATACTTACGGGAAGCTGCGGAGAGAGTTATGCGTGAAACTCAGAGAATAGCTTTAGTTAACTGAATATTGTCAAAAAAATGGCTCTGAGCAGTATGGGACTTAACATCTATGGTCATCAGTCCCCTAGAACTTAGAACTACTTAAACCTAACTAACCTAAGGACATCACACAACACCCAGTCATCACGAGGCAGAGAAAATCCCTGACCCCGCCGGGAATCGAACCCGAGAACCCGGGGAATATTGTCACTTTCATATAAGTTACACACTGCAAGCAGCGCACACCAGGGAAGTTCTCAGGACGCACGAATGTTATCTGCTGCAAATTTAATTAGCATTTGGAGTGACATCTCGTGGTATTTCTGGTAGCACATCATGAGGTAATTAACCTTTGTCGCCCTGCCACACAAAGAACCGTGTTCGCATCTATGCTTCTTTCAAGGAAAGCTGAAAGCTAATGAAACATTCCATGCAAATAATGGGCGGGAGTGTGTGTGACTGGCTGTATATATATTTTAATTTGTAGCAGATTATGTATCGGAGGCTGCCTGAGTGGATTACGTCTAAAGGTCACAATGAAAATAAAATGGGAAAGGAAAAATAAGCAAGACTGATGAAAATATGTAGCCCGTGACGACATACCTGTTGCGAATATTAGTATGCGGTGATTCATTGATGACAATCATTGCCGCATTTCTTCGTTGCAGTCTTTTATGGCAGCATTGTGTAACACGCCCGGGAGTATAAATGGGGGTGGGGGACCTTTAACTGGTTGTCATTTCGTGACCGTGCGCCCTGTCCACACCACGTACCTGGTAATCCCGCGGCGGTCGTACTGCTCTGCTCCACACTGCTGCTGGCTTGCCTTAAATTATCTATCGAAATACGCAAGCGGGTTTAGGGGAGCCACTCAACGTTAAAACACAACACTGTCCTATGTCTGGTATGAACATCTATATTCTGAGACGATATGGAAACCACAGGTTGCACTGTTTACACTCAAAATAGTGAATGTTTATCCCAATTAACAATCTTGACGATTAACAGCCCAAAATATAATTCAGACGAGCGGACGCGTAACCGACAGGACGCGGGTGATTGTTGATGATGCGGAAGCCGAATGATCGAACGAAAGTTCTTACGCTCGTTACAGATGCAGATATCTGGTAATCGTCCTCCTTGTCACTAGTAATGATATAACGCCGTTTATAAAGTTAATTTTTCAGTTCTCAGTTCTCACTTGTACGAGCGTGCGCGTAACCGTCGCGGCGCGGCTGACTGTTGATGATCGAACGCACGTTCTCACGCTCGATACAAGTCACTGGCACTTGATTGCACTCTTTTGTGGTAAATAGTATTACTGATTCACATTTGTTTATTCTTGGAGACCGAACACGGCGCGGATGATCGATGCTATGCGACACGCAACGAGAGGGTACATAAATACGTTATTAACGCCACTGCACATTTTCAATTACTTCTTGACGCACTTTCCTCTGAACTACTTTCATATGTCATCACTTTACTATAGTAGCACTTGTAGCAACACTTCAACCTGAATACTAACAATGCTTCTACATGCAGAGCTACACACTACACAACATAACAGTTTCGTGTCCCGTGCTCGACTCAATACAGACGCGGCTAAGCCAGCGATATGACAACACGCTTGCAACTGGTCTCCCTGCTACGCAAAGAATCGTGTTCACATCTATCCTTGATTCCAGGAAAGCTGGAAGTTGAGTCATTTGCTGTGCTACTGAAAAACTTGCTTGGTAAACGAAGCAAAGCGACATCCCATTCTAAAGCAGTTTCTCGGAAAAGTTATACTTTTTGCAATCATTTGGACGTGACTTGGGTGACTTACGTGTCCTTAATCGATTGACCAACTCGAGAAATGGGACATATTGTTCAACGTGGAATTCGAAACACATTTATTGTCTGGCTGATGTCTGCATCAGGGGTGAATGGTAGGTTAAAAGGAAGTGTGGGGGGAAAAACGGTCTGGGCAGCATTCTATCCCCGCAAACTTCACTTTCCACGCATTTTACCGTAAAAGTACAACACCAATTAGGATTTAGTGAAGCTGCGCTGTTATCTTGAGTCGGCGCTGCTTCCTAGGGTTGTGGAGACTGTAACGCTAGGTCGTAAAATGGCATCGTTGTCACATCACCTCAGTTCATCACACTGCAGAATACCTCCACGGAATATTTATAAATTACATACACAAACCCTCCACGTGCATCAGTGGATCTTTTAGTCAAAACGTGATCAAAATCAGTACAGTAGTTTCTGATTGCGCTGTTGTGTTTGATCACGAATGGTACCTGTGCAATGTCCTCGAGTGCCTTATGTCGGAGCTAAGTGAATCTCAAGATAGGCATACAGTGCTGATATGGTAGATTCTTCCATAACCAAGATAGCCCAAGCGTTTGTGTTTTAAGAGGCAACGTATCGAAGATTTATACCGGTTACGGTGAAAGCGGAAAAGAAAATCATCCAGTAAATCAGAACGCTGACGAAAGCATGTGTTGAGTGATGACAGTGACACACGGTCATTGCAGAAGATTGTGATGCGTAATGAGAGGACGACAGCTGAAAATGTCACTGCACAACTCAGTGTTGGCTAGAGGATCCTGTCAGTACCAAAACAACACTAAAAGGAGCTGCAGAAGCAAGGAATTGCACAGTGAGCTGAAATTCCAAAACCATTCATCAGTGATGCAGATGTCCTTAAAAGGAAAACCTGGACTGTGTTGCAATGGCAGAAAGTCACTTGGTCGGTCGAGTCTCGTTTCACCCTGTTTCCAGCGTCTGGCCTAGTTCAGTACGTCCCAACTGTAAAACATGGCGGGGGTTCGTTGATTTGGGCAGCCGTATCGTGCTGTTCCATGGGCCGCTTCGGTTCTCTGCAATGTCGCATTTCTATCAAGGTTTATATTACAATTTTAGCTGAGCAGTTATTTTCCGTTGGATAATGTTTGCTCCAGAGGGTCCCCCCTGTTTTAAGACTACAGGTCCCCCGTATACGAAGCTCTCATCGTCCAAGACTGGGATTGTAGGACGAGGAGAAATTGTCGCTGCTTACTTGGCCACAAGACTCACCAGATCTCAGTATTATTGAGCCTCTGCGGTCTAATTTGGAGAGAAGCGTGCGCGATCGTTATCCACGACCGTCATCGTTATCTGCACTTACTATTAATTTGCAGGAATATTGGTATAAGATTACCCTGAGAACCGTAGAGGACCTGCATTTGTCCATTCCGATACGACTGGAAGCTGCTTTGAATACCATCGTGCTTTCTACACCCGTACTGCATAGTAACGTGTTCTCGTTTTGTTGTTTTCGTATTTTCGTCCACCTTCTGTATAAAACAGCTAGCCGATACATGAAAAGCTTTTTATTACTCTATGAGGAAGCGTCGTATATTTTTGATGGTTATCGATTCTCGCGGCCTTTTAACGGGCTTGAAGATGAATAAACTTGGCTGCAGAAACTATAGTATGTATTGAACATCCGTCGTTTGTTTTAATTTGTTCTACTCAAACATGTTTCAGCACTTGGTGCTATCTTCAGCGGCCATTTCTTTATTATTCTGTTTCACATGACGCTATCACTTACTTTTTGCTTGTAATTTCGTATCTACTATGCTTTATACAGCCTATCATGATTTTTGATTTGTTTTCCGTCGATTTAATAAGTTAAAGCACGCTATTTTCTTCGCCATCGTTATTTTAAATCCTTTACATACGAATTTTTGTTTGACCACAAAACATAGGATTTCCGCCGTCGACTCACGTGTTATTGTCTGTTCGAATGCGCTCTCAATTTCTCGCCGAATGCAACGGGGGAGTAATTAACCTTGGTCACAATGGCGCAGGGATAGCATTATAGTGAGTATCACTGTGTTGAAGGCCATAACACGGAAACAGGGTAGTTCCGGACACGTGTTGCACTGAACATTTTTTATTATATACGTATGGGGAATATATATCTGAAATATCTATTTTTGAAGCAGCTTGTATATACAGGGTATATCACAAAGGTATTTGTTTCTGTAACTTAAAAAATAATAAACAAAGCGAATATTTATTTAGACAGGTAAAGGTAAGAACGTTACTTTTTCTACAAAGTTACTGACAATAGTTTATTTAGTTATTTTCCAGAGCGTTACACCAACGAGTCGTAATTTTTGAAACAGAAACTTATTTTTTCTGTAGTGCAGCTGACATTTTTAAGGAAAATTGTATACAAATCAATATAAATCGAATTTCTAGAGAGCTAGAAATGTTGAAAGTTTTAGGGGCGAATGCAACATGTACATAACTGACTGCGTGCAAATGGGTGTTTTGTTGGCGGGATGTTCAGTTAAGTGAGGAGTTCAAAGGAGTGTCCATTTCCTTGACCGCACAACTCAATGTGT
Source organism: Schistocerca cancellata (assembly GCF_023864275.1). Taxonomy (NCBI): domain Eukaryota; kingdom Metazoa; phylum Arthropoda; class Insecta; order Orthoptera; family Acrididae; genus Schistocerca; species Schistocerca cancellata. The sequence goes on along the minus strand of NC_064626.1, from coordinate 497,608,269 downwards.
TTTCTAAACGACCTGTAGACGAGATGTACAGCCGCTGGTGACACGAAGCAACAAACTTCCGCGATGAGCCGTTTGAAGTCACCAGGAGTTGTTCGGTGACTTAAACAGGTGACTTAAACACTACTCTTTAGATATTCCCACATAAAAAAATCTGGTGGCTGTGCAGGCCACTCCTGAGAACCGCGGCAGCCTAACCATCTTCCAGGACATCTGATGTTTAGTTCTTGCGCCACACCACGCGCAGAGTGAGCTGCGTGAGAAAATTGCGGGACCCGCACACGGTCCCTACCATCTAGACTGACGAAGGAGGGCAACTCAGCCGTAGATAAAACTAAACTAAACTAAACTCCTCCCGAACAGACCTTGGAAGGCCCAACGTTACCGACTGGCCGCTGTGTGATCCTCAGCCCACAGGCGTCACTGGATACAAATACGGAGGGGCATGTGGCCAGCACACCGCTCTCCTGGCCGTATGTCAGTTTCCGAGACCGGGGCCGCTACTTCTCAATCAAGTAGCTCCTCAGTTTGCCTCACAAGGGTGAGTGCACCCCGCTTGCCAACAGCGCTCGGCAGACCGGACGGTCACCCATCCAAGTTCTAGCCTAGCCGGACAGCGCTTGACTTCCGTCATCTGACGGGAACCGGTGTTGCCACTGCGGCAAGGCCGTTGGCAACCGTAGACAATAAAAACTCGATACATCTGATCTGTCACGTGCGAAGTAGTGTGAACCAGAGGTTTCATCTCTATGGATTCCACCGCCTCCTTTAAACGATCGATCTGACGTACTCCACCTAAGATTTTCTGTGGGCTAGTAATCCGTATTATGACAATTCAGTGTGCCATAATCTGTAAACCTGGCTTCACCAATGACATTTTTAAGACATTCATAATGTAATTATTCACGGCCCATTTGCAGAAAATAATCACTGACTGAATTCATTTCCATACAGTTCCTGTGTCAGTGACAGATGGTACGAGCGAAACCTGTGACCGTATATTGTACGCCAAACAGTTCTAAGGTCGATACCAGTGACCGCAGTAACAACTCGCAAATTGAAATGAAGGTTGTGGTGCTTTGAAGCCTAAAACAAACACTTCCATATCCTCACTACATGCTGGGCTTCGTCTACTACCGTCATTCCTTTTTCAAACTACTTATTTCTCGAAATCGTTCAAAACGTAAGAGTGTCTATCAGTAGCTCTTCCATCAGGGTATTTCGCGTATAAGCCGACTGCTTCATTGGCGTCGTGTCGATATTCTCCGAGCATCGGATACATGTCATTATAGGCTATGTTTGTTTCACATCAATATCCGTTTCAGACGTAAACTTTTTTTAAAATTCTGATCAACCTTGTTTACAGCAATGTAAAGGATACATTCTACAATGGAACTGCACATGAGTCTAAACAATGCATCGAAGAAGCTTGTCTCTCCGGGACACCACCATTTTTTCATCTCGTCCGCAGGTCATTTAGAAGACACACTGAGTTGTGCACTCAGAAAAACGGGCACTCTTTTGAACACCTCACTTAAACGAACATCCCGTGACCAGAACATACTCCAGCTGAGCCAGCCAATTATACGAGGTGTGTGAGAAAAATAATGAAACTGACAATACTGTTAGAGACATGGCAACGCTGTGTTGTTCTATCTGTGTGGACCGGTGCGTTCATCCCTTCCAGATGCTCAGTCGGAGTTTCAGCTTCGTACAGATATCACGTGATTTTTGAGAGCATCATCAGTGAAACTGTGTTTCTGTTGTGTGTTACGAAACTGGAACAGCGGAATTTAGAGCAACGTTATGCCATCAAATTATGTGCGAAGTAGTGTGAACCAGAGGTTTCATCTCTATGGATTCCACCGCCTCCTTTAACGATCGATCTGACGTACTACACCTAAGATTTTCTGTGGGCTAGTAATCCACGAGCGTAAACTTTGAAAAGTTGAAACAGGCCTAGGGGGAACATTGGTTATCAAGAGCACTTGTTCTTGCTGTTTCTGGAAGGCCGAGAACACGTTGAAGATGAACGTCTCTCAGGCAGACCTTTAGCTTCAAAAAGCAACGAAAATATCGAAGAAGTGAAAGCTCTTGTGAGATTAGACCGACGTTTAACAATAAGAATGATGGGTGACGTGTTAAACACTTTTACTGTACATCACATTTTGACCGAAGCTTTGCACATCGAAAGGTTTGTGCGAAAATGGTGCCGAAAAACCTCACAGCTGAGCAGAAGAACAATCGAAGAAACGTGTGTGTTAATCTTCTTGAGAGGACTGCCAATGACAATAAATGTTTCAATCGTGTGGTCACAGGTGGCGAATCCTGGATTTCTGAATACGATCCTGAAACAGAGCGGCAAACTGACAGTGGCAATCTGGGACATCTCTGGACCAAAAAACTTTCGAATGACCAGATCAAAGATGATAACAATGTTCATTTGCAGTTTCGATAGTGCTTAACACCGGACATTGCAGACAAATGGACGCTGCAGCATGAGAACGCCCCATATCACACGTCCACTCCAGCATGAAATTTTTGACCTCGGATGGGATGGCATTCATGTTGTTCCACAGCCCCCACTTCACCTGATCTGAGTAATTGTGACTTTCTTTTCCAGAAACTGAAAGATGTTTAAAAGGACTCTAGAAAACATTCAAAAGAATGTGACCGAGATGTTAAAGACCCTACCAGTTGAACCCTTTCCGCGTCTCTACCAAGACTGGTAATAACGACTCCGCCGATATATAGCTGCCGAAGGGGGCAATATTGTCGTTTGTGAAAAATAAAAGCTTTTGGAGATAAGAATCAGTTTTATTACTTTTCTCGCACACCTCGTATACTGCATGTTACGTCCACCCATAAAACTTTCAACTCTTCTAGCTCCCTAACTAAAATGAATATAAATGTGATTTAAATTGATTTGTACATAATTGATTTAAATACAATAGCTACATATTGAAAAAAAATAAGGTTCTCTTTAAAAAATTGTAACTCGTTACTGTAAGCCTCCGGAGCCTCCGGAAAATAACTAAATAAACTATGTTCATTACTCACCAGTAGAAATCTCTCTAAATAAATATTCCTTTCTATTATTATTCTGTCAGTTATGGAGAAAAACACCCTGATGTATGCTGTAATGATTATTAAATTGTACGGCCTGCTTAGAATTTTCAGATAAAAGGTCCAAAATTTATGAGAATGTATTGAATTGAGCTGAAAACGCAATCACATCAACAGGTTTCCACTCTGAAGCTTTGCAGATGAACTTGGTTTGTGATGTCACTGGCTGTGTTTTTCTGAAAATTGCTTGTGTTTCCTTGTCTCAGCGAGAATTCTGCTGTCAGATGCATGATTACGGGATGGTGTCGTCAGTTATTCCAAGTGTCTCCTAGTACGAATGCTGTTCCTGTCGTTGCAAGGTTTGTGGGTCCAGGCACTAGACACGAAAGGACATGACTGTTGTGAAACTGGCACTGTGCCACATTCAAACAGAGTACAGCGACAGTTAGTGTGTAGCAGTGCTCGCACGCGCTAGTTTGAGTACGAGTTAATTCTTGAGGCTGTGCGGTGACGTGGGTGTGAAAGTTGAGTTTCCTGCCAACATGTTCCGTGAACAGTACTCGACAAAGCACATAGAGTGAAAACTAAACTAAATGCGTTTGCTTTATTAGATATAGCCATGTTGGTTCACAGTTTTTGTCGCATAGTACTACACTTCGAAGATATAAAACGACTGGTTCCTCCGTTTCTGGGAGAGTGAAGGCAGCATGCACAAATCTGTATTGTCAGTTTCCAGGGCACTGATTCTCCCAACCGATAGTGCTTTGCTGAGTTCTGTCCGAGTAACAAGTTGGTCAAATGAATCTCGGAGCCAGATGTTTCACAAGGTCATCCATTTATTTCTTCGGTAGCGCTGATATGCTGACACTTTTCCAGGCTCACGTATTCACTTACTCCTTTGCCAAATGGTTGACCTAGATGACTCTTTGTTCAGGTTGTTGTAATTTATGAATTCAGATATCTTGTTCTCTGAAGGGTCGTCTTTTTCGCCTACAGTCTATTTCAATTTTAAAGTTTTATGGCGATGCTCTTTCTACGAATAATCTTCCCTATCCCTTGTGAATGGCAAAACAGTTGCGAACTTTGCGTACCGTATTATATTGTTCTGAAAAAATGAATCACCGTGTACAGGTGGTCAGTGATTTTTTTTAAAGGAAGATTAAGATCTGACGTCCGGTCGACATTGAAGTGATCATAAATAGTGCACAAGGTCCGTTTCGGAAAGGATAGGGAAGGAACTGGTAAAACCCTTTCAAAGGAAGCGTCCTGGCAATCACCTTAAGTGATTTAAGTCTATTTTATTTCATTACTACGTACTTAATGAACTGTTGCCCAGTATTTTAAAAACGGGCCGTACATTTTACAGTTTTTCATGTAATACCATACATTGTTACACATTACTAGCAAGTACTGTTTTGCACAATAAAAGGTCAGAGTAATTATCATCATTCTTATGCCATACACATGCAGTACATGTATAATATGTAATAAATGTCATTGCCTAACAAAAGTAAATCAACTGAATATTAGTATCTAGGTTTCTAATCCATTTCACTGCTGCGGCATTGGCATTCATGAAATCATCCCACGTGTTGCTACAGAACTGTAGGACTCACTCCTCTCTTATATGTCTGACAGATTGTTTCAGCGCACCGCAGTCACAACTCGGAGACTCCACAATACCCCATTAATATAGTGAGTCAGAGCACTGACCACATCCAGAACGGTCTGTATTTAATTTGACTCACAGTTTCCTGTCAAGTTTGATACCCACAGTATCACAGCTATATTTCTCGCACCATTCCCGTTCTTGACAATTACCGATGCGTTGGCAGTTCTCCTTACAGAGATCTCTTACTTTGGTGTTACTTGCAGCTAGCTGTTCAGCATACAGTAGTGCCGGGTGTCTCGAACGAAGATTATATCTTTGTAAGAAAGGTATGTAGAGATGAATAGGTAGTTCCGTATTCTCCTGTATAGGCGTATTGTGGTACTCTCTAAGCAGGTTCTCAGTTCTGCAAATCTGTGGTGTGTAGGTATTGAGACACACAGCCCCTGAATGACGTTACTGAGAGTTTTTATCTTGGCTGATGAGATTTCCAGGTGTTTTTTATAAGACAGAGCGCGGTCGAGTATGATGCCAAGAGACCTGGGATATTTGTGACAAATAAAATTGCCATGAAAGTGCACCTCTAGCTCAGTGTTAGCTTGTTCGTTGTTAAGGTGAAACTCGCAGACATTGCACTTACTGGTACTAGGCTTCAGTCAATTTTCTGAAATATGAGTTAGGGGCCGCTAAGTCCTCTGATAGTGTTCCTTTTGACTGAGGAAGCTCTTCTGATTGACAAGCCAGAGCGATATCGTACGCATAGCAGAATTTTCTTGACGATGTTTTTGGAAGGTTAGAAATATAAAGGTGGAACAGAAGACGTGCGAGAACTGAGCCCTGTGGCAGACCATTATTTAATTTCCGAATTTTCAACCAAGCAAACCTGAATGATCGATTTCTTATCATGATGTTATACTAGATGCTGTTGTTCGGCATTTAATTAAATTTAAGTAATTTGTAAAACATTCCTTCCATCCAGACGATGTCATATGCTTTCTCCTGGAAACCAGCCTCTATGAAAGTTGTCAAAGCTATTACTTGCTCGCTGCAGCTTCGATGAGGCCTAAATCTCGCTTGTTCTATTGGAATGTGTTCTAGAATACACACAATAATTCTATTGTAAATAAGTGTCTCCAAGAGCTTACACTTGTACCAAGCAGGGAACTGGCCGAAAGTTCTGGGGGAGATCCGGGGATTTGTTAGTTTTTAAGATTGCCACAATTTTTCTACTTTTCAGTTCCTTGGGGAGAAGATCGGAGAAAAATACTGGATATGTATAATTAGAGTAATAACAAAGAGTTACAAAGAAAAAATTATTTAGAGGAAACGGAAGATGTTTAAAAAAATGTAATTTAGAAGAAGGTTTATGAATATCATAGAAAACCAAACCGGACGGGTATTTGAAACACCGCCCTCTTGTAAAGGAGTCCATTATCTTGACCACTGAATCACCTCCCTCTGTAGTGATTTGCTTAGGAGAGACATACATCTGCGCACATTAAATTAGCCTCTTTCAAAGCTGCCCCGTATGGACGACCAAATTACAACCAACCCGCGCATGCGCTAACCACTTGGCCAAACACGCCCGCGAGCGCTCGGCCAGTGCAGAGATGTCGCACAGGTTCTGGTCCGGCTGCTTGACTGCCCACGCGTAAACCTTTTGCCCATCCCTAAGCATCAGAATTTCCAAAATCATTTGAGGAGGGGGTGGGAGGGAGTAGTAACAAAATGACTATTCACGTTGGTGTGTATAATTTATGAGTATGGCGACATGGCATCTGACTTTCGGAGCCGGCCTTGGTGGCCGTGCGGTTCTAGGCGCTGCAGTCCGGAACCGCGGGACTGCTACGGTCGCAGGTTCGAATCCTGCCTAGGGCATGGATGTGTGTGATGTCCTTAGGTTAGTTAGGTTTAAGTAGTTCTAAGTTCTAGGGGACTGATGACCTAAGATGTTAAGTCCCATAGTGCTCAGAGCCATTTGATTTTCGGAAAAAAATATCATCCACACAATTCCGAAGACGCAAAGAGCTGACAAGTGCGAGAATTGTCGCACAATTAGCTTAACAGCTCATGCATACAAGTTGCTGACAGGAATAATGCACAGAAGAACTGAAAAGAAAATTCAGGATGTGTTAGATGACGATCAGTTTGGCTTTAGGAAAGGTAAAGACACCAGAGAGGCAATTCTCAAGTTTCGGTTGATAATGGAAGCAAGACTTAAGAAAAATCAAGACACGTTCATAGAACTTGTCGACCCGGAAATAGCGTTCGACAATGTAAAATGGTGCAAGATGCTCGAAACTCTGAGAAATATAGGGGTAAGCTGTAGGGAGAGACTGAACAAGATGTTCAGAGGCCAAGAGGGAATCATAGGAGTGGACGACCAAGAACGGTGTAGTCTTTCGCCATCCTTTCCAATCTGTAAATCGAAGGAAGAATGATGGAAGTGAAAGAAAGGTTTAGGAGTGGAATTAAAATTCAAAGTGAAAGGATGTCAATGATACGATTCGTTGATGACATTGTTATCCTGAGTGAAGAGTAATTACATGATCTACTGAATGAAATGAGCTGTATACTGAGTACAGAATATGGATTGAGAGTAAATCGAAGGAAGGTGAAAAAAATGAGAAGCTGCAGAAATGAGAACAGCGAGAAACTAAACGCCAGGACTGATGGTCACGAAATAGGTGAAGTTAAGGAATTATGCTATCTAGGCAGCAAAATAACCAATGACGGACGGAGAAAGGCGGACATCGAAAGCAGACTAGCGCTGGAAGAAAAGGCATTCCTGGCCAGAGAAGTCTAGTATTATCGAACAAAGGCCTTAATCTGAGGAAGAAATCTCTGAGAACATACTTTTGGAGCACACCATTGTATGTTAGTCAGGCATGAACTGTGGGTAAACCAGAATAGAAGAGAATCGAAGCATTTGAGATGTGGTGCTACAGACGAATGTTGAAAATTAGGTGGACGGATAAGGCAAGGAATGGCGAGATTTTGCACAGAATCGGAGGGGAAAGGAATATGTGGAAAACACTGACAAGGAGAAGGGACTGTAATGAACGACAGAGATTGGAATATATCCAGTAAATAATTGAGGACGTTGGTTGCAAGTGGTACTCTGAGATGGCATGGGACAGAAATTCATGGTAGGCCGCATCAAAGCATACTATATAGAGCATCAACATTATACATGTGATTCAGGGTCCTAAACCGATTACTCTGAAGTAAGAAACTAATGTATGGGAATGAATCTCCAGCTTTATGTTTACTAGATAAAGAATTCAATCCTTACAGTAACCACTTCGTAACAAGCACTCGAATGGACATAAGCTGCTGACAGAAGTGTTCTCTGTGTTCAGAAGCATTGGATCCCACTGCTTGCACATGTTCATGATGATAATATAGTATCGATTTGCAGAATAATCTGCGGAGGATTGATGAAAGGTGCAGGCTCTGGCAGTTGAACCTGAATGTGAATTACAGTACTCATGAGAAACTGGTGGAAACAGTATCCACAGTAAAAATCTAGGAATAATTATCCAGAGCGACCTTAACTGGAATGACCACATAAAATAAACAGTAGGAGAGGCAGATGCCAGACTGAGATTCATAGGATGAATCTCAAGGAAATGTAACTCATCTACCAAGGAAGTGGCTTATAAGGCTCTTGTTTGACCAATTCTTAAGTACTGTTAGTCAATATGGGATCCTTACCAGGTCCAGGTAGGACTGGTGGGAGAGAGAGAGAGAGAGAGAGAGAGAGAGAGAGAGAGAGAGAGAAGATCCAACGAAGAGCGGCGCGTTTAGTCACTTGTTCGTTTAGTCGGCGAGAGAATGTTACGAAGATGCTCACCAAACTCCATTAGCAGACGTTACAACAGAGACGTTCTGCATCACGGAGAAGTTTACTATAGAAATTTTGAGAGCGCACTTTCCGGGAAGAGTCGAACAACACATTACTTCTTCCCACATACATCTTGCGTAATGATCATGACGAGAAGCTGATTCAGAGGCTTACCGACAATCATTCTACCCATGCGCCATTTGCGAGTGGAACAGGGTAGGAGCAATCAATTAGTGTTACAAGAAATACCCTCCGTTACACACCATTAGGTGGGTTGAGTAGTAAGATGTAGATGGAGATGACTGCTTCTCCAACAGTACCCTCCCCTCTACATTCCTCTAAGTTAGTATCTCGATATGCCATTGTCGATGAATCTTTTCCAATTAGATTAGCTCATTATCCTAAGATTCTAACGTGCATCAATGGAAAATAATCTCTCACGCTCGCTTGTAGATACAACGATCTACCGTTATAGCCTTGCCTACTGCTTGGCAATACCACGATGAGACAAAACATTACGGCCGTTTGATTAATAACGTTTTGGATCACATTTGGAACCCAATACAACAGCAGTTATGTGCGCTATGGGGTCGATGAGACCTTGGTAGGTTTCTGGAAGTATGTCACACCAGATTTCTATGCGCAGGTCAGGTAATCCCGCAAATTACGAACCGGCGGTTAGTGGGCGAGAAGGTGGAAAGCTATAGCGTCCCAGATACGTTGCACCATGTTCAGATCAGGCATATTTGTTGGCCAAGACATCAACATGGATCTCCAATGGGCTCGGTCCGCAACTATTGTTAATTGTTTATGTGATACAATCTTGCCTGCAGTTGTCTTTTTCTCTTTGTTCGTAGTACTACAGTACAATTTTGTTCTTCGACCGTTTTAAAGCATCTTTACAAAAGAAGTTCATATGTCACGCACTGAGGTGACAAAAGTCATGGGATACCTTCTAATACCGTGTCGGATCTCCTTTTGCCGAGCCTAGAGCAGCAACTCGACGTGGCATGGACTCACAAGTCATTGGAAGTATTAGGCTATGCTGCATCTATAGCCGGCCATAAGTGGGAAAGTATTACCTGTGCAGCATTTTGTGCATGATCTGACCTCTCAGTTATGTCCCATAAATGTTGGAGGGGAATCATTTCAGGCGATCTGGATGGCCACACCCTACGCTGCAATTATCCAGACTGTTCTTCAAACTAACCGCGAACAATTGTGGCCCAGTTACATGAAATCGTTATTTGGGAACACGAAGTCCACGAATGACTGTAAATGGTCTCCAAGTAGCCGAACATAACCATTTCCAGTCAATTATCGGTTCAGTTGGACCAGAGGACCCAGTCCAATCCATGTTAACACAGCCCACACCATAATGGAGCCACGACCAACTTGCACAGTGCCTTCTGGACAAGTTGGGTCCATGGATCTGTGGGGTCGGTGCCACATTCTAGCCCTACCATCAGCTCTTACCAACTGAAATCGGGCTCATCTGACCAGGCCATGGTTTCCCAGTCGTCTAAGGTCCAACCAGTATGGTCACAAGCCCAAGAGAGGTGTTGCAGGCGGTGTCGTGCTGTTAGCAAAGGCACTCGAGTCGGACGTCTACTGCCATAGCCCATTAAGCCAAAGAAATGTTCAAATGTATGAGAAAGCTTATGGGACTTAACTGCTAAGGTCACCAGTCCCTAAGCTTACGCACTACGTAACCTAAATTATTCTAAGGACGAACACACACACCCGTGCCCGAGGGAGACTCGAACCTCCGCCAGGACCAGCCGCACTGTCCATGACAGCAGCGCCCCATTAAGCCAAATTCTGCCGCACTGTCCTAACGGATACGTTCGTCGTACGTCCTACATCGATATTTGCGGTTATTTCGCGCATTGTTGCTTGTCTGTCAGCACTGACAACTCTACGTTAACGTCACTGCTCTCGGCCGTTAAGTGAAGGCCGTCGGCCACTGCATTGTTCATGGCGAGAGGTAATGCCTGAAATGTGGCCTTCTTGGCACACTCTTGACACTGTGGACCCCAGAATACTGAATTCCCTCACGATTTCCGAAATTGAATGTCTCGTGCGTCTAGCTCCATCTACCATTCCGCGTTTAATGTCTCTTAATTCCGGTAGTACAACCTTAACCACGTCGGAAACCTTTTCATATGAATCACCTGCGTACAAATGACCAGTCCCTCAATGCGCTGCCCTTAGTACCTTGCGTACGCAATACAAATGCCACCTGTATAGGTGCATATCGCTATCCTATGGTTTTTGTCACCCCAACGTACACGTCTCTACACCAGTCCAATGTATATTTAAAAACTGACCGTCATTTCTGTGTTTATGAATGCGCGTGTGGTAGTGACCAGAAAAATTAGTACGAGTGTGCGTCACAGTTTTTAATCTCACATAACATTGCAATCATCATTCACGTAGCCCACATCTGTCATGGTGCCGTCGATTACTGTCACGTGTCTGGTGGAAGCCCAGATGAATGCCCCCCCCCCCCCCCCCCACAGCATAACGCAGTTTCCACCTGCCTGTGTCCACGGTAGTTTCAACCATCCACTCGGTGTGTGACGGCGTATCCGTACACGACTGTCGAAATATTGCAACAAGATACGTGACGCGCCCGACAAGTCTCCACTGCGCTGCGGTCCAGTCTCGACGATCCAGTGCTCACTGCAATCGTAACTGAGGAAGTAGTGGTGTCAACTTGCGAAGACATAGGCATCGTCTGCTACAAAGCCCCAACTTCAAAAACTACGCTGAACGATGTGCTCAAATACACTTGTGCCCAAATCAGCATTCTACTCTGTCCTCAGATCTGCCACATATTGCCACCTACCCTGCTTTATAGAGAAGGCAAGTCTCCGGCTTTCGCATTCTGTGATAAGGTACGGACATAGAACGAAATGTCGCCAAGTCGTGGTACACTATGGTTGAGTTACTCTCCACAGACAGTAGCATGCGAACAGCCCACCAGCTTCAACGTTTTAAGATTCTCGTTCGCAGGCAGCAGACCATAATAATCTGTCCTTCGTCAAAATCGATTATGTTAATAGATTTCCCCTTCCGCGGTCTGTATTGTCGCCACAATGATTCGCCATTCGCCTCTGTTCAGCTTATATACTTACATTTCAGGTCACGCACCCAGAGAGCCACCAAGTGGCACAGTATCTCAACAGTGAATCTCCAAGTTACCTAACGTTTAATATCCACCATCTGATCAAAAGTACTTGGAACTAAGTAATAGAAACTAAAAAATGTGGTGTACCTACCCTTCCCCTTTATGGTGGCTTGAAGTCTGCTGTTGACACTTTGAATGAGGTGTCTGAATATCTGTGGACGAATGCCAGCCCTTTCTTTATTAAGACCCGAAAACAGGGTAGACAGCCGGCCGGGGTGGCCGAGCGGTTCTAGGCGCTACAGTCTGGAACCGCGGGACCGCTACGGTCGCAAGTTCGAATCCTGCCTCGGGCATGTATGTATGTGGTGTCCTTAGGTTAGTTAGGTTTAAGTAGTTCTAAGTTCTAGGGGACTGATGACCTCCGAAGTTAAGTCCCATACTGCTCAGAGCCATTTGAACCATTTGAACAGGGTAGATGGTGTTGTTTAAGGAATGTTTCGGGAGCGGAGTCGACATTCTAACTCACTCCATCCAAAGCTATACTTATATGGATATGGTGTCTGTTTTTCGGACATGTCCGAAAGAACAGACACCGTATCCATATAAGTATATAGTTCTAGCAATAGCAGCCATGACCTTCTTCTTCTGTGCCGATGCCCACACATTCCCCGAACTCTTACGGGACTTGGTAAGAATGTCTTCCACGAGTAATGAGTGTGTTGGCATGGGACACTACATATGTAGTGTGTGGACATACAAGGTGAGAATGTGGGTCTCGCGGGGGGGGGGGGGGGGGGCGTGCGAAAGATAGTCCCTGCAGTCGCGCTATCCTCTGTGCCCTCGGTGGCTCAGATGGATTGCTGGCACGGTAGCTAAGCGTGTTCGGTCAGAGAGCTGGTTGGCCTCTGTAATAAAAAAAAAAAGAAAAAACTGAGTGAAAGGATCAACAACGAAACGACCAAACACAACGATAAAAAAAAGGTGGATAGAGCGTCTGCCAGGTAAGCAGGAGATTCCGGTTTCAAGTCGCGGTCGCAGCACACATTTTCACCTGTCCCCGTTGATATTTATATCAACGCCCGTCAGCAGCTGAAGGTATTAATACATAATTCTAATTCCATCCAAAGGTGTTCCATTGGATTCAGGCCGCCACTTTGGGCAGATCATTCGGTTTCAGGAATGTTATCGTCTACAAACCATTGCTTGACAGATGATGCTTTATAACAGGCTGCATTATTATGCAGATACAATCATTGTCTCCGAGCTGCTCCTCTACTTTACGTAGTACTCATTACTGTAAATGTTTTCATATCCTTTCTTTTTTCATAAACATCTGGAGAACCACAACCTAATCACGAAAAATAGCCCCATATATTAAAACCACTGCCTCGCATTTAACTGTCAGCAGTGCACACGATGGTAGGTAACGTTCTCCTTCCATCCCATTGCCACAGGGTGTAGCATGATTTATCACTCCAGATCACTCGTTTCAAACATCCATTGTCCAGTTGCGTAGCTCTTTACACCACCTAAAGCGTCACCCAGCAGTGACTACAGAAACATGTGCCTTACGAGGAGCTCCTTGACCACTGTAACTCATTCTCCTTCACTCCTTACGCAGTGTCGTTGTGCAAACGTGACTGCTGATAACACTTTGGAGTTCACTAGTGGTCTCTTCCGCTCATCTCTTGCGAATCTCAGCCACTCTTAGCAATGTAATTACGTAGGCTTTCCCGGCGTAATAAGTCTTGAAAGTCTCTTCGGGTTTGCTGCCGGATCCTAAAAATCAACTTGACTCGATATATCGGCGATCCAACTGGTCGCCATCTTCATGAAAATACTGCTTCTGCTGATGAGTCCCGCTGAGAACTGACGCCAGGCTGCAAATCGCCGTCCTATTTGGGCCACCGTTCAGTACACGGTGCATGCGCCGCCCATCACGGTTGCTGCCCTCCAAGACAGGGTGGCGACTCCGCCCTTAGTGGAACACTGCTGCCAACGATATATCGCACTCAGGGCCGCACCGAAGAACATTGAATTTTGATGCGAGATAAAACAGGATTCCACGTCTTGCTAAGAGGAATCCCATTGTCTCTGTTGATTAAATTATCTTCCCACCTAATTTCAATCGCCTCTTCATAGACACTATTCCAAAAACCGGAAATGTTGGCAACTACCACGGTTTCATCAGATTTCATACTGTGTCCGTCATTTAAGCAGTGTTCTGCGACTGCTGATTTTTCCGGGTGATGTAGCCTCATATGACGACGATGTTCCACACACCTGTCATGCACTGTGCAAATCGAACGGCCATTGTAAGCTTTCCCACATTGACACGGAATTTTGTACACACCGGATTTCCTAAGCCTCAAATCATCTTTCACAGAGCCGAGCGACAGCTTAACCCAAGAAATTGCTCATTTGATGGTTGTTTTTAAGGAAAATGGATACTCTGAGAAGCAAATTCGTCGGGCTATGGAGTTTGGACCATATCCGGAGGTGTATGAAGAGGAACTTAGATCGGTGGCCTTTCTTCCTTATGCTGGAGGCTTATCGTTTAAGATTGGACGAATTTTAAGGAATTTTAACATTAAGGGTGTGTTCCGTCCACCTTCTAAAATTAGGGTACTGCTCGGCTCTGTGAAAGACTTGGGGCTTAGGAAACCCGGTGTGTACAAAATTCCGTGTCAATGTGGGGAAGCTTACATTGGCCGTTCGATTTGCACAGTGCATGACAGGTGTATGGAACATCGCCGTCATATGAGGCTACATCACCCGGAAAAATCAGCAGTCGCAGAACACTGCTTAAATGAGGGACACAGTATGAAATCTGATGAAACTGTGGTAGTTGCCAACATTTCCGGTTTTTGGAATAGTGTCTATAAAGAGGCGATTGAAATTAGGTGGGAAGATAATTTAACCAACAGAGGCAATGGGTTTCCTCTTAGCAAGACGTGGAATCCTGTACTATCTCGCAGCAAAATTGAACTTTCTTCGATGCAACGGAGCAGGCGGAGCCGCCTGCAGCAACCGTGATGGGCGGCGCATGCTCCGTGTACTGAACGGTGGTAGCAGGACTCATCAGCAGAAGCAGTATTTTCCTGAAGATGGCGACCAGTTAGATCGCCGAAATATCGAGTCAAGTTGATTTTAGGATCAGGCAGCAAACCCGAAGAGACTTTCAACACTCTTAGCAATGTTCGATGGTCCGTGTCCGTCACTACACGAGTCTGTCTGGTCGTTGTTCAACTATGGTCTTTCCACCAAGTTTACACCTCCAACAGTCGACTGGGGCTTGGTTTTAGAACAACTAAAATGTCCATGATGTATTTGTTAGTCAGGAGCTTCCAATAAATAGCCCATGTTCGAAGTCACTGAGCTCTCCTGTCCGAAAACATCCGCTGTCACTTCTATACAATACCTCTTGATATCTAGAAGCAAATTCCTTATCGCATAGGGGTAACTGGATGCTTCTGATCAGGTAGTATATTTCCAAATCTGACGGTGGTATCACAGAACAGCGCACTGCAGTTTGCTGGAAGTGCACTGTAGCAGATCGTCGCGACGTCGTCGCCTCTGCCGTGCGGACGCGGCCGCCGGCCGAGTGCAGTGCTTCGCGGTGCTGCGCCGCTGCTATTTTTATTCATTCTGTGGGAGGCTGGGGCTGCGGCCGGAGCGCGGCCGCTGATTTATTCGCCGGCCACGCCCCCTCGAGGCGCCCTCCCCCCCCCCTCCCCCACCTCTCGCTCCGGCCTGGCGTCGGCGGCCGACGCCGGCGCGGGCGTCGCTCGATACCGCCGGCGCCCCCTTCTCCTCCCCCCCCCCGCCCCTTCCCACTACCGGGGCTGTGGCTTCCCGACGCCGGGCTCGCGACACCTACTCGCCGTGATGTACGGCCGTGGCGTATTCATACGGGCACGTGAGCCTGCTCACATGTGAGCGCTCTCCCTCGGATAAGGAGGATTCTCCTCCGATGCGATTTATGGGCTCCGGCTTCGGGCAGAAATAAATTTATAAGCGACTGAGCCGTCGCGTCGAACAGTGTTAATATTGCGGTTTTGTGTCGGGGCTCGCGTGTGTTAGCAGAGTCACGACAGCGCGCGGCGGTCGTGTATCATCCCTACCCAGCTATCCGTCTGGGCAAATAAGTCACACTCAAAGAATGAATAATAGAGAGCCCTCAGCCTTGTCGTAATGCCCTCATACACTTGTTTGTTTACAGTGACAGAGCCATAAATACACAAAACTGTGACGAAAACAAGGTAAATAACAGCAAATATTATACCTGGACCGTACCTCTAGCTGGAGATTCATAAGTTTATAAAATACTTATCACAACATCGTGAATTATGGAACGTTCGGACAGCCGCGGAGATTCAAATAGTATGGGAAAGCTCGGTAAACGATAGTCATTTTTTCTACGTATTCAGCAGGTACTACCAACTATTTTGCATCTTCAGCCACTGGTCGACCACAATATGACTGTACCTGAGTGTGAGGACGCTTCGGTCGACTTATCGTCAGGTTCAATCGTGATATTTTGCGACAATACGCTGAAGTAATTGCTGGTATATGCACAGCTATCCTTAAGACATTCACAGGGCGATGCGTTTTCCTTAGCCACCGCTGTGTTTGTTTACTGTAACGTCGTTGCATATTTCCGGCAACGGCCAAGGGAAGCGAACTGCAATAATATGGTTGTCAAATAGTACATCTACAATGTATAAACCGCTCTGAAGTGACTGGCAAGACGTACTAGTTATTACAACTTCTTACGCTTCCACTCACGTATGAAGCGTGGAAAGAATGTTGGACGCTGTTGTGCACCCCGTAATTATTCTGATCTTGTCACTGTGATCGGAAGGGGGAGGGGGACGATAAGTAGTAGTTTTTAGTATATTTATTGATTCATAATTTAAAGCTCATTATTGAAACTTCGTTAATAGCCTCTGTTGGGATACTTTGCGTCAGTTCTCAAGCGCCTGCCAGTTCAGTTTCTTCAGCATCTCCGTGACACTCCACCATGGGCGTCTCGTTTTTAAGGCTCAGCCTCTGTTTTGAAATCCTCGTAACTCTTGACTGTTTGTATAAATTCGTCCCTATTACCTATTTCTTTCTCTTGGTTGGCTAGGAATATGTCAAATATTTAGAAACATTTCAGTGTTTTACCCTTTTGTTTTATCAAGATTCCTTTTGATGTAATGAAATTGGCAATTAAACAACGTACAGTAAAATTGTTGAACGACGAAGTAGACCATATGAAGGAATTCTACTACCTTGAAAGTAAAATAACGTTCTACGGATGGAGCAAGGACGACATAAAAAGAGGCTAGCACAGGCATGTGTGTGTGTGTGTGTGTGTGTGTGTGTGTGTGTGTGTGTGTGTATGTGTTTATTGTCCTTAGCGTAAGTTAGTTTGAATAGTGTGTAAGCTTAGCGGCCGATGACTGCAGTTTGATCCCATAGGAATTTACCACCACCACAGGCAAATAGGAAAATTCTGTCCAAACTAAGTCTACTATCAGTGACAGGCCTTAATTTGAGGAAGAAATGTCTGAGAAGGTACGTATGTAGCACAGCATTGTACGGGAAAATAAGCTTTTCAAGTGTGTAATTTATTCTTCCCAGATCGAACTTTCACTCTGCAGCGGAGTTGGCGATGGTATGAAACTTCCTGGCGTGTTAAAGCTATGTGCCGGACCGAGACCTGAATCCGAGACTTCTGCCTTCTGCGGACAAGTGCTCTACTGACTGAGCTACACGAGGATGACCGAAGACTCCTCCTTACACCTCTCCTTCCGCCATAATCTCATGGTGGAGCACTTACTCGCTGGAGGCAAAGGTCTTGGGTTCGAGTCTCAGTCCGGCACGCAGTTTAAATACGCTTGTCAGTAATTCCTCCACATCAACACGCCCTCTACATCAACACGCTACTCTCCAAATCAAATTTAAGTACATGGCAGAGCGTTCATTGAACCACCTTCACACTGATTCTCTCTTATTCCACTCTCGAACAGGGCGCGGGGAAAGTGAACTCCTATATCTTTCCGCGCGAGCTCCAATTTTCCTTATTTTATTACGATGATCGTTTCTCCCTAAGTAGGTTGGCGTCATTCGGAGGAGAAACTTGATAGTTGAAATTTCGTGAGAAGATCCCGCTTCAACGACGAACGCCTATGTTTTAATGATTTCCATGCCAAATCCTGTACCGTGTCCGTCACACTCTCTCCCCTATTTCTCAATAATACAAAACGTGGTGCCCGTCTTTGAACTTTCTCGATGCACTCCTTTAATCCTACCTGGTAGGGATCCTACACCGTGCAGCAGTACTCCAAAAGATGACGGACAAGCCTTTAGTGTAGGGAGTCTCTTTAGTAGGTCTGTTGCATCTTGTAAGTATTCTGCCAGTAAAACGCAGTCTTGGGTTCGCCTTTTCCACAACATTTTTCATGTATTCTTTGCAATTTAAGTTGTTCTTAATTGAAATTCCTAGGTATTTAGCTAGATTTATGGCCTTCAGATTTGATTGATTCCGCCAGTGGCCTTGCCGCGGTGATAACACCGGTTCCCGTCGCATTACAGAAGTTAGGCGCTGTCGGGCTTGGCTAGAACTTGGATGGGTGACCGTCCGTTCTCCCGAGTGCTCTTTGCAAGCGGGATGCCCTCGCTCATGTGATGCCAATTGAGGAGTTTGCTGATGGGGAGGTAGCGACTTCGGTCACGAAAACTGACAACGGCCGCGAGAGCGGTGGGCTGACCGCATGCTCTTTCATATCATCATCCTGTGACGCATGTGGACTGATGGTGACACGGCGGTCGGTCGGCATCTTTGGGGCTTCAAGGCCTGTTAGGACGGAGTTTAGTTTAGTTTAGATTGATTTATAGTGTAAACCACGGTTAACGGATTCCTTTTAGCAGTCATGTGAATGACCTCACACTTTTCATTATCTAGGGTCAATAGCTAATTTTCGCATCATCGTTTTGCAATTAGTTTTGATCTTCTGATAACTTTACTAGACGATAAAGGACAACACAGTCTGCAAACAACCTAAGAGGGCTGCTCAGATTGCCTCCTAAATCGTTTATAGAAGGAACAGCAGAAGGCCCATAACACTACCTTGTTCTTTCAGAAGAAGTGCATGTAGACGGAGCTATCATCTTGATTGAAGTTTTACTGATTTGTGTTGTATCACATTTCTTAGCGGGCTCTTTGAAATATCAGTCATGTACTAAAATTATACGCACATGTCGCTTATCCCCTGAGCACAGCCTTATAGGAACTTGTTTATACTCAAACTCTCCATTAAACAAACCACCAGTTTGAATGTCCTAACGCAAACCGTTCAGAGGTTATAACGATTTCATTTCATATAGTTCAATAATTGTCGCTCTGTACATTCAATGGCTCAAATGGCTCTGAGCACTATGCGACTTAACTTCTGAGGTCATCAGTCGCCTAGAACTTAGAACTACTTAAACGTAACTAACCTAAGGACATCACCCGAGGCAGGATTCGAACCTGCGACCGTAGCAGTCGCGCGGTTCCGGATTGAAGCGCCTAGAACCGCTCGGCCACCGAGGCCGGCGTACGAAAGTGAAACATGGACGATAAACAGTTCAACACAATCAGCATGAAAATATCTAGATGCTACATTGCACTGGTCGTTGTCCTACGAGAAGGACCTGCCAAACACCGCTGAAAGATACGATCGAGGAACAACATCCTACATAAGCA
Source organism: Schistocerca cancellata (assembly GCF_023864275.1). NCBI lineage: Eukaryota > Metazoa > Arthropoda > Insecta > Orthoptera > Acrididae > Schistocerca > Schistocerca cancellata. The sequence goes on along the minus strand of NC_064626.1, from coordinate 497,588,882 downwards.
GTGCGGAACAACTTGGGGCTCTGCCGCTGAAACCCTGGGCACCTTGCACTTGGACTAGTCTAATCTACACGAGAATATCGTGCTCCTGTGTGCGTCAACAGCGCAAACTCAACAACGCTCGACGTCTCCCAAATGCGTTTGTGGAGCAGCAAGGCAAACCGTTTGTCACATTGTCACAGAGTGTTCCAAGAGGATCTATCGTGGAACTTCCATCGATATCATGATCGCAACGAATGATGCAGTTGATTATATTAAAAATTTAATTGTGTATTTGTACTCGTAAATTACACGTGTTATTGTTTGCATTATATTTAGTAGTGGGCTTAAAAACATGTGATAAATAAATAAATAAATAACGATTCGACACAGCAGCAATGAGACGCCCGTAATATATTTATGTTCTATGCAACAAGCGGGCACTTTTTATTTTGATTTTAACGATTTAGTTATCTTGTATATTATTCTTCGGTGTCCAGCGGTAACGTAATTTCCTCCCAGATATCAAAGTACTGGATGCTCTGCATCCGTCAAACACCACGGTATGGACTTATCCTACCTCTTACGGTTTTCGAAAGTAATATTTCCCGTAACTACAGCGGCAAATGCAATTCAGTCGACAACACGTATCCTAAATGTCCAGTCAGCTCGTTTGTGTTCTGATTTGAGCAACAGTTCCTTCTGCTCTTCGCACCGTATAACCAAGCGATAAGGTACAATAGTTACCATAATGGACACGGATTTGGTGTGAAACGGGTTCGAACCCCCGTCAGACCATCTATATTTAGGTTTCCCGTTTCCCTAAACCAGTTAAGGCGAGTGCTGGAATGGTTTCCTTGGTAACGCCACGACCGATCTCCTTCATCATCCTTATCGCTTCCAAGCTTGTATTAAAGAGCCGAAATAGGGCCTATTTGTATGCAGTAGTCCTGGTAGCGTTGTACTATTATAACTTGTACTAGTACTAGTATTCACTTGCGGCTTGCGTACTCCAAGAAACGTCGTGGAACGCTGCCAACGTGAGGCTAAAGCAGCCTGTCAGCTTTAAGCCGACGGTTAAGGGGAGGAACCAGTTCCTACAGACGTACACACAGAAATTCTGTGGAACTTTTTAGAATATACAACAGAGATGAAATAAAATTACATTTACCAAAAGCGTTTAATTCCCACAATGCAACGAGGCAAGTTAACGCGTAACTCAGAAAATGGAAGTCAGTGCTTACAATATAAACTTTGTTTCAACTTGTGACAAAACAAACTTAAAATGCTGTTAACCACTGCACAACGGTAACTATGCGAATACCATTTCTGTCTGCACAATCAAACACTGAGATCAGCGTGAAAATTAGAGGTGGTCGCGAATCTCGGAAGATGTATTGCCATTTTAACAGACGAAGTACGCATCAATTTTAGGTGAACTAAGACTACAGTCTCCGGTTCGATGCCCGGTCGGTCCTAAGATATATATATCTGTCACTTATCAGTTCTTCCACCTTCTGCACCGTTTGTTGACGTGAAAATACAGAGCCAAAGCATGGTTCGAAGTCGACGTCAAACTGTTAAGTCTCGTTACAACTGGCTGCTGGCTGGCTAAGTCACTTCAAAGGCATACAACCTCGAGCTACACAATGCCTACTAAAGCACAGTGTTTTCTTTAAAGGATGATTTAGGAGAGGGGATCAATAAGTGAGCTATTGGTACACTGCCTGTCAAAGAAGATTGGCGGATATGTAAATGATTAGACTTTCAGTTCTCAGTGACAGATAGACGGCCACCAGAATGCATTAGTGCTGTTCGTGTTTAGTGTTGGTACCAGACCTGGTAGGGTATATAATGAGTGTGAATGGCGTCAGATGTTACGTTATCACTGTGAAGGACGAAGATATGCATCATACTCGTATGAGACAGCATTATAAGCGCCTGATAGAGTTTGAAGGGAGTCCCATTCTAGATCTTCACTCGTCAGCCTGGTCGAATTGTACAATGTCCAGATTTATGGGGCATTCGAATGTGGCAGTGGCCCGATGTTGGACTGTTTTGAAATGTGAGGGATAGCAGGTTCCAGTCGACTGTTTGAGACCATGACAAGCGACGATCGCTGTATTGTGCACCAGGCACATCATAACCACTTTGCCTCTGCTCCCAACATCCGAAAACATGTAACATTTCATGTCCCCTCGCACTATTTGTTGCAGATAAGCAGCAGCCGGGGTAGGGAATCATCGTTCCATGTGTAGGCTGTCGTTATCACCAAAACACAAAACGGCCTTATTTGTAGCGGCGCGGTGACCGGGAAACGTGAACTGCTCATTAATGGCGTCGCAGTGTGTTCATCGGTGAATCGCAGTTCTGCACTACTCTGGATGACCATTGTGAGCGAGCATGATGGCTACCAAGGGCGAGGCCCCATTCTTCTATTGTTTTGGAGAGGCAAATAGCGTTACTTCCGGAGTCAGGGTGTTGAGAGCCATGCGATATGACTTCAGGCCAAGGCTGGTGGTGACTGAGCGAATTCTGGTGGCACAACGGTACGTCACGGACATATTGCGTTTCCATGTGTTACCTCTCATGTGACAGAAACTTGATGCCACTGACAACAGGATAATGCTTGTTCTCACACGGCACGAGTCTCTATGAAAACGCGTGGCGATGAGGTACTTTAGGGGCCAGAAAGGTGCTCTGGTAAGTCCCCGATGGAGTATGCGTGCGACCAGATGGAACGTTAACACCGTCCCAGTGCCAGTTTCCAGCATATCAAGGACCAGTTGCAACAGCTGTGGGCAAGCTTGCCCGATGAGAGGACACAACAGCTATACGACAGCCTTCCCATCTGAGTCAGCGCTTGCATCCATATCAGAGGGAGCACAACATCGTACTGATAAGTAAGCACACAGTGCCAAGTTCTTGATTTTTTATTAATTGAAATAACGTACCTTTCAGCCCGTGAAGTTTTGTTTTCCCCTCCCCTTCGGAGAGCTCCACGATTTTTGGCATGCAGTGTATCTGAATGACGGCGGGTGCAGTGTTCTTGACTTTTTGCGTTGCAGAATAAAGAACGCAGCTTGAAATATTGCGTGAAAGTGGAACAAACATTTACTGAAGTGTCTGAACTTTTGAGGTAAGCTGATGGGGATGATAAGTAGATCAAATAGTTCTCGCAATTCATAAATGATCTTAGTCAGTTAAAAATAACCATCATTTAGTAAGACATTCAACGTTAACTGGCGGCGCTCTTATTCGCATAATCAATAATCTAGTCAACGTCAGCCGTAGTCTGTCAGATATGTAGGAAAACAGGTCACAATCTAAACTGGCACATAACATCAGATTTCAGTCAGAAAATTAAACACGCATCGAGTTGCAGCAAAATTAATTCCTCATTTCATGACTAATGATCAGAAAGAGTATGGAATGAAGTACTGGAACTGCTAGAACAATCGGGCGAACACTCAGCATTCATACATAGCAAGATCATCAGGCAAGACGAATGTTTTGTGAGGCTTCAAGGTTGAGACAAATGTCCAGTCAGAAAATGGTACAAATGTCTCTAAGCACTATGGGACTTAACATCTGAGATCATCAGTCCCCTAGACATAGAATTACTTAAACCTAACTAATCTAAGGACATCACACACATCCATGCCCGAGGCAGGATTCGAGCCTGCGACCTTTACAGCAGTGCGGTTCCAGACTGAAGAGCCTAGAACGCTCGGCCACAACGGCGGGCAAATGTCCAGTCATCCATCCCTCCAAGAAAAGCACGTTCTCGAGAGAATGTCTAATTAAAATATTCCTTTCTTTTCTATATCGGTGGAATTGTGCGCTCTGTAATTTTGCAACGTCTTGAAATGTAGCGTAACGAAATTCGCAAAAAAGAATGTGCTTGTCCAGTCTTTGTCAGTTCGCAAGTTTTGTGCAAAAATTCAGATTACTATTTTTTCCCAAGACCCTAGCTTACTGAAGTTAGCGCTGAAACAACGGTGTTTTTAAACCACTTATAACATTAAGAACAAATCGGTACGGGGACTGAAGCACATTCTCAAAGAATCTTTATAGTAGATGGAGAAATGGAAATACCGTTGGGTCAAGAGTCTGGATAAAGCAAAAGAGAGAACTCCACGATCAAATACTGACAACAGCGCGGTACTAACCAACTGCCCAATACTTGTCATTTTATTTGTTATTCCACCCGCAAACACGGTGAGGGAAAATGGTTTGTGTGAAATCTTATGGGACTTAAATGGTAAGGTCATCAGTCCCTAAGCTTACACACTACTTAACCTAAATTATCCTAAGGACAAACACACAGACCCATGCCCAAAGGAGGACTCGAACCTCCGCCGGGACCAGCCGCGCAATTCATGACTGCAGCGCTATAGACCGCTCGGCTAATCCCGCGCGTAGAGGGAAAAAAGACTCTCTATTTGCCTCCGTATGAGCCCTAATGGCTCATATTTTTTCATCGTGGTCCTTTCGCGCAATATATGTTGGTGGCAGTAGGACCGTTCGGCAGTCAGCTTCAGATGCTGGTTCTCTAAATCTTCGCAATAGTGTTTCTCGAAGAGAACGTCGGCTTCCCTCCAGGGATTCCCATTTGAGTTCGCGAAGCATCTCAGTAACATCTACATCTACATCTACATCTACATCTACATGACTACTCTGCAATTCACATTTAAGTGCTTGGCAGAGGGTTCATCGAACCACAATCATACTATCTCTCTACCATTTCACTCCCGAACAGCGCGCGGGAAAAACGAACACCTAAACCTTTCTGTTCGAGCTCTGATTTTTCTTATTTTATTTTGATGATCATTCCTACCTATGTAGGTTGGGCTCAACAAAATATTTTCGCATTCGGAAGAGAAAGTTGGTGACTGAAATTTCGTAAATAGATCTCGCCGCGACGAAAGACGTCTTTGCTTTAATGACTTCCATCCCAATTCGCGTATCATATCTGCCACACTCTCTCCCCTATTACGTGATAATACAAAACGAGATGCCCTTTTTTGCACCCTTTCGATGTCCTCCGTCAATCCCACCTGGTAAGGATCCCACACCGCGCAGCAATATTCTAACAGAGGACGAACGAGTGTAGTGTAAGCTGTCTCTTTAGTGGACTTCTAAGTGTCCTGCCAATGAAACGCAACCTTTGGCTCGCCTTCCCCACAATATTATCTATGTGGTCTTTCCAACTGAAGCTGTTCGTAATTTTAACACCCAGGTACTTAGTTGAATTGACAGCCTTGAGAATTGTACTATTTATCGAGTAATTGAATTCCAACGGATTTCTTTTGGAACTCATGTGGATCACCTCACACTTTTCGTTATGTAGCGTCAACTGCCACCTGCCACACCATACAGCAATCTTTTCTAAATCGCTTTGCAACTGATAGTGGCCTTCGGATGACCTTACTAGACGGTAAATTACAGCATCATCTGCGAACAACCTAAGTGAACTGCTCAGGTTGTCACCCAGGTCATTTATATAGATCAGGAACAGCAGAGGTCCCAGGACGCTTCCCTAGGGAACACCTGATATCACTTCAGTTTTACTCGATGATTTGCCGTCTATTACTACGAACTGCGACCTTTCTGACAGGAAATCACGAATCTAGTCGCACAACTGAGACGATACCCCATAGGCCCGCAGCTTGATTAGAAGTCGCTTGTGAGGAACGGTGTCAAAAGCTTTCCGGAAATCTAGAAATACGGAATCAACTTGAGATCCCCTGTCGATAGCGGCCATTACTTCGTGCGAATAAAGAGCTAGCTGCGTTGCACAAGAACGATGTTTTCTGTAACCATGCTGATTACGTATCACTAGGTCGTTCCCTTCGAGGTGATTCATAATGTTTGAATACAGTATATGCTCCAAGACCCTACTGCAAACCGACGTCAATGATATAGGTCTGTAGTTCGATGGATTACTCCTACTACCCTTCTTAAACACTGTTGCAAACTGCGCAATTTTCCAATCTGTAGGTACAGATCTATCGGTGAGCGAGCGGTTGTATATGATTGCTGAGTAGGGAGCTATTGTATCAGCGTATTCTGAAAGGAACCTAATCGTTATACAATCTGGACCTGAAGACTTGCCCGTATCAAGCTATTTGAGCTTCTAAGAAACTCATGTTAGCAGCTGTTCGTGTTTCGAATTCTGGAATATTCCATTCGTCTTCCCTGGTGAAGGAATTTCGGAAAACTGCGTTCAATAACTCCGCTTTAGCGGCACAGTCTTCGGTAACAGTACCATTGGCACTGCGCAGCGAAGGTATTGACTGCGTCTTGCCGCTTGTGTACTTTACATACGACCAGAATTTATTGGGATTTTCTACCAAATTTCGAGACAATGTTTCGTTGTGGAACCTATTAAAGGCATCTCGCATTGAAGTCCGTGCCAAATTTCGCGCGTCTGTAAATTTTAGCCAATCTTCGGGATTTCGCGTTCTTCTGAACTTCGCATGCTTTTTCCGTTGCTCTGCAACAGCGTTCGGACCTGTTTTGTGTACCACGGGGGATCAGTTCCATCTCTTACCAATTTATGAGGTATGAATCTCTCAGTTGCTGTTGCTACTATATCTTTGAATTTGAGCCACATCTCGTCTACATTTGCATAGTCAGTTCGGAAGGAATGGAGATTGTCTCTTAGGAAGACTTCTAGTGACACTTTATCCGCTTTTTTAAATAAAATTATTTTGCGTTTGTTTCTGGTGGATTTGGAAGAAACGGTATTGAGCCTAGCTACAACGACCTTGTGATCACTAATCCCTGTATCAGTCATGATGCTCTCTATCAGCTCTGGATTGTTTGTGGCTAAGAGGTCAAGTGTGTTTTCGCAAACACTTACAATTCGCGTGGGTTCGTGGACTAAATGCTCGAAATAATTTTCGGAGAAAGCATTTAGGACAATCTCGGAAGATGTTTTCTGCCTACCACCGGTTTTGAACAAGTATTTTTGCCAACATATCGAGGGAGGGTTGAAGTCCCCACCAACTATAACCGTATGAGTGGGGTATTTATTTGTTACGAGACTCAAATTTTCTCTGAACTGTTCAGCAACTATATCATCGGAGTCTGGGGGTCGGTAGAAGGAGCCAATTATTAACTTAGTTCGGCTGTTAAGTATAACCTCCACCCATACCAATTCGCACGGAGTATCTACTTCGACTTCACTACAAGATAAACCACTACTGACAGACACAAACACTCCACCACCAATTCTGCCTAATCTATCTTTCCTGAACACCGTCTGAGACTTCTTAAAAATTTCTGCAGAACTTATTTCAGGCTTTAGCCAGCTTTCTGTACCTATAACGATTTCAGCTTCTGTGCTTTGTATTAGCGCTTGAAGCTCAGGGACTTTCCCAGCACAACTACAACAATTTACAACTACAATTCCGACTGTTCCTTGATCCAAGCACGTCCTGTATTTGCCATGCATCCTTTGAGATTGCAGCCCACCCCGTACTTTCCCGAGGCCTTCTAACCTAAAAAACCGCCCAGGCCACGCCACACAGCCTCCGCTACCCGTGTAGCCGCCAGCTGAGTGTAGTGAACTCCTGACCTATTCAGCGGAACCCGAAACCCCCCCCCCCACCCTATGGCGCAAGTCAAGGAATCTGCAGCCAACACGGTCGCAAAACCGTCTGAGCCTCTGATTCAGACCCTCCACCCGGCTCTGCACAAAAGGTCCGCAGTCGGTTCTGTCAACGATGCTGCAGATGATGAGCTCTGCCTTCATCTCGTAAGCAAGAGCGGCAGCCTTCACCAAATCAGATAGCCGCTGGAATCCAAAGAGAATTTCCTCAGATCCAAAGCGACACACGTCATTAGTGCCGACATGTGTCACCACCTACAGCTGGCTGCACCCTGTGCTCTTCATGACATCCGGAAGGACCCTTTCCACATCAGGAATGACTCCACCCGGAATGCACACGGAGTGCACACCGGATTTCTTCCCCTCCTTAGCCACCATATCCCTAAGGGGCCCCATTACGCGAGTAACATTGGAGCTCCCAACTACCAATAAGCCCACCCTCTGTGATTGCCCGGACGTTGGAGGCTGAGAATCATCCTCTGAAACAGGGCAGGCAGCTGCATCTGGCTCAGCCAGAGACAGTGCCTGAAACCTGTTTGTCAGACGCGCCGGGGAGGCTTTCTGATCAGCCTCCGGGGACGTCTTTCGCTGCCTGCCACGCCTTGGAACGACCTCCCAATCAACCACAGGTGAGGGCTCAGCCCCAGTGCGGACAGCAACCGGGGCAACCACAGCGGCAGACCGATCTGGGGACAGACGGGACGAGGTTGACATCCCCGTGAAACCCAAGTCCGGCTCCCCACAGTGGTGCCCATTGGCAACAGCCTCAAGCTGCGCGACCGAAGTCAGCGCCGCTTGCAGCTGTGAGCGAAGGGATGCCAACTCAGCCCTCATCCGAAGACAGCAATCACGGTCCCTGTCCATTCTAATCGATGTTGAACAACAGTTACTGAAACACGAATCCGTGCCTAAATAACGCAAGGGAAACACGCAAAGAATGTATTAACTAACCTGTACAAATGTCTAACGACTGCGCTACAATCTGCCTGAATTTACGATTACAGTAACTAAAACTCGAAATTACACCTCCTATACGAAACTCACACGCAATTTAAGTAAGAATCTACGAAGTAAACACTAAAGCGCGATGCTACAACTCTCAAATACTATAATACGCCCGAAATTTATGAATTAAACAATGCAAGTACCCAAAACACGCTAAGAAATTAAGAATTAAACTATGTAACAAATAAGTAAGCTAGGGGTATACGACTTGCTGCTGCAGCTGCTTATCCAACGGCGGCAGGGAGCACACTGGCTGTGACCAACCGACACTGGCCGTTCAAAACAAAAACAGAAGACAGACGACTACGCGAATTTACACTATTCAGGTACTAAAGCGCGATGCTACAACTCTCAAATACTATAATACGCCCGAAATTTATGAATTAAACAATGCAAGTACCCAAAAACACGCAAAGAAATTAAGAATTAACTATGTAACAAATAAGTAAGCTAGGGGTATACGACTTGCTGCTGCAGCTGCTTATCCAACGGCGGCAGGGAGCACACTTACGTGTTGTTCGAATGTACCGATAAAAATCTAGGAGGCTTCGATGTCTTCCTTCAGTTTTATCTGGTACGGATCCCAAATACTTGAGCAGTACCCAAGAACAGGTCGCACCAGCGTCCTGTACCCGGTATTTTTTTAGTCTTTCCTAAAGTCTTCCAATGAACCGAATTTCACCTTTCGGCTTCCCTACTATAGGTCTGACATGCTCGTTCCGTTTCATATTGCTTTGCAACACTACGCCCAGATGTTTAAAAGACTCAACTCTGTCAAGGAGGACACTAGAAACGCTTTACCCGAATGTTATTCGTTCTCACTGACTTACATTTTTCCACATTTAGAACTAGTGATTCGTTTTTTTTAGCATACCGCGTACACCAATATATCAGACACAAAATCTTTTTTGAAATAAATTCAAAGTGTGATTAGACCGAGAACAGGACGCGTGTAGCCGAGGGGATCGCTTTTTCACGGCGACATCGGGTGAGGCAACAAATTAAGGAGGCAGTGAAAATTTCGCCAGAGCCCGCCGCCGTAATCTCGGGAGCAGGGGGGGCCATTTCTCCGGATCAAAGGCGGCCCGTGTTGACGCTGGCCGGCCACCATTAGTCTGGCTAACGAGAGACAATGTGTCGGCCGGCCGCTATTCCTGGCGGAGCGCGCTTTGAGCGCCGCCCGCCGGGGGCGTGGCGCACCCGCCGCCGGACACCCATCCGTCACCCCGCGGGCGGCTGCCCAGCCAAGCTGCTGTGCGGGTAGAGGACGTCGCGCCGCGAAGGCGCTGGCTCCGGTCGGCTGCCTCCCGGCAACAGACTCCCAGTCCCGTGTCACACTGAGCGCTTTGCACCGCACCTCTGCTTGACGAGTAGACGCGGATCCGGTGGAGGGGGAGGACAACTGGGCTCATTATCACCCACACCAAACAACACTTCAAAAAAGAAAATGGAGGTTGGCAGTTACATTGCCATCTGCCACATTTGGATCTGCAACTTCCACTATTTCATTATTCAGCGTATTAGTTAACGCAGGTCAGCTTCTGCAAAGTTACAGTTCTGTAGCAATTCATCATTTTGAAACTTCCTGGTGGATTAAAACTTTGTGCCGGACCGAGACTCAAACTCGGGACCTTTGCCTTTCGCGGACAAGTGCTCTACCAACTGAGCTACCCAAGCACGACTCACGCCCCGTCCTCACAACTTTACGGACGGGGCGTGAGACGTGCTTGGGTAGCTCAGTTGGTAGAGCACTTGTCCGCCAAAGGCAAAGGTCCCGAGTTTGAGTCTCGGTCCGGAACACAATTTTAATCTGCCAGGAAGTTTCATATCAGCGCATACTCCGCTGCAGAGTGAAAATCTCACTCTGGAAACATCCCCCAGGCTGTGGCTAAGCCATGTCTCCGCAGTATTCTTTCTTTCAGGAGTGCTAGTTCTGCAAGGTTCGCAGGAGACCTTCTGTAAAGTTTGGAAGGTAGGAGACGAGGTACTGGCAGAAGTAAAGTTGTGAGGACGGGGCCTGAGTTTTGCTTGGGTAGCTCAGTTGGTAGAGTACTTGCCCGCGAAAGGCAAAGGTCCCGAGTTCGAGTGTCGGTCCGGTACTCAGTTTAATCTGCCAGGAAGTTTCATATCAGCGCACACTCCGCTGCAGAATGAAAATCTCATCCTGAGTTCATCATTTTGTTTTCCTGTTCTTGACTTGCTCATGTTCGCAGATAAAATTACTGGGTATAAGGTACATCTGTTATGCAACTAAATATACCATCGTCAGCCGGTGTTCTTTATTCACACCTGTAAAATTCGAACCCGTTGCAAATGGCAATCCATAAAAATTTTCGTGTTGTTAGTGATCACTTAAAACAAGTTCACATTCTACAGATTTGAATAACGAAAACCGACTGATGAAAGCACGACGGTGCTGAAACTCGTTTTGGTTTACGGGAAGAAACAGTGTTTTGTATAACAGGTCGACCGTATACCCAGGGAGTTTTACCTTTGGTTATGGCTGTGAGGTTTTCAGGAAGCAGTTTGACTTCCGTCTGAGTTGACCGAGTGTGAAGAAGCACTTTGTGTTTTGGTGTGCTCAGAATAAGTCTCACTTTACAGTAAGACGCAGTGGATGCCTGTTTTCAGCTTTCAAATGTGGTAAGGTCTACTTATACGGTGTACAACATGAGCATATTTGTAGTATGAGTTTCCTATTAGTTCACAGGAATCGTGTCATTCGTGCGTAAATGTTTTCTTAGCACTGCGTTTTTTTTTGAGCTTATGGATAGCGTTTGGACATCACTCATAGAGCCAGCCTCAGAACCATAAAAACAACAATTATCTGCTTCTCCCATTTAAACTGAACTTAAGTCACTGATCTAAGCAAATAAGGTATTTATTACATTATGATGTAAAAAAAATATTATCTTTCCTATATTCTTATCTGACCGTCGATTATAAAATCGTATAGTATGTAAACTTTAGAGTATATACACTTTAAAGTTTTCTGTTGCTAAAAGAGTTTTAATGTTTATTGGTAAAGTATTTCCAGAGGTCATCAGATGCTATATTATTTTTGTAGTTTCTTGATGCTTCCTGTGGCAGCCAAAGAAAATGTGATAAACATTTTGCTCACTGCCGCATTCACATGTCGAAGGGTTGATCGTAAAATCGAAGATAGAAAATTTCTCTGAAACTTTCATGGTTTAGAATCGTGTATCGCTTGTGTGCATCTATTCTTTGTGCTTTGGTTTCGATACTTGGCAGAGAATCAGTTTATTTCTCATTCGTCCGAATGGTAGACCGTTTAATTCCGTCACATTCTCTATCAAAAAGCTTTTGTTAATGTTTTGGGACTGATATAGATTGTGCTTTATTTCATTTTCACACATATTGGACCTCTTTGTACCACGCGTCTTGACCGGCCATGGTGGCCGAGCGGTTCTAGGCGCTTCAGTCCGGAACCGTGCGACTGCTATGATCGCAGGTTCGAGTCCTGCCTCGGGCATGGATGCGTTCAAATGGTTCAAATGGCTCTGAGCACTATGGGACTCAACTGCTGTGGTAATAAGTCCCCTAGAACTTAGAACTACTTAAACCTAACTAACCTAAGGACATCACACACATCCATGCCCGAGGCAGGATTCAAACCTGCGACCGTAGCGGTCGTGCGGTTCCAGACTGTAGCGCCTTTAACCGCTCGGCCATTCCGGCCGGCTGGCATGGATGTGTGTGATGTCCTTAGGTTAGTTAGGTTTAAGTAGTTCTAAGTTCTAGGGGACTGATGACCTCAGATGTTAAGTCCCATAGTGCTCAGAGCCATTTTTTTCTTTATCAAATAAAAGAAGGCATTCTTTGTCTATCACTTGTTTTTGCATTACGTCTACACTAGTAAGCCAAAACATTGTGGCCATCGCCCACCGCGACGCCTGCTGGCGTTGCGGGCATGAGACGCGGTAACAAAAGTATGTAAGCGGAGCAGACACGGACGGGGAATCACCCTAGCGAAGATGTCGGCTGCAAATGGGGAAATCCATTGATATAAGCGACGTTAGTAAAAGGCAGATTATTATTACGCATGAACTGTGAAGGGGTATTTCGAAAAATGCGAGGCTGGTCGAATGTTGACGTGCTTCTGTCGTGTGCCTTTATGGAAAGAGCTAGGACAGTGAAATTACCACGAGGAGCTAAATGGTTCGACGTCCACGACTCTTCACAGAACGTAGGATTCGGAGGTGGGGTTCGGAGGCTTGTCTTCTCTGTAAAGTGGGCATCTCTGCCGAAATAGCACGATGCTGGTGCACGCGCGTGTTTCGGAGCACACGGTTCGTCGTACATTGTTGAACACGGAGCTACGCAGCTGACCACCCTTACGTGTTCACAGGTTAACCCAATAATACCGGCAATTGCGACTGCATTGGGCACGGGACCATCGGGATTCGACCGTCGGTCAATGGAAACGTATCGGCTCTTCGGGTGAATCACATTTTTGCTACACTACGTCGATGGTCGACTCCAGAATCGCTGCCACCGAGGTGAGCAGCTGCTCGAAACGCGCAGCGCGCCATGGGTGCAGGCTGGTGGAAGCATTATTATGCTACGGGAGACATTCTCAAATCGTTCAAATGGCTCTGAGCACTATAGGACTTAACATCTGAGGTCATCAGTCCCCTAGAACCGAGAACTACTTAAACTAACTAACTTAAGGACATCACACACATCCATGCCCAAAGTGGGATTCGAACCTGTGACCGTAGCAGTCGCGCGGTTCCGTACTGAAGCGCCTAGAACCGCTCGGCCATCGCGGCCGGCGGGAGACATTCTGCTGCCCTTGCACGTGACTTGTGGTAGTAACGGAAGACGCACTGAAAGCTGCGAATCACATGTATCCAAACACGACAACGTCATCTTTCAGCAGTGTAGTTGTCTGTGTCTCGGAGCCAAAACCGCGCTACAGTGGTTCGAGGACCATTACAGTGAATTCGCGCTGACGCCTCTGGGACCAAATTGGTCTGATGTAAATCCTATGGAACCCATGTGGGTCGCTTTCGGGCGCCATCACCGCGTTCCCGAATCAGGGATCCGTTATTTACGCGAATTTCATGACATGTGCGTAAACATCTAATGTCACCATCTAACGCCGCATACCACCACAAATCTACCAACAAACAATCGGATTCCTGATATTCAGAATCAGTGATGTATTTCGTTCCAAAAACGGATAAACAAGCTATTTAAAAGGAGTTCATAATGTTTTGGCTCATCAGTGTAGATTGTTCATTTGTCTCCTACTAGAAATTACAAAATCGTAGATTTGCTAGATGTGATACTTGTTTCACCAGAAAATGTGCAACCCAACTACGGTAATCTACAGCATATCTGCATCCGTTCTCCATAGGTGGTGTGTGGCGGAGAGTACTTTGCGGACCCCTGTCACTTTCCCCATTTCTTATTCCAGTTACCAACTGTCTGCGGAAAGAACGATTGTTAAGCTGAGAGTGGGCTAGGAACGTACACTCCCAGAATTTTAACAGTGAACCGCACAATGCTGCAGAACACCTACCTAGCAGCGTGTGCCACTAGAGTTGGCTGAGCATCATCACCGCGAAGCCTTCACGTGTACTAAACGAACCTATAGCGAAACGGTGGCCTTCATTGGTCTTCTCTACTTCTTCTATCATTCGTATCTGGTACCAAGACACAAAGATGTTACAGACATTGGCTGCGGGGGGTTATTGTTTGAAATCAGTGGGGAAAATTGAAAATTTGTGCCAGATTGGGATTCACACTCAGGTGTCCCGCTTACTACGAAGATGCTCTGACCACTTTATTTAACATTTTTGCTTCTTTATATTTTTTATACATGACGGAAGCGAGAATCTAATCCATACCAAGAAACTAAAAAAGTAGCATCAATCCATGAGATCACATTGTTCCCAGACCACCGATTTTTCATGTTTATTAAGAAACCAGATTTTTTTATCTCCCCTGTACAGGAAAACGAAAATACTACCTGTCACCGCCACTTGTGTCCTAAGAATAATAGAACAGCACCTCTTTAGGCGTTGCCGCCTATTTACGCCTGTCCCAAAACAACTAACCTGTCACTAAATCAGGATAAGAAAGGAAGAAGCAGAGGGAAGGAACACACAGTAGAGCGATGAAAATGAAACAAATTGTTTAGAGGCTTATTTTTTATTTTTTAAAATAATTTTTGTAAATTTTTGTTTATTTTTTATTTATTTTACTTTCTTATTTTTATTTTTTTGTACCGGTATTCCAGGGATCGCTCGCGCCTATGGTTGGTGGAACGTCAAAACGTGTCTTCTCAAAATTTGTGTGGAGATTCCGTTTGTTGTTCATTCAGTGTATCATGTCGGAAAAATAAGCATCAACATCGTGTGGCTTGGAAGTTCCAGCTGAAAGGTGGATCATGAAGAGCGCTCCATAGAAAGTTTGAAAAGAACGGCTTGTACCTGGGGCTGCAAACAATTTCACAGTGTCGATCATTAAGGTACGTCCAACAACCCAGTTGCCATTACTCGTTGGGGCCGAAAAGGTAATGGACCGTAGGGTTGTGTATCCAATTCACACAGTAAGTTTTCGTTGCGGGGGTAAGGAATAACGTCCGGGAATAAAAGCGTATGGAAAGCGATCTGAGCAGGTGTCTGTCGGGTAAGGGAAGCCACGATAGGCTGTGCAAGACTCCAGAGGACAGATGTCGGACCACATGAGAATCGGTGGGCGTCTGTGCTGTACACTCCACACTGAACACACAGGGGTCAGCAAGGGAGATGCAGTCAGACGAGACTGGTTGATCTGTTTGCAATTGATGGTAATATACCAGGCGCTGGTTTCGAGAAAGCTTGCATGCACCGCTTTCCATACACGATAGCGTATGATCTTGGGAAGCTTGTGTTCGTTGGGATTGGGCGATGCATTTTTAATGCATCATGTACAGTCTTTGTTCCGAGTATTTTTGGAAGCAGTAAAGTGTAGAAGATGTAACTTAAGAAAGATATATTGAAAGTGATAAAAGGGGGGTGGAAATCTGATAAAATGACTGAGGTTGACATGGAGACCGGGACATATTCATGTAAAAGTAGTCCAGTGAGGCTTGTCGCAGAACAGCGCCAGACTTTCGGTTGGGAACTAACAAAATGTGCAACAACTCTGTCTGGCACATGGAATAAGCCAACCTCACAACTCTCCCATGGGAGGGAAAGGGAGGTATATTGAACTTTGAGTAACACCCCAGTCAGACGAAGGACCCCGTCAGCATCAACATACTATGTGTGAGGGTAATCGGGACCAGGAACACTTGTGTCAAGCGAGGAATGCGAGAGGAGTGGTAGACATTCACGTATAGTGCATGCTGTACAGTATCGAGGGATCTAAGCTGGTGATAAAAAAGGCTTCATCAAATGCCGTCACCCATTTCAGAGCTGTGAGGACATCTTCACTGTGTAGGTACAGGACGAGATCGTCAGCATAGGCTTTACAACAGAAGCAGTGTCCCTGCAATGATACGCCCACTAGGCGTCGGAGAAGTCCCTGGAATAGGGGTTCTAACGCCAGGGCACATAGTATCGTGGAAAGTTGGCAACCCTGTCGGATGAAGCGCTCGATTGCTAGAGGCGCAGCGAGGCGTCCGTTATAGAGCATTCTGAAGTCGCGCCACACGAGAGGTGACGTCCCACTGTTACTATATGAGCTAGAAAACCCATATGCTGAAAGACTGTCTGCAAAAAGGTGGGATAATGTCAGTTATGATGCCAAGAAATAGGTGAACATTTTCATGCCACTGTTGAAAAGTGTGATGGGCCGCTAATCACAAAACCGCGATCGTCCATGCAGTTTAGGGATTGGGACAATGACCCCATCTAGGAAGGTGACTGGGATCGTCGTTGTCGGGGACACCAGTTCATGACAGATGGATGTCCAAGTAGATACAAACAGATGGTTACAACACTTACAAAATTCGAAGGGGAGACTTTCAGATCCTGAGGACTTACTGGCAGCTCCCACCTTGGTAGTATCTAGTATTTCATCCATTGTCACTTCTTCATGAAGTTCTTGAGCCATGTCCTCCGGTACAGTGTTTATGGTGAGTGCCACTACCTACTCTATTATGAGTAGACGACGAGGGATGGGAGGGATGGGAGGGATGGGAGGGATGGGAAATGGAAATGGAAAGTGTGACCAATGGCGCTTTGCGTAGTATATTAACGTTCTTCTGCAGGGATGGGAGGGATGGGAGGGATGGGAAATGGAAATGGAAAGTGTGACCAATGGCGCTTTGCGTAGTATATTGTCGTTCTTCTGCAGCAGTGAGGTTGTGTATGAGAGCTCGATGACGGCACTGCCGTTCTGTAAGAAGGTGGTACATCAACGGCCTTTCATGAGCTTATGGTCATGGGTGCAGGGCAGGAAAAGAGTCCTTTCCAAGCGTCGTAGTATGAGTGAAGTGATCCTTTCTTTAGCATGATGCACGATCACCTGACAGATGGGAATGAATGCCGTCCAAAGTGCAGTCACATAGGATCGTGTAATAGAAGTGCATGTTACTTGCATGCCAAGCCTTGATGTATGTGGCACATCTCAACAATGCTGTGCACAGAGCCAATTTTGCACAGGATGGCCACCTGGATAATGTGGATATGTAGGTTGGGCGACATCGTCGACAGCAGGCCCAAGCATTCTCAATGATCTGTTGGCATTCAGCGGCAGTCAGTTGATTTCCACAGGTCACAACTGTGCAACACCAGTTGGCTGGCAAGGGCGACATTGCAGGTGTAGGTCCCATGGTCAGAAAAAGCCAGAGCCAAACTTTGGCATGTCGAGAGTCGCCAGCAAGGCAATGTATGAGGCATATACCGTCGAGGTAACCGAATGAGTGCACCATATAATATGTGGAACCCGTATGGTTGCCACAAATCTTCGTCCATGTATCAATAAATTTAAGTTGGTCAATGATGACATGGGGAATGTCGTGAGAGTTGATCAGTAGACCCTTGTGTGGAGTTGAAGTCTCCATTGGGGACCATATCATGCAAGGGACCTTCAAAAAGTGGCGTTACCTTGTCAGCAAAGAAGGTGTGTCGTTCATGGAGTCGTATGGAGACGGACACTGCATATAGATTTATGATGTGGACACTGAACGGTGTGGGGATCATACCTCTAGCATTAGGAAGGTACTCTCCATCTTCAGCAGGGAGCATTGCCTGGAGGAGGATGGCCACTCCACTACTGTTGTCAAAGGAATGTGAGATGTGGGCTGTGTAGCTGGTGGGAATGTAGAAATCAGCAACGACCACTTCTTGGAGGATGCTATGTTGACATCAACAGTGTAAACGGTGTTTCTGAACATTGAGAGTTTATGTGGAGACCAAATGGTGGCTAGGTCCATCGTCACAATGCGGTAGTGCTGTGGGTGTGCTCCCCCTGTTGGCACAGAGGTCCTGGGGAGATTCCAGCTGTCATCAAACATATGGCACAGCCACTGTGGCTGCTATCACTGGGTGGAAGCTGGGTCAGGCATCACTGTGGAGCATCCTCCGATGGATGGGCCAGCATCCTGATCTGCTCCATCGTCGACATTGTCAGCCCAGGAGATAGAAACTGGTGGCTGGCGACTGTCATACCCATCTAGGGCTAGGGGTGGTGAAGCTACCATGGTGGTATCTGGGAAGCCTCCCTCCATGGGATCTGTCATTCTCAGACCAGATCTCAGGTGGTGGAAAGGACATTCCCAAATTTGATGTTGGGGGTGGCCCCTCCTCTCCTCAGGGGGCTCAAAGGGAGATCACCGTCTGGTATCTGGTCCACTACCCATGATGCTGTATGACGGAGTGTGACGTCAGAGGGCGTTCTTCTTCACTTTATCCGTTTTCGGACTGCTGCTTTTGGAGGTGCAGTTCCATGTTGGAATGTGGCTATTAGTCGTCTGATGTCATGCCTGTCTGAAGGAAAGCAGAGGAAGGCACCACACTTGGTGCGATGTCTATCACATTCATCCAGCTCTGGACAGTTGTGGGTCTTGTTGCCATCAGGGAGATAGTGCTGGTGAAGTCTTATCCACACTATCGTTCCTGAGGGGGCGTTACAGTGGGAAAACAGGAGCATACTGAAGTGATGCACCTGGGCTGTGCACATCCAAGGTGTAGGTGTCTGCTAGAGAAGTGACCATCGCCTTTGGAGCTGGAAACGACGACAATCGGACCTAATATGGCTTTCCTGTTCCACAACCTGCACATGCCTGCGGTTTGCCATGACGATGGCTCGCACACTACTTATGAGCAGATAGGATGGCACAGTTCGACCTTGATCTGTCGGCCTCCATTTAACACGTGGTATATTGTGAACGTCTGTCATTTTTCCGCGATGTGGCCCATAACGTTGCTGTAGGATTGGAAGGCTTCAACGACCACGTTTTGGGGTAGCTCGAAAGGCAGTTCAAACACCTGGATTTTCCGATGACCCAAAACAGCGTGGTCTACCGTCACCTCCCCCAATATTTCCGTCAGAATGTTTGAGTTTTAATCCATGTGTGTGCTGTCGCAGTACAGCAATGCATGCTTCCTCCGTCGTCATATTAATGTAGACGATGCTGCCAGTGATAGAGAAATGAGTACCTGTCGCTTCTGAAGGGTCCAGGCGTAGCTCTCCGTGAATGAACTGCTCAGTTTCATAAACATGTGGTCGTGCATATTCGCTTGGAATGTAATTTTAGTGTTGCTTGACGGTAAGAGTGCGACATGGGTTACAATATTGATGGACGCTATGCAACACAAAACCCGCGACGCGGAAGTAAGAAACTCCGTTAGCGGAGTGACCACGGACGAAGACCGACTGCAACTAAGCCATCCGGACATAGTGGTCATTGCAGCTGCACAGACTACTCCAGCACGCCTCTCGTCGAACCCAAATTTTCAACTTATCCAACCACTACTAGTGTGGTGCCCCTTCCCCGTTTTATCCTCATTATTCGTGGTATATCACCGATACCCTTAAGAGTTCGACCCTGGTGTGTATCTGAACCGAAGAGGTCACTGGACGTCTAGCCTTAATGATATGTATATGTGGTGTCTGACATGTCCGAAAGAACAGACACCATCTGGATCCAGCAGTCAGACACAAACGAATTACAGACATTGGCTTCGTGCGGGCATTGATTGAAATCAATAGGGAAGGAACTCTTACGGGAGTCGGTGAAATGCCACGAGTAATGAGGATTATAGGCAAGGGGCGCAACATTGGTGGTGTGAGGATAAGTTGAGAATTTGGATCTGACGGAAGGCTACGATAGTCCGTGCATTTGCAATGACCATTGTATCCGGATGGCTCAGTGGTCAGAGCACCTGCCTAGTAAGCATGAGACACCGGTTCTGTTGCCCTAACACCATTTTTACTAGAACTGAAGTGGGCGCACACTGCTGCAACCTAGTAGGAACTATGTAAAACTCGAGAGTTTGCTCTTTCCATCAATACGTTGTTCACGTACATATATCAAATAACATGATAGGACTTTTTTGAAGACGAATGTTTCTTTTTGTTACACCCTGTTCTCAACACATACTAATCGAACAGGGATGAATGGGGTATAGTTAGAAAGGAATTTTAAGCGGCTTCTGATATTGCGTACCAATTTTACGCTAAAACTTACTGTGGAAACTTTTAACATAAAAGAGACATCTGTCACTGGCAAAAGGGCATCATTGAAGCTCAGCTTCATATCTATATTTTGGAAAGCTAGCTTGTTAAGCACGAATAAGAGACTACCTTTTCGTAGTATATTATTACAAAAACCCTTTTATTTGTTTTAAAGCACTTACTAACTAGGTAACTTGTATGCGGCATTCTCATATATAGTAATCATGACCACTGCCCGTCGTATAGTAAGACTTTCGTATACGAATATACTTTCCGAGATGATGACAAACGTATTTATCGTTGTCGCCTTGATTTGTTACTTACCTATTGCTACCACGGCCTAACGTGTTTAAAGTTATATGTTACATAGCCCTATTGACAGCCTCTGATGCCTTCCCGTCGCACAAGCCGGGAAATGCAAAATGCAATGCAAAACGCATTTCTGGACACATGGAAATGTATCTAAAAGGGTGTATCATGTATACATGATGATTATTTCTGTCGTTCGGGTCATTTTTAAAATTGTTTTCTCTTCATTCCCACAACTACATTTATGCCAGCAATTATACTTATTCCAAATACTGCCATTATTTTAAACGATAAAAGTGCGAAAGTTTCGCGTGGACTCTCTGGTCTTCAAGTATTGATCCAAGAGGATTTT
This sequence comes from Schistocerca cancellata, assembly GCF_023864275.1. NCBI lineage: Eukaryota > Metazoa > Arthropoda > Insecta > Orthoptera > Acrididae > Schistocerca > Schistocerca cancellata. The sequence goes on along the minus strand of NC_064626.1, from coordinate 497,567,985 downwards.
GTACGCTACCTCATTTGTGGGTGGACTATGCTTCTTGAGGATTTTTCCAGTGAATCTCAGTCTGGCATGTGCCTCGCCTGCGATTACTGTTATGCGGTCGTTCTACTTTAAATTGCTCCGTACGCTTACTACCAGACTGCAACTGGATGTGACTGCTTTAATGACCGCTTCGCAATTTTGTAAACAAACAGTAACAAGTGTTTCTGCTTATTTATCAATTTACGATAAAAGAAGCAGCAGAAATATTACTCGTTATTAATCAACGAGTGACAGAATTTATCTCGAAGACTAAGTGTACTTAAAATATCAATGGATGGTAATTTCCTCGAAACTTGAAAACCGATTAAAAATTCGCACCAGGCTGGGTTTCCAACTCAGAACCATGTGTTCGCGGGCCTTGCTCTAACAGACTGACCTATCCTTTTTTTAAATTTCTTTTAACTGGGCCTTCTTCCAACTGTGCAGACCATCCTTAGGCATATATATAGACACGATCACAACCCACCTTCACAGCTTTATTTCCACTCCTACTTACGAGTACCTGTCGCTTTAATCTGCCTGGAAGTTTCAAAATAGCGCACACTCTGTTATAGAGTTAAGTAACATTCTCCCTAAAAACTTCGCGCGGCTTCGCAGAGCAATGACAGTCCCGTTCTTACTACGAAATAAACGCGATATAAGATGCAGAAACGCTTGCAGTTGTGATAGGGTGAAGTTGCGTAGTCGTAAAACAGTATAAGTCGTACTCCAGTAATATCTGTTCCCACGTTTATAAAACGCAACAGTAAGTGGCGAACTAAATAATCGTACAAGTAAGAAAAACAAATGAGTTGTGATAGAAAAATACTTAAATTAGTTTGTTTGACTGTTTTATTACATTCTCTCGTACATTTGTAAGCAATTTCACGGAAGAATATAATGATAAAGCAATTGTTTTGAATTCCATCTATTGTCATGGTGCTCTGACATTCATTTAATCATAATCAGACGGTAGAAAACTTCGAGGTTAGGCCTGTAGATCTGGCTTGAAACGATAGAGGTATCGCTGCCTAAATCGTAACTTGGAGAATTTGTTAATCGTACCGGTACAGCTTAGGTGTTCATGGGACATATGTACCAGATAAAAAGTTGTTTATTTCAGCTGATCAATATGATGAAGAGAGCTTACAATAAGCGGAAGCAGAAGGATATGGACGAAGCTTTGCTGAAAAATCGAAATGGTGAAATTGGATTTTATGAAGCGTTTAGAAGATATAATATACCAAAGCCTACACTGCGTCGTAATTTTAAGGGTTTAAATAGAACATAAAAATATGGAAGATCTAATGATATGACAGCGGAGACTGAAGATGAATTAGCACGACGTATAATTAATTGAGAGTCTAGTTTCTGTGGACTAACTATTACTGAATTAAGGAAACTTGCTACCAGCTTGCTGAGAAATATCATGCACCGCTTCGCTTCAATAAAGAAGAAAAGATAGCCGATAAAAAGTGCCATTACATGTTTATGAAATTTCATCCTACTTTGTTCTTGGGAGTTCCCGGAGCAATATCGATGGAACGAAGGACGGAATTTTATAAACAGCGTGTTAATGTGTTTATTGATAAATATAAGGAAAAACTAGGTGTACAACATGGCCAAATGCATAACATGGATGAAACTGCCTTACACAAAGCTCACAAACCGTCTAAAGCAGTTGCCCGAAAAGGCAAATGCCAAGTGGGCGCAATTACGAGCGGAGAAAGGGGTCTACAATGACACGTGTATGTGCAATTAACGCAACAGGCGAATTCATACTTCTGATATTAATATTTAAGCGGAGCAGAATCAGTGATGTCTTAAATGGAGAGCTCCATTGACACAGCTTTTGGATGCTGAACAAATGGATGGATAACATCAGACCTGTTTGTCCGACGGCTAGAAAAAATGGTTCAAATGGCTCTGAGCACTATGGGACTTAACATCTGAGGTCATCAGTCCCCTAGAACTTAGAACTACTTAAACCTAACTAACCTAAGGACATCACACACATCCATGCCCGAGGCAGGATTCGAACCAGCGACCGGTGCGGTCGCGCGGCTCCAGACTGAAGCGCTTAGAACCGCTCGGCCACACTGGCCGGCGACGGCTAGAACATTTCATAAAATTTACAGAAGTAGAAGAAAGAGACCTGGAACAAATGTTGCATTTACTGGATGGACATAACACATAGGCCAAAAATTTGGGACAATTCAGCTGTAAAATTAACAAATATTTTCTTATACCTGCTTGCAAACCAACTGATTTTCGATTTGCCAATTTAAGCAGTAGAATTTGCTAAGAATTTATGTTTTGTTTTCTGTGTACTTTCATTACGTATAACTGTCGAAATAACGTTACGTTTATAGTTTGCGAATTGTTATGTCGTCGCGGATTTCTTATCCTTAGTATGACTTAGGGTATATGGTGTACAGAGTAGCAAACCAAGCACTTAAAACGTACTGAAGGTATAGATGAGGAAAGGCTGAAAATTCATTTCGAGAAAAGATTTTCACATTTGTGTGGAAGTTGGCTGATAGATTAAAAAAGAGTTTCAGTGGCCACAAAACAAACTGCATATTTAAACTGCCTTACCAAGCACAGTGATTCTTTAATTGTCACGATTTGAGCGATCTTACCCTACAAGTACAATGACTGGAGTGGCAGGTGTGTTGTGAAGAGTCGTTGCGGCTATTGGGTGTGCGACACGAAACGCGAGCGGCGATGAACAAGGCCGGGGAGAGACGGAGAGGGCGTTATGACAGCGACAGCGCGGGGGGCGTGGCCGACATGACAGCAGGTGTTGGCTGGCCGTGACGCGCCGTCCGTCTCCCGCGTGGGCTCCGCGCCGCACGCTGCCTGACTGCCTGCCGTGCGTCGCCTCGCCTCCTACACGCCTGCTGACACGTGTTTAAGTGGCTGAAAACTGCTGCATCGAGAAGCACTTTTCGTAAAAACGGGTTCTTTATTAATGCACGACTAACGCAAAACTGAAATATGTATTGAGTTATGTGCCTCTCCCTTCATTTGTTTTCTAGATCATAAAAAGATCCTTGTCTGTGTAATGTAGGACAATTGTAGCGCCGGTCAGTGTGGCCGAGCGGTTCTAGGCGCTTCAGTCTGGAACCGCGCGACCACTACGATCGCAGGTTCGAATCCTGCCTCGGGCATGGATGTGGGTGATGTCCTTAGGTTAGTTAGGTTTAAGTAGTTCTAAGTCTAGGGGACTGATGACGTCAGATGTTAAGTCCCATTGTGCTCAGAGCCATTTGAACCATTTGAACAATCGTAGCATGATATTAACGCGTTTCGGTTTCCGAAATATTATCATTACTAAATTTCTGTATAACAGTTATGCTCGAACTATAGAGGTGGATGCTGAGTACTCGGATTTTTTTCGATGTGACTAATGCAATCAGGCAATGATGTGTATTATTATCTTCGTCTCTAACATCTACGCGGGTAATGTTGTCAGGGGTGCACGGTATGGCTGGGCTGGAGGACTTACAGTTGCCGACTGAAAAATCAACAGCCTACGTTTTGCTGATGACACTACCCTCATTGTGGGAAGTGAGGTAGAAAAATGTTCAAACGTGTGTGAAATATTATGGGACTTAACTGCTAAGGTCATCAGTTCCTAAGCTTACACACTACTTAACCTAAATCATCCTAAGGACAAACAAAAAATGGTTCAAATGGCTCTGAGCACTATGGGATTTGACATCTATGGTCATCAATCCCCTAGAACTTAGAACTACTTAAACCTAACTAACCTAAGGACATCACACACATCCATGCCCGAGGCAGGATTCGAACCTGTGACCGTAGCAGTCACGCGGCTCCGGACTGAGCGCCTAGAACCGCTAGACCACCTCGGCCGGCTAAGGACAAACACACAGACCCATGCCCGAGGGAGGACTCGAACCTCCGCCGGGACCAGCCGCACAGTCCATGACTGCAGCGCCTTAGACCGCTTGGGAAGTGAGGTAGAGCTTAGCGATCTGTTCTCAAGAATGAAGACTATTAGTTCAAGTTTTGGTTTAGGGATAGGCATGAAAAAAGACCAAATTAATGGTTTTTAATCGATAAGGTTTATATCAAAAAATGGTTCAAATGGCTCTGAGCACTATGGGACTTAACTGCTGAGGTCATCAGTTTCCTAGAACCTAGAACTACTTAAAGCTAACTAACCTAAGGACATCACACACATCCATACCCCATGCAGGATTCGAACCTGCGACCGTAGCGGTCGCGCGGTTCCAGACTGTAGCGCCTAGAACCTCTCGGCCACTCCGGCCGGCGGTTTATATCAAATTCAACTTGCAGGCTGCTTAAAGGATATGGCGGCAGCGAATGATTGTGTATATTTAGGATTTCTGATCAATGCCGAGCCGCAGTTCACTAAGATCTGGCAGAATCGGGCAACATCGAAAGCAGCGAAGATGTACTTGGTGGAATCGTTGGTGTTCCCTGTGGTATTGTATATCTGGGACATTTGTACCTTGAAAGCTAGTGTCAAGAGCCTTGGGGCTGTAGTGTTGGAGGAAGATGTTACGCGTATCATGGACAGTAGGAGCAACCAATGCTTCCATTATGCAGGGTGTTCGGAAACTCCCGTTACAGACTTTCGCGAGTTGTAGAAGGAAGTGTATACGTAATATTTTGGACAGAAACCCATGTCCGAAAACGTACCGTTTCCGTTCTACAACGGTATCAGTTCAGATGTGTAACACGTCCACGTCTGCTGAGGGAAAGAGAAAACCATCCGAGCTGCTTGTCCTGGTATGCAGTAGGGTAGACAGTATGACGCGTAGTACTTCTTGTGGGGTTGTGTACAATTTACGGACTCCTGTAGAGACAGAGGAAGATCTTGTGTCAAGAGTTCTGGCCACTGCACTAGAAATGGAAGCGACACCAGATGGGGTGGAGAATGAATACCAGAACATGCTTCGTAGGTAAAATGTCTGTGGCGACATTGGTGGTCGCCACATCGAGTTACTGTTGTAACGCTTCAGTAATATTCTGCACGCCCGTGTGCTGTGTTATTTTTAGTTTTGGAATAATTTAAAAGCGTAATGTTTAAGTTTTAATACAAACAATTGTGCTTAAGTGATAAATAGAAGTTTCGTTATGTTCCCTTTCGAACTGTCACCTAGTAATTTTACTGCGTCGGCTTAATTGAGTTCCTCAAGCAGAAGTGGGTTAGTTAAATTTCTCAACTGAAACCGTCGTAGAATGCAAACGGGGTATTTCCGGCCATGGGTTCCTATTCAGGATATATGTACTCGCTTCCCGCTGCAAGTCCTAGAAGCTTATAACGATAATTTCAAAATGGTTCAAATGGCTCTGAGCACTATGGGACTTAACTGCTGAGGTCATAAGCCCCGTAGAACTTAGAACTACTTAAACCTAACTAACCTAAGGACATCACACACATCCATGCCCGAGGCAGGATTCAAAGCTGCGACCGTAGCGGTCTAGCGGTTCCAGAACGTAGCGTCTAGAACCGCTCGGCCATCTCGACCGGCCGGTAATTTCAGAATACCCTGTAGAAATACTTAGAATCACAAGATGTTCATCTTCTCACGTAAGTCAAAGCAGCATCCGGCTCCTTTAAGACGACAATCGTATAATTTAGAAAATATCACCATGCAAGGCAAAATCGAAGGCGGAACACCACGAGGAAGAGCAGCACTAAATGGCTGGACGAAGCGAAGAATGTTCTCGCCTACCTCTTCACGATACAGGAAGGTAGCTGTGGTTGGGTACGTCTATTCGAAGATCCGTTTAGTTAAGAAATGAATCAAGATATGAGGTCAAGACAGTCAGCAAAGAAAAAGCCATTTAATGATGAATGTAAAACTATCTCCTAAGTAGCGTCGTAGTACTTCTACATTGTCGAGTACACACCTCATTCTCTCTTATAGTATTCTCATAGTACAGTATATACACTACTGGCCATTAAAATTTGCTACACCAAGAATAAATGCAGATGATAAACGGGTATTCATTGGGCAAAGATATTATACTAGAACTGAAATGCGATTACATTTTCACGCAATTTGGGTGCATAGATCCTGAGAAATCAGTACCCAGAACAACCACCTCTGGCCGTGATAACGGCCTTGATACGCCTGGGCATTGAGTCAAACAGAGCTTGGATGGCGTGTACAGGTACAGCTGCCCATGCAGCTTCAGCACGACACCACAGTTCATCATGAGTAGTGACTGGTGTATTGTGACGTGCCAGTTGTTCGGCCACCATTGACGAGACGTTTTCAATTGGTGAGAGATCTGGAGAATGTGCTGCCAGGGCAGCAGTCGAACATTTTCTGTATCCAGAAAGGCCCGTACAGGACCTGCAATATGCGGTCGTGCATTATCGTGCTGAAATGTAGGGTTTCGCAGGGATCGAATGAAGGTTGAGCGCCTACCGGGGTGGCCGAGAGGTTCTAGGCGCTTCAGTCTGGAACCACGTGACCGCTACGGTCGCAGGTTCGAATCCTGCCTCGGGCATGGATGTGTGTGATGTCCTTAGGTTAGTTAGGTTTAAGTAGTTCTAAGTTCTAGGGGACTGATGACCTCAGAAGTTAAGTCCCATAGTGCTCAGAGCCATTTGAACAATTTTTTGAAGGTTGAGCCACGGGTCGTAACAGATCTGAAATGTAACGTCCACTGTTCAAAGTGCCGTCAATGCGAACAAGAGGTGAGCGAGACGTGTAACCAATGGCACCCCATACAATCACGTCTGGTGATACGCCAGTATGGCGATGACGAATACATGCTTCCAATGTGCGTTCACCGCTATGTCGCCAAACATGGATGCGACCATCATGATGCTGTAACCAGAACCTGGGTCCATCCGAAAAAAAACGACGTTTTGCCATTCGTGCACCCAGGTTCGTCGTTGAGTACACCATCGCAGGCGCTCCTGTCTGTGATGCTGCGTCAAGGGTAACCGCAGCCATGGTCTCCGAGCTGATAGTCGATGCTGCTGCAAACGTCGTCGGACTGTTCGTGCAGATGGTTGTTGTCTTCCAAACGTCCCCATCTGTTGACTCAGGGTTCGAGACGTGGCTGCACGATCCGTTACAGCCATGCAGATAAGATGTCTGTCATCTCGACTGCTAGCGATACGAGGCCGTTGGGATCCAGCACGGCGTTCCGTGTTATCCCCCTGAACCAACCGATTCCATATTCTGCTAACAGTCATTGGATCTTGACCAACGCGAGCAGCAATGTCGCGATACGATAAACCGCATTCTCGATAGGCTACAATCCGACCTTTATCAAAGTCGGAAACGTTATGGTATGCATTTCTCCTCCTTACACGAGGCGTCACAACAACGTTTCACCAAGCAACGCCGGTCTACTGCTGTTTGTGTATGAGAAATCGGTTGGAAACTTTCGTCATGTCAGCACGTTGTAGGTGTCGCCACCGGCGCCAACCTTGTGTGAATACTCTGAAAAGCTAATCATTTGCATATCACAGCATCTCCTTCCTGTCGGTTAAATTTCGCGTCTGTAGCACGTCTTCTTAGTGGTGTAGCAATTTTAATCGTCAGTAGTGTATAAGCAAACCGTAGAAAAAGTTAGTCACCCCGAGAAAGTCTCGCTGATACCGTGTAACATCGCCTTTAGCCTTCTTAAGAGGCTTAATTCGGCGACGAAGAGAGTCTAGATAATGGTGATTAGATCCCATGTTACAGCCTACAGTCGGATTGGCATCCAAATGCCTTTCGTCTTCGCTGGTTGTCTGGGCTCAGTTCCAAGCGAGCCTCATCATTCGAGATAACTCTGCTATAGTCGATGAGAATCTAGGCGGAAGACGTGTCTGCAGACACCCCTGACTGTGGTGGGATAGCAACTGACTGTCGCCCGCCGTACGGCCCGACAACAAGGAGCGACGATCTTGGGCAACAATCCTTTTCAGAGCAGGACTCCTTTGACCATCATTCCCGGCAACTTACAGCACAGCAGTACGTCGACGATATGCTACAGACCGTTACGTTGCCCTTCGAGGCAAGCCATTCTGGCCATACATTTCAGCAAGATAATTCCCGCCCGCACACGGCGAGAGTTTCTGCTGCTCGTCTTCGTGCTGGCTAGCAAAGTCACCGGATCTCTCCCCAATGGAGAACGTTTGAGCGTTACGGACAGGGCCCTGGAACCAGCTTGGGATTTTGACGATCTAACGCGCCAGCTGGACAGAACTTGGCATGATACCCCTAAGGACGACATACAACTCTGTCACTGAATCGCAAGCCGAATAGCTGCTTGCCAGAAGTGGACCAACGCGTTCTACATGGATACTCTGCAAATCACATTTAAGTGCCTGTGAAGCTCTTCCTCTTGAATAAATGATTCAATTTTTCTGGAATTGTAGTCATTTGTTTATCTGTACATATACAGCGCATCTACCGAATTCCGTCTCAGCCGGGAAATTCCTTCGTGGTGTTTTTTTCTTAATCTTAGAGTTTATTTTCATAGTAACAGACTTCTTGTTTTGTTCCCACAAAAACACATCCGCTGACATCGGCAATAAAATATTCTTCGTATGTAGATGTACCAGGGCGTGCCGAAACGTAATGCCTGTGAATTTTTTATGTGTAAACTCTTAAAGCTTTTTAAATAAAGCACACTTTATTAATGTTCTGCAACATTATTCTTCATGTCCACATATTTGAGTCTGAACATAGCCACCCTGATGACGAACACTTTGACCAGATCGAGAGACCAGTTTGTTGATACCATCACTGTAGGATGTTTGACCCACAAAGCAGCGCGTGGTAGCCGTGCTGTCTAGGGCGTCTTGTCATGGTCCGCGCGGCTCCCCCCGTCGGAAATTCGAGTCCTCCCTCGGGCATGGGTATGTGTGTCGTCCTTAGCGTAAGTTACTTTAAGTTAGATTAAATAGAGTGTAAGATTAGCAACCGATGACCTCAGCGGTTTGGTCTCATAACTCTTTACCATAAATTTCCAAATCTACGGAGCCACAGCTTCACCTCTGCTTACAAGGCTTTATCCCTATCAAATCAAAGTCCTCGAAGGTGTTCTTCAAATTCGGTAAAAGGTGAAAATCGGTTAGGGCCAAATGGGGGTTGTGTAGAGGATGATCGATGACAGCAAACCGAAAGCGTCGGATTGTTCCAGATGTACAGCGTTCGTGCCTTCTGTGCCGTTGTCATGCTGAGGGAGAGGGTGTACCAAAAATCAAATGGCTCTGAGCACTATGGGACTTAACATCTGTGGTCATCAGTCCCCTAGAACTTAGAACTACTTAAACCTAACTAAACTAAGGACATCACACACATCCATGCCCGAGGCAGCATTCGAACCTGCGACCGTAGCGGTCACGCGGTTCCAGACTGAAGCGCCTAGAACCGCACGGCCACAACGGCCGGCGAGGGTGTACCATGTGCGGACGAAGTCTTCTGTGGTTAGGAACTGGATTACAGCACGCTGTTTCTCACTAACCGACATAGTTTTTTTTTTTTGTCATCAGTTTTCTGACTGGTTTGATGCGGCCCGCCAAGAATTCCTCCCCTGTGCTTACCTCTTCATCTCAGAGTAGAACTTGCAAGCTACGTCGTCAATTATTTGCTGGATGTATTCAAATCTCTGTCTTCCTCTACAGTTTTTGCCCACTACAGCTCCCTCTAGTACCATGGAAGAGGTTCCCTCATGTCTTAACAGATGTCCTATCATCCTGTGCCTTCTCCTTATCAGTGTTTTCCACATATTCCTATTCCTCTCCGATTCTGCATAGGACCTCCTCATTCCTTATCTTATCAGTCCACCTAATATTCAACATTAGTCTGTAGCACCACATCTCAAATGCTTTGATTCAATTCTGTTCCTTTTTTCTCACAGTCCATGTTTCACTACCATATAATGCTGTAATCCAGACGTACATTCTCAGAAATTTCTTCCTCAATTTAAGGCTGATATTTGATATTAGTAGACTTCTCTTGGCCAGGAATGCCTTTTTTGCCATAGCTAGTCTGCTATTGATGTCCTCCTTGCTCCGTCCGCCATTGGTTATTTTATTACGTAGGTAGCAGAAGTCCTTAACTTCATCTACTTCGTGACCATCAATCCTGATGTTAAGTTTGTCGCTGTTCTCATTTCTACTACTTCTCATTAACTTCGTCTTTCTTCGATTTACTCTCACTCCATACTGTGTACTCATTAGACTTCATTCCGTTCAGCATATCATGTAATTCTTCTTCGCTTTCACTCAGGATAGCAATATCATCAGCAAGCCTTCTTTATATTGTTGCAATTTGTACTTGATCGCTGGTTGTTGTAGAATTCCACAAGCTGTCTAGTTAACCTTTAATACCCTCTTAGAATTATAGCCTGCGTTTTCTGAAATACTTTTCAATTTCTTCATTTGCTCTTAGTCCCTATGTTCATTCTTCGGTATAATATGGACATAAAATTTTACTGATTACTTGCAGTTCTCTTTTTAGATTTCTTTAATATCCCCCTTTCTGTTTAAAATTAGTGTTCCAGCGCCATAAAGACACTCAGGTTTGACGACGGTGTTGTAGAGTCTATTTGTGTATTTTGAGATGCAGTTTTTACTATACCCGAAAGCTGCTTCAATTTTGCGACAGTGAAATTCGTAACCAATATTTTGTAGGCCAGGTTCGTGAACGGTTTCGCGTAAGTAACTGAACTGAGAAGCCGAGAATATTGTTTAGCACTCCCAAGGACAAGGTCATTTTATTGACAAGTGAAGTGACAGGTAGTTCATTATAGTAGGTATATGTGATTATAAATTCAGACCAAATGAACACATGTGTCACAGTAAAGGATGCCCGGATAGTCGCTGGCGCGTGTATTATCATATGCAAACGATCGTAAAGTTGCAGAACGACCGACTGCCATTTACTGTCACAAGCATCTTGCGCCCTTTGTTGCAGTTCGGCAATAGTTCTTGCAAGGCCTAGAGAACGATGAAAAGATCCCGTTTCGTCACGTCCAATACATATTCAATATGCGAGAGATGTGGTAATCTTATTGGCCAGGGCAGCTCTTGTATATTACAAGGAACACGTTGCATCGCAGCTGCTGCGCGTGGAGTTGCAATGTTCTGAAAAATCGCGTCACTCTCCTGTCGAATAAACAACAGGAAACCAGGAATAATGCGAGAGATGTGGTAATCTTATTGGCCAGGGCAGCTCTTGTATATTACAAGGAACACGTTGCATCGCAGCTGCTGCGCGTGGAGTTGCAATGTTCTGAAAAATCGCGTCACTCTCCTGTCGAATAAACAACAGGAAACCAGGAATAACAGCCTACGAAATATTCCGGGCGTTGGCTGCTTTACTCCTGCAGAAACACTAAATGTGGCTGCGAGTTGTAAGTGATGCCGCCCTCGCCCCCACCACGAATCCTTGTATGGCACCTGTGCGTCGCAGGCGAATGCACTGCGTAAAAGGCAGCTGACCAGGTCTACGGCGTCCACGTTATGTCCATCACTCGCACAGAGACAGAACCTACTGTCATAACTGGAGGTAGCAGATCGCCATTCCACTCTCCAGTCATCTCTTTCACATCAGAGTAGCCATGATTGGTGGTGTCGTGATGTCAGTGGTATCCTGACCACATTCACGCTCATTCTTAGTCTTTCTGGAAGCAGGCGGTTTCCGGTGACAGAACATGTGCAACTTGTGCCCAGATTTCGTCCGTGGATGATGTTCGGTCGGCCACGGCTGCTCGCATAGTGTGTCTGTCTTGACATGCCTCTGTACTACACTGACACCCAAACCTTGGTCTACAGGCATGAGAATGTTCCACAGACTGCTGTTGAAAGCAGCGATACGCCACGATATGGTGTCGAACATTGCAGCAATCCGTCGGTGCATCCATCCAGCTACCCGCAATCCTCTAAAGTCAGTCGGACATGGCTGTACCATAGAATGAATGCTGCAAACACCTTTCACCTCTAATCTCAGCACAGGTACTGCTTGCTGTACAGCCCCATATCACCTACAAAGATTGATCGTATATTATTCCTGTTAAACTGTATGTGCAAAGTGAGTAAAATTTCTCTATCTTTTATCCTTCGTGGTGTCGCAGTTTTAATGGGCAGCAATACTTATATACACCACTGGCCATTAAAATTGCTACAACAAGAAGAAATGCAGATGATAAACGGGTATTCATTGGACAAATATATTATACTAGAACTGACATGTGATTACATTTTCACGCAATTTGGATGCATAGATCCTGAGAAATCAATACCCAGAAAAACCACCTCTGGCCGTAATAACGGCCTTGATACGCCTGGGCATTGAGTCAAACAGAGCTTGGATGGCGTGTACAGGTACAGCTGCCCATGCAGTTTCAACGCGATACCACAGTTCATCAAGAGGAGTGACTGACGTATTGTGACGAGCTAGTTGCTCGGCCACCATTGATCAGACGTTTTCAATTGGTGAGAGACCTGGAGAATATGCTGGCCAGGGCAGAAGTCGAACATTTTCTGTATCCAGAAAGGCCCGTACAGGACCTGCAACATACGGTCGTGCATCATCCTGCTGAAATGTAGGGTTTCGCAGAGATCGAATGAAGGGTAGACCCACGGGTCGTAACACATCTGAAATGTAATGTCCAGCGTTCAAAGTGCCGTCAATGCGAACAAGAGGTGACAGAGACGTGTAACCAATTGCACCCCACACCATCACGCCTGGTGATACGCCAGTATGGCGATGACGAATACACGCTTAAAATGTGCGTTCACCGCGATGTCGCCAAACACGGATGCGACCATCATGATGCTGTAAACAGCACCTGGATTCATCCGAAAAAAAAAATGACTTTTTGCCATTCGTGAACCCAGGTTCGTCATTGAGTACACCATCGCAGGCGCTCCTGTTTGTGATGCAGCGTCAAGGGTAACCGCAGCCATGGTCTCCGACCTGATAGTCCATGCTGCTGCAAACGTCGTCGAATTGTTCGTGCAGATGATTGTTGTCTTGCAAACGTCCCCATGTGTTGACTCGGGGATCGAGAGTGGCTGCACGATCCGTTACAGCCATGCGGATAAGATGCCTCTCATCTAGACTGATAGTGATACGAGGCCGTTGGGATCCAGCACGGCGTTCCGTATTACCCTCCTGAACCCACCGATTCCACATTCTGCTAACAGTCATTGGATCTCGACCAACGCGAGCAACAATGTCGCGATACGATAAACCGCTTTTGCGATAGGCTACAATCCGACCTTTATCAAAGTCGGAAACGTGATGGTACGCATTTGTCTCCCCTATACGAGGCATCACAACGACGTTTCACCAGGCAACGCCTGTCAACTGCTGTTTGTGTATGAGAAATCGGTTGGAAACTTTTCTCATGTCAACACGTTGTAGTCCGCAGCTCGTGCTCGTGCGGTAGCGTTCTCGCTTCCCACGCCCGGGTTCCCGGGTTCGATTCCCGGCGGGGTCAGGGATTTTCTCTGCCTCGTGATGACTGGGTGTTGTGTGACGTCCTTAGATTAGTTAGGTTTAAGTAGTTCTAAGTTCTAGGGGACTGATGACCATAGATGTTAAGTCCCATAGTGCTCAGAGCCATTTGAACCAGCACGTTGTAGGTGTCGGTACCAAACTTGTGTGAATGCTCTGAAAAGCTATTCATTTGCATATCACAGCATCTTCTTCCTGTCGGTTAAGTTTCGCGTCTGTAGCACGTCATCTTTGTAGTGTAGCAATTTAATGGGCAGTAGTGTATAACACCTGTGTAGTTGTTGGACAGTCCGGTTCCATTTATCATCAAGCGGTTCCTGCTGTCTGTGATGTGGCGTTGCCAAGCGTGCTTTGCTGCTCATGGAGGACACGTCAGTGTTACCTATGGTGTCGTCACTGTACGTCCTGTATCACGTTGATCAGAATAACAACGTGATAGGACACAATTCAGCAGAACATTTTGACTTGTTTTGCTCCTTCTCCTCTGGATAATCCGCAACCTTACATATTGTGGCGGGAGGAATGAACACGAGACTTGCATGTCGTTAGCCGATGCTGTCTACTAAAACACAGGGGAGACTTCGGTACACAGTGGTTGTTCTTCTGACACTGGAAGTGGAGAACACAGTTTCTGCTCGGTGCCGGCGCTAACGTGAGGAGCCATGGGCCGGAAGCAGGGCTCCTGGGAAGACCGCGGATGTCATGACGGCTCGGCTGCGAGGATGTGTCTAATTGCCGCGGCTCTTCCAAGAAGCGGATTCCCTCAATTGGCGGCGCTCTTTCCTAGCTTCGCTGTCAAAGCAAGCCGACTCCCCTTGATAGATTGCCGCCACAGAAGAGTCGCCGACACTCGATCCGTGTTTACTTTGCTCATCCCCGAGCGCACGTAACATTACAAGGCTGTTGTTAGTACTTACTACGGAACGTTATGCTACACTGCAAAGTTACAACTGAATTTTGCACAGAAAAATCGTTGTGGCCACTGTTATTAAAGCATAACACTAATTTATAGTTACCTAGAGCTGTTTGCCGTACGCAGGATATGGAAAAAGCACTTGCTTTGTTAGCGGTTTAGGTAGCTTTCAAGTGTGAGTGTTGTCGACGATATCGATACTTAACCATGAACCTATAGCGTAATATCGTCACAGGTCACATCACTTTCGTTACCGTACACTTTCGCATGACTCGTATTCACTGTGGGGTCCTCTACCCTGTTCTGTACACGAGAACCATGGTAAGTTCAGGGCGACACCTTTCCTTGCATTCCATCAAGAGTCTGTCTGAGATTTTATTTGTCAGAGCGCTAATTATATGCCATATGTCGGGTCTCTTGCTGCAATATGTACATATCTGATACTAATACAGTACTGGCGATTAAAATTGCTACACCAAGAAGAAATGCAGATGATAACGGGTATTCATTGGACAACTATATTATACTAGAACTGACATGTGATTACATTTGCAACGCAATTTGGGTGCATAGATCCTGAGAAATCAATACCCAGAACACTAACGGCCTTGATACGCTTGGGCATTGAGTCAAACAGAGCTTGGATGGCGTGTACAGGTACAGTTGCCCATGCAGCTTCAACACGATACCACAGTTCATCAAGAGTAGTAACTGGCGTATTGTGACGAGCCAGTTGCTCGGCCACCATTGATCAGACGTTTTCAATTGGTGAGAGATCTGGAGAATGTGCTGGCCAGGGCAGCAGTCGAACATTTTCTGTATCCAGAAAGGCCCGTACATGACCTGCAACATGCGGTCGTGCATTATCGTGCTGAAATGTAGGGTTTTGCAGGGATCGAATGAAGGGTAGAGCCACGGGTCGTAACACATCTGAAATGTAACGTCCACTGTTCAAAGTGCCGTCAATGCGAACAAGAGGTGTACGAGACGTGTAACCAATGGCACTCCATACCATCACGCCGGATGATACGCCAGTATGGCGATGACGAATACACGCTTCCAATGTGCGTTCACCGCGATGTCGCCAAACACGGATGCGACCATCATGATGCTGCAAAAAGAACCTGGACTGATCCGAAAAAATGCCGTTTTGCCATCCGTGCACTCAGGTTCGTCGTTGAGTACACCATCGCAGGCGCTTCTGTCTGTGATGCAGCGTCAAGGGTAACCGCAGCCATGGTCTCCGAGCTGATAGTCCATGCTGCTGCAAACGTCGTCAAACTGTTTGTGGAGATGGTTGTTGTCTTGTAAACGTCCCCATCTATTGACTCAGGAATCGAGACGTGGCTGCAGGATCCGTTACAGCCATGCGGATAAGATGTCTGTCATCTCGACTGCTAGTGATACGAGGCCGTTGGGATCCA
Organism: Schistocerca cancellata; assembly: GCF_023864275.1. Classification (NCBI taxonomy): domain Eukaryota; kingdom Metazoa; phylum Arthropoda; class Insecta; order Orthoptera; family Acrididae; genus Schistocerca; species Schistocerca cancellata. The sequence continues at coordinate 497,552,149 of NC_064626.1, read as the reverse complement.
GCACGGCGTTCCGTATTACCCTCCTGAACCCACCGATTCCATATTCTGCTAACGGTCATTGGATCTCGACCAACGCGAGCAGCATTGTCGCGATAATATAAAACGCAATCGCGATAGGCTACAATATGACCTTTATCAAGGTCGGAAACGTGATGGTACGCATTTTTCCTCCTTACACGAGGCATCATAACGTTTCACCAGGCAACGCCGGTCAATTGCTGTTTGTGTACGAGAAATCGGTTGGAAACTTTCCTCATGTCAGCACGTTGTAGGTGTCGCCACTGGCGCCAACCTTGAGTGAATGCTCTGAAAAGCTAATCAGTTGAATATCACAGCATATTCTTCCTGTCGGTTAAATTTCGCGTCTGTAGCATGTCATCTTCGTGGTGTAGCAATTTTAATGGCCAGTAGTGTAGATCATTCTGTCCAAGTGCACAACAGATGTAGTTTATTCGCTTTCGCAATGGTATACGCCTCGCTGAGCTTGAGCCGTTCAAGACGAATTTGGTAAGGGCGGCGACCGCGATCTGTCGAAGTAAAGGCAGTTAGTGTGTTATCAGCGGAATAGGAACCATATAGCGAGCCTGAAACGCTGAACTCGTAACAGCAATATTTGACTCCCTGAAAGAGTAGTCTGCTGTTTCCATCAACATTTTGGGTTGGTAAAAAATGTATGAGTGTCAGGACAGTCATTGAATAACTGTAATTTTGGTGAGTTTGTCCCTCCCTGATAGAGTGTATGACGTGGGACAATGTGTTGTCACGAAGCAAGTTCATAGCACGGTCTATGGGTAGACTACTGACAGTCGTACTACTTTCCAGCTAAACATCAGCGCTTTAGGTGACATAAATGTCGGTATGAACGTGGTAGGTTGTTGATTAATCACGGTAACCGATGCTGTCAGATCTATAGTTTAACGGATATGCAGTGTTCGTGAGAATATCCGTTTGTTCAACTGTTAACTTCGGCGGTGGAACAGAATACCATAACTAACAAGGCCAGACGAATGGAGGTGCAGCTTAATTCTAAAATCGTTCGCCTATGACGACAATTAGTATGTTAATTTTACTCCCATTATAAATGATGTTTGATGGTGACAGAACCTATGACATAAACAGCTTAACGGCCAGACAAAAACACAAGTATGAAGATTTTGTGACGACGCCATGCAGGATGCGGAAGCTTTGGGGGGGGGGGGGGGGGGAGAGATAAAAGGTCAGCACTGCCTCCTTCACCAGCCATGGAGTTTCGCGATGGCACTACGACTGTAAGGACACTGAGAAATTCTGTAGAGTCAGTCGTTCCAATGTATAACTGATTGACTGAGATAATATTGTTTCGTTGCGCCAGGCGAAGCTTTTGTTACCATCAACACCGAATTTGAATTGAACTGGAACATTTAGTTTCAGATAGGGGAGTACGAAGCGTATTACGTTATATGTAATGTTTTCTTGAAGAATATAGCTGAAACGTATTACAGCAGTTTTCTTCGTTCTCATTAGTAGATATAAGATGCTTTAGCGAAAGTTTTGCAATATACTTACTGAATTTATTGAAGTTCGATTTACTGAACAGTTTATTTTAATGTGGGAAAATAATTACAAGTAGAAAATATTAGGTATGCCATGGAACGTACAACAACTGCGAGAAATCTGGGCCCCTGACTTCGTGCACTGAAGGAATCAAACTAGAACGCAGTCATAACGAAACATAGGGCTAATTATTAACATTTAAATGTAATAAACCGTTGCCAGTGGTTGGGGATTTAATATTCGGTCCCTAATGAGAATGGTCTCGCCTGGACTGGAATCAGCTATTATTTGAGCGTCTTTTAAAGGGAGTGTGAGGAAATAGAGAAAACAGGAACATTCCTTGCTCAACCCCCTCCCGATAAGCAGAACGTCACAGTTCTAATTTCGGCTCGTACAAAAGACCACCCAAGTTCACAAGTCGAAACAGCACTTATCTAACTAAAATTCCCAATTTTATTCTGTATGAAGAAATCTGAAAATCATTCATAGTACTTATACACGGGAAGTTTTTCGGAACTGTATGTGGAAAAAAGTTGACTTTCACAACCGTGAGTTCACTAAATCGTCGTTCATTGCGCGCATCATTCACGACTGGAACAGGAAAAGGAGGTGGTGCCAGTAGTATGGTGCCAGTAGTTTGCGACGCACTCTCCGTCACGTACCTTAAAGTGACTTGTGGAATGTAGACACGGATGTAAGACAACTGTCTGTCCATTTACGATATTTCTCATTCCTCAATTTTTCGTTGATATTTCGTTAGCGGATCTATAACCGAAGTGGTACACAGCGTTATCGGTAGAGTTTGGGAGGGAACTAGCTCTGGGTGAGATGCCGAGCGGGGCGCATCACAAATGCTAGTCACGATGCCCCAAAATGACTGTTTCGTGGAAAATAGATGCCTTTCGCTTTCAAGCGACAACACAGCAGGCTCTGCGGGTTATTTGAATAAATTTCCATACGATTTTAACGCTGTAGAAGTCTTGTTCGATCCCTCTGTGTATAACTCGAAGCTTTCACATCGTAACGAAGTGATTGTTAGTTGTTCAGTTTCTAATTCACTAGTCTATTATAACACCAAGTAACTTTGCTCACGTTTCTTATATCGATATGCGTTATGCGTGTGGGTTTAGGGATACTGTCTCCGTCTGGACCACCAGCCCTTCAACCTTGCTCTTCCAAAATCTCGGCACTACGATCGGAGTGCTTAGCATCCGACTGGACAAGTGAGTCGTGATACTTTCCGGACAGATGTTCCTTATCGCGCGCAGCTGATCGGACTCATAAATATCTTACTTTTTGAGCATGACGCATTAGAATATTGAATATAAACTCAGCTATTTCGGGCAGTAATTTACAACGTAGCGTCGATAGCCGCGACGCGATAAGAGCTGTCCCTGCTTCGAAGTCCGATGCATCTTAATAAGCGTTGCTGGATCGCGTGTCTGCGCCACGGCTATTTCCCTGACTCTTCCGGTGCTATGGCAAGAGAACGGACTTCTCCATTCCGCGACATACCCGTCTTGTTGCTGTATAATACGCGTACACTACCTTGAGTGATACGTGGTACAATACTCGTTGACTAGTATTGTAAAGACCATCTTGAGTGTACTATCAACACAATTATTCACACCTCTCGCAGCGCACGCGATTCACTAGATCTTTTTATTGGAAGAAAAGTTTCAAGTCGTTACCAAAAAACATCGTATTTGTGTGTCTTAAAGTAATCATGATCTTCCACTCTAAATCAGGCTTCCAGTCTATTCCGGTTGAAATTACGCATTACTCTTCCTAATCGGTCGAAGTTTTTTGATGTATTGGGCACTTTTCATTGTTGCATCCTTTGTACATGTTGTAGGCAGCGTGTCTTACTTTCTGATGATTGGCTGTGCACCTGCCTATCGTTCGCTTCTTCTTTTACGTTATGTTTGCTATGTAATCTGAGAAACTACATCTTTCGACAGCATCCGTGTTGTAAAGTTCGGACACACATTTATTTATAAGATCTGTAAGATCACCCATGGTACAGGACTTTCCCATTACGTCCAACGCTGGGGTGCTATTCCAATGTCGCAGAGCCCTGTCAGTAGTGACAATGTAAGGAAAAATAAGCGGAAGATATGAATTGAAGTTTGTTTTGAGGAGGGCAGTCAAGTTGGATAGTTTGTGCAGCAACGTTGACCATTCTACTGCGGTAGTGTAATGGTTAGCATTTCTGCCTAGCAAGCAAGAAGACCCAGGTTCGAGTCCCGCCCGCGACACAAATATTAATTCATTTCTTCTGCTTCGATCATTATTATACCTTTTCTTGTTGATCTTTTGCCTTTTCATACCCCAGTCGTAGTTTGGAAGTTGCTAACTGTTTCGACGGTGCCATTCTCTTTTTGTTAGCTAGTTCACCTTCTATTACAATATCTATCCCTTCCATGTATTAGGGCGTGCTGAAAAGTAATGCTACAAAACTTTTTATTCTATTCTCAATGTCAGTCAAGGTATCACATGTCATCCATAGTACTCGCTGGTGGTAATTGCAACCATCTGCTGCTAAAGGGCTCCGAATGTTGCGTGTAACATGTTGATGTGTAATGTAACTATGTCGTTTCGTGAGAAACAGCGTGCTGTAATCAACCGCAGAAAATGTGTCTCCAATTGAAATCCATAGAAGAATAAGCTGTGTATGGCGGTGATTTCGACGTGAATAACTGCAGCGTTGGGTTGTTCGTTCTCTTAACGAAGAAAACGAAGGTGCTAACCTCAACAGGTGTGACAGAGCTCGAAGTGGAGGACTGCGTGCTGCAACGGACCTGACTCATCGGAATCAGTGAAGATTGTCAGATAACACAGACACAACTCACAGGTAAAGGTGGCAAATAGCGAGAGCGTGTACAGACCACACAGCAGAACCGCGGTACAGAAAACAGTCTTTTATTTATTAATTTTTTTGCCAGGATGCGTATACTGAACAGCCAACGGCCTTGCCGCAGTGATAACACCGGTTCCCGTCGGATCACTGGAGTTAAGCGCTGTCAAGGCTAGTTAGCATTTGAATGGGTGACCGCCAAGATCTACCGAGCGCTGTTGGCAAGCGGGGTGCTCTCAATACTTGTGAGACCAATGGAGGAGCTACTTGATTGACAAGTAGCAGTTACGGTCAGGTAAACTGACAATGACCGGCAGAATGGTGAGCTGATAGCATGCCTCTCCTTATCTGCATCCAGTGACGCTTATTGGTTGTGGATGGCACGGCGGTCGGTCGACACTTTTGAGTCTTCAGAGGCCTGTTCAGACTGATTTAGTGTGTACTGAAAATGGTAGCTACAACATGCTTGACTTACATCCTCGTTGGTTAAATAGTTTGTAGTGTATTGTACCCTCAACAGTTTCACTTTCTTTATTGTTGCGCAATTGTTCACAATTTGAAATAGGTGCCTGGAAACGCTGTTGTTAAACGTTATTCCACCAAATGCATTTACAGCAATTTTTTCTCGCAGTCGCTGTGTCATATATTTTCGAGGTATACTGATTTCTATCCTGAATTAACTGTTGCAGTATTTAGTCTGTGGCTTCTCAAGTCCTCTAGATCTTCTAAAGAAATTACATCAAAGATACTCTACTGCTTTGTGTTAAAAGTGATATTATTGACATCCTCTGCAATTGTGATTCCGTATACAGTATGTTTTAGGGAAGATATGTGGGTGTAGTAACCACTGAATTATGTTCCATTCACTAGCATCCCCTTTGCGTGTATTTATTATCTTTTTGTGAACACTATTGGTGGCGGTTGTTCTCCATATTTTGTTATGTTGTAGTTCAGTCATATTTATTTCGACAATACAGTTCCCTTCATTGCTATTTCTAAATTTTTTCGTACCTTAATTGTTTGTAGTGATATATTGCATATGCATGTGTCCGTCAACAAATATACCACAGATATATTGCCGAACTTGAGTTTTTGGAAATGGTCCAACCGCCGACAGTTCGATCAGATTCTCAATAAATGCGGTCTCTATATCTTGAGCAGAATCGATTGCAACGTGATTGGTCGTAAAAGGAAGAGTAGTTGAGAATATTTTGAGTGTTAAATTTTTTCCCTTGACGTCATTATCGCTACGCTTTGTGGAAATGAAACTAGCTTTGGCTGTTCGGTATGGTAACTGATATCTTATTCAGACACATGTAGAGTTCGTCCACTGGAAGCATCGGACAGCCTAATATTTCTTGAGACAGTCATGGTCGAAAAATAGTCAGAATGGCTTCAAATATTGGATGTTCCCATTGAACAAATGGCCTGCTTACTAAAGTTAATCGTCATTATATAACGACCTGACACGTGCGTAAAGCTGCACTTCTGTGTCTTTGCGTGTTTGTCTCCAGACAACCTGCACGTAAACAACTGCTGCTGTTTTGGATCCTCGCAGAAAGTCAAATACAAACCTAAAAAGATCCGGGCAGCTGCCCTCTAAGGAGAAATGAAAATGAATTGATGATGAAGATATCAGACTGATAACTAACCTAATATAGATTCAGCTGAAAGACTTCAGGTGAAAACCTGTGAGATTCCTTCACATACATCCTCCGCCCTATCCTCAGTCGTAGTGCTCCCTAGAAAATGAACTACATAACGAAGAAGAGAAACTCTAAATTTTTTTCTTTCTTCAAAGAAAGTTTTCGTGCAATAGACATATGAGGCGATAATAAGTGGAAAGCTCTTTTACAATACGTCGGAACTGTGACAGCACGTTAAACAATTACTTTCGAATAAATTTTACACTAACCAAATCTGATGAACAGCGTACTGAATCCAGTCTTATTCGTTAGCGTTCGTTGAAACTCCGCAAGCATCTACCGCAAGAGATGAAAATAGAAGCTTATCTGGCAAAGACCCTGCTGCAGGTCGGCTGCCAAGACAGCGCACGTTCCAGTGGCGTTCTTGACCTTCACCCTGGAGTGTACGTTATGCCGTGTGATTATCCTCGTCTATCACCGTTCAGACCTTCAAATTTATACCGTTGGCAATTACACAGTGTTTGTGAAGTTTGTGCTTCCGTTAACAAGCCAGATATCTTTACAGGTATTTGGAAATGCTACACTGATCATAAGACGTTTTGTTTCACATTAATGGGTTGCTTGGTTTGTTGTTTCTTGATCGCAAATCTCTTTTTCAGTACTCCACTGGCCAGAGGAATTCGCTGCGTACAGCCACATGTGTGCTGGCGGAAAAACTGAACTGCATTCTCAGTACATTTTATTAGTGCTCGCTGTATCACAAAATGTTAAGTGGACAATGCAGATTGTATATACTGACCAGATTGTCAACACAGCTCATTTAGAGAAAAAACGGTGAAAGCATTATCACTTCACGACACTCAAGGTTGTCGGCACGGAAAACTAGCCGTCGGACTGTCGTGCGGCATAAGGATGTCATTCAAGCGCTGTCTAAAAACAGTGGCTGGTATTTCGCTTCATTTCAAGTCTCCAGGTTTGGGATCGACTTTTCGATAACACCTATACTATGATGTCAGACGGAACTCGTGAACAGATTCTGAACGTAGAACAACATAGTGAAAGTTCTGTGTTCCTGTCTTCATCTGCTTCCATAACTACAGGAAAACCTTTGACTGCGTTGTCTGAGAAAAGTCGTAGAAGGCGCTTGCAGAATTTGGTGCCCCACCACACTTGACAAAACTGATCAGAATTCTCTACAATAATCACCTCGCAGTTGTGAAGATAAGTGCTGGTACATCTGATTTCTTCAGTGTATCAAAAGATGTCAGTCAGGGTTGTGTTCTACACCCATCCGCACAACATTTATGCAGAATATTGACATTAGGAACGCTCATGATGGCTGGAATAAAGGCCATTCAATCGATAGTTGAACCATTAACGACCCCCGATTTGTCATTGGAACCGTGCTTTTAGCCAGCAGCGAAGATGAACTTTCTGAGCTACTAACAGAAGTAAAGGATATTAGTCTATCAACTAGACTGGAACCTAACCGCATTAAATCCAAACTTGTGATAATTGGCCGAGGAGTACAGGTTCAATTCACAGGTCGATTAAAGAAACTAGAAGTTATGCACCCTGTCACCTATCTTGGATCAACCATCTGCTTCATGGACAGCTGTGAAGACGAGATAAGAAGACGGATTAGGACAGGGAGAGTGGCTATGAAGAAACTCATCAATATCTGGCAGAATAGAGAAATAACGAGCACCACAAAGGTCCGGGATGTTGAAACACTCGTGTTTTCCGTCTTCTTTTATGGTTGCGAAACATGGACCATTAAGGCCAGAGACAAACGGCGCTTTGGTGCATGTAAGCTTTGGCACCGGCTCGGGGTGCTGGGCATAAAATGGACAGAAAGGACAAATGTGTCCATCACGGAACAAATCAGTATCCCCAGCCACATTTCTTCTCGTCTCAGGCAAAAAATTCTCCAGTAATTTGGCCCTATTGTGAGAGGAGACGGAGAAAACCTTGAGAAGAAGATCGAGGGCAAGAGATCAAGGGAAAGATGGATCAAATCACGAAGCTCTCTGTTCTCCTCCTTCAGCAGTCTCTAAGAAAACTTGGTAATCGTTCTGGATAGAGATGCTTGGTTCACGGGGTCACAACGCCTAGCAATGATCACCACAACTTGTAATGATACGATTACGTAGGTTATCGTTCTACGAATCACAACCTGAAAGCATTAAACTGTTCGGCCCTCGTGTGCGAGTAGTTGACAAAAATTGCAAAATTTCTTATGATCTACTGAAACCTTGGAAATGTCATGACTACGAAACGGCATCGTAAGCTACTGGCTAAGCTATTTCTCTGGTATGCTGAAGGTTGTGGGTTTTAATGCAGTCTACCTTTTTTTACATCTTTACTGAAACTACTTTTACCATTATTTTTATTAAATCAGTTAATTTAAGTATAATTATTGTTTTTCATTTCTAGTCCTTTGGCACATCATTTTAACTATCGTATTAATTTTTTTTATTTTCTCTAAGATTTACTTCCTTTTAATTTTTTATTTGAAATTGTTGTCCATTTAATTTTAAATATTTTATCAATCGTAATACTTCATCGTTTAGAAATACCGAGCTATGGAAAAAAAGCAAAAGACGAAATATTCTATTTATATTGGCTCTCCACTGCAAAAATGTATTTGTCGTTACAAGATGAACTTTTCTTGGTAGTAGTCGCCATAAAAAAATTTAAAACATAAATTCTTCTCACACTGTGGACAAAATAACGCAGATGAAGATTAATCGAAATAAAAAGGGAAACATAAATAAATATTGCAATAACACTAAATAAAATATAGAATTGCGAAAAAAAGAAACTGAATCGAAGTGGATAAATAAAAATAATTGAAGTCATATGGGAAAATATTCCCAATGACAAAACATTAAAAGAAAATAAGAAATGAGAGCAAATAAAACCGTTAGTATGATCATTAAAAGATAAGGCCGAAGTACACTGTGACCCAATAGTCCGTTAACATTTGAAAATTCAATACTTCACGGATTCTTGTAGGTAGAGAGAGAACAATTGACACACATTCTTGAAATGTCAAGGGGACCAACAGATGGCAAAGCAATAATTAGTGTCGCAGTTGATTTTTAGCAAATACGACGTTATTTATAAAGAATGCTCAGCATGTACGCCGTCATTCACCAGCAATGCCAGTAGTTGAGAGACGATACTGTGAACAGCACTGTACAGCATAGCGGTAGGTGTGGTGAGAAACTGCCGTCCTTTGCACCCATAAAGACATCGGACGATCTTGGTACGCTTGCGGGTTCAGGTGCCCACACAGTCAGTGTTGTTGTTGTTGTGGTCTTCAGTCCTGAGACTGGTTTGATGCAGCTCTCCATGCTACCCTATCCTGTGCAAGTTTCATCATCTCCCAGTACCTACTGCAACCTACATCCTTCTGAATCTGGTTCGTGCATTCATCTCTTGGTCTCCCTCTACGATTTTTACCCTCCACGCTGCCCTCCAATGCTAAATTTGTGATCCCTTGATGCCTCAGAACATGTCCTACCAACCGGTCCCTTCTTCTAGTCAAGTTGTGCCACAAACTCCTCTTCTCCCCAATTCTATTCGATACCTCCTCATCAGTTATGTGATCTACCCATCTAATCTTCAGCATTCTTCTGTAGCACCACATTTCGAAAGCATCTATTCTCTTCCTGTCCAAACTATTTATCGTCCATGTTTCACTTCCATACATGGCTACACTCCATACAAATACTTTCAGAAACGACTTCCTGACACTTAAATCTATACTCGATGTTATCAAATTTCTCCTCTTCAGAAACGCTTTCCTTGCCATTGCCAGTCTACATTTTATATCTTCTCTACTTCGACCATCATCAGTTATTTTGCTCCCCAAATAGCAAAACTCCTTTACTACTTTAAGTGTCTCATTTCCTAATCTAATTCCCTCAGCATCGCCCGACTTAATTCGACTACATTCCATTATCCTCGTTTTGCTTTTGTTGATGTTCATCTTATATCCTCTTTTCAAGGCACTGTCCATTCCGTTCAACTGCTCTTCCAAGTCCTTTTCTGTCTCTGGCAGAATTACAATGTTATCGGCGAACCTCAAAGTTTTTATTTCTTCTCCATGGATTTTAATACCTACTCCGAATTTTTCTTTTGTTTCCTTTAATGCTTGCTGAATATACAGATTGAATAACATTGGGGAAAGGCTACAACCCTGTCTCACTCCCTTCCCAACCACTGTTTCTCTTTCATGCCACAGTCAATAGTCACACGGATTGAGGCCGGTGACCTGGGAGGCCAAGCGTAATGGAAGAGTTGGCTCAACATGGAATCCGCTCCAAACAATTTGTACAAGAGGTCATGATGCTGCTCCATTTTGTACGGATAGCATTGGAGTGACGTCTCAGTGCTCTCCAACTGTAATACGTGGAATTCCACTGCAATTTGCGGCTTCAAGAGCGTCAACTTCACCGTGTGGAGATGAACCAGTGTAAGTCGCCGTTTCTTCGTGAACTGTATCGTCGCAACAACCCATGGCTTCCAACTTTGTGATCATCTTCTGCACAGCGTCACCTGTCACAGGACCTTCATCCATTCGAATACCCTTCTTATGGCGGTACGGTCGTAAAGCTGTAGTAGCGAATCCTCCATTCTGATAGTAAAGCTTCATTAAAAGCGCCTTTTTTTGGCAAAGTCGACAGGCCGCGATTGCTGGCGCTTCTGACTCCCTTTCTCACTACAGCTCATTCTGTACATGATTCTCAAGCGGGGTTACTGAAGTGTTTTGTCCAGCGCCATCTGTTAGCCAGTTTTTGCACTCGTTTTCGGTTTCAATAAAGCCCCATGTTATTTCAGGCATGTGTGTCAAGTTTCACCTCTCTCCTTATATTATTCCTTGAATTAGTGTATTTTAAAATGTTAACCGACTTTTGGGTCACCCTGTAGATTCCAACCGAACGGTGTTCAGCCCGCTACCTTCAGCGTACCACTAAAGTAAGTTAACCGCTATGCTCTGGTTTATTGCGAGGAATACTTTTTTGCTGATTACTCACAAACGATGGCCCACCAGCCTAACCAACACCACCATAAAGGTGGTTCCAAAACGTCGATCCAACCCATATGGACCGCTCATTGTTAGCTCTAGTTATTATACGCGCTGAAATTTTCGAAGACACTTGCATGAGTCAACCGATGGTACACCTTGTGGGTCTGGCTTCTGGCTGACAGTAATATATCGTGGAGTTCTTTGAAAAGTCTTGCTTGGCTGGCAAAAATTTGGAAGGACCAGTTTTTGTTTTAGGCATTCATGGTGTAAGTTCTGCACTAGGGGAGGGGTGGGGGGTGGGGGGGGGTACCTCCGGACGGAACCGCTTGCTCCTTTAATTGGTGAAATCACACGATGATCTTGTGTGTAACGGACATATTGCTATTACAAGCTTCTGCGTTAATTTCACATCCGATGTTTCTCTCAAGCTGATCAGTTCATTAATTTTACTGACTGGTCACATGAACCGGAAGTCTTTGATTTGCGAATAGATTTCAGCAACGTCCCTATCTGGGCAAAGATACCGAATCAATGTTGTACAACACTTACGTAGCCACTGTCGGTGGAAAGCAGGTTGGTTGATTGCTTTAGTGACATTCTTCCAAGTAATAACTGCGAGTGTTCTAGCTCTCGTATTTGAATACTGCTTAAAATTATTTCCTTGCACGAAGTACGCTGTTACGTCCCAACGGAAGTTGCTAATGGACTTCCATTTTCTGTTGGTGGATTAACTTTACTTCTACTTCACGGGTCTAACTTGTATGGCAGTCTTGTTTGTAAAACGTTAACGACTAAATATCACGTTCAGGGGCGAGTAATTTTCCCCGGGATTTATTTCCATCTTCATCGCGTACCAAGTGTGCTGGGCCAACAAATGCCGGTGCTAGGTATATGATCCTATTTAGCTGCGTAGCGCAGCCTTATGTTAGTAACTGAGTAGAGAAGGTTTTTGTTCATCTGTAATTATCTGCTTCACGAGGTAAGTCGACGTGCAGTGTATCCAGTGACCACACGCAGTACATTCCTTTGAGCGGGAATCAAATCACCTCTCTTCACTTTCTAAAGTAATATGCTTGCATTCGTTGGCGTATTCCCTTTTGTCTGTTTTTCAACATATTCATATGGATTTGCATGTTAGATTAGAGTGTGCTTTACAACGTGCATTAACTGTTTTCCCCTGGAGTTCTTACTGACACAGTACCGTATGCAAGAAACAGTAATAGTCTTACCAGTACAAATGAGCTAGTACTACCTCAAAATGAATATTTGTTTTCACAAACACGTTGAACGCTGGGAAAGGATACAAGATTATAGCCTGGTGAACTATCAGGTCTAAATATAAGAGTAGATTTACGATGTATCTTTGTAAAAGATAACGAAATCAGTTTGTAATATTTATTTCTAATGAGACTGAATATCTAGCTAATTGAAAAATTTCTGTCAAAGAAACAAAGGTCTAAAGAAACAATCCAGTAACACCAAAATAGTTATAAGTTCAGTGGATGTACCCTTTACGATATTTTGGATATTGTGTTGTATGTGGCTAGTATGCAGACACGAGTAAGCAGCTGAAGAAATTATGAAGTACATGTCTAAGAATCACAAAACGTTAAAAATAAAATTTTTCAGCGCAGTTGACGGTCCGGTTGCTGCTTATGGAAGTTAAAAGAGACTATAAACGGAGAATGAGAAGACATACGGATACTTCTTACCAAAAGTAGACGCTATAAGACGGTAAGTAAGCGTGAATAAATATTTGTAGCCGGCCGCTGTGGCCGGGCGGTTCTAGGCGCTTCAGTCCGGAACCGCGCTGCTGCCACTGTTGCAGGTTCGAATCCTGCCTCGGGCATGGATGTATGTGATGTCCTTAGGTTAGTTAGGTTTAAGTACACTACTGGCTATTAAAACTGCTACACCACGAAGATGACGTGCTACAGACGCGAAATTTAACCGACAGGAAGAAGATGCTGTGATATGCAAATGATTAGCTTTTCAGAGCATTCACACAAGGTTGGCGCCGGTGGCGACACCTGCAACATGTTGGCATGAGGAAAGTTTCCAACCAATTTCTCATACACAAACAGCAGTAGACCGGCGTTGCCTGGTGAAACGTTGTTGTGATGCCAGGTGTAAGGAGGAGAAATGCGTACCATCACGTTTCCGACTTGGATAAAGGTAGGATTGTAGCCCATCGCGATTGCGGTTTATCGTATCGCGACATTGCTGCTCGCGTTGGTCGAGATCCAATGACTGTTAGCAGAATATGGAATCGGTGGGTTCAGGAGGGTAATACGGAACGCCGTGCTGGATCCCAACGGCCTCGTATCACTAGCAGTCGAGATGACAGACATCTTATCCGCATGGCTGTAACGGCTCTTGCAGCCACGTCTCGATTGCTGAGTCAATAGATGGGGACGTTTACAAGACAACAACCATCTGCACAAACAGTTCGACGACGTTTGCAGCAGCATGGACTATCAGCTCGGAGACCATGGCTGCGATTACCCTTGACGCTGCATCAACGACGAACCTGGGTGCACGAATGGCAAAACGGCATTTTTTCGAATGAATCCATGTTCTGTTTAACAGCATCATGATGGTCGCATCCGTGTTTGGCGACATCGCGGTGAACGCACATTGGAAGCGTGTACTCGTTATCGCCATACTGGCGTATCACCAGGCGTGTTGGTATGGAGTGCAATTGGTTACACGTCCCGGTCACCTCTTGTTCGCATTGACGGCACTTTGAACAGTGGATGTTACATGTCAGATGTGTTACTATCCGTGGCTCTACCCTTCATTCGATCCCTGCGAAACCCTACATTTCAGCAGGATAATGCACGACCGCATATTGCAGGTCCTGTACGGGCCTTTCTGGATACAGAACATGTACGACTGCTGCCCTGGCCAGCACATTCTCCAGATCTCTCACCAATTGAAAACGTCTCGTCAATGGTGGCCGAGCAACTGGCTCGTCACAATACGCCAGGTACTACTCTTGATGAACTGTGGTATCGTGTTGAAGCTGCATGGGCAGCTGTACCTGTACACGCTATCCAAGCTCTGTTTGACTCAATGTCCAGGCGTATCAAGGCCGTTATTACGGCCAGAGGTGGTTGTTCTGGGTACTGATTTCTCAGGATCTATGCACCCAAACTGCATGAAAATGTAATGACATGTCAGTTCTAGTATAATATATTTGTCCAATGAATACCCGTTTATGATCTGCATTTCTTCTTGGTGTAGCAATTTTAATGGCCAGAATTGTAGTTCTAAGTGTAGGGAACTGATGAAAGATGTTAAGTCCAATAGTGCTTAGAGCCAAATATTGGTAGTAGTAGCCACAAACTAATCTTCGGATACAAGAATGCGTGTTGGAATACTGAGGGATAAACTATCTGCTGCAAGGGCTGTGGGAATCAAATCCTTGAAGAGAAGTAGAATGAGGACAGATAGAAGAACACTGAGTATTCGTTACAATGTACATGCGGAAGAGAAAGTAAAATATGTGTCTGTCTGGCCACTGTTGCTTATTTTTGGGTTCTGCTCCGTACGACCATCCGGGTGGTCTTCGACCTCAGAGACATTCTTGAGAGCACATCCTGTCGGACGACTCGGCTGCGCGGTCGAACAGAGCCTTGTTGTGCTCAACAGGGAAGCTCTGCTGATTGATGGTAAGTGGGCGTGACCGTTTGTCAGCCCGCCCGGCCACAGAGACAAGGGGCCATGCGTTGCCGCCTGATTATTTTAGGCTGTTCCCTATCTGATGTCTTCATTCTTGTTTTTCTGTGAATTCCAGTCACAATAGCTATTGCTGAGAGTTGGTACTGCTTTACAAAAAAAGCAGAGTATCAACAGTTTTTGTGAGCTGACATTAAAGGCAAGTGCTACGCCCGAGTACTCATTGTCACATTCACTCTCCCTGTCTCCCCCTTCCGTTTCCTTTTTAAATGACGACAGGTGTCAACTTGAGATTTACAGCTACATAAACCACAAGCAAATGCCACTTCAGAGACTAGTAAGGACACCAAACTATTGAAATTGAAGACAACACCTATCTCTGCAATCCTCCATACAAAACATGAAAGTGTCGCGCTACTTTATGCGCAAAAAAATAACCATTCATCTCATTTACAATTAATGAAGACAGGGATTTAGATAATGTTCATTTTACCTACATTTATGTATTGTTCTTGATCAGCAACACATGAATTTACTATCTGTTTCGATGTACGATGATCGTCTTCAGATGTGAACGTAAATTTTAAGGAAGCTCATCGAATAAAAGCATCTATGAGCGCATTGACTTGTCAGTGAAAAATGCAAAAGGAACACTCCCAAAATATCCAGTAGTACAAACCGTAATATGATTTGTAGCATGTTGAGAAATCATCACAGACCAAAATCGATATTAAACTGATGTGCGTTTGCCATTAACCTCTGGGACAAATGACTACTGAAAATCCCCTTTAGGTATATTTCTATACAGTGAAGGAACAATGTCATAAATCGCATCGAATGAAAGTGTGCAGTGGTTAAGAAACTGGAATAGCATTCGTGAGAAATGAAGTTCGGTTAGTCATCCGACGATGCAGACCATTGTCTTACGTGGTTTGCCTGAATCGCTTAAGACAAAGGGCGAGATGGTTACTTTGAAAAGAACGCGGTCCATTTTTTTCCTCATCCTTCCTCATTTCGACTTAGCGCTCCCTCTCCAATAAAATCGTTGTCAACAGGACGCTTGAGCTTAATCGTTCCTCCTTTTACTGCCGTTTCCTTTCCGCGTAACTGTAAAATCTGAGTGTGGTTCTGACTCCAATGACGTCGTCGTCTACGATACTTCCAATAATAATTTCTCTTGTTCCTTACCTTACGAGATCAGCCTTGTTATAATTTGAGGCTCCAGCAGAACGGTGATATACAATATGTCCCATTGATATGGACCATCCTAAATAATCTGTTGTGCAGAGGCAAATTAAAAAGAATTGTATCGATCAAATATTCTTTAAATATCAGGGGGATATTAACCAACGTATTGCCGTTCTTGTAATTCTTGTTTGTTACAAAGACACGAAAAGCAGTAAATAGCATTCCTCAAGATTGTTCGAAAGCGTTTGACAGTGAACCATTCACGTAAATATGATGTTATTATTAAAACTGTAACATAAAACTGAATTTGACAACGCAGGTACTAGAGGTAACATAGAAAGTCCAATTAATTTAGTTGAAGGTAAACGAAGAAAAATGTGTACTAATTATGCAGTCAAGTGTCTTCAGCCTACCCCATTCACAACGACAGAAAGGTAATAACGAAGCATTTTTTATCCATGTACTGCCTTTACTGTACACAACATATCGTTTAAAAGTACACAGCTACTATATGTACTTTTATTACAAACAAGAGAACATTATATCAGTCCCATAATGAACTGAAGTCTACAGCACAGTGTACGCTGACAGGGAACCTCCCGGCAGATTAAAACTTGAACTTGGGACCTATGTCTTTCGCAGGTGCATTCCCGCGAAAAACAAAGGTCACAGGTTCGAGTCCTAGTCCAGCTCTTAATTTTAATGTGCCAGGAAATTTCATTTAGACATTACTAGTCTGCTAACTTACATTCTCTAAAGATGAGTGGCATTCTCTTCGTTACTGTGTTTGGTGCCCACACAAACGTTCGACTGACGATTGTTGACTGAATGAGCGACGTGTATTATTCCTGTGTTTCCATTTGTCTGTCAACCCAAGCAAGTGGACGAGTTACGTTACCTTATGACCTGCGCTATGTGCTATCACAGAAGAGTGGAAGTCATCTTTGTGTTAACCTTTTTAATAATACCATATTTACGCGGATGGTACACTGTCACACGTTTTTGAACAGCTATCGGGGAGAGAAAGCAGATTAGTGAATTTAAAAAAAATCTTGAAATTTAAAACAGACGCACTGTGTTCACATCTTCGTAACAAACACAGATACATGAAAGGCTGTAAAGCAGATTAATGGTCCCCTGGTAGCTAAGCCACGTTTGCTAGACACATAATTTATTTCTCTTTTTGACAAAATATTTTTTGGTTGATATCGATAATGGCGCACCCTGTACACTAAAAGCTCTTCCTACACCGTTTGCCAAGGCGCGTTTTGAACAAAGATCCGTTGAGAATTTAAATATTCCCATGTGCTATCGTCAATTGTGATCGTGTCGCGGGTCAGGCCCTGTGCTACATTGCTATGAATGGACACTGTAGACTTTTCACCTTTTTTTCACTCAGCTCTCAGTCTTGAATGAACTTAAGATAATCTCTTTGACGCGGCGGTACTCGGTAAGAAGAAGGGCGTTCACAGATAGGTTCCAGGTAACGGTTCGACACGACAGAGGGCGTGGTCGTTCGAGATCGGGACGCCTTCCACTCCAGCCAGTATCGGGCTGGCCATCGGGGAGACCCGCGACCTCTGCCCTTCTAAGACCGCCCACCACCCCCTCCCCCGCTTGTTGTCGCCACTCGTTTGTCCTGGAGACATGGCTCTGGGCGCACTATGTCTGCTGCACCGGACAACGCCCAGCTATAACGCCCGTTCATGTCGCGCCGTTACTTTATGTGCTCTGTAATACACAACGGACTGAGCAATGGCTAGCCGTCTCCTAACGAACAGTAATAGTAGTTGCCTAGGGAGTTAATTTATATTATTTTTATTTTCCTTAAGAGGAAGTGGAGGGCCTTTACACCCGCACTAACATGGTGACCATCACAAAAGTCCCATTGTCACCTGTGCAATATGGTCAGCATTCAGATTTACGCTTCACAGGGTGCCGTTCAGTGGTGTTTTCCGCCCACCTGGGTACGATCACCCACTTATAATGTCCCATCTAGGAGGTAGCTGATAAAATGCAATTGAAGAGTAGCGGCTTTAAGGGCAGAGGGCAAAAAATGCCATGGTAAATGCATTGGGGAGAAAACCTCTGCGATAATCTGGGCGGTTAGTAGAGCTACTGGGGGTTTGTGCCAGTAGTGACAGTTCATGCTTGGTTCCTAGGATACTTAAGTGTGGAGATATTACCGTTTTAGATGGTCTCCTACGAAATCTTCTGAGGCAGCGTGACTATAACATACGATGTCGTCACCTAAATGGTCAGTCTGATTATGAAATTGTCCGCTCGTTGTGTGTTGTTGTAAGAGGCTTGTTTGTGTTTTGTCTGTCCGACTCCCCTGTTTAAGCCTTCTGGTTGGCTTTATGAGTACAGGTGGCGGTGAGTCAGGTTTGCTGTAATGCAGAGGTTCGCCCATTTAGTTGTTCGTGCGCTCCATTTGTAAGGTGGTCATGTCATTTTGATTTTGTAAGTTATCGATGCGCAATTCAGAGAGATAGCAAATTATGTTACTGATAAACAATCTTTGATCTTGTTGTAGCACACTCTTTGCCTCTGCGCAGTCTGGTGTATTCTTAGTTGAAATTTTGGAAATTTGTGGTAAGGACTACGGGACCAAACTGCTGAGGTCATCGGCCCCCTAGGCTTACGCACGACTTAATCTAATTTAACCTAACTTAAACTAAGGACAATACATACACCCATGCCCGAAGCAGGACTCGAACCGCCGACGGGAGGAGCCGCGCGAACCGTGACAAGGCGTCTAAGACCGCACAGCTACCGAACGTGGCCCTCCTAGTTGAAGTGTGGTAGGTGATGGACGTATTGAGTAGTGCCGTGTTGACTTGTGATTATATGTTAGAAGATGAATGATTTACTGTAAAGGACATCAGGGATTAATATGATGTATACATTACAAGACGAAAAGAATACAAATTTTGAATAATGCTATTATTTCTGCAGAGAAGTTGGAGGAAAGGGTGCAGCTCTGCGCAGCTACTTTTTTAGAATAATTATTGTGAGCTATTTAACTTGCTCAGAGCTGAGAGAAGGACCACCCTACTTAACTGAGTCGTGCATTAAGATCTCAACTGATTAAGCTGTTTATTTTTCATAGGACTTCTCTGTTAACATTGTACCCTCTTCAAATAATTTTTTCACTTTGATAAGCATAGTATTGTTCAGACCAATGTATGTGTGAAGATCACTCGAAGTTTTACTCCGTCTTTTTGAATATATACTTCTTTCTGAAATCGTTGTCATTCTCTCCATTTCACTGTTTAAAGAAGGTTAATCATTACGCATTACCACGTTGCACCATGTAGTACGCAAGAATATGAATATCTGTTTAGAAATTTATAAATAGAGATCTATCTGAACCGATGCCTGATTGCTGTTGTGGTCTCGAGAAATCTGCAACAATGTTGTCAAGACGCGAGGTAAGAGGAAAAATTTGATTGATGCCAGATAATTGTTTTACTTCAGTTGCCCATTTAATATAAAGAAAAGTGAAATTACAATGAAATCCAGACCATTAGCTGCTAACAGGCATTGATAAATATCAACGGGAACAATCGAATATGTGCGCCCCGACCGGGACTCGGACCTGGGATCTCCTGCTTACACGGGAGACGCTCTACCCGAGTGAGCCGTCGAGGTCACAGAAGATACTGCTACTACAGGGACTTATCTCTGGCAAGCTCCCCTTGAGACCCACATTTCCAGCTTACTGTCCACATACTACATCTGTAGTGTCTCTGCCCACTATATTCATTACTCGCGGTAGTCAATCTACCGATTCCCGTAAGAGTTTGAGAAATGTGAGTGCATCCGCACTGAAGAAGATCATTGGCTGATATGCCTTATGCATATATGAAAATGGTATCTGTTCTTTCGGTCATGTCTCAAAGAAGAGATACCATTGGTGATCTTGCAGCTCTCGGAGAATGAAATAACAATGAAATCCAGATCATTAGCTGCTTACAGATAAATATCAACGGGGACAGTTGAAAATGTGTGCCCCGACCGGGACTCGAATCCGGAGGAGATCCCGGGTTCGAGTTCCGGTCAGAAAGAACAGATACCTTCTTCGTATATAAAGACAACTTGTATGCAGACAGTTACAGTTCAATTCAAACTAGGTTCTTTTTAATCAACGGTTAGCATACGAGTTTAAGTTGCATAACAGTTTGTCGGTACGTAGTTTTGGTGATGCGTAGACCGTTTGTGGAACAGGATATAATTCAGGGCTAAATTTAATGCAGAAACCCGTAGTGAGGGGTTACACATTTGAGCCTTCCGTTGGTGGTTAATTTTCCCTAAGGTAGACGGTTATTGGGCGCTGAAGCTTCCAGCTGCGGTTGTGATCGTAGTTCCTCAGATTCACGATGAAAGGATTGTTCAAGTGTCTTGAGTTCCTATATAGTCGTGTGGCGAATTTTTTAAATGTCACCGCGAGAGTATCGAGGCGGTATTTGTTATGTAAGTCCGCGGTGTGTGTATCGTGGAGCATTGCTTATGGTTCGTAGCACTTTGTTCTGGATGACCTGCTGGCGGCGCAAACGTATTGGAGTTTCATATCCCCAGACTGGAGCTGCATGTGACATCAGGGGTCTGATAAGTGCCGTGTATATGGATCTCAACACCCTCCTATTCAGTGCGCTCGGCTTCTTAAGCCTCGGGTACAGATGTTTGAACCTCTCGTGTGCTTTGTTGGCAACGTGTTGTACGTGCTCCTTCCTCTCCACACGAGTTTCCGATCCGTCCAGACACCGAGATATCTGACTTTTTCACGAAAGCGTATAGGTAGTGTGTGTAGAATGATTTGTGAGCAGTGTTGGTATTTGCCAGGCTGCTTCAGTCGGCGTGTGAACAGAACAGCCGCGCACTTGTCGACATTTTCCTTAATACGCCACTTCCCCAACCAAGGCTCAGCGGTTCGGAGTGCTGCTTTAATCGTGAGTTAATGTTCGACGGTTTCCAGTCTTGTCCAGGATGGCAGCGTCATCCGCGAAGATTGCAACCATCGTGTTTTGTGTTAATGGAATATCGTTAATGCAGAGGTTAAATGAGAGGGGCCTCAGGATGCTGCCTTTGGGTACTCCGGCTCAAATACCATGTCGTGTTGTTTTTTTGCCCTGAACGCCAGTGTTCTTCTCGCGAGATATGAATGTATGAGGCGCACGACTACGTTGGGGAAGCAAGCGTCGCTGAGTGTGCGGATGAGCCTGTTGTGCCAGAGAAAATCGAAGGCTTTTTGGATATCTAGGAACACTGCCCCATTGCTTTGTTTGTTTGGATCCGTCTGTTATTTGTTCAACTGTCCAGAGTAGCTATGTTGTGGAGGGGTGATTCCTGGAGTCCAGTTGCTCCAGTCTCAGGATGTCGTTGTTGATGCAGTGCGTAGTGGTTCAAATGGCTCGGAGCACTATGGGACTTAACATCTGAGGTCATCAGTACCATAGAACTTAGAACTACTTAAGCCTAACTAACCTAAGGACATCACACACATCCATGCCCGAGGCAGGATTCGAGCCTGCAACCGTAGCGGTCTCGCGGTTCCAGACTGAAGCGCCTAGAACCGCTCGGCCACTTCGGCCGGCCACTGCGTAGTGAGTCGTTTCAGTGTTAAAGTAAATGTGTTACGCTTACATCGTCTGCGAGTGCATAGCCGTATTACGTACGCTGTGTGGATACGGATTCACTTATGCATGATATTCTATTTGGCAATATAAGCGTAGTCACTCTGTTCCCGTACAGAGCTAGATGTTGATATAATTGAATGCCGAAATCGGTTACCTCTGGAATTAATCAGAGATGAAAATACAGCTGTTGGTATATGGACCAACTTAATCCATAATGAGGAATAACTCGGGATGTACAGGGTGTTTCCGTAAGAGCGTGCAAAACATAACAGGACAATGGAAATGCACCACTGAATAACTTGAGTTAGGAAATACGGGGTCGGAGAAGCCAGCCTAAGGAGGGTGGATTGTTTGGGGGAGGAGACCAAACAGCAAGGTCAACGGTCTCATCGGATTAGGGAAGGATGGGGAAGGAAGTCCGCCGTGCCATTTCAAAGGAACCACCCCGGTATTTGCTTGGAGCGACTTAGGGAAATCACGGAAAACCTAAATCAGGATGCCGGGACGCGGGATTGAACCGTCGTCCTCCCTACCACAAATTATTCAATGGCGCATCCTCTATGTCCTATTAAACTTTTGCACGCTCTTAAGGAAATATGCTGTAGATGAGATACTGCAAAATGTTTTAGGTATAAGTTGTAGGTGGCAAATAGGGTGACGCATAGCTACTAATGGCCATGACCTTGACCGTGATCTTGAAGGTGATTTGGACGCTAAAGGAATTTTTTTAAGGGAATCCTAACATTTGATTTAAGATTTGAAAAGAGCGCCAAATTTTACGTATAAAATGATGGATTATTCAAGGTCATGGTAAGGTTCAATGAAGGACAAATAAGCAAATATGCTTTTAGTTCTAGCAGAGACTAACTCGGAATAGAGGAGAGATACAGCAAAATACAATGTTAGATACAAATTGTAAGGGGTATAAGACATTACCAATAACGTGCCCTTAAAGGTAATTATCAAAAGTTATTCGAAGGTTGGAAATCCGTAATTGTGAAGTCGGGTTTGAAAAGACGAAAGAGAGATTTGAACCTTAAATGTTAGTTAACATATTTATTAGCAAAATAATTACATCAAAATGTATAAATGTTTTTTAGTCCTTGCAAGACAGGAAAAACACAAATAAAACGTAGATCATTGATTTACAGGTCGTTGAGTGAGTCCCCTCGCCTCTCATTCCTCAGGATGCCCCTTGCAAATTGTCTATCATTGTATTTTGCTGTATCCCACCTCTGTTACTATTTAGTCGCTACTGGAACTAAAGATGTTCTTGCTTATTTAACCTTCATTGAACCTTTATGTGACCTTGAATAATGTATCATTTTATACATCATTTAACCTCCAGATCATCTTGAAAATAACTTTCGAGGTCACGAACATTAGTAGCGTTGTGTGATCCTCTTTACTATCTACAAATTCTATCTGAAACTTTTTGCTGTATCTCATCTCTATATCGAGTTATTTCCCATTATCAATTAAAATGGAATACAGGGTGTTTCAGAAGTGATGTACAATATTCAAGGATATGACAGGAATAATAATTCGAAACAAAAAAGTCAAGTAAACATGGGTTCTAAAACTCATACCTTAAGCAGTATGAGCAATTCTTGATCTTCGATACTGTGAAACAAATATCTTCCACTGCAAGCTCTTTGCTTTCCATATTTTGGTAAGTGGTAGTATGGACTAAAACAAGAAAAAATAAGTCCAGTAAACACGTGCCCTAAAACTCATAACTTAAGAGCTATGAGCACTTGTTCATTAGAAGAATTATGTTTCAAACTAGCGAAGATGAACAAGTACTCAAAACTTTTTTAAGGTATGCATTTTCGAGCACTTGTTTACTGGACATTTTTTCTTGTTTTGATCCATGCTACTACTTCCCAAAATATGGAAAGCAAAGAGTTTGCAGTAGAAGAGATTTGTTTCACAGTATCGAAGGTCAGGAACCGCTCATACCTCCTAAGGTATGCGTTTTGGACCCCATGTTTACTTGACTTTTTTGTTTCGAATGATCATTCCTGTTATATCCCATAATATTGAACACAACTTCTGAAACACCCTGTATATACATCGACTTACGTCCTATAGTCGCTCCCAGCAAGGATGGAAGAAAAGAAGTGTTAGTTTGCCGTATGACCGACAGGAAATGTCGAGGTGGACAAACAGAATCAACTACTCATGTGATACCTTTTCCGCTCTGTAGCACTCTGCAAGAATGTGACCCATCCAGCCGCAGAGGACGGATGCCAGTGCGCCAAGATTTCTGTTTTGAGCATACAGCGGTAGCCACAACCAGGGATAACCGAACCACAGAGTGGCTTCCGCGTTAAAGAACATAGCGCACCAACGATCAAGTTGCCATAAACCTAAAGAGGTAGAAACTCATCGTTCATGATGGCAGGATGTGAGGAATGATTGTTGTGTTGGCAGAAGAGCCAACACCGTGTTACGAGAGGAGGCCGAAATGCACGCGTTTTAGTTCACGCAGGCTGGCGTGAGGAGGGAAGGACTATACTGACGTGAGATCTGGAACATGACAAGGAATTAGAATTCAGAAAGCGGACGCAATTAGTTGGATACTTAACTTTAATCCATTAATGATGAACGTCGCTCTTGACGGTACATGATTCACAATATCAATATCAATATTAACTGAATATGGCGCCTTGCTAGGTCGTAGCAAATGACGTAGCTGAAGGCTATGCTAAACTGTCGTCTCTTCAAATGAGCGCGTATGTAGGCAGTGAACCATCGCTAGCAAAGTCGGCTGTACAACTGGGGCGAGTGCTAGGGAGTCTAGACCAGACCTGCCGTGTGGCGGCGCTCGGTCTGCAATCACTGATAGCGGCGACACGCGGGTCCGACGTATACTAGCTACCACCTAGCAAGTGTGGTGTCTGGCGGTGACACCACAATGACGAAGGCAGTACAGGCTGCTTTCAGAGTTCCTACACGATATTAGCTTAATTTACGGTGGGTTTGGGAGGTTCGCGAGTCGGTTCACTATTGGTCACATAGTTCAGTGTTCCACCGCAATTCGACCCCGCTGTGGACGGGGCATTAAACTCTAACCTTTCTCCTCCCCTCCGGAAGTTCAGGGCGTGCGCAGGAGGCGGCGTCGGCAGCTCTCGGGCGCACAGTGGTAGCCAGCCAAGCCTTCCGCCCCGTCAAACGTGACCGCCGGCCTGTACTTACCGCCGCCGTCCGTCGATTATTACGCGATACCTGGCCGAGATCTCACAGGCCTTATAACAATCGCTACGTCTTCATCCGCACATTTCAGCAGCGCTACCCCGATATCTTAGCGGCCTCTCCTGCCAGCAATTCATCACGCCGGTCGACCGGAGGAATTACGTTCCTCTTCTCGTCATGAATAGTCATGGAAGCGCTGTTTAAGCCGTCTATCCTTTTTGTTTTTGTTCGTAGCTGCCGCAGTTGGCGACTCCGAATTCCTTCCCGATGTGCTGCGAGAGCTGGGAGGCTGTAATCGAGATTTATTTGAATTTGTTCGTCCTGGCTATTACTGGCAGCTCTCGAGTGGAACGAACTCGTCCACGCTGCGGACGGCCGAACACTCGCTGCTCCGAGCAATTTCTCTTTATCTTGAAGACAGCGGGGCAAGAAGCGCCTTGTGGTTCCTGTGAGAAGAATTTTATTTCCGTGTCAGGGGAGTTTGAAGTAAATAATGGATTACACGCAGCTCGTCTTCGTATCGGCAAGCAAGTATTTGACATCCGAAATTGCTTTTCCGTTTAATTATACAGCTGAACACCTATCAGAACTTACGATCTTCTAGGAAAGGAGGCGTTTGAGTCCTGACTTCTCCATCTGTCCCTTTGCCAATATTCGCAGTCGAGCTTTGTTATTATGAGCAACTGCTATAACCTACCGTAACTCGCAGCTCCTGACGAGCTAGAGTCAACGACCGTTATTTGTATTTTTATTTTATTTATTTGCTGTTAGCTCGCGCGGTACCGTCAGCTTATTCGTACAAATACTGCGTACGTAGAGGTTGATTTGTTACAGGCTAATAACGTTGCAGTACATTTTGATATATATGGGTGCATTGTGTTCCTCACAAATTTGTGAAAGAGAACTTTCGTTTTCAATCTAGTGTAGGAGATTAAAATAAATTACGGTCGATACCAGCCTTCTCTTGTAGTCTTGATGCCTTCCATCATTTCTGTGTCGCGCTATGTGAAGTACACGCCAAAAGAGTTTTATGTGCGTTTTTGACCTTTGTTGGGCATTACTTTTACGCTCCTTTTGAACGAAGTGTAGATAGGGGGTGGGAGGGCGGAGGGCGTGGGTGCTGGTGCCATAATCTTTTAAGGTCAGAAAAATTGTGTTCTACATCTACATCTACATCCATACTCCGCAAGCCACCTGACGGTGTGTGGCGGAGGGTACCCTGAGTACCTCTATCGGTTTTCCCTTCTATTCCAGTCTCGTATTGTTCGTGGAAAGAAGGATTGTCTGTATGCTTCTGTGTGGGCTCTAATCTCTCTGATTTTATCCTCATGGTCTCTTCGCGAGATATACGTAGGAGGGAGCAATATACTGCTGGACTCTGCGGTGAAGGTACGTTCTCGAAACTTTAACAAAAGCCCGTACCGACCTACTCAGCGTCTCTCCTGTAGAGTCTCCCACTGGAGTTTATCTGTCATCTCCGTAACGCTTTCCTAAAAGCTCTGATCAGGCAGCAACTGATAAATTTCGCTCGATTACCTTATTAAATTTTGATTATAAGACTGTGACGAGTGCAGTGAATAGCCGCATGTCTGCATTACTGTAGAAAGTTCAAAATGTTCAAATGTGTGTGAAATCTTATGGGACTTAACTGCCAAGGTCATCAGTCCCTAAGCTTACACACTACTTAACCTAAATTATCCTAAGGACAAACACACACACCCATGCTCGCGGAAGGACTCGAACCTCCGCCGGGACCAGCGGCGCAGTCTATGACTGCAGCGCTTTAGACCGCTCGGCTAATCCCGGGCGGCCTGTAGAAAGTTGTTGCCATCTCAGAGTTGTATTCCTGGTCGTACTGTTCTGATCGCAGTAGCTGAAAATCGTCATGTCGTGTCGATGGCCGCTGTAATCTCTGTTCCTTCTGCCCTGGCGTTTCTGGATTTTGACAGGGCGTTGGACCGTATCAACCATAGATTCCTGTTGCAGGTGCTGGAGGCCGCTGGGTCTTGCATGATTTGTTCACAGATATCCAAGCTTCGGTGGCAGTCAATGGCCAACTGACACCCCCGATTAACATCCGTAGGGGTTTTCCTCAGGGAAGTCTGTATCCGCGAGTAACCGGATACCGGACCACACTTCAGTAAAACAGGAGAGAAACGATGAAGACTCAAGGCGGGACTGTTGAGCAACAGGGCTGGTCGAATGACGGACACAAGACAACAAGAGCAATTCAAGAGCGACGTATGCAACAACGACGTGCAACAAACTTTCGACACAACTCTGTCAACAGGTCAAGTAAGAGCCTCAATCTAAATCGAGACCAAAGAGGAAAATTAATACCAAAGCGAAATTGTTGACTAGTAGTCAGCGGTTCGGTGGAGACGGTAACGAACGCTACCCGGCGAAGAACACGACTAACGAAGCAGTCGAGGTCCGGCGCTAATTATGCCGGCCGCGAGGGACACCGTTGGTCGCTGCATTCACGTGGCGAGACGGTAGCGTACTTACCAGGCGAGCGCAGCGCTGCGGCGACACTGCCCTCGCCGGCCGAAGTGGCCGTGCGGTTAGAGGCGCTGCAGTCTGGAACCGCAAGACCGCTACGGTCGCAGGTTCGAATCCTGCCTCGGGCATGGATGTTTGTGATGTCCTTAGGTTAGTTAGGTTTAACTAGTTCTAAGTTCTAGGGGACTAATGACCTCAGCAGTTGAGTCCCATAGTGCTCAGAGCCATTTGACACTGCCCTCAATCGTCCATCGAGGTCCATTTGCTTCGGCGGCAGCCCGATACCAGAAAGTTCGCTTTCAGTGTCATTGTTTGTTCTGTGACTGGAGTCCCTTCTTCGAAGGATCGCCACTCATTTAGAAATGCGGACACTCTTGGGCGAGAAGATCTCGGTACTCTGATATGCAGACAGTGTGTCCGTTCTCCCACTGAGATTCTATTACTCAAAGCTACCGTTGATGCCTTTTCTAAAAATTCTATGTACCGACTTGACAGAAAATCCTAGGAAGCTCTGGTCTTACGTTAAATCAGTAAGCATATCCAGACACTCTGGGATGATAATGGCATTGAGACATAGGATGACACGCGTAAAGCTGAAATACTAAACACCTTTTTCCAAAGCTGTTTTACAGAGGAAGACCGCACTGCAGTTCCTTCTCTAAATCCTCGCACGAACTAAAAAATGGTTGACATCGAAATAAGTGTCCAAGGAATAGAAAAGCAACTGAAATCACTCAACAGAGGAAAGTCCACTGGACCTGACAGGATACCAATTCGATTCTACACAGAATACGCGAAAGAACTTGCCCCCCTTCTAACAGCCGTGTACCGCAAGTCTCTAGAGCATCGGAAGGTTCCAAATGATTGGAAAAGAGCACAGGTAGTTCAAGTTTTCAAGAAGGGTCGTCGAGCAGATGCGCAAAACTATAGGCCTATATCTCTGACATCGATCTGTTGTAGAATTTTAGAACATGTTTTTTGCTCGCGTATCATGTCATTTCTGGAAACCCAGAACCTACTCTGTGGGAATAAACATGGATTCCGGAAACAGCGATCGTGTGAGACCCAACTCGCTTTATTTGTTCATGTGACAAACGTAATGTGTTGCGAATACATAGAAAGAAGGAGCCTTTATTGTATGATTATATGATAGCGGAACAAACACTGGTGGCAGTTACTTTTGTAAAATATCTGGGAGTATGCATACGGAACGGTTTGAAGTGGAATGGTCATATAAAATTAATTGTTGGTAAGGCGGGTGCCAGGTTGAGATTCGTTGGGAGAGTCCTTAGAAAATGTAGTCCATCAACAAAGGAGGTGGCTTACAAAACACTTGTTCGACCTATACTTGAGTATTGCTCATCAGTGTGGGATTCGTACCAGGTCGGGTTGACAGAGGAGATAGAGAAGATCGAAAGAAAAGCGGTGCGTTTCGTCTCAGGGTTATTTGGTAAGCGTGATAGCGTTACGGAGATGTTTAACAAATTCAAGTGGCAGACTCTGCAAGAGAGGCGCTCTGCATCGCGGTGTAGCTTGCTGTCCAGGTTTCGAGAGGGTGCGTTTCTGGATGAGGTATCGAATATATTGCTTCCCCCTACTTATACTCCCGAGGAGATCACGAAGGTAAAATTAGAGAGATTCGAGGGCGCACGGAGACTTTCCGCTCAGTCTTTCTTCCCGCGAACCATACGCGACTGGAACAGGAACGGGAGGTAATGACAGTGGCACGTACAGTGCCCTCCGCCACACTCCGTTGGGTGGCTTGCGGAGTATAAATGGAGATGTAGATGCCTTGTATCTCATGCCTGCATCAACGCAGACAAAATGTTCGTTGTTGATTTTACGGGGTTTTGATGATTCTGTCATCACCTTGGCAAGGGTCGTCGATCGATATAAGACTTTGGGAGTCATAATCGTTGTTATCTAATTAAAATGGCTACACTTAATTGGAAGGCGGTGAAGATGCAAAGTCGAGTCGTGTAACATTACCTTAATCTGCTTCAGAAAATTCTGATCCTCGATACCTAGGTCTTGCGCAAAGTACACTACGTTGCTCAGGTCTTTACCCTTCCCGTGATGATGACCGGGAAACTGAAAAAGCTGTCTAGTCGTTTTTTGGGGAAGCATTACGTTTTTCGATTACGATACGAAGTGGTTGTGTGTGCGCGTCTCCACAGGGGTTTAGGACTTCCTCATCTGTCACACACACATCATTTGAACACGTCTAGATCGTTTTACTGTTGCAGCCCCCGCTCTGGATTAGCTGAGCGGTCTAAGGCGCTGCAGTCGTGGACTGTGCGGCTAGTCCCGGCGGAGGTTCGAGTCCTTCCTTGGGCGTGGGTGTGTGTGTTTGTCTTTAGGATAATTTAGGTTAAGTAGTGTGTAAGCTTAGGGACTGATGACCTTAGCAGTTAAGTCCCATAAGATTTCACCCACACACACACTGTTGCAGCCGGGCAGTCCTTACCCGCACGTCGATGTCAGTCGATTGAGTTTTCAGTTGATATATATCTGTGAATTTTGTATTGCTGTCAATTACTTGGGGGTCTGATATTCTGCAGAGCATACGACTACTGCACGTGGGAAGCGTTCTCGCCTGCCACGGTATCGCGACTTATTCGCCTATATGTTTTGTCGTCAAGGTATCGGTATGAGTTAGATGGTCTTTGGAGCTTTCTAGTTATGGCCTCTTTTCATATATAATGTTTTGCAGGTTTGTTTCTTTTTTTATCTTGTTAGTTTCATGTAGATAAAAAAAAGCGGTTAAGGCGTGAGACTACGTAACCACTGGTCTTTGTCGATTCTTGGTTGTCGTTTGGTTTTCATTCGATATTTAGGGAAGAAATGAGGTGAATATGCTCTTCGTTTTGTGATCGCTGGGTTAAAATTTAAAAAAAAGTGGGTAGAGCACTAGACTACTGCCCTGGAGGTCCTTGGTTGAATACTGTATAGGAGCAGAGACTCTTTATCGCTCCAGTCCCTCCAGAACGATCCTAGATTCACTCAGTCTGCTGTCAAAATGAGACGCTAGAAACGTTTCTGGGGGTAAAAGGCTGCCGGGGCAAACGGTCCGCCATACTCCCTCTCCTAACGCCACGGCGAATAGAAAGGCTGCACCCTATCTGGATTCAGGCAGATTATCCGGTCACTGGCTTGCGCCACAGACTTTACCTTTTACTCTTCTTTTCTTCATATCAGCAGATGTGATACTCCATCATATGCAGCCCATGGCGATATTTGTGAAAATATCTCTGGCTAAATTTTAGTCTGTCATATAAGGCATGTCGCCTAGGGTATATGCAACGTCGTGGACTGAGGAACTGTAGCATAAATGACTGCGTCTTATTTTCTGTTGTCTTTGTCGTTGCCAGTATTCAACTATACATCTAAATTCCAAACAGTACTTCGGATATCAGTAAAACTTATGCCACCTGTGCGATAGCGTCGTTGGCCCTGCTGTCTACACAGTCTACATCAATGCAAGTAACCCCACAATTTGGTTTCGCTCAATGGAAGATAGGTTTGCGTTCTCGTTTCTATGCCACGTGAATATAATATGGATCTGCCCAGCTGTCGTTAGAGCTATTCAGAATTGCTAAAGCACATAGTGAATCATAACGCGAGCATAAAGTATGAAGCTGTTGTCACGTCCTGTTGGTAGCCCACGGGTATCTGAAGTCATAGGATCAGAAGAATTTCTTAAAGCTCTTGAGGCTACGTGACGGAATTAGCACTCACTGAACACTACCGTATCAACAGCTGAATCGAGCAGCGACCGCAGTGAGGGAGTTTACCACCTTGCACCGAGAGACGCGGACCACCGGCAGCGAGGCCGCTAATGGAAAATGTTACATCATGAACATCTTTACAAAACGCTGCCAAACTGATACTCCAGCATTTATAAACCTGTACGATGCGTTGATTAGAAAGTCATATTTGCGCGTTTCAGCAGAGATAAATAGCATTCCTACAGATGAAGATCGATGTGAGCACAAGATCGTGATGGCTTTTGTGTGTTTAACTTTACAGGAACTTTTCATGTAGGTTTTTTTATTTTTTAAATTTTTTTGTTATTTTTGTTGTTTCTGTGGTCTTCAGTCCAAAGACTGGTTTGATGCAGCTCTCCATGCTACTCTACCCTGTGCAAGCTTCTTCATCTCCCAGCACCTACTACAGCCTACATCCTTCTGAATCTGCTTAGTGTATTCATCTCTCGGTCTCCCCCTACGATTTTTACCCCAGACGCTTCCCTACAGTACTAAATTAGTGATCCCTTGATGTCTCAGAATGAGTCCTACCAACCGATCCCTTCTTCTGGTCAGGTTGTACCACGAATTTCTCTTCTCCCCAATTCTATTCAGTACCTCCAAACAATAGTTACGTGATCTACCCATCTAAATCATTTTCCTATGGCACCACATTTCAAAAGCTTCTATTCTCTTCTTGTCTAGCCTGTTTATCACCCATGTTTCACTTCCATACATGACTACACTCCATACAAATACTTTCAGGAAGGACTTCCTGACATTTAAATCTATAATCGATGTTAACAAATTTCTCTTCGTCAGAAAAGCTTTTCATGCCATTGTCAGTTTATGTTTTATATCCTCCCTACTTGGACCATCGTTAGTTATTTTGCTTCCCAAATAACAAAAATCATTTACTACTTTAAGTGTTTCATTTTCTAATCTAATCTCCTCGGCATCACCTAGTTTCATTCGACTACATTCCATTATCCTCGTTTTGCTTTTGTTGTTGTTCATCTTATATCCTCCTTTCAAGATGTTATTTTTATCATTATTTTTTTAATTGTCTTTTGGAACGTGCCCATATAGGCATCTCACCACTGGAAATAGTATATTACAGTTTGTTGGGACAACTCAGAGTAGACATTAGTTTATGTCTCATCCTGGCACCAAGTTACATAGGTTTAACAAAGGCTGATTCCAAGATAACCAACAGCCATAGTATCCTGAAAGGAGTAAACAAGGCGAAGTTGTGACACAGAATACACAGATGCAGTATGCTATAAAAGTCCTACTGGTAAAACAGTAAGAAATGATAAAACGCCGTTGGTACACATTTTCGATATTCGCAATACAGTCCATATTAATTAGGACGTATCTAAATTAACAGTACAATGTTCTTTTGTATGTCCGATAAGAATTATTTCAAAAGCTGCGGAAAATAGCCGAATGTCTGTACAGGCATATAAGCACCATCCAGACAGCACATGACAACAGCATACAAGAACCAGCTTTGGGTATTACAACCATACGTATAGCTAAACAAGTAGTAGATGTAGATGTAGATGTAGATGTACAGGCCTGTAAGCACCGTCCAGACAGCACATGGCCACAGCATACAAGAACCAGCTTTGGGTATTACAACCATACGTATAGCTACACAAGTATACAGGTACATAGTGACATACATTTAGAGACTAAGCGTTCCATATCCTGCTGTGTAGCACGTGGCTATATGATTAGTTAACTGAGCATTGGTCGCCCCCTGCCATTCTGAGAGCATTCGTTAGCATAGCGGGGAACTGTCTTGAAGTTGGTACTATTGACTAACTCGTACAGTAGTTTATATGTTGGTATATCGTTGGATGTTAACAATGTTTGGAGGCTGCTTTGGAACAGCCGAAGAGCCCGAAGATTACTTGCAAGGACGTTTATGCGATACGCGTTACGAGGATACTGTAGGATTATATAGTTTGGCTCTCCTTCGTCTCCGCAAACACAGAGAGGGGTGGCGCTGAGGTTGAGTCGATAGAGGTGTTTGTTGTACTTCCAATTATTAAATTTCAACCGTGCTATAACTGTCGTGAAGCTCCTTGATGTTTTAGTCTTATTATACCGTGATAATCTTGGAATCGTCTGATGCACCAGTGTGCAGTGAGTGCATTTGGCTTTAAATGTCCTCGGCCGCTCGTCTTGCCAGTCTGATGACAAGCGCTTTCTGAGCACGGGTGTCATATCTATGAGAGGAAGTTAATTACATCTAAGAGCTGCATGTAGAGATGCTTGCTTTGATAGTACATTTTGTGGAGTTCGCAACACGTAATGGCTGTAGCACGTGCGGGTGCAGCTTATTATCGCCGTGTTTCTGGCTTTGAGAATATTCGGATCATGAGTATGAAGGATACAGGAGCATCATACCGACAGATCACACAGGCAGTCGGCCCTAGTACAACGATTGCAAAATGTATGAGGAGGAAATGGATTCAACGAAACAGTGCGTCAAGCAATTTTTTTTGCATCAATAATGACAATAAGTGAGCCACAGGTATTTTGTACAGTTATAGAACCATAATCCAAACAATTTACGGGAGAAAATAATATTCTGATAATTAATCTGAAGGTCCACAGTGCCTTACACCATGTGGGGCACAAAGATTCTTCTTGAGGGTCTATTCAACGAGGAGATCATAGAACACTTCGACTGGCTCTGACAAATACGCATTAGAGTAAATTATGTAACTGCAGAGATTTGTTGTCCTGCTTTTGTCGTAGAAGGTACAGAAGTGCATCCGTCGTACGAAGCAGACAATCCGACCCATCGTAGAAATCTATCTGTCGCCAGTGATAACTATAATAGTTTTGGTATTGCATGTCAATGTCAGTTTTCTCCATCGATGCACCGTCGTTGGTGCGCACATACTACAGGTCTGTGTACACGTTCGTATGGAGTAAACTGCGCTCGGAACCTATGACGCAAAGGGGTTTGCTTTTTCCCACAGCTACTTAAATGACGAGTCATTTCAGTGGGTTAAGTTGTTGCTTAGCGTTCACACAATGTTGCAGACGGCGCGCACCTAAGACGTCGGCTGAACGTGACGCCTGCTGTTTCTACGATGGTGAATTCGCGAAAGTGACCGTAGTCCACTTATAAGCCTTCTGCCACAAAAAATCTATGCAGTTTACATACGTGGTGATTCCCAAATTCTACCGTTTCCGGTCCGAAAACCAGCCCAAGCGTCTGGGAAAATTTGCTGGTTGCTGCCATACATACAAAGGCCAAAAGAACAAGTAACCTAAAATTGTACCATTAATCTTGTCTGCTACGAAATACTTGAGGGTACGTGAATGTAATGGGTTTCATACGCTGAGAAAAGTTTCTGTTCTTAAACTAGTAATGATTTAGGAACAAAGAAATTTTAATCGGTTTCCTTCAGTTTCCTTTAAGTAAACTGTATTTTCCTGTGAATCTCAGAACTTATTTACTGACTCTGTTTCTTGCAGTGACGGATGGATTTTGATGTTACAGTCGTGTTTTTATAGAATAACGTACCGAAGGAGATGGCGCCAATGGTTAGCATACTGTACTCGCATTTGAGAGGACGACGGTTCAAATCCGGGTCCGGCCATCGTGATGTAGGTTTTCAGTGATTTCCCTAAATCGGTTCAGACGAATTCCAGGATGGTTCATTTGAAAGGGTACGACCGACTTGCTGCCCCATCCTTTCCTAATCCGATGGGACCGATGACCTCGCTGTCTGGTCCCCTCCCACAAATCAACCAACTAACCAACCAACAGAATAACGTGTATTTCTTTCTTCAGAGTTTTTTCCTAGAGTGATATTTTGTAGATTGCAAACTCTCTTCAACGTCCATAGCCATGATTACCGCAAATGCTTCCGGCGATTCCACATGCATAACGTGATGGTTACGGGGATTACGCAGACAGTGCACCTTTAGCAGTTATTCTGTTGACAAAAAGAAAAGAGAGATAAGCAGTAATCAACGGCCACGGCGAATAAGCAGAAAGAAGGGGATGTATGATAAAGTAGGGAGAAGAGGAAACAGCACTTGCCCATGTCGCGTTCTGTCGTAAATTCGTTCTGTCGTAAATTCGTTCTGTCGATACAGTCAGCGTTTACAATGTCAAATCGATATTCCCTGCATTATTAACGGGAGATGTTTGCTAACGTATTTCCCAGAACCTTTGAGTAGTGGCAGCTAAGAAATATGACTAAGAATACCAAATAGGGCGTCTGTCACAAAGATTCGACTACTTGCTCATTTCAACAGCTTTAGTAATACTAATGAGGCCAGAAGAGAAGTACAAAACTGTGGCCTCTCAGTACGCTGGAATATACGCTGATGGAAGTAAGATATACATACACAAAATTGTAATCACAAAAGAAGGTAAAGAAAGATGTGTCCTTAGCCTTTAGATTATTTAACTAGTTCATTGTCTAAGAGAATGGAACAGATTCGATGTAAGGAAAAGATACTATTAGTTACAACTGCACACGAAGAAACGAAAAAGCTATCCAGAAACTGCTTTGAAGATATGCAATACAGTAATCAGACTCAATTATTATTATTATTATTATTATTATTAACATTTGTAACATTAACAGTAACAATATTACTTCCAACTCAAAGTCACATTGTCAGTAACAAACAGTAACTATTTCAACGTTACTTCCAATTGCTCATCTGTACAATGCCTTTGTCTCGATTGATAATTAGGATTTCTCTTTTCTCCTCTTTCTTACCTTTTGTTTCATGCTGATGCGAGATCTGTGTAAGGCACCCAATGACTAGACACTGATTTGCGCTTTCACACACACACACACACACACACACACACACACGCGCGCGCGCGCGCGCGCAGATATATGTACAAACAAATGTGTGTGTCTGAAAATAGAAGTAACAAACTTCGCTACGATCTGGAACTAATTAGTAGCTTAAACCTGTACCATATATGACGTTGCACTTATTCTTCACTGAGACTATGTTTTGTCACTGATATTTGGTTTATTAATAACACTAAGTCTCATTATACCCAGACCTCGTGCAACAATCTAATACCTAAACTTTGAGCTATTAACGCACGAGCTCAGTACTATAAGGCACGTGTAATGGTTGTAGGACCCTATTTTATAAACCATTGATTACATTATTTTCATATGTCACAAATTGGACCAACGTTTGGTGTCTATAATTCGATTAAATTCACCTAGACGTCGAGCAATAGCTTTCGCTGTACTCATAATTTGTGTTGTACTCTTGGTATTGTATAGTCGGGAATATTTGTATAAGGAGATAAAGATTGCAATGGTAAGACCTTTTCATGTTGCCTTTCTATAAATACAATACAATATTTTAAAATGTTTTAACACGAACTATCGTACTGTGTTTTGTTCTCTACTCCTGAGGTGGTGCCTTAACGACTTGTTCATCGAAGTATTTACTTTGAACACACCATATGTCTTGTTTTTTAAGACACATTGAATGATAGTGATTATGTATATGCAGTATCCTCTGTTGAGGTTAATAAAGAATTATAAAGTTAAATATTTTATAATAAAAATTTCTTTCAAAGAATTGCTTTTGAAAATATAAAAAAATTACAAAAAAATTATACTCTGATTTGGATCATTCTCGGCAAAATTTCATTGTAATCATGTATATGGATTTATATTTTTGCCTAGACTTCATCCGAAACACTGTATTTCAGTTTGTTACTATTGTGCAGCCACTTGGCGGCTGATTGTAATATTTACCACTTTTACTACCCACTCTCAGTCCATATTCAGTTTTCCAGCGAGCATGGGGATGTGTATTCGATGCACTGCGTCTGATATTTTATGTAACGATTGTTTTACCTTTGACACCCCGATATATTATACCATTCGTGTTTTTTGTACCTCTATTTGATATGTGACATAAATTATTGTTCAGATAGACGAGAAGTGTAATGCATAAAGTACGTTACGGATCCAAATTACGTTAAAAATGTTATGTAGATATCTCGCACCCAGTTTTTGTGCTTACTCGACCTATGTTTTACAGATTCGACGACGGAAACTTAGTTTCGCCGAAATCGATAGTCTGAGTAAATGCTCTACTAAAGCGATCTGACGCGCCTTGTCACGGTCCGTACGGCTAACCCCGTCGGAGGTTCGATTCCTCCCTCGGGCATGGCTGTGTGTGTTGTCCATAGCGTAAGTTAGATTAAGTAGTGTGTACCCTTAAGGACCGACGACTTCAGCAGTTTGGTCCCATAAGATCTTACCACAAATTTCCAAAAAAGCAATCGTGGCATTTGGAAGTTTGTTACTTCCATTTTCATATCAATCTAGATCGCCCCCAGAGAGAAATAGTGTCGAGCATATACAATATGTACCAAGTAGTTATAATTAAAATGCAGCTGCTCACAGAGGTCCAGTGTGGGCTGTAATTATCGTATGGCAGCGAAACTTGGTAGATATTCAAATGTCTTAATACGGAACTGATTTACGCTGCAAAAAAAAAAAAAAAAAAAAAAAAATTAATTCCAATTTTGGGAACCGAATGCGAATCTGGCTCTGTACAGCATCTCGTTGACATCTCTGGTCCTCGTAGTTAACAAATTGTGTAAGCTGCGGTTAATAATAATAGTAACATTATGTCTTTCACACGTGTTTGATCTTTTCTGCCCAAGTTCCATTCGTAATCCATGACAGTGGAATCATTTCTACACGTCTTTCTAGCACTCACAGCGCCAGATTTGCACCTGGTGGCCAATATTGGAACTAATCTTTTACATCGATACCGTATTAATACGTTAGAATATCTACCAAGTTTCGCTGATATACGATATTTACAGCCCACATTTTACCCTTGTGAACAGCTACACAATATTTATAACCACCCAGCATACACAATTTCCTTATTTTTCGATGTATTTAGAGTTTTAACTTCAAAAAAAATTTCATGACACTTAAATTTACGTCAGATGTTAATAAATTTCTCTTTTTTAGAAGCATATGTTTTGATACTGTAAGTTTGCTTTTTGTATCCTATCTCACTTCGGCCATCGTCAGCTACGTTGCTGCCCAAATAGCAAAACTCTCAATTACTTTTACTATCTCATCTAATCTAATTCTATCAGAATCTCCTGATTTAATTAAAATACATTCCATTAACCTTGTTTTACTTGTTGATACTAATTCTATAATCTCGTTTCAAGACACTGTCCATTCCTCTCAGCTGCTCTTCTAAGTGTTTTGCTGTCTATGGGAGAATTACAGTATCATCGGAAGGCCCCAGAATTTTTTTCCTAGTCTCCCTGAACTTTAGTTCCTTTTATAAACTGTCTTTAGTGCTTGCTCAGTTTACAGATTGAACAATGTCGGGATACGCAACAAACCTGTCTCGCCCTCTTCCCAAAACTGCTTCCCTTCTACTTATAACTGCAGTATGGTCTATGTACAAGTTGTAAAGAAGCATGGCCACTGTTGACGTCGATGTAGTGTTCTTTTCAATTTATCCAACTGTGAGATAACCGTAGCAGCTCTGTCTGAAGGATATCAGCAAGAGCGTTGACAGTTTTCCACTGTAGTTCTTGTAGTAACGAGGATATTTGAGTACACTAGACCCTTAAATTTGCCGCATAGATAAAAATCATCTGAGGAGAGATCAGGTGACCGTTGTGATCAGGAGATTGCACTGCAACTGTTGATTGCCCTCCCCACACGGAACACCTCATGTCCCTGTGACTGTGTGCTGTTGCTTCATCTTGCTGAAAATATCCATACAGTCGTCCATCTTCTGTTAGTTGATCCACATATACATACCGCTCAGCATTAACACTTTGGTGAAAGAATAACAACTCTATACGGACACCAGATATTGCGGTTCAAACACCAATCTTGAGATTAATCATTGGTTCCTTTTCGCGACTTTTCGTTTCATAACGGCAGACCTTATGGGAGTTCACTTACTCTAACTGGCTGAACAAGGCCTCATCCGCAAAGAAACCACAGACAGAACACGCGAAAGTTCGTTTGGACGCTTTAACTCGTGCAGTTCACTCAGAAACCACCGGCAGAACATGCGAAAATTCAACTGGAAGCTTTAACTGATGCGCAACAATGAATTTCTAAGGATAAAGATGCAGGTCTTTTTTGACAATGTTCCGGTACGACGATCTCTTAATTCCCTCTTGTACAGATAAACGGCATGGAGATTTCGGCAGCCGGCCGGAGTGGCCGTGCGGTTCTAGGCTCTACAGTCTGGAGCAGAGCGACCGCTACGGTCGCAGGTTCGAATCCTGCCTCGGGCATGGATGTGTGTGATGTCCTTAGGTTAGTTAGGTTTAATTAGTTCTAAGTTCTAGGTGACTGATGACCTCAGAAGTTGTCGCATAGTGCTCAGAGCCATTTTGGAGATTTCGGCGGACTTCGTTCGAGGCTTTCCTTCACTCC
Source organism: Schistocerca cancellata (assembly GCF_023864275.1). Lineage (NCBI taxonomy): Eukaryota > Metazoa > Arthropoda > Insecta > Orthoptera > Acrididae > Schistocerca > Schistocerca cancellata. Next base: position 497,512,659 of record NC_064626.1, on the reverse strand, counting down.
AACAATGTTTCCTGGCGTTCGAAAGCTTTTTTGACTTCTATGGCTTTTATTCGGTACTGAGCCCGTATCGCGCTATTTTGCCACTACGTTTTGCATTACAAACGTTGCTGCTGGTTCCGCCGAAACACTTTCAGTATTAATCTCTTGCGTAAACAGTTCTGCATACGTTTTCAACGACCTGTGCTTCCCATGACACTCGATAATGAACATGCACAGTTTTGTCGTGAACACCATTTCGTGATGCATTCAAGTGGTCATGTGACGTGTGTGCTCCTCTCACTGATGTCGGTGTTATACTACCATATTTCTTTGCCAAAGCTGATATGTCAAATACTTATATCAAAGAGATTTGGCAGTGTAATTGTTAACTTTGTCGAATCTGTTCTTTCGTGAAAGAAATTTGACCAAATCAAGGGCCTCGCAGTAGATTTGACTCACAAAAGTTATTCGTCTTCTGTGCACAGGAAATGTAACCGCTTGGAGCGCTGGGATCGCTACAGCTATTTTACATCTGTAGTGTGTTTGTAAACATGACTGCAAAGTTTAGATGGTGTTTTCCTTCGACTATTTTTTTAATAGCCGTGCTTTGATTCCGGTGGGGGGTGAGCAATGGGCAGGTGGGACATGCTGCAGGCGACTTCAAGTCCACAGTCACAGCAACAGCCATCCGCCTCTATATCTGGAACCACCCAGGCAGGTTTTCAGGAAGCCGGAATAGAGGAGAAGGAAACACTGTGAAATAAAAAGAAATTCTTAGCTCTCCATTCAAATTTGTCTATTTTTTAACCCTGGATGCTACAAGTTAAAAAGTGCTTCATCTTTTTCGTACTTTGTATTAAGTTAGCAATTGTTGGAACACTAATTCTATTAATTAAATTAATCAAAAAAGTAGTTCTTATCGCCCGTATTGTGTGTACTAAACATTTATATACCTTCTGATATTCCTCCTTCATTGCTTTATAAATCGCTTCACATGTTTTTTTGAATTGCTTTGGTTAATGTGCTCTGTGGCACCGGGATGCTGTATTGTAAGCTAGAACAGCTCTCTGCTGTAGGAAGAAAGCGTAGTGTTATGGTGAGCCTTTCTTGTGCACCTGTAGCATTTGTGAAGTGAGTATTCTGGTTTGTAATATTGGGAGCCGCTTTACCGAGTAAATACTGACATGCACTGTCATCCATTCGTAAGTAATTTGTAAAAGACTTGACGTCCTCCACTTGCAGCTTTCATAAAAAAATTTGCTTAATGCCTTTATAATCTCGACGTAAACCCCACGGCTTCACCCAAGTATGTTCCCTTTTTTTCTGCTGCTTCTCTTCCAAATGCACACGCAATGCAATTGTGGTACATGCAACTGCAGCGCATAGTAACAAATTGTTGTTGTCCGCCAAGAGTGTGATGATATTGTAATACCTCTTTTTAGCGCCACGTAAAAGAAATATGATAGTGTACTACCGGATTAACGTAATGGCGCGGCGAAGTACTCGGGACAGAGCAGGCGGGAGATGCACATTCGTAGACAGGTGATAGCAACCAGTTGTTGTACCAGAATCACGGTTTCCGGCGTTTTATAGGAAGATCAGTTCTCCTGTTCATTAATAATGGTCAGTCCTACGTCAGTTTTGTAAATATTTTCCTTCCAGTTTTATTTTGCCATCCCTGTGTTTAGGTTTGCCTTCCTTCAATGTGTCTTTCAAAAATAGATTGTAGGCCGAACATTGCCTCGCGTGTTGCTACATTTCTCTGGAATCCCTGCTGATCTTCTGCTTGTTTTTCTTCTGTCAATAAGTTGTGTCGTTATAGTTCAAGAATGACTTATTTAACTAATGAGTCAGCAATACTCACACCTATAAGTGCATGCCTTCGTTATAAATGGGATTATTACATTCTTCTTGCAGTTCAATATATCTTGAATAAAAAGTGGAATAGTTTTGTCACGGATGACTCACCCAAGGGTCGTAGTAAGAGTGCAGTCTACTCTAAGCCCTTGGATCAACTTAAAGGAACACACAGAACCGTACGAAAATGTGCGTAGAATATAAACTGCTCTTCTCAAAAACAGTGGTATGAGTCATCCTCATGAAAAACTGCGCGTCTGTTCCAATTAAGATCCGTACCCAAAGACTGGAAAGTTGCACAGGTCACACCAATATTCAGGAAAGGTAGTAAGAGCAATCCACTTAATTACAGGCCCATATCGTTAACGTCGGTATGCAGCAGGATTTTAGTACATGTATTGTGTTCGAACATTATGAATTACCTAGAAGAAAACGGTCTATTGACACACAGTCAACGTGGGTTTACAAAACATCGTTCCTGTAAAACACAACTATCTCTTTATTCACATGAAGTGTTGAGTGCTACTGACAAGAAATTTCAGATCGATTCCGTATTTCCGGAAGGCTTTTGACACTGTACTACACAAGCGGCTCGTAGTGAAATTGCGTGCTTATGGAATATCGTCTCAGTTGTGTGACTGGATTTGTGATTTCCTGTCAGAGAGGTCGCAGTTCGTAGTAATTGACGGAAAGTCATCGAGCAAAACAGAAGTGATTTCTGGCGTTCCTCAAGGTAGTGTTATAGACCCTTTGCTGTTCCTTATCTATATTAACGATTTTCGAGAAAATCTGAGCAGCCGTCTTCGGTTGTTTGCAGATGTCGCTGTCGTTTATCGATTAATAAAGTCATCGGAAGACCAATAAAACTGCAAAACGATTTAGAAAAGATATCTGAATGGTCCGAAAATTGGCAGTTGACCCTAAATAACGCAAAGTTGAGGTCATCCACGTGAATGCTAAAAGGAACCCGTTAAACTTCGGTTACACGATATCTCACAGTCTAATCTAAAAGCCGTAAATTCAACTAAATACCTAGGTATTACAATTACGAACAACTTAAATTGGAAGGAACACACAGAAAATGTTGTGGGGAAGGCTAACCAAAGACTGCGCTTTATTGGCAGGACAGTTAGAAAATGTAACAGGTCTACTAAGGAGACTGCCTACACTACGCTTGTTCGTCCTCTTTTAGAATACTGCTGCACGGTGTGGGATCCTTACCAGATAGGACTGACGGAGTACATCGAAAAAGTTCAAAGAAAGGCAGTACGTTTTGTATTATCGCGAAATATGGGAGCGAGTGTCACAGAAATGATACAGGATTTGGGCTATACATCATTAAAAGAAAGGCGTTTTTCGTTGCGACGGTATCTTCTGACGAAATTCGAATCACCAACTTTCTCCTCCGAATGCGAAAATATTTTGTTGACACCGACCTACATAGGGAGGAACGACCACCAAGATAAAATAAGGGAAATCAAAGCTCGTACGGGAAGATATAGGTGTTGATTCTTTCCGCACGCTATACGAGATTGGAATAATAGAGATTTGTGAAGGTGGTTCGATGAACCCTCTTCCAGGCATGATTTGCAGAATATCCATGTAGATGTAGATGTAGACGACGAGAGGCATTGAAATGATCAACTAGTCAAGATCTAAGACAGGAACTTTGGTAACGAGGAGAAATGAAATATCGATATAACAGGACCATCAACAGACTTATTTCAATAACGTGACCAATTAAAATATTTCACTCTGCTTAAAATAATTACGCAGTTACGCTAGTTGTTAGACCTTTCAGAACTTTGTGCTATTTTTCCCTCAGAATCGTAAACTGTTTCACCGAAAGTTATCGGACACCACTATGTAATGCGGAATTGACCACTAGACATCACAAGTAGTAGAGCCGCCAGTGTAAAAGGAGGCGGGGAGTATTGTGTTGCCAGAAGAGAAACAATAACAGCAGAATGCCTCAGCCAGGAGAGCTCAGTGAGTTCGAATGTGGACTATAGTCAATGGATCTCGCCTGAGTAAGAAATCAATCAGGAGCATTTGAACCCTTCCAAAGGTACCCTAGTCCACTGACGGTGATGTGACTGTGAAGTGGAAAAGCGAAGAAGCAGCCACAGTTAAATCGAGACCAGGTAGAGGTCGTGCAATGGCGGTCAGCGACCGTGGAGCATTGTGGGGGGTGTTTGTAAAAGGCTGCATGAAATCAGCGCAAGGAATCACTAGTGAGTTAGACTTTGGTATCAGAAGTCCCGACAGCATGATGACTGTACGTAGGGAGTAACAAATTAGAGGGTTCAATGGTTGAGCAGCTCCTCACAAGCCAAACAAGGCGGTGTAAAGAGCCTGGCCAATGGTCAGTGGATGACTGGAAACGAGTGTTCTGAAATGACGAGTCACGCTATGCCTTATGGCAATCCAATAGAAGGCTACGGTTTTGGCAATGCCTGGAGAACGTTAATTTCCATCTTGTACAGTGGCACTAGTGTGAGGAGGCGGTATTGGGTATTGTCCTGTTCCTGCACTTGAAAAAAGTCTAAGTGCGGAAGAATATCAACACATCCTACACATCTACAAGATTACATTCTACAGCACTGACTACTGCGCACAGTAGGGGAACAGTTAGGAAGCAATTATTTGTTGCGTCAATATGACAATTCTCCCTGTCATAGACCAGCATTCGAGAGGCAATGGTTTGTGGACAACAACATTCCTGAAAAGGACTGGCCTGACCACAACCCAATGCAACAGTTTTGGGATGACTTAGGAAGTCGACTTCGCTTCAGACCCACGGGACCAACGTCACTTGCTTCATAACTTTAGACTTCTGAGACCGCCATTCCTCCACAGACTTAAAGCCTCTTAAAGGCGAAGTCTGGACACTCCCCATATCTACATCTACATCTACATCCACATCCGTACTCCGCAAGCCACCTGACGGTGTGTGGCGGAGGGTACTTTGAGTACCTCTATCGGTTCTCCCTTCTATTCCAGTCTCGTATTATTCGTAGAAAGAATGATGGTCGGTACGCCTCTGGGTGGGCTCTAACATCTCTGATTTTATCCTCATGGTCTCTTCGCGAGATATACGTAGGAGGGAGCAATATACTGCTTGACTCCTCGGTGAAGGTATGTTCTCGAAACTTCAACAAAAGCCCGTACCGAGCTACTGAGCGTCTCTCTTGCAGAGTCTTCTACTGGAGTTTACCTATCATCTCCGTAACGCTTTCGCGATTATTAAATGATCCTGTAGCGAAGCGCGCTGCTCTCCGTTGGATCTTCTCTATCTCTTGTATCAACCCTATCTGGTACAGATCCGACACTGGTGAGCAGTGTTCAAGCAGTGGGCGAACAAGTGTACTGTAAGCTACTTCCTTTGTTTTCAGATTGCATTTCCTTAGGATTCTTCCAACGAATCTCAGTCCGGCATCTGCTTTACCGCAGATCAACTTTATATGATCATTCCGTTTTAGATCACTCCTAATGCCTACCCCCAGATAATTTATGTAATTAACTGCTTCCAGTTGCTGACCTGCTATATTGTAGCTAAATGATAAAGGATCTTTCTTTCTATGTATTCTCAGCACATTACACTTGTCTACATTGAGATTCAGTTGCCATTCCCTGCACCATGTGTCAATTCGCTGCAGATCCTCCTGCATTTCAGTACAATTTTCCATTGTTACTACCTCTCGATATACTACAGCATCATCTGCAAAAAGCCTCAGTGAACTTCCGATGTTATCCACAAATTCATTTATATATATTGTGAATAGCAGCGGTCCTACGACACTCTCCTCCGGCACACCTGAAATCACTCTTACTTCGGAAGACTTCTCTCCATTGAGAATGTCAACTCATAGATGTAAGACTACTTCTGATCAGAAGTGTATTTTTCATCTGATCTTCAATCGCTTCCTCTTCACTTTCTGTAATGTCGTCTTCAAGTTTCTGGATAAGTCACCCACTCTAGTGCTTTCCGGATTCCCTGTCGGATGGAAATTTCTTTCAGTGCAAAGTGTGTTACGGCGCCTGTTCTGCAGATTCGTCTGAAATTACTGACCTGCAGCAACGCGTCCCGAAAATAACGCAACAGTTTTAGCGTAATTACGTACAATAAATCGCCGACGATAAAAACGGGGCAGACTTGCGTGCGACGGTGGCGTCGGCGATTTGTCTGCGCGTCGCTTCGCGTCGCTCCTCTCGGCCGGCCGGCTAGCGGGCACGTGCGCCCGGCGCGTGAGTAATGGAGCAATGCGACCGGTGATTAATAAAACGCGCCCACGGCCAGGAATGGGGGCGTGGCCGCCACGCCCACTGGGCGCGTGTTGCCATGGAGACACCTGCCCGCGTATAAATACACCCCTGGCGGGCCCCCCTCCCGACCCGCGGCGCTCAGCTGAACGCGACGCCGACGCCGCCGACCGCCGGCGTAGCGAGCGACGCTAAAATTACGCGCCGCCGTGTCGTCGCTCTCCGTCCGACGCCGCGAGCTCCATTTATATCTGCAGCGTAAGTCCCTCCACTTGCTCGCTCATTAGCTGGTAATGTTACGCGACGCACGCCTGTCGGACAACGACCTTGTCCTCAGCTGGGCGGCACAACGAGTAACATCTTCCATACTCGAGACGATGCGACAGGATGTCTCTTTGAGTCTTCCCCTTCTTATTCTGCCCTCCCTCCTGCTCTAGTGTGTTACTAACACTACAACCTGTTTACCTGCGTCCACAGTCTTCCAATATTTTACGAAAGGCCATATTTTACGACAGGACTGTTATTAGATGTACTGCTGTTCCCCATAGTCGCGAGTTCGACCTTTTATGACATGACTATGAAGTATGTCAATGTATAACGTTTCTTTTAAGAGGATACTATCCTCAAGTCAACAACCTTCACATATTCCAAGTACGCCTTCATGTAATAATCGCTATCCAATGTGTGAACTCAGAACTTCAGTTAATAATTGTAAGGGCTGGTGAATGCATTTCCATTCCAGGGCATTGCTGCAGTTATAAGCAATGTAGCGCAACTTTGATGCAAGTATATAAACACCGACATGTAAGCAAGGCATTAGTGTGTCACATTCGTGTCTTTTCGACGTGCGTGCGGTAAATGTGGAAAAGTGAATGTGGGTGACGTTACTACCAAATGAATCCAAACAGGACCAAGTTGCTGTTATTCTGTTCTTAGCTGCCGTATGACAAAAACCAGTAGAAATCCATCGGAGATTGAAGAACTTGTATGAGGCAGCAAATCTGTCGAAAACAACCTTTGTGGAATGGTGCACCAAATTCCATGCTGCTTGCGATTCGACACAAGACGCCTGTCGATCTGGGAGGGCAGTCTCATCCATTGCGGACAACAACTGGGGACAAGTGGGGGACATTCGATCACCCGTCTTATAGTTGTGACCATTCTCCCCAAGAGATTATCGCGCCACTGATCCCGTAAAAAAGGCCTTGAAGGCGACGATTCCTGTCGCACTGGGATGTATAGCAGGCAGTTAAGGACTTCTTCACGGAGCAGGACTCAGTGTTTTACCAAAATAGGTTCAAAATGGTTCAAATGGCTCTGAGCACTATGGGACTTAACATCTGAGGTCATCAGTCCCCTAGAACTTAGAACTACTTAAACCTAACTAACCAAGGACATCACACACATCCATGCCCGAGGCAGGATTCGAACCTGTGACCGTAGCGGTCGCGCGGCTCCAGACTGAAGCGCCTGGAACCGCTCGGCCACACCGGCCGGCCCAAAATAGGTACTTCTGCTTGCTGCGTCGGTGTCGGTGGGGGGTGTGGAAGGGGGGGCTGGATAATTGCTTCAATGCGTCCAGGGATGTTGCCTGATTGTCATACCGATTCTGGACTGTAAGGCCTTCGAGCGGAAACATTTTGATCGCCCATCGCCCCTTACGCCATCGAATACTTGATATGGATTCGGTGTTAACTGTTAGATAAAGTGCTACATTCTGTTATATAGATGACGAGAAGTCCTGTAGTATTACACACAGGGAGTATGTAGAAATGACAAACACGAGGACAGTGTCATCTTAAAGAAACGATATACACTGACACACTTCATAGTAAGCCGTCACTTCAGAATGGCACAATAAGCCGAAATCGTGATCTTGTTGAACAACTACATTCAATCAGAGTCCAGGCGTATAATGATGTCCTATCTAAAACACTACAACGATTCTCACACGCGTCTCCGTATTCTATATCGTCGGTGATTACTCCACTGGTGTGTAAAACTTAAGGACAAAAGTAAGTTTCGCATGATGTGCCGCTGCCAATTAAAATAGCTCGATGAAACTAGGACCACACTCATAAATATCTGCTACAAAAGGGCCTATAGTACAGGTACTAACAAAGAGGAAGACGAACAGACATGACATTTTTATTCAAAGACAATATTTTTAATGATTTCCCCGCGATTTATATGGTCTCTTGGACATTAAAAAAGGACCAATATGGTCTTAAATAGGTTGTATGATCCCAACAGACGGCAGTGCATACTGTGCAAAGTGTTCGCAAGCTGATCACAAGACCGGTAAGGAATTCTTGTGGTACGGATTTCCAATCCCCCACCAGCGCAGTGTTCAGTTTTTCAAATACAGCTCTTCTATTGTAACTGAACGACCGTGATGCAATTATTACGTTTTACTAGGAAACTGTATAACTTTTAGATTCAGTTTGCAGATCCCGGTAAAGAATAGCATAGATTGGTTGTAAAGAATGGTTATCAAAAACAGAATGGCTTTCTCATGAAACAACGACAAACGATGGCTGACTGTTACGTACTCAGAATGTGCCCTATTAGAAAAACGCATCTGCTGACTATATATGAAATTTTTCCAGTGAATACTGGTTTCTGATTTTCACTCAGTGTTCATTTAGGCCCTACAATTGTTACGTACCTTGCAACGGATTACTTCTGCCTGCACGCTGTGCTGAACTGCAGGTCGTGAAATAGATCACTGATTGGCGGACTGCCTTCTCTTACCCACTTTTCTTTTGTAATTTGAACTTTCGTTTTCTTTCTGAAAATATAGCTCATTGTCCACACAGTAGTGCAGGAAGTGACAGGGCTGGTTTTACGAAACAATCTATCACTAAATGTGTGAGGGGAAGCTTCATGGGATATTTGTAAATGACAGAAGGATAGTGTTCTTCAGTTATATTAAACTCTTTTAATGAGACAGAAAAGGAACTCGAACTAGCTTGAACAATAACATTTTTTCAGTATATTCATATAATATAAAAATTACTTTTACGCTGAATATTTAAATGACAGAAATTCTCTCTTTGCCTTTTTAAATGAAATACGGTTGACTAACGATAGTGGGAGAAAACTAAGTAGAGTACTGAACGCAAGACTGATAATTCACGCCGGATACCAACATGTAGGTGTCTTTCAAACTAATGATATCTTTACGCATCAATATTTCGCGATTAGCACTTGCAGCTAATAAAATTCAGTGGGCGTTATCTTCTTCCACAAATGTCATCTCTCTGTCAAATCATCTTAGAATCATTCTCAATCCTCTGTCACATCAGTGAGCATCTCAAGAAACCCGTCCTATATGCGGCACGTCTGCCATCCAAAATCCTCACTGTGTCTTGGTAATCGCGGAAAGATCGTATGGGGCCAAACTGCTGAGGTCATCGGTCGCTAAGCTTACAAACTACTTAATGTAACTTAAACTAACTTCCGCTAACGACAACACACACACCCATGCCCGAGGGAGGATTCGAACCTACGACGGAGGAAGCCGCGCGAACCATGACAAGACGCCTTAAACCACGGGCTATCCCGCGCGGCCTCTGTCTTAGCGCAACACTGTCTCTCTCCCTGCCTGTCTGAGAATTGATTCCCTCACACGCCCACCTCCGGTAGCCAAAGAATACGTATCACTCATGTGTTGAGAAATTCAAAGATACTCATAGTGGTAAACACTCCACAAAAATTGGCATGTATACCAAACAAACTGTCATTTCATATATGTACGTCTTCTGTAACCATTTCTCCTAATATGTACACCTTTCAAGTTGACTACTGCTCGGTGGTCGTTGGTGCATTTGGACGTGCATTCTCCCAACGCATCCCACAAGTGCCAGACGGCATTTAATTCTGGGGAACGGACAGGCCAATCGATTCGACGAGTGCCCTCTGCCGGCCGATGTGGCCGTGCGGTTAAAGGCCCTACAGTCTGGAACTGCGTGACCGCTACGGTCGCAGGTTCGAAACCTGCCTCGGGCATGGATGTGTGTGATGCCCTTAGGTTAGTTAGGTTTAAGTAGTTCTAAGTTCTAGGGGACTGATGACCACAGATGTTAAGTCCCATAGTGCTCATAGCCAATTTTTGAGTGCCCTCTCGTTCCGAGAGCTCCTGCACCTGCACTGTTCGATGTAGTGTTGGAGCGTCATCCGTAAAATCGAAGTTAGGACCAAATGCGTGCCTCAAAGGAAGCACGTAGAGAAAGAGTACAGTGTTTCAGTAAGGCTGGCTAGTAAGTTTTTCTGTGTTGGAAATTTGGAGGACTGTACGCCAATGCAACCTTATGTCTCCCCATATAATAAACCTGGACCACGGAAACGATCATGCTCGACAATGATTATGGATGCATAACCCCTCGCCATATGAGGGTACGTCCAGAATCACTACTCAGGCTGAACCTACTCTTATCTCAGAAGAGTATGCGACCCCACTCCTCGTTGTCCCAGTCTCTATGCTGATGGCACCGAAGCAAACGGTTCCACGAATGTGCGGGTGACAACGGACTGGTCGTTGGGCAAAGAGATCACCCACATGCAGTCGTCGTGACACTGGGGTGTGTGAGATTATGTGCCTTGCAGCCCTATTAAACGTGGCTGCAATTGCACCCACTGTTTGACATGGGTCCCTTCTGCCTGTTGCACAACGTAGCGGACATCTGCTGCTGTAGTTGACCATGGTCAAACACAACCTCTCCTTCGGCTGGCAGTGCATGTGTCTCGAACGCTCCTGGCCTACACTCGTAACACTTCGCCCTTCTTTCAGTTTCCCTATGATTTTTTACCTTGTGAAGTCACCGGACTCATGCTGTAGTGAAGAACACAGTCACAGTGCAATGCAGCTGTTCGCTGATTACTATACAGTATCTTTTCCCATTCCTTCTGCTGCCTCATGTTGCGGAGCTAGCCCATTTGGTACTACAGTCACGTTGACCTCAGGCCACGCAGCGTTCAGCTTTCTGTGCACGATTGGGAGACTTCTAGCAACATACTCTCGCATTTTCATTCATTTCCACTGAGTTGCCAATACTTACATTACTTTATTTTTTGTGTTCTTAAGTCTTTGCAAAGCATTGTAGTGCGATGTCTGATGTACCTGTTCGAATCCTGCTAATGTAGGAAATCTTCAGTGTTTTTGTTTGTTATAAAATAATGTTTTTTGATACCAGTCACGATTTTGTTTTATTTACATTCTGCTCGAAGCGTTTCGGGAAATAATTCTTATCAGGTGCTTTTTTGGTGTATTACGACATATTAGGTTTGCAGTTTGAGACGTGAGAGCTACTGCATCACTCTGGTGCCTTCCTGTAATACAAACAATTTTGTAATTACTGACGTATCTTTGTGTTCGAAATACGTTAAATAATTTTACTGTTTTCTGATTTAACGTGTACTGTGAGCTATGATGTAAATTATGTGTAATATCTGAGAGTTTCTGCATAAGAAATGGCTCTGAGCACTATGGGACTCAACTTCTGAGGTCATCAGTCCCCTAGAACTTAGAACTACTTAAACCTAACTAACCTAAGGACAGCACACACATCCATACCCAGAGGCAGGATTCGAACCTGCGACCGTAGCGGTCACGCGGTTCCAGACTGTAGGGCCTAGAACCGCTCGGCCACCCGGCCGGCTTCTGCATGAGAGAATGAAATGAAATTCGTAAGTAAAAGTTATTTCCAATTTCAGCACTATCCAGAGAAAGATACATCAGCAGTTACATAATTCCGAGTGTTTATGTAACATTAATAGAAACAGAAAAACGTGACATCTTACGAATCGCAGAAATTACGCTTAAAAAGTCATTACACACTAGAAAGACACCGGATAGTGGGAATTATTTCCCGAAACGTGTCGTGTAGGAAATAACTGAAGGAAAACCATGACTGGCGGGAGAAAATATTATTTTATAAGGAACAAAGCCATTCGTTTCATAGTCACCGGCTTCCGCCAACTACCGTGTTGTTATAGTTAAACTGACGGTGTTCCAAGCGCTGCGTTGTGGGCTGTGTACATCACACATATGTTCATTAATCGGTGCGCTCGCGGAGTATGTTGGAAAAAGTAACAGCTCGACTTTTTGGCTCCAGGTGAAAGTATGACTGCAGTAAGCAGTCAGAATGGGGTGTTGGTGCAGGAAAAGCGGAGGAACGATCAAACACATGATAACGGTGCTTCTGTCACGTTTATTAGGATATGGTAGTAAGTTAAAACGTGTGTTCAATATCGATCGTCTCTCAACTCAACAACACGTTGCATCCGCAACATGGCGTGGTCGACAGTTGCTCGCAGAACATCCAATATAATCAAAGTGATATGTTGTCATATGCTATTCTTCACATCAGGAGATGTCCAGTTACATACCTGATAGACACAGTTTTTCAGATTATCTCCATAACCAGAAATGACATGGTTTTAGGTGGGAGGATCTGGAAGACAACACATCTTGAAATTGTCTAGAGATGGTGCGATCATTAACGGAGGTTTCTTGAAACAAATCTTTTACCTTGCACGTGACGTGTGGTGTCGAACTTTCTTGCATGCAAATAATGGCGTGGACACCGCTGCGTTTTTGCAAAGCTGGAATAACGTGTTGCACAGGGAGGTCCTTACAACGTGGCACTACAGGCCCGCAAGGCGTCATTTCCTGGAACAAAAAGGGACCGAGAACGGAGGGGTTTGTGAAACCACACGACACAGTTACATAAGCTGGGTGCAGTGGATGTTCCTGCACAACATGTGGCGGAGTAGAGCCCCGCATGCCACAGTTCTCTGCCTTGACGGTTCCATGCAGAGTAAAATGTGCCTCGTCTCTTCAAATGGTATTCCCCACCTACATCTCATACATTTCCACGTGTGTCAAAAAATGAAGGGCAACGTCACGGTGTTGTACTCTATCTTGGGGCTTCATTTCGTGCAAATTTTAGCTATAGTAGGGGCTACCAGTATAAAATGCTCTGCAAAAACTTTTGAATTGTTGACCAGAATAGAGACAGGTTCCGGGACACAGCACGAGCACTCGCTGCCGAATTTGAGGCGTGTGCTGCACAATTGGCTACAGCTACAGCGGCTTTATCAACAAATACCGTGGGAATGGGCCGCCTCCCTCTCCCCGCCCTACCACGTATCTCACCTGTTTCTTTAAATTCCCTGAACATGTTTTTTAGGCCATTTCTTGACATGGGACCTCTTCGCAGCTGTCGAGGATATTCCCGCAATGTAGCACTACTATTCCCGCAGTCCTGTTAAAACAATTTTACCAGCAGTATACGGTCTTTCTTCTCAATGCGAATTGTGTTGCCGCGCGGAGGGGACGCGCGGTTTGAGGCGCTATGTTACGGGTTGCGCGGCCCCTCCCGCCGGAGGTTCGAATACTGCCTCGCTGCATGGGTGTGTGTCTTGTTCTTAGTATAACTTAGTTTAAATAGTGTCTAAGTCTAGGAAACGATGTCCTCAGCAATTTGGTCCCTTAGGAATTCACACACACACCAACTGTATTTTGCACGTAAAATTTCGACCCAATTAACCCTTTACATCAACAGTCACTTCAAAAATGAAATCAACACACATCATCAAGCGACATACAACATACTGAGGTGAAAACAGGAAAAATTTCACATCATGACTGCGTACAGAGTCATATTTTCACAGCTTAATTATAACCACTTGGTATTTCTAATGCAGAAAATAAAATTAAGTAATCTCCACTGCTAGTTTTAGATCAGTAGAAGAGGAGAGGTGGCAGCGTCATCACTGACAGCAGATTTAGTACAACACATTTTCGGTTAGATTCTGAACTTTACAGTCTTATCAACTGACAGCATAAAATACAAGCTTCTGTTGTTATTGCTAGCAGTAGTATCCGACTTGTGGGATGGCAGCGTCTGTCTCTCTCTCTCTCTCTCTCTCTCTCTCTCACACACACACACACACACACACACCTCAGAACCTGCTGTCAACCCCCCCTCCCCCCCAGATGACACAAAGCAACATGCTGAAACAGATGAATATCTAGTAATCTGTAACACAGTGCCTATTAGAAAGTACTGTTTACATAGAGACAAGAAAGAAGTGGAAGCAACAAAAAGTAAGTACAAACAAATTACACACACAGCTCACCACTTCACTCTACAATTTACAAAGACCATGGCAAATAACAGATCTTCACAATATTTTCGGATCCTGTTACATTAACTTAGCAGTCTGTAGTTAAAAAATAAAATAAGAAACCAGTGCTGACAGCAGAATGTAATACAATGACGTACTATAATCCATCATTATCAAGCGGAGGAAAAAAAGCAATAGTTCTGATTTTAGGACTAAAATTTCGGTAAATGTGTATAATATAGTACCAAGAGATCCTGATTAATGGCAGATTACAAATGGAGCAAAATATCAGGTGTACTACAGATGACAGCCACAGTGACATCAGTATGTGATAATAAGGAATATATTTTTGCTAATGATGTTATAAATACAAGTACTACAATCCCAAAATTGTATTATTAAAAACTAAACTAAAATCAATACTAACATGCCATTAAGGCCCAATGGTATTGACCGGCCGCCGTGTCATCTTCAGCCCGCAGGCGTCACTGGATGCGGATATGGAGGTGGATGTGGTCAGCACACCGCTCTCCCGGCCATATGTCAGTTTACCTGACCGGAGACCGTACTTCTCAAACAAGTATTTCCTCAGTTTGTCTCACAAGGGCAGACCGGATGGTCACCCATGTGTAATCACACTTCCATACTTATCAAGAGGGACACTTACTTGTCAATCACATCGCGATTACGGGCAGCATGGGGTTCACGCCTGAGCCTCAGGACGTGCGCTAGCAGCGCATGTCGCGTGTTTCAAGCGTCAACTTCGCGTCTCAGTATCTCGGGATGTAATGGGAAAATTGCGATGCAATCGACGCCATTGTGTATGTGCTTTGTCATGCTATGGATTGATGAAGAAAAAATATAGGAGGTCCATTTAAAAAAAACATAAGTTTGTGTTAAAAAACACATATGCTTTCGTTTTAGAATGTTTCCAAATATGTACATTCATGGGCCCCAGCCCTACATTGATACCGGTGAAAGTCGTTTTCCAATAGCTGTTATTGTTCCAGAGATATTTTGGGTGGACAAGATAGCTGGGACACCCTGTATACCTAGTCAAATGTATTCCCGAAACTTCATTACTCTACATTAAATATTTTTTGGTGTTGTGATCTCTTTTCCTTCAGCGTATTTCTTTTTTCTGCATTTGTATCCTGTGCAGCAGACCGTCTGCAATATAGAATACGGCACTCTGAATGCACTTAGTGTGCTAAGTTTGCAAGCTACTTCTGTGTTACTCTTCTTTCTCATAACACGACGATCGCGGAACTTCATCATCTACTAATTCTGTTTATATTCTCTCCAGTATTTTCTTTTCCATCGCTAGTATTGCTATTTATTTTAAAACACTCTTTCAACACAACTGGCAAATACACTGAAGAGCAAAAAAAAAAAAAAAAAAAAAAACCACCTGCCTAATGTTGTGTAGGACCTCCCGTGAGCACGAAGAAGTGCCATGGACTCGACTAATGTCTGAAGTAGTGCTCGAGGGAACTGACACCATGAGTCCTGCAGGGCTGTCCATAAATCCGTAAGAGTACGAGAGGGAGGAGATCTCTTCTGAACAGTACGTTGCAAGCCATCTCAATAATGTTCATATCTGGGGAGTTTGGTGGCCAGCAGAAGTGTTTAAACTCGTAAGAGATTTCCTGGAGCCACTCTGTAGCGGACTTGTGAGGTGTCGCACTGTCCTGCTGGAATTGCCCAAGTCTGACGGAATGCACAATGGACATGAATGAATGCGGGTGATCAGACAGAATGCTTACATAAGTGTCACCTGTCAGAGTCGTAACTAGACGTATCAGGGATCCCATATCACTGCAACTGTACACGCCTCACAACATTACAGAGCCTCCACCAGCTTGAACAGCCCCTGCTGACAAGCAGGGTCCATGGATTCATGAGGTTGTCTCCATACCCGTTCACGTTCATCCAGTCGATACAATTTGAAACGAGACTCGACCGACCAGGCTACATGTTTCCAGGCATAAACAGTCTAATGTCGGTGTTGACGGGCCTAGACGACGCGTAATGCTTTGTGTCGTGCAGTCATCAAGAGTAGAGGATGGGCTTTCGGCTCCGAAAGTCCATAGCGATGGCGTTTCGTTGAATGATTCACACGCTGACAGTTGTTGATGGCCTAGCATTGAAATTTTCAGCATTTTCCGAAGGGTTGCACTTCTGTCACGCTGAACGATTCTCATCAGTCGTCGTTGGTTCCGTTCTTGGAGGACCTTTTTCCGGCCGCAGCGATGTCACAGATTTGATGTTTTATCTGATTCCTGGTATTCAGGGTATACTCGTGAAATTGTCGAACTGGAAAATCTCTACTTCATCGCTACCTCGGAGATGCTGTTTGCCGTCGCTCGTGTGCCGACTGTAACATCAAACTCGCTTAAATCATGATACCTTGCCATTGTAGCAGTAACCGATCTAACAACTGCACCAGACACTTATCTTATATAGGCATTGCCACCCGCAGCGATGTATTCTGCCGGTTTACATATCTCTGTATTTGAATACGCAAGTCTGTACCAGTTTCTTTGTCGCTTCAGTATATCTCTCCCGCTATTTTGTTTGTGATAGAAGTTTTTCTTCACCCTTTCCTATACTCGAGCTGCCAAAAAAAAGTCAACGGGGCAGAGTTACATGTCCAGATTGTCGTTGATCAACATGGAAAAGAACTAGAGGATACTGAAGTGAAGCATGTAATACAAACTTCAGTTTTTTCTAAACAGCCTAAAATCGATGATCGCATCGCCTTTTTCTGTTATTGGTCGTCATACAGACGCGACGATGACAGGTATTCCAAGTAAATGAATGTATTTTTATCATAACATAATTAAAAAAATACTCTGAGTCTTATGTACGCAGTTCCCTGAAGAATAGTACACTGACTGCCAACACCAGAGCCGTTCTGGAAAACGAAATGGCAGTTATAACACAACTTGACCGTGAGAGATAATGCCTGTAGCACTGGTGTGCAGGCGTCCGTGTCTGGTAATGAGGCCTGGCCGGCGGGCGCCGCCCGTGCTGTGGCTGCCTCTCCCGCCCCCTCCCCCGCCCCCGCCCCGCCCCCGCCGTCGCCGGCTGTCACAGCGACGCCGCCCCCGCGACGCCCACCCATTCCCGGCCGGGCGCGCTGCCCGGCCGCAGGCACCGACCTCACACACTCTTTCCCGCTCATCGCTCTGCACTCGAGCCGAGACCGAGCCAGCATCTTTACGTCCCGCTGAGCGAAGTGACTCTTTGCTAAATACACTGAGGTAACATAAGTCATAGGATATCGATATGCTCCTACACAGGAAATAGTAGTATCGCGTACACAAGGTATAAAAGAGCAGTGGACTGGCGGAGCTGTCATTTGAATTCAGGTGATTCATGCGAAAATTTCTCGACGAGATTATGGCCGAACGACGGGAATTGAGACAATTTGAACCCGGAATGGTAGTTGAAGCTAGGTGATTGGCACATTCCATTTCAGAAATCGTTAGGGAATTTAAGATTCCGAAATCCACTGAGTCAAGAGCGTGCTGAGAATACCAAGTTTCAGATATTAAGATGTCACTGCGGACAACGCACTGGCCGACGGCCTTCACTTAACGACCGACACCACAGGCCTTTGCGTAGAGTTCTCAGTGTTAGCACACAAGAACCGCAGAAATCAATGTGGGTCGTACGATGAATGTATCCGTTTGGGCAGTACAGCGGGCTGTGTCAGCAGACAACCGATGCGAGTGCCTCTGCTGAAGCATGACTTCTATCACAAACAAAATAGCAGGAGAGATATACTGAAGCGCCAAAGAAACTGGTACTGGCATGCGTGTTCAAATACAGGGATATGTAAACAGGCACCTGCTGCATATCTCCTGGGCTAGTGACCATATCGGTTGGACACTAGACAACTAGAGAACTGGACCCTGGCCAGATAAGTCCAACGTCCAGTTGGTAAGAGCTGCTAGTAGGTTTCGAGATTGGTGCAGACCTCTACACAGCCATGGACCCAAATTGTCAACAAGGCACTATGCAAGCTGGTTGAGGCTCTTCCTACTGAACTGCTTGGAGACCATTTGCAGCCATTTATGAACTTCATGTTCCCAAACGACGATGGATTTTTTATGGATGCCAATTCGCCATGTCACCGGACCAGAACTGTTTGAGATTGGAATGAAGAACATTCTGGACAGTTCGAGAGAATTGTTTGGTTACCCAGATCACCCGACATGAATCAACCTAACATTTATGGGAGAAAGTCGAGAGGTCAGCTCATGCACAAAATCCTGCACTACTTTCTAAGTTATGGACGGCTGTAGAGGCAGCCTGGGTCAATCGTCCTGGCGCTTCCAACGACTTGTTGAGTCCATGCCACGCTGCACTGTGCGATGAGAAAGTAGGTCCGACGGAGTAGTAGGAGGTATCCCTTGACTTTTGTCACCTCAGTGTATATTGGACTCGCAATCTAAAGGAGCAGTGCTCCGTTACCAGCCTGGCCAACCAGATTTTCGCTTTCCACGGTTTCACCAAGAGTGCGAATACTGGGATGGATTCCATGAAAATTACGTGTCTGCTCTAGATCACGTTCTTTGACGTTTCAAGGCTTGTGCCTCGTCTCTAACGACTTTACCGAACTTGATGAGCCAGTTTTAAGACACCGGACTCCCATTCGAGAGGACGGTGATTCAAACTGCTGACCGTTCATACAGATCTAGAATATCTGCGGTTTCCCTAACCCAGTTAAAACAAATGCTGCGATGGTTTCTTTGAAAAAGGACACGTCTGAATTTTTTCACCACATTTGCTCAGTACCATATTGTACTCCTTCACTGATGACCTCGTCATTGGCAGGACATAAATTCCTTACCATTTTCTTATTTTCCTTCTAGTGATTGTGACTTCAACTAAACATTAAAACTTGTCTTTTCTTCCGTTTAGATGCACTAGATGTGCCACTATTATTAATTTGCCTTTGCTAACCACATACCCATGTCAAAGGGACGTTCTACATATGACAGGGCTTGTAACATCTTAGTCTTGCCCCATATATTGTTTGTTATACAATGGAAACCTTTCAGAGGTAGTAGTATGGGCCAAAACAAAAAAAGTCTAGTAAACATTGGCTCTAAACTAAATTCGTTAAGAGCTGTGAGCATGTGTTCACCTTAAACACTGCGAAATATAACTTCTACTGCAAGTTCTTTACTTTCCATGTTTTGAGAATTAGTAGCACGGATCAAAACCAGAAAAAATTTTCAGTAAATGTGGGATCTAAATTGCATACGTTAAGAGCCATGAGCACCTGTACATCTTCGCTACTGTAAAACACATCTTTTCTAGTGTACAAGTGCTTAAGACTTGTATTTTAAGTCCCATGCTTACTGCACATTTTTTTCTTGTTTTGATCCATAGTAATTCGTCCCAAAATATGGAAAGCAAAGAGCTTGCAGCAGAAGAGATTTTTCGCAGTATCGAAGATAAAGAAGTGCTCAAACGTCTTAAAGTATTCATTTCAGAGGCCATGTTTACAGGACACTGTTTTCTTGTTTTGGTGCATGCTGCGGTTTGTCGGTGGAGTTCTCGTTCACCATCTATATAGATAGTGTACGCACGTTGATGGTGATGATGATGATGGTACCAACTTTCAAAGCTAACACCGAAGAGAAATCTATCAATCTGAAACAGGAATCCCTAGTCCTAGAAAAGCCTATTCGAAAGTTATAATAGAAGACAGAAACATCTCATGTTGGTCTACCGACGGTGATAAAAATCCAATAATTTATGTAATAATTTTATTTTAATTGCTGGTGAATCTTCCGGGCTGTATTGTGAGCCATGGAACTTTTTCTGCTCACGACGTTTCGTGTTCAGCTGACTTAGACATCTTGATAGCTGCTCCTTTCTCACTGTGTCTTGTCGACTGTCGAGGCCGAGAGCCCCTCTGAAGAAATCCAACTAAAATCTGGATGATACATCAGGGACAAAAATTTCATTGACTACGACCACACAACCCGGAACATTCACCAGTAACTAAGACAATCATTCGTGAAACCTTTCGTTTTGAAGCATTTTATTCAAAATTGTGCGAAGTTTCAGTTCCCAGCTTCCATGCAGGCCAAACATCGTTGCATAAAATTCAGTAGTACTCCTTTCCAGCAATCCCGATCTGAACAGGCCGGCCGCGGTGGTCTCGCGGTTCTAGGCGCACAGTCCGGAACCGCGCGACTGCTACGGTCGCAGGTTCGAATCCTGCCTCGGGCATGGGTGTGTGTGATGTCCTTAGGTTAGTTAGGTTTAAGTAGTTCTAAGTTCTAGGGGACTTATGACCTAAGATGTTGAGTCCCATAGTGCTCAGAGCCATTTGAACCGATCTGAACAAGTCTTTTTACGTTCCCGTGTAAAAGTATTTCCCACAATAGAGTGTGTGAGAGATACGCTCAGCTACTAGTAATGTGCACGGCTGTAGCAGCTCCTGTCGTAAGACATCTCGCACACATGATCTCAGGGGAATATAAAGTCGGATAAGATCAGGTGAACTAACTGGCTACGAAACAAAATGGTTCAAATGGCTCTGAGCACTATGGGACTTAACTGCTGTGGTCATCAGTCCCCTAGAACTTACAACTACTTAAACCTAACTAACCTAAGGACATCACACACATCCATGCCCGAGGCAGGATTCGAACCTGCGACCGTAGCAGTCGCGCGGTTCCGGACTGAGCGCTTAGAACCGCGAGACCACCGCGGCCGGCGATACGAAACAGGACCTCTCTCTATTCACCTACCTTACGTGCATCTGTGTATCAACAAGGTGTACAAAACGAACCACTCGAAAACGTGATCAGTTGTTAGTGTGCACAATCGTATGCGTTTGGAGGCATGGGTCCTTTTCTAAGAAAATGGCCGTTTTGCTGTCCCTCACAACACAATGAGCGTTGTCAGTGTCATTTATGTACCCTGTAAATATGTATTGCAGTGGTTATTTTTCAGCGTCATTGACTGGCTATCGAAACCCAATCTCCATGTTTCTTCGTCTGTACAAGTGCCTTATACCAGCTAAGTTTCCAGCACTACCTCCGCAGTTGCAGCATCCCAGTCCTTCCTAAGTATAACTTCAAATGGTCAAACGGTTCTGAGCACTATGGGACTTAACATCTGAGGTCATCAGTCCCCTAGAACTTAGAACTACTTAAACCTAACTAACCTAAGAACATCACACACAATGCCCGAGGCAGGATTTGAATCTGCGACTGTAGCAGTAGCGCGGTTCCGGACTGAAGCGCCTAAAAACGATCGGCCACAGCGTCCGGGTAAGTGTAACTCCTTTCCACATACCGTGCCCACACTTATTGAGGTATTGTGTTACCATCTCCACGTCTCATAGGTCTATGACGACCATAGAAGTCTAGTTGTTTTCTTTCTATGAGCTGTACCACTGCTGGAGCTATTAGCATCACTTATTTAATGTCTTCATTCACTAACACATCCATTATTGTGGTTTTACTATTCCTTCTCAAACACATCATGTCTGTTGAGTGGAGCATTTCTTTCATTTTATTCTGGAGGACGACGGTTCAATGCCACGTCCGGCCATCCTGATTTAGGTTTTCCGTGATTTCCCTAAATCGCTCCAGGAAAATGCCGGGATGGTTCCTTTGAAAGGGTACGGCCGACTTCTTTCCCTGTCCTTCCCTCATCCGGTGAGATCGATGACCTCGCTGTCTGGTATCCTCCCCCAAACAACCCAAACAGTCTCGGTGTTGACGGACTCTGGCGAGGCGTAAGGCTTCATGCCGTGCCGTGATCAAGGGTACACGAGTGGGCCTTCGGCTCCGATAGCCCATAGTGGTGATGTTTCGTTGAATGGTTCGCACGCTGACACTTTTTGATGCCTCAGCGTTGAAATCTGCGGGAATTTACGGAATGTTTGCACTTCTGTCACTTTGAACGATTCTTTTCAAGTTCCGTTCTTGCAGGATCTTTTTCCGGCCGCAGCGAAATCGGAGATTTGATGTTTTACCTGTTCCTTATATTCACGGTACACTCTTGAAATGGTCGAACGGGAATATCCCCGCTTCATCGCTACCTCGGAGATGCTGTGTCCCACTGCTCGTGTGCCGACTGTAACACCACTTTCAGTCACACTTAAATCTTGATAACGTGCCATTGTTGCAGCAGTAACCGATTTAACAACTGCCCCAGACACTTGTTGTCTTATATAGGCGTTGCCGACCTTAGCGCCGTATTCTACCTGTGTACATATCTCTGTATTTGAATCGACATGCCCTATATCATTTTCTTTGGCGCTTCAGTGTAGCTGCTTGGTTGTGACCAGTGACTTCCTAATTTTATACTGTACGTCTTGAACATACCTTCCATCCACACACCGTGGCCGGCCGAAGTGGCCGAGCGGTTCCAAGCGCTACAGTCTGGAACCGCGCGACCGCTACGGTCGCAGGTTCGAATCATGCCTCGGGCATGGATGTGTGTGATGTCCTTAGGTTAGTTAGGTTTAAGTAGTTGTAAGTTCTAGGGGACTGATGACCTCAGAAATTAAGTCCCATAGTGGTCAGAGCTATTCTGAACTCACCGTGTTGATTCACCGCAAAATAATTTACTGGACAGAGCTGAGTAAAATTGAGACGACTGCCATGGCTGATGCAGGAGGCTGGAGAAACAGATCAGACCAGTACAGACCGGACACTGTTACGTCAGGAACTGCTCACAGGACAAGAACTGCCGCTATGACGTCAGGCAGTTATCACGTCGCCAGGCTAGTGGAGGGAGCAGAGTTGTAATATCAGTGGTGCAGCAGGAAGGCAGAGCCACTGCAGCGTTGGTGGCCTGCTTCACGTCGAAGCCATGGTTTTGTTGTAGCTTGCATAATAGAAATCGATGCTGTAGGAAAACAAGCATGGGCGTAATTCGAATAAATACTCGTCATTTTTATTCAAAGGTATTCCATTCTGCCAGTCACCAGTCCTGGGGGAGGGGGAGTGACCTACGACTGTCTGCTTCACCCTCCCTGAACTCCGCCACTGGCCACTGCTAGTTTCGGTCCTGCTGATTATGCCAAGTCCGACGTGTGGAGCGTCCAACCAGAGGCCCACCTCGAAGCCTATTTCAGCTGCTGCGGGTTTTCTTCCATCGAAGTCTCTCTTTTGGGTCGGTGGCCGTGCAGCCCATCAGCAGCCGCCAACTGTGCAGGCAGACGTCTTGCTGCCTGTCAATGCTCTTGTGGGCAGCTACTGCTGCTGCTATGAGGCCATCTCAGTCACCTTGGGGCCATGACAGGATTCTGCACGCTTTGCGCACAAGGTCCTGAGCTGGCGGGCAGCCTCCAGTTTACATTACGAGACCTGCTCTCTGTTGCAGTCGGTGACCTCACAGAATTGCTGCTCTCATCACCATCGGCCGTGTGTGTGTGAAATCTTATGGGACTTAACTGCTAAGGTCTTCAGTCCCTAAGCTTACACACTACTTAACCTAAATTATCCTAAAGACAAACACACACAACCATGCCCGAGGGAGATCTCCAACCTCCGCTGGGACCAGCCGCACAGTCCATGACTGCAGCGCCTGAGACCGCTGGGCTAATCCCGCTCGGCACCATCGGCTGCCTGACAATGAAAACTGTCAGGCTGCCTGCTGATCACCACGCATCCTCGCAGGCCGTACACATCTCACTTCCTGTGGGGCGTTGACTTCCCTGAGTATTATCACGATTGCTGTAGTTGATGAACAACAAATGAATATTTTAATAATGATGTTTTTACGACTGACCTTTGTATATTTCATATGGCAGTCGCAGACTTAGCCTAATTCTAGTGTAAATATGCCGGGTATAGACTGGAAGACTCAAACGTTTATAACGGGTGGCAGGGACAAATAATCCAGTGAAATTGTTTTAAGTGCTTTATCTGAAAACTACCTTGAGCAGTTAAACAGAGAACCGACTCGTGGCGATAACATATTAGACCTTCTGGTGACAAACAGACCCGAACTATTTGAAACAGTTAACGCAGAACAGGGAATCAGCGATCATAAAGCGGTTACTGCATCGATGATTTCAGCCGTAAATAGAAATATTAAAAAAGGTAGGAAGATTTTTCTGTTTAGAAAAAGTGACGAAAAGCAGATTACAAAGTACCTGACGGCTCAACACAAAAGTTTTGTCTCAAGTACAGATAGTGTTGAGGATCAGTGGACAAAGTTCAAAACCATCGTACAATATGCGTTAGATGAGTATGTGCCAAGCACGATCGTAAGAGATGGAAAAGAGCCACCGTGGTACAACAACCGAGTTAGAAAGCTGCTGCGGAAGCAAAGGGAACTTCACAGAAAACATAAACATAGCCAAAGCCTCGCAGACAAACAAAAATTACGCGAAGCGAAATGTAGTGTGAGTGGGGTTATGCGAGAGGCGTTCAATGAATTCGAAACTAATTTCTATGCACTGACTTGGCAGAAAATCCTAGGAAATTTTGGTCTTATGTCAAAGCGGTAGGCGGATCAAAACAAAATGTCCAGACACTCTGTGACGAAAATGGTACTGAAACAGTGAATGACAGACTAAAGGCCGAAATACTAAATGTCTTTTTCCAAAGCTGTTTCACTACAGTTCCTTCTCCAGATTGTCGCACAGATGACAAAATAGTAGATATCGAAATAGATGACAGAGGGATAGAAAAACAATTAAAATCGCTTAAAGGAGGAAAGGCCGCTGGACCTGATGGGATACCAGTTCGATTTTACAGAGAGTACGCGAAGGAAATTGCCCCCCTTCTTGCAGCGGTGTACCGTAGGTCTCTAGAAGAGCGTAACGTTCCAAAGGATTGGAAATGGACACAGGTCATCCCCTTTTTCAAGAAGGGACGTCGAACAGATGTGCAGAACTATAGACCTATATCTCTAACGTCGATCAGTTGTAGAATTTTGGAACACGAATTATGTTCGAGTATAATGACTTTTCTGGAGACTAGAAATTTGCTCTGTAGAAATCAGCATAGGTTTCGAAAAAGACGATCGTTTGAAACCCAGCTCGCGCTATTCGTCCACGAGACAGAGGGCCATAGACACGGATTCCCAGGTAGGTGCCGTGTTTCTTGACTTCCGCAAGGCGTTCGACACAGTTCCCCACAGTCGTTTAATGAACAAAGTAAGAGCATATGGACTATCAGATCAATTGTGTGATTGGATTGAAGAGTTCCTAGATAACAGAACGCAGCATGTCATTCTCAATGGAGAGAAGTCTTCCGAAGTGAGAGTGATTTCGGGTGTGCAGCAGGGGAGTGTCGTAGGACCGTTGCTATTCACAATATACGTAAATGACCTTGTGGATAACATCGGAAGCTCACTGAGACTTTTTGCGGTTGATGCTGTGGTATAAAAAAATGGTTCAAATGGCTCTGGGCACTATGGGACTTAACTGCTGTGGTCATCAGTCCCCTAGAACTTAGAACTACTTAAACCTAACTAACCGAATGACATCACACACATCGATGCCTGAGGCAGGATTCGAAACTGCGACCGTAGCGGTCGCGCGGTTCCAGACTGTAGCGCCTAGAACCGCTCAGCCACTCCGGCTGGCTGCTGTGGTATGGTATATCGAGAGGTTTAACAATGGAAAATTGTACTGAAATGCAGGAGGATCTGCAACGACTTGGCGCATGGCTCAGGGAATGGCAATTGAATCTCAATGTGGACGAGTGTAATGTGCTGCGAATACATAGAAAGAATATAGCAGGTCAGCAACTGGAAGCAGTTAATTCCATAAATTATCTGGGAGTAGGCATTAAGAGTGATTTAAAATGGAATGATCATATAAAGTTGATCGTCGGTAAAGCAGCTGCCAGACAGATTCATTGGAAGAATCCTAAGGAAATGCAATCCGAAAACAAAGGAAATAGGTTACAGTACACTTATTTGCCCACTGCTTGAATATCGCTCGCCAGTGTGGGATCCGTACCAGATAGGGTTGATAGAAGAGCTAGAGAAGATCCCATGGAGAGCAGCGCGCTTCGTTACAGGATCATTTAGTAATCACTAAAGCGTTACGGAGATGATAAATAAACTCCAGTGGAAGACTTTGCAGGAGAGACGCTCAGTAGCTCGGTACGGGCTTTTGTTGAAGTTTCGAGAACATACCTTCACCGAGGAGTCAAGCTGTATATTGCTCCCTCCTACGTATATCTTGCGAAGAGACCACGAGGATAAAATCAGAGAGATTAGAGCCCACACAGAGGCATACCGACGATCTTTCATACGAACAATACGAGACTGGAACAGAAAGGAGAATATATAGAGGTACTCAAAGTACCCTCCGCCACACATCGTCAGGTGGCTTGCGGAGTATGGATGTAGATGTAGAAACGGATAAACGTAAGTAAACTATACAGGATGATTCAGCTGCTCTTATCTTTGGGTTTTACACAACCCACAACCTCTTCAAATGCCACAAGCATGATTTTCGTACTCTCTCCCTCGCTACATGCAAACTACTAGTCCTAAAGCAAAAATAGTCAAGACCTGTTTGTAAATGACCTTCAGACGCGTTTTTCTTGAGTAATTTTAAATACGTGGTCTCCAGGGAAAATGTATCCTAATATTAGTATTAACTACATCACATTTCCTACAAAAGAAGTCCTGTTCATTTTTTCCGTAGGACTAACAGTTCGCACGTAGCAAGTGAGAGAATCTGAAAATCCCGCCAGTAATTTCTGAAGTCGTTGACTGCATAACACCCATAGGTAGGAGAAGCTGAATCAACCATTATGAAAGCCAAATTTATTTTCCCTCCATCATTAGAAAATACGGGCGCTACATCAGGGTTCACTGGATGT
Source organism: Schistocerca cancellata (assembly GCF_023864275.1). Taxonomy (NCBI): domain Eukaryota; kingdom Metazoa; phylum Arthropoda; class Insecta; order Orthoptera; family Acrididae; genus Schistocerca; species Schistocerca cancellata. Next base: position 497,485,591 of record NC_064626.1, on the reverse strand, counting down.
TGTTGTTGTTGTGGTCTTCAGTCCCGAGACTGGTTTGACGCAGCTCTTCATGCTACTCTATCCTGTGCAAGCTTCTTCATCTCCCCGTACCTACTGCAACCTACATCCTTCTGAATCTGTTTAGTGTAGTCATCTCTTGGTCTCCCCCTACGATTTTTACCCTCCACGCTGCCCTCCAATACTAAATTGGTGATCCCTTGATGCCTCAGAACATGTCCTACCAACCGATCCCTTCTTCTGGTCAAGTTGTGCCACAAACTTCTCTTCTCCCCAATCCTATTCAATACTTCCTCATTAGTCACTGGATATAATTTTGAAATATTTTTTTCATTTGTAACTTACTTGCATGACAAACCTGCACTCGAAAACTTAATGTAAGATAAAACTGTCCTCGGTCCTAAGGTTGAATTCAACACCACTGTGCTAATATAATCACATTACAATCGTCGAGACTCCTATATTAAACTACAAATGACAAACCATTTTTAACCATAAGCATTCCTTGGCCGGGACAAAGTCTCTCGCCGTTTGTACCTCGTAAACGGCGACATACTTAGAGAACTTAACACACGTGGGACCAACTTTACTAAGCAACAATCTGAGAAAGACTCCGTAATAATTTGCAAAGAACGATCTCCGTTTTCACAAGCCTCTGTTCGAACAAATAAAGCGAATTTTAAACGATACTGATCCGCTCAATCCCTGACTGGATTCGCAGCTACTGAAATGTTACAGATCGTAAAGCGCTGAGGCACTGTGGGCAGGCAGGCAGCAGCATCCAGCAATTCATTGTGTACCGAGGACTATGCTGCTGGTGGTGGTGAATACAGTCGGCTGTTGGCCGGTGTAACGCGGCGTCGCAGAATAGCCCCTGGCACCTGCGCTTTAAGCCGTGGCAGGTAGCTCGCTTTGTTATGTGCGGGCGGCGTAACAAACCTTTGGCCCGACAAGGATCTCGTGAATATGCATGAGGCGCGCCGCACGGACGGCTATGAGCCCGGAATAGTCGCCACTCGCTTCGATAGATGGCAGCACGAGAGGGTAAAATGTAGAGCCTGTTCTTCGTGTACTGTTCGGGGTAGCTTTTTGGTAGACGAAGAACCGATGGAAACCTTCCGGTGCTGAAAAAATGCAAATGAAAAGGCACACTTAGTGGAAGACAACTGCTCCGAATCAAATTCTATATAATAGGAAGACAGTAACACGGTCAGAGAAAAATATTTCGATTCGTGTTTCAGTGAATCTTACAGTTCCCTACAACTACACGATTCGTCTCTTGTTTCTCCACAAACTCGGCTCAGAACAGGAAATCGCTAATGCACAATAGTACTACGGTACTCGACTAAAGCATACGTTACCAGTGTCAGTGTGAGGGCAGATGCAGTTAGCAGAGACAGGCATCACCTTGTAAGTAGGCTGTTTAGGTTTTTATATTGGTAACGCCACGTAGCGCTCTGTATGAAAATCACTGGCTGTGCTCTGTGCAGTCTGTGACTAGTTTGCATTGTTGTCTGCCATTGTAGTGTTGGGCAGCTGGATGTTAACAGCGCATAGCGTTGCGCAGTTGGAGGTGAGCCGCCAGCAGTGGTATGTGGGGAGAGAAATGGCGGAGATTTGAAATTTGTAAGACTGGAAGGCATGAACTGCTATATATATTATGATTATTAAGGTAAATACATTGTTTGTTCTCTATTAAAATCTTTCATTTGCTAACTATGCCTTTCAGTAGTTAGAGCCTTCAGTAGTTTGAATCTTTTATTTAGCTGGCAGTAGTGGCGCTCGCTGTATTGCAGTAGTTCGAGTAACGAAGATTTTTGGTGAAGTAAGTGATTTGTGAAAGGTACAGGTTAATGTTAGTCAGGGCCATTCTTGTGTAGGGATTTCTGAAAGTCAGATTGCGTTGCGCTAAAAATATTGTGTGTCAGTTTAAGCTCAGTCCTGTACAATTTTTCCAAGGGGATGTTTCAACCTGTACAAACAAACCGCCAAAGATCCCGCCTTACTTGATTTATTGACTTTATTCGCTCATCAGATGCGAGCATTCTGAGATGTGTGGAAACTACGGTACTTAACAGCAGCAACACATAAAGGCAATCGAGTTTTAGTGAATAAATGATACTGTTTTTACATACTGCAGATAGCACAGATATGTACATTAAGTGTTGAGTGCTATTGACAAGGGATTTCAGATGGATTCCGTGTTTCTGGATTTCCGGAAGGCTTTTCACACTGCAACACACAAGCGGCTTCTAGTGAAATTGCGTGCTTACGGAATATCGTCTGCTATGTGACTGGATTTGTGATTCACTGTCAGAGAGGGAACAGTTCGTAGTTATTGACGGAAAGTCATCGAACAGAAAAGAAGTGACATCAGGCGTTCCCAAAGGTAGTGTTTCAGGTCTTTTGCGTTTCTTATATATATATACGATTTGGGTGACAATATGAGCAGCCCTCTTAGGTTGTTTGCAGATGACGCTGTCGTTTATCGACTAATAAAGTCATTAGAAGGTCAAAACAAATTGCAAAACGATTCAGAAAAGATTATATGGTGTGATAATTGGCAATTGACCCTAAATAATGAAAAGTGTGAGGCCATCCACATTAGTGCTGAAAGGAATCCATTAAACATCGGTTACACGATAAATCAGTCAAATAAATCAACTAAATACCTACGCTTGTCCGTCCTCTTTTAGAACACTGCTGTCGGTGTGGGATCCTTACCAGATAGGATTGACGGAGTACATCGAAAAAGCTCAAACAAGGGCAGCGCGTTTTGTATTATCGCGAAATAGGGTATAGAGTGTCACTGAAATGTCACAGGGTTTGGGGTGAATATTATGAAAACAAAGGCGTTTTTCGTTGCGCCGGAATCTTCCCACGAAATTCCAAACACCAACTTCGTCCTCCGAATGCGATAATATTTTGCTGACCCCGACCTACATAGGGAGAAACGATCACCATGATAAAATAAGGGAAATCAGAGCTCGTACGGAAAGATATAGGTGTTCATACTTTCCGCGCGCTATACGAGATCGGAATAATAGAGAATTGTGAAGGTGGTTCGATGAACCCTTTGCCATGCACTTATATGTGATTTGCAGAGTATTCAAGTAGATGTAGATGTACATGCTCGCTACTTATGGACGAAACTAATCAAATAAGTCAGACAATACGTAACACGAAGTGGTTTACTTTTACATTACGTGGAACAAGTTTTCGTCGCCAGTACTTGGCTGAAAGAGAAGCATGGGTGGCAGCACAGAGTTCGAAAACAGACATCGTATTACGTCTTGCGTTAAATGTCAAAACTCTACGCAGTGTTCCGTGCAATCAGGCATATGAAGCAGTCTGTCTTCTGAATGACAATCTTAATCTCAGCGGACCCTTAGTTCTGTTCGAGAGGAGTAGTCACAAGTTTGGATCCTCTTATTTCCTTTTCACTTTACAATCAACAGCGCAAAAATTACACTAAACTTTATATACTCGCGTGCTCAAGATAGCCACCTACAATAAATAGTTGCTCTTAAAGCCCAGCACTCATTGTTTACGAGGGAAAAGTTTCAAAACAAAAGAAACAAAATCTTTCATAGTTAGATGATTGCAGCACTAAGTGACTCTGCTGTCAACAGTTTCTTACGTTTCTAATTTACTTTTCCTGCTCACCTACGTTAATGTTTCGGTTATAATGTATTTGTCATTGTTGGGAACTTAAACGAAACAGGAAAAAAGGATTTTCCACGTTAAAATAGTGCCAAAACAGGTGATTAGAATGCTTGTAATGCTGTATCGCCTCATATTTGTTCAGTTTCTTCACGACTTAGGCTCCACTGATTTCTAATTCTAAATTAGTAGCTTTCTGCCGTAAGTCTCCACACATGTTACACTCCTTCTCAGACTGGCAATATTTCTACTGGTACTATTTTACTTGAACACTGGTCATTTTTATGTCCGTTTCATAATGAATTTGTCCAGTGCGATACTCCTCATCCTATGCAGAGACAGGGAGAACTATAGTTCCTTCAAGTTGACTCAAATGTGTCCTTTGTGACGGGCTGCATCAATGCACATAACCGACAGAAAATTCTCCGTTAACACGCCGAATGAGAGACTTAAAGTAGTACGACTTCTGACAGGAAAGAGACGTCCGTCTAATGATAAAATGCCGACCTGTAGACCTGGCGCGGGATCAAATCACTGTCAGACAAGGAAATTATTTCAGTCTACCTTTATACCAGCCTTCATCTATCAATGGTGCGAATATATACCAAGAACCACGAGGTTCGGACTCCACATTAAACTGTACGGCCCGTTTCCCTGCAAGGATGACGAGGGTACACTAAGGACGCGCAAAGGGCCGAAGTAGCGTATCATTTCTGTATTATTTCCCCCTAAACCACGTCATTTCTTTATTATTTGTACGTGATACAGTGCCACTCTGGGACGCAGCCACTTGTTTCAACTTGTTGATTCTAATTACGGTCCGTGAATATTCTGCTATATCAGAGACCATTTATTGAATTAAAAAATGGTTCAAATGACTCTAAGCGCTTTGGAACTCACGAATCATTTGCAATGTTCCACGGCCACTGTTGGTCATCACATGAGCACTGCCTGTGCTTTGTTTGACTGTCGGCGGTCTCCTGTCAGTCAACAGACGAGGTCGGCCTGTACGCTTTTGTGCTGTATGTGTCCACGTTTCCACTTCACTATCACATCGGAAACAGTGGACCTAGGGATGGTTAGCAGTGTGGACATCTCGCGTACAAACATATGACACAAGTGACATCCAATCACCTGACCACGCTCGAAGTCCGTGAGTTCAGTGGAGCGCTCCTTTCTACTCTCTCACTAAGTCTAGTGACTACTGACGTCGCTAATATAGAGTACCAGGCAGTAAGTGGGAGCACAATGCACTTATATGAAAATCGTATGTATTTGGGGGTGTCAGGATGCTTTTGATCACATAGTGTACATCACCAACAATCGACTACGGCAGCTTGGAACGTCCCTCACGGATTTGTTTCTCAGGTGACATCCGATGACTACACCACGTTCGAAATTACCGAGCACTCCTGATTGACCCATTCGATTATTTCTGCTTCTCTATGGACGACACAGTTTATACTAATGGACCCGCCTCATGAAATCTGAGGGGCAATCCCGGATTACATAGAGGTGTCCAGATTCTTTTGATCAGATCGTTTACTTACGTATGTGTCAGCACAGTTGCGTCTGATTGTTCGTGGTGTACAGTTTGTAAAATGTTCATTGCTCATATTTTAGACCCAGCTTAAAACGAACCATACGAAAACGTGATAGTATGTTGGCAGTTCGCGTGGTCGCATCTATTACACCAGCAATGCAACCCGCTGTATTTTTGTGTCTGTAGTTTTGAGATACACATGGAATTAAAAGTAATAGAAATAAGTATATTTTTACGTTTATTCCATACTAAATAACAAGAAGTTGGTCCGGCCCCACAAGCTTGTCGAAAAGAAAATATAGTGTGCTGGCTGAATGATTGCCACAAAAAAGTCTGCACCGTCAATAGAGTCACGCTATGCTGCAGGGTGTGCACATGATAGACTACGGCGGATACTTGTTAGAAGAAGAAACATTTTCTAGTGTTTTCGCAACAAGAGCAACGTGAATAAGTGACGATTACCTAGTGACAGCGGATTAAGTTGCTTCTTCTTGCTGCATCTGATCCTCTTATACCTTTCTCTTCACCACTTTCTCACTCGTTATTCCCAATACTTTCGGTCTTCGACGACACTTTCTCTCCCTCCATCTCCTCACTCCCCTCCCCCAACTCATCCTCCTTACACTATAGTAATTCTTCGTTTCCGCGTGCATCACATCAACAATCAACCGAATCAGTAAGTGTCTCCTTCCTTGGGAATCTTGCTTGTCTTGCATCTGAAATAGCGTATTCTTTGCTTGTTATTTGACGATGTAGCGCATTAGAGTTAACTAGTACTGGGCAAATAAAATACTAATTCGATGCGTCACTTCACGAGTATAAAATGTGAAGTTATGTTAATAGTATGTGTCATCCATTGTATTATTTGAAGAAATTTCAAAACATATTTCTTTGTGTGTTGCAGCCGGTAAGCAGTTCCCTCTGTTCTGTACGGTGGTAATGAGTGGACGTCTTCTGTCGCAGGTAAATATATTAACCATAACAGCGGAAGGGTGCCTGGTTGAAACGTTTTATTTCTTAAATACTAAACATACCGGTAGGCTACTACAATCGAGATGTTTGTCTATCTGCAGTGCGGAAGACTCGAGTTCGAATCCTAATATTGCGAAGATTTTCTTCTTGATAGGAGGACTAGAATGAAATTCATTCAAGCTTTTTGAGGCCAACTGACGCGCTCTTTGAAGGAGAAGGAAAGGATCTGCTATTGCAACGCCGACACTAATGGCCAGGACTGTACTAAGTGCATTCCCCCGTCGATGCCCTCGAACAAATTTGGGATGTAATTGACTTACATCTAGTAGTACGTGCGCCGTCTTTTCGTTGTCTACGCAGACTGCGTAACCAGTTCGTGAACACGTGTAGTCTTCCACCTTCAACCACGCAACACAGACGCATAGAAGACTTTGAACGTCAAATTCAGGTTACTTTGCGTCGCAAAGGTGGACCATTACATCAACAGGGGGAAGGTCACAGTACTAGGGATGAACAGTCACGCCGATGACCTTTGTAACAAGCAGTCATTCCATAAATAGTGAACTTTACCTAACTATCAGTGCAAATGAATAAAACTGACCAGCAGAGAGTAACTGATATGCACAATGTTTTATTTTGTTGATGTCTGCATGCACAGCTCCAGGTCGACGTAAAGTTTTAGTCTACTTCAAGTTACATATGTACTTACTGCTGGCTTTTAACTGCTGTTCAAAGTTTAATTTCCGATTAACGAACTCTGCATAGAGCTAACGAGAAAGCCACTGTGTTTTTGACTGTTTCTCATATGATTCCGAGAAATTAGGTTGCTATAACGCGAGCAGAATTAACCACAAAACTATTGAGTGTTAGCGAAGAAGCGTTACGCAGTGTTGCGTTTTTTTCTGAAGTTCTACATCGATACTGAAACCTGAGTTTCTTACATTGTTGTCGTCTTTACTCAGAAGAACTAGATTTGTCATCGATTTATGCTGTACGACCTTAAACAGCTACTGTGTCATTCGAAGGAAGAAGTTTAAATATATCGCTGTTAAATAAATGTGCTTATCCTTATTCTTGACTAACTGGCGTAATACCTCTTTCGAATGAGATCGTGACGTCACTGTTCATAGGATACTAGTACACTGTGGTGACAAAAGTCGTGCGATACCTCCTAATATCGTGTCGGACCTCCTTTGGCCCGAAGTAGTGCAGCATCTAGACGTGGCATGACTCAACGTATCACTGGAATTCCCCTGCAGAATACTTGCTGCCTCTACTTCCGTCCATAACTGCGAAAGTGTTGCCGGTGCAGGAGTTTGTGCACTAAGTGACCCCTCAATTATCTCCCATACACGTCGGGCGATCTGGATGGCCAAATCATTCACTCGAATTGTCCAGAATGTTCTTCAAACCAGTCGCGAACAACTGTGACCCGGTGACATGGTGCACTGTCATCCATAATAATTCCATCGCTGTTTAGGAATATGAAGTCCACGAATGGCTGTAAATGGTCTCCAAGTAACCGAATATAACTATGGACTGTTCAGTTGAAGCCGGAGGACGCAGTCTATTCCATGTAAACACGGCCCACACCATTGTGGAGCCACCACCAGTTTCCCAATGCCTGGGTCGGAACGCTGGCAGAGAATGACATTTGCATGAAGTGACACTTGCACGAAGCCTAGAGTTTTTGCAGGGCTGACCGTCCTTTCACAGGTACAGGCACAGTAAGAAGTACGGCAGGTCAGCTTAGCTGCTCGTGCGAGCTGCCTCGTGCTCATACCAAAGCAGTTAGCAACCCTGTACCGCTTCAAGGTGGCTCATTAACGCGTTTCGTGGCAAATTTATTTTTAAGACTGTTTTATTAATGGGAACTGGCAAAGAAATTCAACACAGAACTGACAATGAAATTCAACACCTCTTATAATATGTTGATGATGCTTAGAACGTAGGGTAGCTAAGTAAGAAACATGTCGATTCTTACGACTTTTGCAGCCGTTTTAGGAATAAATTAAAACTGACAAATTTACATTTTGTTAGCATTTTATTTAAACCTTAAATATAAAAGCACAGAATGTCAGTGACTATAACCTATTTTGCTTTGCACTAAAGTACAATCTCTGGTACAACTTTTCGAGTAATGCTAGTTCGAAGACAAGCCTGAAGTTGAAGTCTGTCAGTGAGATTCTGTTGGGATTTCTTTCACATCTTTCTCTTCATTGCGTAAAAAACCAGCAAGTATACGTAAGTCTACGCATCGAGATAATCGTAGATGCAGACTTGTAAAGTCGTGAAAGTTTGTATTGAGGAACAGTAGTGTAAGAGACTAATTTTGCTATGGAACTAATCACAGGAACGTCACACTGTAGGTATGTAAGTTGCAGCTGTAGCCATGTTTACAAGCTGTCAACATAACTCGAAAACCAGTCAAACTGCGAGACCGTTTGTTAGCTGAAAAGCAGTGTGGTAACTTGATCTAACTGCAGATTCATTAGTTGACTGCTCCTCCTGGAAACTTTTTTTTTGGCACATCGGGTTCTCGCTGTTCGCCTTTCAAGTGTCCATAATATTTTGCATGGAATGCATTGTAATGTTGTCATCAACTGAATTTTTTCGTTGTGTTCAAAGTTTTAATGCATATTAAGAGATCAGCAAACACATCAAGACATCGTCGCATACGTCTAGGCATCCTTCACTGATACATTGATGTCGATGTTTCTCACCGCTTTGAAGTTCCTAACTCAACCATCCCGCTACATTTCATCCCTTTAAAAACAGCTACTCTCCATTTTTATGGAAGACTCCACCCTAAAACTTCAACATTTTTCAGAAAAAATTTCATGACTATTTCATATTTTTGGAGTGTTTACTCTTAGCCCCCAAAACGATTTGGCTGTATACGAACTACGAGTATGTCTAGGATATGTTTGAAATACGGACTGCGTATGGGGCTGTGTCACACCGAAAGATGCCAAAGATAATTTTTGATTCGAACAGAACCATCTCTATTCTGAACTTGGCATAAACTCAAACAGTGAGAAAGCAATTTGCAAGATTTCCAGGGAAACTTAAGTGAAATAACTGGCATCCAGTCGTTGGAAATCAATTATTGTCCCTGTTGATAGTATGATTATAAATTTATGGAATACACTAGGGTCCTGTTCAGTATAAGAAACAAGCGCCAAATAGGATTGGATTACAATCAGATATCCCCACCATTGCACCTCCCCAAGAAGACTATGTGTAGATTTTTATTCAGATAATTCACGAAAAAGGCTACCTTGATCTTGAAATTAGAAGAAGCGCCATATAAGAAGGAAGGGAAAACATTATGGTGCCGGCTAATTTTAATGGGTATGCGTCTTGTAGTAATTTTAATTTTTTGATAAAACGGAATGTTTGCAGGCAGTAGTCCTGACGTATTTGCATACTTGTATGCATTAATAGTATCGAAAATGTTTTTTTTTAAATTTTATCATCATATTTATGTACCTACAATTAAAGAAAATTTTAGGCTGAAACACTGAAAACAAATAATTAATATTTTTCATAAAATGAATGCACAGAGTCGTTGAACTATGTCTTATGTGTAACCTACAAAACATAGCATGTGAGTACCAAAAGTTGGTCTCCAAGAATACCGTTAAAATCAAATTAAAAATACAAAACTTGATAACCGATGAAGCTACATCTTTGCATAATAGCCATGATTTTAAAATTTGGTTACTATTAGCAAAGCAGAAGAAAAGTTACATTTTTGGGTGGAGTCTCCTATTAAGCACTGCTCCGGATATACTGTATGTTCGTACCTAAGGCTATCCCGAACCTAAACAACTTTTGGTCGTCCAGTTTTACCATGAGCGCTCACAAGCCAGGCGGCGAGCGAGCATCCTCAACTGGCCTACGGTGGTCTACGACATGTGTTACTAGAAATTAGTTTGAACATATGTTGAAAGGTTGCAAAACTACGATCAGTCACATTTTTACGATAATTTGTGTTCACCAGAAAATTTTAGGCTGAAATCTTCGAGAATCGGTGGGAGCTTGTGTGGTTCCTGTAAATTTTCGCCTAATGCGATGTAAAATTGTATTGGCCTTTCCCAAAATACGTCACAGGTAGCTGCGGGCAGGGAGGTGTATACTACTTCTGGGACACCTTGTTCCCTACCTATAGTGTCCTGAGCTCAGTGCAAATGCCAACACATTCGCTGTCCGTACAAGTATCACTCAGTTCAAACGTCACACACTCCAGTGCCTTGTTAACAACTTGGGTCCATAGCTTTGTGGGGTCTACGCCACACTCTAACCCTACCATCAGCTCTTACCAACTGAAATCCGGACTCATCCGACCACGCCACGATTTTTCAGTCGTCTAGCGTCTAACCGGTATGATCGTGAGCAGTGGAGAAGCGCTGCAGGCGATATCGTGCTGTTAGCTAATGTACTCGTGTCGGTCGTCTGCTGCCAAGGCCCATTAACGCCAAATTTCGCCGCAGTGACCTAACGGATATGTTCATCGTACATTCCACACAGATATCCTTGGCTATTTCACAGAGTGTTCCTTGTCCGTTAGCAGCGACAACTTTACGCAAACGCCGATACTCTTTGTCGTTAAGTGAGAAACATCGGCCACTGCATTGTCCGTGGTGAGAGATAATGTCTGAAATTTGGTCGTCTCGGCACATTCTTGACACTATGGATCTCGAAATACTGAACTCCCTAACGATTTGCCAAATGCAATGTCCCATGCGTCTAGCTCCAACTACCATTAAGCGTTCAAAGTGTGTTAATTCCCGGCGTGCCCTCATGACCATGTCGGATATCTTCTCGCATAAATCACGTGAGTACAAATGACAGCTCTGAGAACGCACTGCTCCTTTGTAATTTGTGTACGTGGTACTGCCGCCATCCGTGTATGTGCATATCGCTATCCCATGACTTTTGTGGCGTCACTGCATATATTTCGTTTCCTAAGAATTTCCGCTCTTGTTAAAAATAAGATCATAGTATTGTATTTTATTGTATGTTCACCGGAGACCTAGAAACGGCGGGCAGGCTCCGTCCCCGCCGCAGCCGCAGTGGTCCACAACCCCACGAAGACTACCGCAGTCCACTTCACCCCTCCGCCGCCCCACACCGAACGCAGGGCTATTGTGCGGTTCGGCCCCCGGTGGACCCCCCACGGAACGTCTCACAGCAGACGAGTGTAGCCCCTATGTTTGCATGGTAGAGTAATGGTGGTGTACGCGTACGTGGAGAACTTGTTTGCGCAGCAATCGCCGACATAGTGTAGCTGAGGCGGAATAAGGGGAACCAGCCCGCATTTGCCGAGGCAGATGGAAAACCGCCTAAAAACCATCCACAGACTGGCCGGTTCACCGGACCTCGACACAAGTCCGCCGGGCGGATTCGTGCCGGGGACCAGGCGCCCGCCGGCCGGGGTGGACGAGCGGTTCTAGGCGCTACAGTCTGGAACCGCGTGACCGCTACGGTCGCAGGTTCGAATCCTGCCTCGGGCATGGATGTGTGTGATGTCCTTGGGTTAGTTATGTTTAAGTAGTTCTAAGTTGTAGGGGATTGATGACCTCAGATGTTAAGTCCCATAGTGCTCACAGCCATTTGAACCAGGCGCTCCTTCCCACTCCGGAAAGCCGTGCGTTAGACCGCTCGGCTAACCTGGCGGGCAAATAAGATGATACTTATCCCGCCTGACATTTTTTGAGTAATTTTAATACTTGAGTAACCACGGCGAAAGGGCAAAGTGAGCACCGCTTCGCAACTCGTCAGTTATACGCCGGAGGACATATTTGACTAATTCCATCTTACAAATACCAGTGTTTTGACTAAATATGAGATATTAAACGCCTAAGACAATTTAATAGAGATGTAACAGTAACCGGCGAACTCTAATTTCTGCACTTAAAACAGTTCTGTCAAGGCGATGACGTGCACCTCGAGTGCTTCGAGACATGTACCTACTTTGCTGCATCAATAGGACAAATAAAACCCGTAATAACTACGTGCTTTAAGTTAGCTCGGAATGAAATATGTGTATTCTCAGATAGTAATAAGCTATGCTGCAATTCAGACGCAAGATGGCGCTTTGTCCAAATGTCGAAATCGTACATATGCAAGAAATACTAACCATCACATTAAAGTAATTAGCGTTTATTTATAACTGCATAGCATTGCTGGAACACTTCACGGGAGTGCTCGCTTCATTCCCCTGACGACTCAGCTATATGTTATATGTTCTTTACTTTCGCCATATCAGAGTCTCGTTGCATGTCACAACTTCATGTTAGGTAATATAGAGAAAAACGGTTGAGAGATACTTTCATTCACGATATAACACCGAAAAGAGAGACCCATGTGGCGCTTATGTGTATGAAGTTCGTGAAAGAATTACTTAAGTTTCAAAGGGAAGGAGGAAGGAAGGAAGGAATGAAGGACAAATAGGGTTCAGCTTCTCATCGAAAACGAAGCCGAAGTGCGGAATGGGGAAGGATGGGGAAAGAAATCAGTCGTGTTCTTTCGAAAGAAAAAGTCGATCCCTCTGCCTAAATTAAAGAAGGGAACTTATCGAAAACTAATCCTGGAGGCCTAACGGAGGTATGAACCTATATTCTCCATAATGCGAGTCTAGTGCCTTACCACTGCGCTACTTTCCTCATTTTCAAGGTTTGAAACTGAGGAATTACGGGGGAGAATATTGCAGTCAGGGTGCACATAGTTCTGTTCATGCGAATGTCTTTTACAATAGCTCTGAATGATCTCAATTAAAAGTAGCTTCGCGCACTGTACTAGAAAGTGTTGAAGGACCATTACTCCTCATGTTATTCATAGTTGACGTAGATGGTGACATCGGAAGTTCCATAAGGCTTTTCGAAAATGATGTTGCTGTATAACAAGAATTCGTAACACAGGAAAATTATTGCGAAATGCAGGAAAATATGCGGAGAATCGACAATTCGTTCATGTACTGGCAGTTGACCTTCAACAAAAACGAATGTAGCGTGTTGCTCATAAACAGGCAGAAAGACTCACTACTATATGGTTATACGATTGGAGAATAGTACCTGGAAGTCGGCACATCCATTAAATGTCTGGCAGTATGCGTACAATGTGATATAAAATGGAACGACCACGTAAGTACGAGTGCGACTTCAAGGTAAATTAGTGTTTATAAGTTTCTTTGACAATACAGAAATATATACGCAGCAAACGGCATCAAGCTTGATTCCAAAAAGAAAGTAGATTGCATTTGCGCTCTGTACAGAACAGACAGTTGCCCGCGATTACTGTTGTGCGATAGCTCCGTTGCTAAGCGACAGTGGCGAAAATGAAATATGTGCTCCTTGCTAATCGTACTGGAAGGAAGGGCGGAAATTTACAGATTAACATCCATCGTTGACCCTATTGTTCGAGACGTGCTCATACTGGAACTAGAACTCCAAAACTGGTTATTGCAGGCGTGGGATTGACTGTAGATGAAGAAAGAGCGACGCTATAAAAGGAACCCAGAAAATTGGTCCTACTGTCGACGAGGGCTACTCGCATCGGCGCAAGGTAAGTGAGAATTGGCGTGAGAGCTGTGTAGTGGCCTTACTTTACGTCGTAGGTGATGCACGATATATATGGGTTGGACAATATACGTAAACACTGCGAGAAATGTATGCTTGAACATAAATACAGCCGGCCGCTGTGACCGAGCGGTTCTAGGAGCTTTAGTCTGGAACCGCTCGACCGCTACGATCGCAGGTGCGAATCCTCCCTCGGGCATGGATGTGTGTGATGTCCTTAGGTTAGTTAGGTTTATGTAGTTCTATGTCTAGGGGACTGATGACCTCAGCTGTTAAGTCCCATAGTGCTCAGAGCCAATTGAACCATTTTGAAGCATAAATATAGGTGCTAACCAAGCCAGCAGGTTGCGCTGTTGTGTTTGGCCAAGAATGGTATCTGTGCGATGTCTTCAGTACGTTGCAAGTGTCAGTCATTGTCAGAACAAGGTTTTGTGTGGCTGTTAGTGCATTATGCTGCAGCTAAGTGAATTCGAACGTAAACAAACTGTGAGCGCTCGTATGGTGGATGCTGCCGTAACCAAGGTATCCTAAGTGTTTGGTGCTTGAAGAGACTTAGACCGCTCACAGGGAAAACGGAAAAACATCATCCGGTAAGTCATAACGCGAACGAAAGTGTGTCTTCAGTGATCGTTACGGATGGTCACTGGAGAGGACTGTGACAAAAAATAAGAGGATGACAGCTCCAAAAGACACCAAGGAACTGAATGTCGCACTCGCGAACCCTGTCATCACCAAAACAAACACGAAGGGAGCTCCATAAATAGGAAATTGCAGGGCGAACAGGAACCCCAAAACCACTCATTAGTAAGTTACACAAATATCCACAACAGGAAAACATGATGCCGAAGCCATAAAACTTGGACTGTGGAGCAATGGAGGTATGAAGGACTGTCATTTGGCCAGATGAGTCTTGTTTCACATTGTTGCCAACTTCTGGACGAGTTTACGTCTGAAGACTGAAAAATGGCGTGGGTTCGTTGATGATTTGGGCACCCCACCATCTACGATATCTCCGAACTGAAGCAGAAACTTGATAATTGCACCCCAATCATCCCAATCGGGCGTTTGAGATAGGACTTCAAAAATGTAAAAAAAAAGATAGATTTTTCAAAAATGTGTTCATTTTGTAGCGCATGTCTTTCTGAGGAGTTTGATATACAAAACAGATGTGTTCAAGGAAATGTAAGACTTGTTATTTGGTATTAAGTGTGCCAAAGTGCAGTGCCACACCCCTTCGCACAGTAGACTTCTGTCGCACGTCACTGTATTTAGCTCTGTGGAATTCACACTTGTATATTTTGTAACGGAAGCCATCAAACCTATCCCCAGGACAGTGGAAATTGAAATGTTCTGTGGTGCCTCTGCTACTCCCAGTCGGCCGGTTCTACATCCTACCCCCCTACCCTCACAATTAATACTGGGTGGGATTATTTGTAACCGGGAGAATAAGAACTCTTCATAAAATTTGCACAATTTATTGCATATTAGCTAATAGGTTTCTCTTTTGCGTGACATAAAATTAAACATAGGAACGCAAAACCAGTAAAGACAAAGAGACAAGCAAGGCAGTACACAGTCCTTACGTCACAGCACTTTTTTTTTCTCTCTAATCTTGATAAAGCTTTACACAGTGTGTTTCCTTTCTGCGTAAGACTCTATTACCTCATCACCGCTAGTCACTCGTTTCGCTACATAAAAAATAAAAATGTCGTTGTCTAATATTGAAAAAGCTGTTAACACAAATAGTACCAAAGACTGGCGCGGTTTCTCGATTTGATTACGTCTATTTTGTCACTGTATGCTAGATAAAATGAAATAAGCGTTTCTAATATTGCAGCAGTTGTAACACACACCAAACAAGCGATAATCTTTTTGCACAAATGGGCATTTTAATCTACCTCGTTCACATAAATAACTCGACAGAATATAATTCACGAAGTACCAATACCAAATGCCTATAAGGCCTGTTACAAGGAAAAAGTTTTATTTTAGGAACTAGTTTTAGATTTCACTTACAAATGGTTCAAATGGCTCTGAGCACTATGGGACTCAACTGCTGTGGTCATAAGTCCCCTAGAACTTAGAACTACTTAAACCTAACTAACCTAAGGACATCACACACATCCATGCCCGAGGCAGGATTCGAACCTGCGACCGCAGCGGTCGTGCGGTTCCAGACTGTAGCGCCTTTAACCGCTCGGCCACTTCGGCCGGCGTTTTTCACTTACATGTTGCAGTTTCTCAAGCATGAGGTAGAAAAATATTAGTAATAGGAAATTTCTATTTAAATATGAAATCGTCATGTTCTCCCATATAATATGCGTGATGTCCCGTTTCTTCCCATTCCTAGTTCTAACAATCTTGTCATCAGTAATTCTGTAATTATACCTAACATTGTCAAAACTTATCAGTAATTCTGTAATTATTCCTAACATTGTCAAAACTTATTCTCTAGTTGACTTCGCTAACCCTGGCAGAATCATCCGTTCAATTATCTCGCGTTTATTCTCCGTTTAGGCGTTATTACGTGTTCGTTCGACGCGTTTTCCGCGCTATTCCTAGAACAGAACTCAAGCGGCTGCTAACAGGGGACTGTACTACCGGCCTTTAGTATTGTAGCGTTCTGGCAAAAATTTTCTGTCAGTATTTAGTTTTCTTCGATACACCTAGAAGATAATATGTAATCTTTCTTATCTATTATTCCTGTTAGTCGTTTATTTCCACTCTAGTAGTCTGAATCACCGGATTTCGCTAATAATTATAACAACGCTTGCCGTTCGCACACCTAATCAACCACACAAACAGCGATTGGCATTCACCCGATCGGCTTTATTCGGCTCAGTTCGTATACCCTGTCCCCTTTTGTCTCCGGGAAGTTTTTATTTTTTGATGTGACGGAGATTCGTCTGGCAGAGACATCACGTACACTATGGACATATTCAAAAATCAACTAATGATTAGTCCAGAAATCAACGTACAATGTGTTCAAAAACCAAAAGGGGTGTGTTTCAAAGTCATTTGAATAATCGACAGATCAACGTGTGCTGCATGCTAGGCTTTTTGTGAAACAAGGATTTTTTTCTTCAAGAATATGAATTTGGCATCTCTGAAGTTGCCGCTTGGCGCAGACACCCCGGTTGCCCCCTTTCCCCGCCCCCTCCCCCACCACCCTGTCCCCTAGACCCCAGCGTGGATTTGGACAGCCATATCGCGGTATTCCATGGTTACTATAGTTACTCCGCAAGGTCGCATTACTGGCGAGGATTACGTGAGTATTTTGGCTACTGAGATGTATCCCATGGAACAAAGTTTGTTCCCCAGTGGCCCCTTTTCATTCAGCTCGCATTGCCTAAGACTGGTTTTGTGAGCACCAGCGTCTCCACTGTCTGCCACAGTCACCTAATAATATTAATGAATCTTTGTGGCCTACGTCGGGGTGAAGGATGCGTGATCCCCATCCACCTCCATCATGGTTACCCGAACTTACCTATATTTTGTAGGAAGTATGGTATAAGATTCCCTTCGCAGACCATTTATCCATTCCGAAACGACAGGAAAGTGTTCTGAATGGCAGAGGGCTTCCTAAATCTCATGAGGCATTGTAATGTGTTGCGCTTTTGGTGTTTCCATATTTCTGTCCACCCGCTGTAGCTCATGTGTAACAAAAATGCTTGGGAAACTCACAATGGAAATCCTTGGAAGACTGACGACGGTGTTCTTGCGAAACACTGTTGGTAAATGTTGAGAAGCTGTATCTGAAACACTGTGCGACCATCCAGTTGCTCCCATCGTGTACTTTGCATAAGGATCGCAAAAGTAAGGGCAGAGAGGTCAGGGCACGTACGGAAGTATGTACATAGTAATTTTCCTTTGGGACCTTTGCCTTTCGCGTGCAAGTGCTCTACCAACTGAGCTACCCAAGCACGATTCACGCCCCGTCCTCGCAGCTTACTTCTGCCAGTACCTCGTCTCCCACCTTCCAAACCTTACAGAAACTCTCCTGCGAACCTGCAGAACTAGCACTCCTGAAAGAAAGGATATTGAGGAGACATGGCTTAGCCACAGCCTGGGGGATGTTTCCATAATGCGATTTTCACTCTGCAGCGGAGTGTGCGCTGATATGAAACTTCCTGGTAGATTAAAACTGTGTGCCGGACCGAGACTCGAACTCGGGACCTTTGCCTTTCGCGGGCAAGTGCTCTATCAACTGAGCAATCCAAGTACAACTCACGCCATGTCCTCACAGCTTTACTTTACTCAGTTGCTAGAGCACTTGCCCGCGAAAGGCAAAGGTCCCGAGTCCGAGTCTCGGTCCGGCACACAGTTTTAATCTGCCAGGAAGTTTCATATCAGCGCACACTCCACTGCAGAGTGAAAATCTCATTCTGGAATTTTCCTTTGCTTAATACCTAAACTGAGTGGGTCAGAAAATTGATAATGTTGGAGAATTTTTCCTTCGCTCTGCACAGTAAAGGGACTTGAAATTTATTTATGTAGATGTGGGAACCAGGAGCATAAACTGTAGCTAGCAGAAAGTGCCGTTTTAGGCTTTCTCTTAATACAAGAAGGGTAGCGGCCACACAATTGTAATGTTGAAGCATAAATTTGTTCTCAAAGCGGTGCTGATATTCAACAATAAAAGCGGGTTAAAAGCTGTGAGCTATCTGGGGAAGTTAACCTTGAATTACTGAGCAACTGTTTCACCAGGTATCAAGTATAGTTTACCAAATTCCCAACCAGACTAACATTAATTATAATCTTTTAATAGTCATCTTACGACAATCGGTGATATATATATATATGTATGTATATACACTCCTGGAAATTGAAATAAGAACACCGTGAATTCATTGTCCCAGGAAGGGGAAACTTTATTGACACATTCCTGGGGTCAGATACATCACATGATCACACTGACAGAACCACAGGCACATAGACACAGGCAACAGAGCATGCACAATGTCGGCACTAGTACAGTGTATATCCACCTTTCGCAGCAATGCAGGCTGCTATTCGCCCATGGAGACGATCGTAGAGATGCTGGTTGTAGTCCTGTGGAACGGCTTGCCATGCCATTTCCACCTGGCGCCTCAGTTGGACCAGCGTTCGTGCTGGACGTGCAGACCGCGTGAGACGACGCTTAATCCAGTCCCAAACATGCTCAATGGGGGACAGATCCGGAGATCTTGCTGGCCAGGGTAGTTGACTTACACCTTCTAGAGCACGTTGGGTGGCACGGGATACATGCGGACGTGCATTGTCCTGTTGGAACAGCAAGTTCCCTTCCCGGTCTAGGAATGGTAGAACGATGGGTTCGATAACGGTTTGGATGTACCGTGCACTATTCAGTGTCCCCTCGACGATCACCAGTGGTGTACGGCCAGTGTAGGAGATCGCTCCCCACACCATGATGCCGGGTGTTGGCCCTGTGTGCCTCGGTCGTATGCAGTCCTGATTGTGGCGCTCACCTGCACGGCGCCAAACACGCATACGACCATCATTGGCACCAAGGCAGAAGCGACTCTCATCGCTGAAGACGACACGTCTCCATTCGTCCCTCCATTCACGCCTGTCGCGACACCACTGGAGGCGGGCTGCACGATGTTGGGGCGTGAGCGGAAGACGGCCTAACGGTGTGCGGGACCGTAGCCCAGCTTCATGGAGACGGTTGCGTATGGTCCTCGCCGATACCCCAGGAGCAACAGTGTCCCTAATTTGCTGGGAAGTGGCGGTGCGGTCCCCTACGGCACTGCGTAGGATCCTACGGTCTTGGCGTGCATCCGTGCGTCGCTGCGGTCCGGTCCCAGGTCGACGGGCACGTGCACCTTCCGCCGACCACTGGCGACAACATCGATGTACTGTGGAGACCTCACGCCCCACGTGTTGAGCAATTCGGCGGTACGTCCACCCGGCCTCCCGCATGCCCACTATACGCCCTCGCTCAAAGTCCGTCAACTGCACATACGGTTCACGTCCACGCTGTCGCGGCATGCTACCAGCGTTAAAGACTGCGATGGAGCTCCGTATGCCACGGCAAACTGGCTGACACTGACGGCGGCGGTGCACAAATGCTGCGCAGCTAGCGCCATTCGACGGCCAACACCGCGGTTCCTGGTGTGTCCGCTGTGCCGTGCGTGTGATCATTGCTTGTACAGCCCTCTCGCAGTGTCCGGAGCAAGTATGGTGGGTCTGACACACCGGTGTCAATGTGTTCTTTTTTCCATTTCCAGGAATATATATATATATATATATATATATATATATATATATATATATATATATATATATATATATATATATATATATAAAGAGAATTTAAATAAAAAGAAATAAATCAGTTTATATTTGGACATTTATTTTAACATTGATCACTGAAATTTCAGCATATTAAACTTGATTCATAACTAAACTCGTGCCTTATTTAGGATTGTGAAAATGTGACTTTGTAATCTTACGGAAGACATCAAATATGGAATCAAGATTCGGATACTGCATACAACACTGCATTCATAAAATAACACACGAAGAACGTTGAAACATATGGGAGAGGAAATTAACCACAACCAACCGATTCAATTTTCACCCAAAGAAGTTACGTTCGTAGCGCAATCGTGTCTGTCATGAAATTACCACACACTGGTATACTAAATTCATACTAACTCTCTGTGAAATCTTCCAGAAAAGAATAGCTGGGGGCTACTTTGATGGTTACACTACATGATTCACGTGGTCAACTTGATTTACACAAAGAGTGTAACTCCACAATAATTTTGATAATTAAAATAAATTACATCGAAACACAAATTACAAAAGAAAAACCTTTAACTGGTTACTATTGTCTTACTATTAACCTGATGGATCAAACAATTGTATAAGCACGTTGTACTGGTCTCACAAAGTACACCCCACGTAGGTTGAACATAAAGTTGCTATATTGAAAAATATTGTCAAGACGAGACGTTATAACCTCACGCACATTCTCATTTAAGATTGATGATCTTAGTTGGAGTTACTGATCAACACGTGGTTCCACTTTACTCACAAAGTAGTGACAAAGCAACTACTGGAAGATATTCTGAACTTCACACTCGAATTACACTGCGTTGCAATTTAAGATAACATTAGATATTTTAGATCTAAACCTGAAATAAAGGTGATTAAATTTTCAGTTAGGCTGAACTTAAGAAATCCATTGTCCTACGGACTTAGCAGAGACGCGCTTAGTCGGAGATCTTACCACTTCAGACGCTCGCCGCGGACAGACTGCCTGGGCCCATACCGAGGGTGCTTAACAGATACAAACGGAAGTGACCAGAGAGGCACCTTCCTATACCAGCATGACAAGGGACGGACAGGACCATACTAAGAATAGAAACCTCTCTGCTTTTAGAAAACATAGCTACCTGTTCCGACGTTGGTCCTACTGTTCTCTAGCAGACAGGCTTGTCTGCTACCATCAAGCATGCAACTAGAAATACATTTGCTCATTCATCCTTTCACACAGAAGGGAAGGGGGTGATAGTATCTTATCATATACAGTATATAAAAGAAAGCGGATGTAGGTTCCGTATGAGACTGTGTGACATGAATTACATATGAACTGTGTTTTAAAGTGTAGTAGTGTGACAGATCGTTCTTGTTTATGTGTGAAACTAACACGTTCCACTGCTCAGTCTCCTCCCAGATAGTCAGAAACACCACAGTAAATTTAGAAGTGGAATGTATGCCGTAAATGACAACAGCTTTAAGAAATTAACATGAAAGGAATCCAACAGAGACCCTTCACTATCATATTTTAGACATGAAGATTACCGAAACCCGTAATTTCCGTTTGAAAGTTTACATGGTTGTATCGAACAAAACAACTTTATTTTAAAAAGGATATGTTCCGTTTTACGTCTTGGTTACTGAAACAAACTGTGATATTGCTCGTAGAGAGGAGTAATTTGGTCGCATGGATACAGAAACACGATGTGAAAGTAGTGGGCATTGTTATATCGCAATGGGCGCTCACTGTCTCTTCGCAGTCAAGTACAACTATATGTAATTAACGTTGTAACTTGTCTTTGCCTTTCTGGCAGGAATCGATAGTGGTAGGAGTTATCCGCGCGGGATTAGCCGAGCTGTCTAGGGCGCTGCAGTCGTGGACTGTGCGGCTGGTCCCGGCGGAGGTTCGAATCCTCCCTCGGGCATGGATGTGTGTGTTTGTCCTTAGGATACTTTAGGTTAAGCAGTGTGTAAGCTTAGGGACTGATGACTTTAGCAGTTAAGTCCCATAAGATTTCACACACATTTGAACATTTGGTAGGAGTTACTGTTCGATCCGACTTTGAAGTAATTTTATTTACTGAGTTCGAGGCGTGACTGAGCGGAGGGTCTGCCGTGACGCCACGGGAAATATTCTCGTTGTTAGTTTGTCGAATTTAGTTGCGAGTGCAGCTGAAGTAGACAGAAATGCGTAACAGAGTTTTTCTATTACGTTAGCAGTGGAAGAGCCTGAACTAATGGGAAAACTCGTGGGTGAGAAAACCCCAGGCATTCTACAGCTACCACGCTGGTTGGCTAAGAACTGTAAATTGTTAACAAATTGCTGGAGTTGCTCTAAATGTCCGAAATTGGAGAATCCGTCACTATCCCGTGTGAAGAGAAAGCATTTACAATGGGACCTGCAGTGCAATCTTGTGGGTAATAACGAGTTTCTCAAGCGATTTACACATTTTAGCCCAAGCACGCGTCATTTTGCGGCGGCGGCGGCTGCCTTGTGGTACTAGCTGCACGCCATCTGTGAGTCTCAAAGTTATTAGCTGCCCGAAATAAAAAAAAAAAAAGATTGATGCATCCAGAAGACGTGGTCTGGTGTCAATGTAGCTTCGTACATGTACACTCCATGGATGAGTATGTAAATGATCAAAGTAGCAATTCTCTGTGACAGGTAGAACCGTCACCACAGCACCTAAGTGTTGGTCGTGTTTAAGTGTTGCTACAAGGCCTAGTAGATAGGGACCTGGACAGCGTCACATGTTGAGATATCTATGTGAAGGACAGAGAGACGTGGCGTACTCGTGTACCTAGCAGAGTTTGAAAGGGTCTTCATTGTAAGCCTCCAATCAGCAGGCTGGTCGAATCGTGCAATATCCAGGTCTTTGAGGCATTCAGATGCGACAGTGGCTCGATATTGGACTTGTGGGTTGACATACTCTAAGTCAAGGTTCCAATCGACCGCCTCTAACTATAATAAGGGAGCTTCTCCATTTCATGCGCCAGGCACATCGCAAAAGCTATACATCTGCGCTTGCCGCCGGCCGGTGTGGCCGAGCGGTTCTAGGCGCTTCAGTCAGGAACCGCGCGACCGCTACGGTCGCAGGTTCGAACCTTGCCTCGAGTACGGATGTGTGTGATGTCCTTAGGTTAGTTAGGTTTAAGTAGTTGTAAGTGCTAGGGGACTGGTGACTTCAGATGTTAAGTCCCATAGTGCTCAGAGCCATTTGAACCATCTGCGCTTGCCGTCGGAGAACAAGTAACGGAGTCGCTGTTCAAATGGTTCAAATGGCTCTAAGCACTATCGTACTTAACATCTGAAGTCATCAGTCCCCTAGACGTAGAACTACTTAAACATAACTAACCTAAGTTCATCACACACACACATCCATGTCCGAGGCAGGATCGAACCTGCGACCGTAGCAGCAGCGCGGTTCCGGACTAAAGCGCCTAGAACCACTCGGTCACAGCGGCCGGCTAGGACTCGCTGTAACATTTTCTATCATCCCGCACTATTAGTCCGAGAGTAGCGGCAGCCGGACTAGGGAACTACCGTACAATGCGAAGGTTGCCGTTAACACCACAACACAAACGACTGCGTTTGAAGTGGTGCCTGACCAGGAAGCATGGATTGTTGATGAATGGCACTGCATTGCCTCCAACGATGAATCAGGATTCTACTACACCTAAGATGACCATCGTCGGCTACTATGGTGGCGACCTGAGGAGAGATTTCATTCTTCCCACGTTTTGAGGAGGCGCAGCTGTATTTCACCTGGTGTCTTCGTATGGGGTGCGATTCGTTATACTTTTAGGTCACAGCTGGTAGTGTCCAACCCCGGTAGCTGAATGGTCAGCGTTACGGATTGTCAATTCTCTGGGCCCGGGTTCGATTCCCGGCTGGGTCGGGGATTTTACTCCGCCCAGGGACAGGGTATTGTGCTGTCCTCATCATCATCCTATCGTTCTCATCGACTGCAGGTCGCCGAAGTGGCATCAAATTGAAAGACCGGCACCCGGCGAACGGTCTGCGCGAAGGGGGCCCCTAGCCATACGATTAAATAAATAAAATACAGCTGGTAATGACAGCAGAGACTCTGACAGCACAATGGTACGTCACAGAAATCGTGCGTCCTCTTTTGTTAGTCCTCGTGCAATAGTATAGTGACGCCATTTTTCAACAGGATAATGCTCTTCCTCACACAGCAGGAGTGTCTATGAACTGTCTGCCTGATACTAACGTACTCCCGTGGCTAGCAATATCTCCTGCTCTGTCTCCGATAGAACATATGTGAGATCAGCTCGGGTATCAACTCCGTTGTACGTTATGCATTTATAACTTATCTCAAAACAACAACGAAACATTTATACCAATTTTGGCTTAAGTGACCCAGAACAGCCACCGTTTCCCCTACAACTATTGTTTGAAGTTTCACTTGAAGCTTGCAGTTCTCAGTAACGCCAATGTTGTTAATTTTGACGTAATTTTCATATTTTGAATGGATATACGTAACCTTCCTAACATTTTACAACTTATCTTTTACTTTTTCACACAAAATCTTATGAACGAGTGGTATATATTATGGTAAACGCTGAGTACAGTTGAGAGGATTAAGCAGGGAAGGTAAACTCATTGTAAAATCAAGGTAATTTTATAGTAAGCAGGTACTTTAGGTTACATTCAATAAAAATTAGTATTTTCTATTATTATCTTGTAATAACTTACCAAACAGTTTCTATTATTAGCTTATTCCACAATTTTGAGTTGTTCTCGCCGGCCTTTGTGGCCAAGCGGTTCTAGGCGCTTCAGTCCGGAATCGCGCAGCTGCTACGGTCGCAGGTTCGAATCCTGCTTCGGGCGTGGATGTGTGTGATGTCCTTAGGTTAGCCAGGTTTAAGTAGTTCTAAGTCTAGGGGACTGATGACCTCAGATGTTAAGTCCCATAGTGCTTAAAGCCATTTGAACCATTTTAGTTGTTCTCAGTCGCTATTTTATACACCACATATTTTTCGCCTGAATTGAGTAAATATATTTTGGTTTAAATTAAAATGTTTTGCGAGGAAGAAGATTAACCAGAAAAAAATTACCTGAAGCTATACGCGCCGTGAATGTTTTACCTGGAATGACTGCCATTAAGCGTTTTGCGATAAGTAACGTTGGCGGTAAATGTGGCTCACGCTAAAGCATTGAACTACGCACATGTGACAATGTCCTGTGGAACCTTCTAGCGGGAAATAAACATATAAGAAAACAGTTTACCACGAGTTGCTACAGTTATTCAACTGCATTTGCATATGATGCTTGGAGAAATGAGGTGGTCAAATGTTGTAATTTTTTCCCTACGCTGTTTTACCTGAAAGTATAAAAATTTAAATTCTTTTTATTTTGCACTATAGATTATACTTGTTTCTTTTTTCTTATTTAATGAAGGAATTCGTAGCCGGAGAGCGTCGGTTAATCTGGTTTAATCCACGACCATGTAGAAGACGATCGTTTTGACAACATACGTGTGCATGAGAATTCTTGGGGCGTCTTAGTGGACCAATCAGATGTGATGCATAAACATTACAGCGAGAAGAGCACCATAATGTCGCAGCAACAAACAGCGTAGTGAGGAAATTAACTAACGGCAAACGGGAAGCTGGCAAACGCTATGAGAACCACAGCCTAGGCACTGTGCTTCACCACGGCAGAATATGCTTGCCCAGGGTTGTTTCGATTCCGTATATGTCGAAAAGCTCAACATAAGCTTAAATGAAACATGCCAACCAATAACTGGTTGCTTGAAATCCACGCCGCTCGATAAACTATACGAAGTGGTCGGATTGACGGACACCAACTGTCTAAGAGCTGGCCACGAACACACTGCGAAATTTAAGTATGCTTTCGATGGACGCCATATCTTATTCGCAGCTTCCTGTTGCTCTGCAAGGCTTGAATTCCTCTCTAGAGTCCTGAACAGAGAATACCGAAGATCCAAAAGACTACCCTCCACTACAGAAGATGCTCAACGGCGAGAACCTGAGGTAGAAAATTTGGATGAGTAAGAACGGCATCAGAACCTGTTCAAGTGTGGACATATAAATGAACATAGCGAAAGATGCGATTGTGGGAATATCGGGATATGGAACATCTAGTAATCTGTCCCAACTATCCGAGTAAATGTACCATCGACGAATTATGCGAGGCAAGCAAGGAAACATTGCACGTACCAATACTGGGCTGAGAAACTCCGACCTCCGGACACGAAAACGTAAAAATAAAGCAGTCTTAATACTGATTTAAGCGATCGACCCATTTCATACTGCTTCTTAGCATTAATCCTTGATTACACCATCTGATCAAAAGTATGCAACACAGAACTGAACACTAGAGGCGATGAGAGGCGTACCCGCCAGTGTAAAAGGACACGGGGAGTATTGTGCCAGCAGCAGAATGGGTCCGTCTAGAGAGCTCAGTCATTTCGAACGTGGATTAGTCATTGCATGTCTCCTGAGTAACTAATCCATCAGGAAAGGTTCAGTCCTTTTAAAGCTGCTGAAGACGACTGCTGATATGACTGCGAAGTGACAACGGAAAGGAACAACCACTAATAAACAGACCAGGCACTTATCGGGACGAATTGCTTGTGAGTTCCAAAGTGGCAGCAGCAGTGCAGTTAGGACAATAATGGTGAACAATTGTCGAGCCACATATTTTAGTAGTCAATGCTAAGCGACGCTTGACTTGCTGTAAAGAGTGATGCCACTGTACGGTGGATGACTGGAAACGTGTGTTTTGGAGTGATGACTCACGCCATCCCCTGGGGCTGTGCGGTGGAAAGGTTCCTAAATGGAACCCAGGGGGAACCTTAGGGATGAGTTAGAACGTCGACTTCACTGCAGATCTCAGAGTCGGTCATCACTACACTCCATAGATCCGAAACTTGACAAAAAATGGACTGCCGTAACTCCATAGACAGTCAGACACCTCACTGAAAGTATTCCCAACAGAGTTCAAGCTGCCGTCAAGGGGGACACACCCGTTATTAACGTACAAAAACAGCTGTCAGATGCTCGTGGTGAGATAGTGTACTTATACACTGAAGAGCTAAAGAAACTGGCATACCTGCCTAATATCGTGTAGGGGCCCCGCAAGCATGCAGAAGTTACACAACATGACTAATGTCTGAAGTAGCGCTGGAGAGAACTGACACCATAAATCCTGAAAGCTGTCCATAAATACGTAAGAGTACGAGGGGTGGAAATCTCTTCAGAACAACATGTTGCAAGGCATCCCAGATATGCTGAATAATGTTCCTTTCCGGAGAGTCTGGTGGCCAGTGGAAGTGTTTAAATTCACAAGAGTGTTCCTGGAGCCACTCTGTAGCAATTTTGGACATGCGGGATGTCGCATTGTCCTGCTGGAATTGCCCAAGTCCGTCGGAATACATGATGAACATGAATGGATGCATGTGATCAGACAGGATGCTTACGGACTCGTCATCTGTCAGAGTCGTATCTAGCCCATATCACTTCAACTGCACGCACCATTACAGAGCCTTCACCAGCTTGCACAGTCCCCTGCTGACATACAGGGTCCATGGATTCATGAGGTTGTCTCCATACCCGTTCACGTCCATCCGGTCGATACAGTTTGAAACGAGACTTGTCCGACTAGGCAAAATGTTTCCAGTCATCAACAGTTCAATGTCGGTGTTGACGGGCCAAGGCGAGGCGTTATGCTTTGTGTCGTGCAGTTATGAAGGGTACACGAGTTGGCCTTCGACTCCGAAAGAACATAGCGATTATGTTTCGTTGAATGGGTCGCACGATGACACTCGTTGATGGTGTAGCGTTGAAATCGGGAGCCTCTTGCGGAAGGGTTGCACTTTTGTCACGTTGGGTTGTTTGGGAGAAGAGAACTCGTGCGGTAGCGTTCTCGCTTCCCGCACTCAAGTTCCCGGGTTCGATTCCCGGCGGGGTCAGGGATTTTCTCTGCCTCGTGATGACTGGGTGTTGTGTGACGTCCTTAGGTTAGTTAGGTTTAAGTAGTTCTAAGTTCTAGGGGACTGATGACCATAGATGTTAAGTCCCATAGTGCTCAGAGCCATTTGAACCATTTGAGAAGAGAACAGCGAGGTCATCGATCTCCGGAAGGAGGGGGAAGGAAGTCGGCCGTGCCCTTGTCAAAGGAACCATCCTTGCATTTGCCTGGAGCGATGTAGGGAAATCACGGTAAACCTAAATCAGGATGGCCGGACGCGGGTTTGAACCGTCGTCCTCCCGAATGTGAGTCCCGTGAGCTAACCACTGCGCCACCTCGCTCGGTCTGTCACGCTGAACAATTGTCTTCAGTCGTTGGTGCAGTTCTTGCAGGATCTTTTCCCAGCCGTAGCGATGTCGGAGGTCTGATGTTTTACTGGATCTCTGATATTGACGGTACACTCGTGAAATGGTCATACGGGAAAATCCCCACTTCGCTACCTCAGAGGTGCTGTGTCCCATCACTCGTGCACCGACTATAACACCACGTTGTTAACTCACTTAAATCTTGATAACCTCCCATTGTAGCAACAGTAACAGTTCCAACAACTGCACCAGGCACTTGTTGCCTTATATGGGCGTTGCAGACCGCAGGGCTGTATTCTGCCTGTTTACTAATCTCTGTATTTGAATAGACGCGTACAGTGGCCGCCCGGTTATAGGCGCCATGTCGCCGATGGCGCGGCCCCTCCCGCCGGAGGTTCGAGTCCTCCCTCGGGCATGGGTGTGTGTGTTGTTCTTATCATAAGTTAGTTTAGGTAGTGTGGAAGTCTAGGGACCGATGACGATGACCTCAGCAGTTTGGTCCCTGAGGAATTCACACACATTTTATATTTGAATACAGATGTCTATACCAGTTTATTTCAGAATGTGAACAACCGAAGAAGTAAACTATTGATCTTGTAACCAATACTGTCGCATTCACTGTTTTCGTTATAGGCATTTTTGTGAAAGCAAAATACTGTTGTTCTTCTTATGACAAAAGGTTATTCGCCCAGATCGCACAAAAATACGATTTTGGCGGAAAAACTCCTGTGATAATAAGAACAACCGTTTTTAGACTTTGAGATCGACTCCAATACCACTGACAATGTCAGGTAATCGTCATAATACAGAAAGCGTAGAGGCTGGACAATCCCATACCAGATACGAAGATGGCCAGATGGTGACGAAAACCGGAAATTTTGAAGTTTAATTTTTGCGTGATTGTGCCGGACAGTAAAGTACGTTAAAATACAATTTATTGAGACCAGACGTTTCTGTCATGACAGAAATGGTGTTCTTTCCATAATAAATTCTGTTAGATTACTGGCGGATTGCAGCCAACGTTTCTCTTTACTTTTGAGGATCTTGGTGACTGTTCAGAGAAAAAGAGGTGTACATCACGACACTGCCGATGAGACGGCGATAATGAAGGCGCGAACAAGTCGCTGCAAGCACGCCAGACAGAAATGTCGACTCAGAATTTATACGTCAAGGAGAAGAAGAAAACTGCCCACTGTAACTCTGCCTTTTTTATGCGCCGGATGAATAATTGCGTAGTAAGCAAACACCGCCGCTTTAGTTGAGAACTGACCTCATAAACATTAAAGGCTCGTTAAATCCGTCAAGTCTCGTGTAGATCATAGCCTGTTCCCGAGGCGGTAATGAATGTGTTTGGTCGGATACTTGAGATTACCGGTCTGTTTTACGAGGGTAGCGCCGTTTTATTCATGCAAATGTAAAAATAAACGCGAGCAGCGCCCGCCGGAGCCTGTAACAGCGCATGCGCACTAACCTCCCGTTTTTCGCGGGTCCGCGGCGGCCCGCCACGGCCCGGATTTACGCGTTGCGCCTCAGCCGCCGGCGCCGGCCGGGGATTTATCACGCGCTAATCACAGGTGACGTCACCGTAATGGCCGCTCTGTCGTCATGGCGGCCGCCCTATAAATCTATTACCCGGCGCCCCCGGCCACGGGGAAAGGGAAAGGGGTGGGGGTGGAGGTGGGGTGGGGAATAGGAGCTTCTCCTGCTGCGCGGAGGACGCCGGCTCACAGCGCTGCGCGCTCCCCGGCACTTCGTCCGCTGCCTGCTTACAGAGGCGGCCGTTCGCCATTGTGTAGTCTGCATCTGCACTTGTACTACTGTGCTGTGCAGTGCGGTGTTATTGTCTATGTACATAAATGCTTTGATTTGGCAGACAGGGTGGGCAGCAATCTGCGGTTGTTTGCTTATGACGCTGTTGTGTAGGTGAAGTGTCGAAGTTGAGTGATCCAGTAAGACTTAGAGAAAAATTCTAGTAGGTGTGATGAATGACAGCTAGCTCTAGATGTAGAAAAATGTAAGCTAATGCTGACGAGTTCGGATAAGGCATTAGTAGTGTCCTGCTTGACACAGCCAGGTCGTCTAAATATCTGTGCGTAATATTGCAAGGATTGTGGCAGAGAAGGCACAAAGTGGAATTCAGTTTATTGAGCGAATGTTACGAAAGTGTAATTCATCTGTGAACGAGACCGCATATAAGATGTTGCTCGATTGTTTGGGATCAGTATCAGGTCGGATTAAAGGAAGACGTTGAAGTAATTCAGAGGCGGGCTGCTAGATTTGTTGCCGGTAGGTTCCAAAATACACAAGTGTTACGGAGGAGCGTAGGCAACTCAAATGGAAATCCCTGGAGAGGAGGCGACGTTCTTTTCGAGTCACACACTTAGAAAATTTAGAGAACCGGCATTTGAAGCTGTCTGCAGAACGATTCTACTGTCTTTAACGTGCGTTACGCGTAAGAACCACGAAGATATGATACGAGAAATTAGTTCTCATTCGGAGGCCCTCGTTCTATATGTGTATGGAACAGGAAAGGAAATGCAGTGGCACAGGGTACCCTCCGCTACGCGTCTTACGGCGGGTTGCGGAGTACGTGTGTAGATGTAGACGTAGTTGGCTGAGCATTCTTCTGCTTTGACAGTGCTGATGTTGTTCTTGTTCTTGTTATGGTATCCTGTCAGAAATCTGGTTTGATGCAGCTTTCCGTCCTAGTCTACCCTGTGCTAGCCTCTTCGTCTCTGTATACCTACCGCATCTGTTCGAAGATGTTTATTGTATATAAGCCATGGTCTCCCTCTACTGTTTTTACCCTTCCACACTTCCCTCAAATACCAAACTGACAATTGCTTGATGACTCAAAGCGTACAATGTCAAGTGATTCCATCTTTTAATGAAGGTGCGCTATGAGTTTCTTTTCTCCCCAATTCGGTTCAGTACCTTCTCATTAGTCACGCGTACTTCCCACCTGAACTTCAGCATTCTTCTGTAGCACCACATTTCAAAAGCCACTTTTCTCATCTTTTGTGGACTCCTTATCGTCCGCATTCCACTTCGATACAAAGGCTACACTCCAGACAAATACCTTCAGAAAAGACTCCCTAACACTTAAACCGATACTAGAAGTTGACAAATTCCTCTTTACCATAAATGATTTTCTTAATATTGCCAGCATGCATTTCATGTCTTCTCTACTTCCGCCTTCATCAATTATTTGCCAAAATTGCAAAACTCGTCTACTGCTTTTAGTTTCTCGTTTACTAATCTAATTCTCTCAGCATCGCATGATTTAATTCGATTTCACTCCACTAGTCTTGCTTACTTTTTTATGTTCATCCTATACTCTCTTTTCAAGGCACTATCGATTCCGTTCAACTGGTCTTCCCAATGCTTTGCTATCTTTGGCAGAATCGCAATTTTATCGGCATAGCCTGAAGCTTTTATTTCTTCTCCACGAACTTTTTATACCTTTTCCAAATTTCTCCTTACTTTCCTTTACTGGATATTCTATGTAGACCACAGATTGAGTAACTTTGTGAATATGCCACAACCTTGTCTCACTCCCTTCTCGGCTCGAGCTTCGCTTTCATGTCCTTCGCCTCACAACTGCTGTCTGGTTTTTGTACACGTTACAGGATAAATAACTCTTCGCTTCCTGGTGCGTTAGTTTTTGTTAATGATGATCCATCTCGATCTGACTAGCTAATCATCTTCAGATCCAACGTGGAAAAAGGAAAAAATGAGGCGCGATAGTATAAAAAACTATATGTGTATGTAACACCGAAAATTGCACTACAAAGAACATTAAAATTCCATGAATATACTCATACCTAGTACTACAAGGTGCACTTTGTCAGCAGTGGTAAGAATGTATCATAAAAGTACAGAGGATGCGGTGGGATGGGTGGCATAGTCAGTCACTTCCAAAGTTGATAAGTCAGAGACCAGTACTTTTATACAGAGTAAAAGGAAGATAATGAATAAATTAAAATAAATAGAATTATTAAATTTTTTATTTAATAATCTTTTTTTACACTATATTATTGTACTGGGTACTGACAGGTGCATATTATGTGATGGCTTATGTAATGTTCCCCACTGAATTATCTGTACTTGTCAGCTGCAACAAAATCTCTTGACAGCTTCCATCGTTGGATGGTATTTTTAACTCTATCTCGGAGTCTCTAACCAGTGTCTGATCAGCAACAACAATTCTATGCTGAAAAGTGTCATTTACAAATACGAATTTTCTTTTTCAGCGAAGCTATGGTGCCCATGGCACCCAATCGTTTCACGTTTTATTTGTCAGTTATGCTTCATAAACCTATCAAACAACTATTTTTCTTTAATTTAAATACTTTGTCAAAATTCGGGGTTGTGACAATCGTTTAATGTCTCTGATCTCAGAAAGTGTTTCTGTCTCGAGGTGTATACTTCGATCATATGTTGAAGTTTCCAGTTTCCCCTGTGTCAAGTCATCGTTTATGGTGACACATGGCTATGAAATTCATTAGGTCAGCGAATAACTGCGCCGCGGTC
The DNA here is from genome assembly GCF_023864275.1 of Schistocerca cancellata. Classification (NCBI taxonomy): domain Eukaryota; kingdom Metazoa; phylum Arthropoda; class Insecta; order Orthoptera; family Acrididae; genus Schistocerca; species Schistocerca cancellata. Next base: position 497,452,711 of record NC_064626.1, on the reverse strand, counting down.
CACTGTAAACTGACTGTTTGCTTTATGTGAGGCACAGAGGATTTCTGTCGGATTTCTGTGACACGAAAATTTATATCTTCAACATCCACAGTGTTTGAACAATTAACCTTGTGGTGCACTTGCTCAGTGGAGTGGTCAGATGTTAATACTTACCTCCTTGGAGTTTCCAGTCAGTCCTGGCGCTGCAAATGCACACAGCCCACTCCAGTACACAGTCCCCACTGGCGCTTTGCCCTGCATGCATTTGCAGCCTCAGGACTGACGAAAATGTAGATTCACAATATACTCAAATGACCTTGTGGATAACATCGGAAGTTCACTGAGGTTTTTTTCGGGTGATGCTGTATTATATCGAGAGGTTGTAACAATGGAAAATTGTACTGAAATGCAGGAGGATCTGCAACGAATTGACGCATGGTGCAGGGAATGGCAATTGAATCTCAATGTAGACAAGTGTAATGTGCTGCGAATACATAGAAAGAAAGATCCTTTATCATTCAGCTACAATATAGCAGGTCAGCAACTGGAAGCAGTTAATTCCATAAATTATCTGGGAGTACGCATTAGGAGTGATTTAAAATGGATTGATCATATAAAGTTGATCGTCGGTAAAGCAGATGCCAGACTGAGATTCATTGGAAGAATCCTAAGGAAATGCAATCCGAAAACAAAGGAAGTAGGTTACAGTACACTTGTTCGCCCACTGCTTGAATATTGCTCACCAGTGTGGGATCCGTGCCAGATAGAGAAGATCCAACGGAGAGCAGCGAGCTTAGTTACAGGATCATTTAGTAATCGCGAAAGCGTTACGGGGATGATAGATAAACTCCATTGGAAGACTCTGCAGGAGACACGCTCAGTAGCTCGGTACGGGCTTTTGTTGAAGTTTCGAGAACGTACCTTCACCGGGGAGTCAAGCAGTATATTGCTCCTTCCTACGTACATTTCGCAAAGAGACCATGAGGATAAAATCAGAGAGATTAGAGCCCACACAGAGGCATATCGACAATCCTTCTTTCCACGAACAATACGAGACTGGAACAGAAGGGAGAACCGATAAAGGTACTCAAAGTACCCTCCGCCACACACCGTCAGGTGGCTTGCGGAGTATGGATGCAGATGTAGATGTACACAGGAGAACATTAACAGATATCTATTGTAGTGGACATGTGTAAACCGTAGGGTTAAGTACAGAGGTGTGTTTTGCCACTATCGTTGCGACATCCTTATTTCTAGTCTTCGCTTAATTATGACATGGTCTGAATAGCATGCATGGTTGGCCATTCATTCGTGAAATACACTGACGGAAAAAAATGCAACACCAAGAAGGAATTGTGCGACATAAATTAAAATTGCTCGGAGTGGTTCTACATCTGAAAAATGATGTCTATTCAGATTTCGCACCAATCGCGGAACAGTGGCGATGGTAATGCCATTATGAGGATGCAAATCAGTTTTGTTTTAAACATACGCTGTAACGGTCGTGGACGTTAGTTACCGCTTTGATTGGACGTGGTAGGGTGATGTTAGTCTAGAACGCTTTTACGGCGACAAAAACACCATTATCACCTCGGTAAGTTCGAACGAAGTCTTGTGACAGGGCTCCCAGAAGCTGGTTGTTCCTTCTGTGGTACTGCGGAAAGACTTGGCAAGAATGTAGCCACTGTACGTGGTTGCTGGCAGCGGTCATCTCGAGAATGTACAGTCCCAAGAAGACAGGTCTCCAGACGACCAGGTGCCGCTACCGAGAGGGAAGACCATCGTGTTCGGCGTGGGGCTCTGGCGAAGTCGTACTGTAACTGCAGTAGCAATCTGAGCAGCAGTTGTCACCACAGCGACGCAACCAGCTGTTACAAATCGGTTATTCAAGGACACCTCCGGGCCAGACGTCCTTTAGCGTGCATTTCATTGAGCTCGAACAACCGATGTTTGCGACTTCAGTGATGTCAAGCGAAAGCTCATTGGAGAGCAGGTGAAGGTCTGTTGTGTTTTCTGTTGAAAACTGATTCTGCATCTGTGCCAGTGATGGCCATGTGTTGGTTAGGAGGAGGCCAGTTCGAGGCCTGCAACCAACCTGTCTGCGTGCTAGACTCATTGGATCTGCACCTGGAGTTATGGTCTGGTGTACGATTTCGCATGACAGCAGGGGCGCTCTCGTGGCTATCCAACGGACCCTTACTGCAAATTTGTGCGTCAATCTGGTGATTCGACCTTTTGTGCTGCCATTCATGAATAGCATTCCAGGAGGTGTTTTCCGACGGGATAACGCTCACCTACATACCCCTGTCGTAGCTCAAAATGCCCTACAGAATGTCGACATGTTGCCTTGGCCTCCTAGATCACCAGATCTTTCTCCAGTCCACCACATATGAGACATCGTCGGATGAGAACTGCAGCGTCATCCATCAACAGTATTAACCGTCCCTGTATTGACCGACTAAATGCAACAGACATGGAACTCCATTCCACAAACTGACATCCGGCACCTGTGAAACATAATGCGTGGTCTGGCACCTGTGCAACACAATGCATGGACGTTTTCATGCTTGCACTCAACATTCTGGCGGTTGCACCGATTATCAAGCCACCAACATTTCACGGTTGCAATAGCTTATCTCGCGCTTGCATTAACCTGTAATGTTGTAATGTTAACCACTTAAATACACTACTTGGAAAAATGAACTCACGATATTTCACCACTCTACATTAATTACCTTTTTGGTGTTGCGATTTTTTTCCGTCAGTGTAGTAACTGACGATTGAGTTCGTGTTTCTGTCGGAGGTCGTCCCTAAGGTCTCTGATTCTGTTGCCATCATCAGTGTCCTCGTGACTCTGAACTTTAGCTTCCATAATCAGGTGAATTAAATTTGTGAGGTGCGACAGTAATTAATGTGCCTTCCGTCGCACTACAGTGTCATATTTAATTTTGTGGTTCACGATACGTTCTTTATCCACATGATCAACGTCCTCTTGCTTTTTCAGCTTTCGTTATTTAATATTCGACGATCTTCCGTCACTCGATAAGATATGTGTAAGCGGTGTGATATTATCACTGGATGAGTGTTCAGAAACTTGGTAACAGCGACAGTGTGTCTTGCTTCTCTTTACTTGTTGAGGACTACGTTGCATTACATCTAAAAATTTTCTGACGTTATAAGACCGTTTACAAAACGGATGATAGGTCCATCTTCTCAACATGATCTCCCGCTTTTCTAGGCCGTTCTTGAACCATTCTGTAAGTGTGCCACGTATCCATGCCTGGACAGCTGCTTTCAGTCTACGAAGCAGCTACTATCCAGAAATTTCTACGAGTCGTCGGACAAACGGTAGTGACCAGGTCTCATTTCAAGAGAGTACGTTGGTTTTTGCAGCGCGGTGAAAACTATTTGACCAACGATGACGACGATTGCCTGTCTAGTATGGGGCCGTATATTATCATGGTGCAGTAGCATAATTTTGGACAATTTTCCGAGACTCCACTTCTGAATGTCTTTACTAAGTGCCCAATGATATAAACATACTTGCACTGTTAATCGCCGCCTCTAATTCAAGCCCGTCGACGAGACTTATGCCCTTAGTATTACACAAGCGTTGCCGACGTTTCTTTGATGGAAGAGTTGCATTATGCTTTATTGGCGTCTTGTGTTGTTTTGTCTCTGGGTCATTGTAAGGGACCCTCTTTTGATCACAAGTCACAAGTTTCGACAGTAAATACGTTGGATGTTGATCATATCTTTGCGAAAGATCTATCCGAACATCCATACGACATCAGGAATTCACCTGGCAGACACCATTTCCAATTGAACTGATTACGCATGAATGTTTCTTGAATATCTTTATTTCCGAGGTGATGGTTTGTGTCTCGTGGACGGTGTTCCCTATCAGCGGGGTGTCTGGCACTGACACTGTCAGTTTCTTTCGGAAACTATCCTTTTTACGGTCGATGTGCTTACTGTTGTACACCCTGTCACCAAGTTCTAAATTGTTTTTCGTGGAGGTGAATCTTCTCCACATACTGTCTGCAGAACCCTATGAATTTCAGCAGTGATCACATCCTCATTTAAGGGAATAAAATCTGTCCTTGATAGTCGATTTCCAGAGGTTTTTACTCGTAGTCGGTTAGACCGTCAGCGAGAGCGCACTGCTTGTTCCTGCTACTAATAAGGCGAGTACACCGATCGCTTGTTACATATTTTTACTACCTTCAAACAGGAGCGAATTATTTTCAGTTATCTGGGTAGTTACTAGTTTATTTTTGTAATTTCTTGCGTGTTCTAGCGCTTACTAGGCACAACCTCTTATTTCAATAACAGTGTAGTGTACAGTACCGCTGTTGCTATCGACCATTGTATCGAACCTCGTATCCTACAGGATTTTCTTTGTTTGATTAGAACAGCTCTTGTCAGTTAGACTCTCAGTGAGAGAGCACTTCGATTTCCCGCTGCTAATAAGACCAGTACACCGTTCTTTTGTTGCATATTTCTATGTGCTTAAAACAGGAGCGACTGCAGTAATGGATAGAAACTGTAATTGTTGTATACCGTTGAGAGTTGAGTTGGTGAACTTTCGCTCACAGCTCCAGGCTGCGTTGGCTTCTGCCACACAGCTTGAGGCTGCTGCCAAGAGGCGTCACTGTGGGAGATCGGACGCAGGGTTCGAGGGACGTCGAGCACGTCCCACGTTTCCTCCGATCGGTCCACTGCTGTGACTGCCCCGGGTACAGCCTGCACTGAGGTTGACCCCTCTCCCGTGGTTCAGTGGTAGATCATTCCAAAGTCTGGCAGGCAGCGAAAAACTTTCCATGGGGCCGATCTTAGTGCCTCCCCGGTTCGTTTGTCGAACAGGTTTCGGGCGTTATCTGCGGCTGACGATATCACTGAGCCGGATGCAGTCGTCCACGCTGTTCCAGAGGAAGCTTTTCGGCCCACAGGGTCTGGGCATTCATAGAGGGTGGGTTTGTTGGTAGTTGGGGGCTCCAACGTTAGGCGCGTAATGAGGCCCCCTAGGAACACGGCTGCCAAGGAGGGGAAGGAAGCCAGTGTGCACTCCGTGTGCATTCCGGGGGGAGTCATTCCGGATGTGGAAAAGGCGCTTTCGTATGCCATGAAGAGTACAGGGTGCAGCTATCTGCAGGTTTGGCTCATGTCGGTACCAATGACGTGTGTCGCTTTGGAACGGAGGAGATTCTGTCTGGTTTCGGGCGGCTAGCGGAAATGCTAAAGATGCCAGTCTTGCTTCCGAGATTAAGGCGTAGCTCACCATCTGCAGCATTGTCGATGGAACCAACTGTGGTCCTTTGATACAGAGACGAGTGGAGGGTCTGAATCAGAGGCTTAGGCGGTTATGTGATCGTGTAGGCTGCAGATTCCTTGACTTGCGCCATCGGGTGGTGGGTTTCCGGGTTCTGCTTAATAGGTCAGGAGTCCACTACACACAGGAGGCGGCTACACGGGTAGCGGGGACTGTTTGGAAGGGACTGGGTGGTTTTTTAGGTTAGAGGGTCTCAGGGAACCAGAGAAGGGGCGTCCGTATAAAAGTGGGCAGGTAAAACACAGTAAGGTAGTTGTAGAAAAGATTGGTATTGTAATTGTAAATTGTCGAAGCTGTGTTGGGAAAGAACCGGAGCTCCAAGCACTAATAGAAAGCCCTGAAGTTCAAATATTTGTAGGTACAGAGAGCTGGCTAAAGCGGGAAATAAGTTCACCCGAAATTTTTCAAACGATCTAATAGTGTTCAGAGAGGATAGATTAAATACATTTGGTGGTGGAGTATTTATTGCTTTGCCTTGTACCGAAATTGAAGTAGATAGTTCGTGTGAAATAGTATGGGTAGAGTTTATACCTGATAATCGGACTAAACTATTAATTGGATCGTTTTACCGACTCCCTGACTCATAAGATATAGTTGCTGAACAGTTCAAAGAAACTTGAATCTCATTTCAAATAAGTACCCCGCTCATACTATTATAGTCGGTGGTGAAAAAATGGTTCAAATGGCTCTGAGCACTATGGGACTCAACTGCTGTGGTCATCAGTCCCCTAGAACTTAGAACTACTTAAACCTAACTAACCTAAGGACATCACACACACATGCCCGAGGCAGGATTCGAACCTGCGACCGTAGCAGCAGCGCGGCTCCGGACTGGAACGCCTCGAACCGCACGGCCACCGCGGCCGGCATAGTCGGTGGTGACTTCAATCTACCCTCGATATGCTGGAAAAATTATATGTTTAAAGCCGGCGGCAGGCATGAAACGTCATCCGAAATTGTACTGAATGCTTTCTCAGAAAATTATTTTGAACAATTAGTTCATGAGCTCACTCGAAGCGTAAATGGTTACGAAAGCATACTTGACCTTTTAGCAACAAATAATCCTGGACAAATAGTGAGTATTGTGACGATTACAGGGATTAGCGACCACAAGACAGTTGCTGCTATGCTGAATACTGTAACACCTACAACCATCAAAAAGAAACGCAAAGTATATCTGTTTAAAAAAGCTGATGAAAATGCTCTTAACGCCTTTTTAAGAGACAGTCTTCACTCCTGCCGATCTGATCATGTAAGTGTAATCGATATTCTGATTTCATTTTTTTTTTTGTTTTGTTTCATGTCATTGTGTTAAGAAAACTGTAAACAAATTTCAATGTAAATATTAATGTTTATGTCAAATGTCAAGCAATATTATAATATAATTGAAAGGTAACAAATGTTGAAACTGTTGTAACATGTTTAAAATTGTAACTGTGCGTCTTGTCCATACGTAGGCAATGTATTAGGATATGTAGAATGCAAAATCTTGGGTGAATACCCTTCTGTAAGGGAGCGGTAAAAGGTGGATGGCAGGCGAGCGCGGGAAAATACACACGAGCGCTGCACGACATAACGGGCTCAGCAGCAGTAGTTGGAGTTTGGTATTGGTCTGAGCAACACGTTCTGGAGCCAGGAGGCTCTGCTGGAAGACGTGGTTTCATTGAGCCTCGGGTATGCCGTTCCAACGCCCATACAGAATGGCAAAATTCCATAGGCACTAAATGGAAAAGTATTGCGACGCTAAGAAGAAGTAAAGTGCCGATACGTCAAGAGCCATTGCTGTGATTGTATGTGTGCTCTGTGCCTCGCCATCTCGCCGCCTGCCAACCGTCACATCGATACAAACAGATTGAAACTTTTAGTACTTTATTCGTATGGACCAGTGTTACTTTTGTTCCATACTGTCCAATAACAACTTAAATTTTACCAGAACTTTCCTATCATTTAATTATCCTCACAACTAACCTAGACAGGGTCCTTTCCAAATGTTGTGCAATCCGAGTGTCCCGAAATGAAAAATTAAAGTTTGTGTTAATAATAATTACTTGCAGACCTAGCTATGTTAGAATGATATTTAAAGAACTGTTTTGTTAATGAACCAATAGAGGAATAACGAAGGTCTGACAAAGTTGGAAGATAACTTTGATATTGATTTAGTAATGTAGTTTAATTATTTCGAGACAGATATAATGGTATTTAAATGAGCAGGAAATAAGATGAAAAGAGTAGTAACTCATATATTGGAAATCTTGAGCACATAATGATTTCAGTAATCAAATTTTTTAATACAGTGATCATAACAGTTTCAGGGTCTCCCCCCCCTTTTTTATTCATTTGAATTCTGAAGTGTTCTAAACTGATTTGACCAGCAAAGTTAAAGTCAATATAAAAACCAAAATTTATCGGTGTTTTATCATTATCAAAACTGACATTTTGTTTGTGGCTCGAAATTACTATTTCTAGGGTAACCTGTGCCCGATTTTAATCAGATCAATAGACAGTACGAAGATTTGTAGTAAACATTATAGTGCAGTGTTATGTATTTATGGTTTTTCCCTATCAGTACAGAAAGTGAAACAATCAGTACAATAGAAATTCTAGTTCTAAAATTTACCATATTATGCAGTGTTACTACTTGTTGCTTTGCACGAATATCTGCCACTTGTACAGGGAAGAAACTCAGTTAATGCCTAATTAGGCTGACGACCGTATTATTAACAAATTGGTAGCATCTTCTGCTTTGTTTTTTTGTCCGTACTGACGTGTAGTTGCATTTCAAACTTTCTTGACGTATCATTGTTATTACAGAGTGGGTGTAAGTCTGATTTGCCTCCATTCAGGTACACGCGGTCAATATCTATACTAAAATCCTTTCTCATAAGGTGAAGCCCGTCAACTTACCATAGTACAGGCTTTAAGGAGTATTCGTGCCCCAAGCACGCGCGTTACAATCCCCCCCACGGTATACAAAACAGGTCAGATTGTTGTTGCAGAAGCAACGAAAAAAGCATGCCAAATTTAAAAGAACGCAAAATCCCCAATACTGGCAAAGTTTTACAGAAGTTCGAAATATAGCTCGTACTTCAATGCGAGATGCTTTTAATAATTTCCGCAACGAAATTCTGTCTCGAAATCTGGCAGAAAACCCAAAGGGATTCGGGTCATACATAAAGCACACCAGTGACAAGACGCAATCAATACCTTCACTGCGTGATAACAACGGTGAAGAAACTGATGACAGTGTCACTAAAGCAGAGTTATTAAACACGATTTTCCGAAACTCCTACGCCAAAGAAGACGAAGTAAATATTGCTGTATTCCAATCAAGAACAACTGCCAAGATGAGAAACATAGAAGTAGATATCCTTGGTGTAACAAAGCAGCTTAAATCACTTAATAAAGGCAAGGCCTCCGGTCCAGATTTTTACCGTCTTGTAAAGTCATCAGATGATCAAAACGACTTGCAAAATGATTTAGATAAGATATCTGTATTGTGGGAAAAATGGAAATTGACCCTGAATAAAGAAAAGTGTGAAGTTATTCACATGAGTACTAAAAGAAATGAGCTAAATTTCGATTACGCGGTAAGTCACACAAATCTGAAGGCAGTAAATTCAGCTAAATACTTAGGGATTACGATTACAAATAACCTAAATTAGAACGATCAGATAGATAATATTGTGGGTAGAGCAAACCGAAGACTGCGATTCATTAGCAGAACACCTTAGAAGGTGCAACAGGTCTACTAAAGAGACTGCTTACACCACGCTTGTCCACTCTATTCTGGAGCATTGCTGTGCGGTGTGGGATCCGCATCAGGTGGGACTGACATCGAAAAAGTACAAAGAAGGGCAGCTCGTTTTGTATTATCACGAAATAGGGGAGACAGTGTCACAGACATGATACGCGAATTGGACTAGCAATCATTAAAACAAAGGCGTTTTTCGTTGTGGCGTGATCTTCTCATGAAATTTCAATCACCAGTTTTCTCCTCCGATTGCGAAAACATTCTGTTGGCATCCACCTACATAGGGAGAAGTGATCATCACGATAAAATGAGAAAAATCATGGCTGACACAGAAAAATTTAAGAGCTCGTTTTTCCCGCGAGCCGTCGAGAGTGGAACGGTAGAGAGACAGTTTGAAGGTGGTTCATTGAACCCTCTGCCAGGCACTTTATTGTGAATATCAGAGTAATCACGTAGATGTAGATGAAGACTATTTGCAGTTGTGGAAATGGGCTGAAGTGTGCGCTGATGTCGTTCCACCTAGCCAATACGCTACCTGATAGAAAGTACCTGGATAGCCCTATGTAAAACGGAACTGACCAGCGTACGACACGAGAGGCGGATCCGCCATTGCAAGAGGTGGCGGGAAACACTGTGTTGTCAGCAGAACAGCAGTAGCATCAGAATGCATCAGTCAGCAGAGCTCAGTTACTTCGGATGCGGACCAGTCACGGGATGCTACTCGTGCAACAGATCCATCAGGGAGAATTCAATGCTTCTTAAGCTGGGCAAGTCGACTGTTGGTGATGTGACTGTGAAGTGGAAATGCGAAGAAATAAACACAGATAAACAAAGACCAGGCGGACCTCGTGTAGTGATGGACAGGGACCGTCGAGCATTGCGCAGCGTTGTAGTAAGAAATCACATCAGATCAGCAGAACGAATTACCCGTGAGCTCCGAAGTGCTGCCAAAATATCAGCTAACTCAAGTGCTGTGCGTGGGGAGTAACAAGGATGGGGTGCAATGGCAGAGCATTTCCTGATAACCACACTTTTCAGTTGTCAGTGCTAAGTGACGCTTGATGTATGAAGAGCGACGACACTGGGCAGTGGTTGGCTGTAAAAGAGTGATCTGGAGTGACGACTCATGCTATTCTCTGTATCAGTCCGATGGAGGGACTGGGGTTTGGCGAATGCCTGGAGGACGTAACCTTCCATCATATAGTGCCAACAATGGAGTATGGAATAGGTAGTGTTGCGATGTGGGGTTACATTCTGTTCTAAGGTTGTGTTTCCGTTGTTGCACCTAAGGAACGCTAAATGCGGAAGGATATGAGCACATTTTAAAGCATCTGTGTACTGCATATAGTTGAACATTTCGGAAACGATGGTTGATTTTACCTTTAGCGCCCTGTCATAAAGCAGTTTTTGTAAAGCAGCGATTTGTGCACGATAACATTCCTTACACAGAGTGGACTGCCCTGAGTTCCAGCTTGAACCCAACTGAACATCTGTGAGATGCTTTAGAACGTCAGCTTCGGTTCAGACCTCAGCGTCCGACATCACTACTTTGTCTCTATCGGATGCTGAGAAAGAATGGGCTGCCATTCCTCCATAGACATTTATACACCTTACTGAATGTGTTCGCAGCAAAGTTGACACTGTCACTGATCAAGGGTGGGCACTCCGCATGTTAATCTCCGCTAGAAGGGTTCCCGATAATTTTGATCATATTATATACAGGGTGATTCTGTGACACGTTACATACTTTCAGGGATAATGGAGAAGGGTAAACTTATCAATTTGAGATAAGGGATTCTGGTTCGAAAACGGCCTAGTCTAAAGTTATAGGCGAAAATCGTTCTGATACTCTGACAGTGGAATACATGTACCGGTACCGTTGTTGCTAAGACTGTAGCGCAGGCAACTTCCAGAGGTGGCAGTGTGGACCGAAACAAGAAAAAAATTTCTAATGACTTTGGGCTCTAAAACCTTAATAGTTATGGGCACTTTTTCAGTACAAGAGAGAGTTATTGATGTATGTGTTTTAGGATCCATAGTTGTTGGTAATTTTTGTTTTTGTTTTGGTCCACTGTCGAACAGAGTGCAGGAGAAACGAACACTGGAAAGTTTCCGTGTGAGCTCTGTTTTCTCTTTATATTATAGGATGATCAGTTTTCTCCGTTATGTATATAATGTATAAAATGCATATTTGAACCATTAGCTGTTTTTATTTTACACCCAAACATCTGCCGGTTTCGGTCTTGGACCGTCTTCCCGGATGAAGGGTTAAACCGGTTTAAGCCACAACATTGCATTAGCCATTACTTAAAATGTGTAGTGAATGCTGTGAATGTAAACATATGACTCAGGACTTTAAAAGCAAACACACGAGTAGCCTACTAAATGCATATAGATAAGTTTTAATGATTGTTACCCCGACCCGCATGTCATGTCCGTCATTCTCTCTCTCCGATTTCGCCAGCCGATAATGCAAAACGAGCTGTCACTCTTTGAACTTTGTCGATGTCCTTCTTCAATCCTATCTGATAAGGATCCCATGCAGCGCAGAAATATTCTACCAGAGGACGACAAGCATAGCGTAAGCAGTCTCTTTAGTAGATATGTTGCATCTTATAAATGTTCTGCCAATAAAACTTCGTTTTTGGTTCGCCTTTTCCAGAACATTTTATGTGTGATCGTTCCAATTTAAGTGTTCGCAATTTTAATCCAAGGCTATACAGTTAAATTTACAGCCTTTACACTTGTGCGATTTATCGTGTAACTGAAATTTAACGGTTTCTTCCTATTTCCTTTCTTGACTATTGGTGTGACCTATGCAAATTTCCAGTCTCTAGGTGCGGATCTTTCGCCGAAGCAGCAGTTGTGTATGATTGTTAAATGTGGAGCTACTGTATCGGCTTGCTCTGAAAGGGACCTATCTGATATACAATCTTGACCAGAGGATTTACCTTTATTAAGGGATTGAAGCTACTTCATTACACCAAAGGTATCTACATCTATGTTACTCATGTTGGCAGCAGTTCCTGATTAGAACTCTGGAATATTTGCTTCACCTCCCTGGTAAAGGAATTTTTGAAAATCGTGTTTAGTACCTTACTTTTGTGGCACTGTCATCGGTAATATTGCCGTTGCTATCGCGCAGTGATGGTATTGTCTGTGTCTTGCCATTTGTTTACTTTCCATACGACCAGAACTCTTTCTAATTTTCTGCCAGATTTCGATGCAGGGCTCCATTGTTGAAGGTATTAAAAGCAACTATCACTGACGTCCGCACTAAATTTCGAACTTCCGTAGAATATCGCCAATCTTCCAGATTTCTCAGTCTTTTAAATTTCTCATGTTTTTTCTTTTCTCCTGCCACCGTGTCCTCACCTGTTTTGTGTACCACGGGGAATCTGATCCGCCTCTCATTAATTTAAATTGGTATAAATCTCTCGATTGGTATCTCTATTACTTCTTTGAATCCAAGCCGTATATGGTCTACACTCACACAGTTAGTTTTTAGAAAGGCGTCAATCGAATTTCTATCTGATCTTTTAAATAGATGTATTCTGCGTTTATCTTTGGTGGTCTGTATGTTAGGGAATTCACTCTCTTTACAACGACCTTGTCATCACTAATTCCCATTTCTGACATGGTGCTCCCTGTTTCCCAAGTATTATTTGTTGCTACGAGATCAAGTATGTTATCGCAATCATTTACGCTTCGAGTAGGCTCCTGAACTAATTGCCAAAAATAATTTTCAGAGCAAACATTTAGTAAAATTTTGGATAATGTTATGCCTACCATCGATTTTAAACATGCATTTTCCTAAAAAAAAATCAAGGGTGGATTGAAATCACCACCAACTACAGGATTCTCCAAGAGGAATGATCAGTTTTCAGGGATATTACAGGATCTATCACCGGAAGCATAAAAAGTCTAGTAAACATAGACTCTAAAATGTATACCTTAAGAATTATGAGCACTTCTTCAGTTTCGATGCTATGAAACGCGTTTCTTCTACTGAATAAGTGCTTATAGCTCTTATGTTGACTGGGCAATTTTTTCTTCTTTTAGTCCACATTACTTCCTCTGAAACTATGGAAACCAGAGAGCCTGCAGAAGAGATCTGTTTCACAGTATCGAACATGAAGTGCCCATAGCTCTTAAGGTATGAATATAGAGCCAATTATTACTAAACTTTTTTAGACATTTTTGCTTCAAATAATCGTTCCTGTCATATTATTCCTGAATGTTGACTATTCCTCCTTGGACAACTCGCATCATTGCATTAGTAGAGAGCCTCTTTTAAATGAGACTCAAGTCTCCTTTGAGCCTTTCAACAACTGTATCATCTGAGTCAGGGAGTAGGAGAAAGGAGCCATTTAATAATTTATTCCGATTGTCAAGTATAGCCTCTACCCATATCAACTCATAGAAACTATACACATCAATTTCACTACAGGATAAATTACTTATAACAGAAACAAACACGCCACCACTTAACACTATTGAATCTGTCCTTTCTAAACATCACTAATTCCGTTGTAAAAATTTCGGTAGAACGTATCTCCAGCTTTTGGCACCTTTCAGCAGCAATGCCGGTTTAAGCTTCAGTGCTTTCTATTAACGCATACAGCGCTGGTTCTTTCGAACACAACTACAACAGTTTACAACTTTAATACCGACGGTTTCTAGGTCTACCCTCGTTCTGTTTCTGACCTGCACACTTTGAGACTGAATTCCTTTTTGTACTTTTCAACTCCTCGGTTACGTTTTCCAAGATTTCCTTCAATCAGGTTAGGTGAATCTAGATTTGTCTCTCATAATCGCAGCCCATTTCGCGTTTTCATCCATCAGTTTAGCTACTGTTTCAATGATCTTATTGTCGACTGGTCGACAAAGTGGAATACAGGCCTTATCTGTAGGCACCACCATTTGGTGGAGGGTCAACTTATTCCTGAAAATTTGTCGCTCTCCGCCACCTATGGTTCCTCTAAGCAATTATCCACAGGCCGTTGTCGATAAAATCCGCTGTATCCGTCTCATCCCAACAAGTGTGCGTCCATAATGATCGCATTATAGCCGTACTATTAAATGCCATGCAAAAAAGTTTTATTTACATTGGATGCCTTCCGCACGCTGTTAGTCCCGATGTATGTTGAGCGATTTCGTTCATTACACAGCATCCGACGAAGCAGTTTGCGTGAAACGAGCCACATGTAATGATTCGCCGTTAACCTCCGTACGAGAACTGACAAGTATGTAATTATAGTGGAGCCTGTGCGGCCGTGGGTACACATTGTCAGCAGACCCGGCAGCTAAGCGATCAGTAATCCGTAACAACAGCAGCGGCCGGTATCTGGAGATCTCCAGTAAATTAGCGAGCCCGCTACAGCTCCTTGTGCTGTTGTTAAAAGCCTTGAGCAGGGTGTTCCTTATCTCCTCTGGTTTACCTCGAGAACAGTCACTACTGTAAACTGTGATGCCTGGAGTCTACATGTGTAAATAGGAGTGCTATCAGACTCTTGGATCCTTCCCCGTAACCCGTGTCCAGATGAGCTGTATTTGCGTAACAAACGACGCGCTACTTAATTGGATAACGCGGGGATCGGCGGAGCGCTCGTGTACCTGGTAACGGCTAAAGCGGTCTCATTCCGCCTTGTGCTCCACTCATCAGACGCTGATTACTCGAACTGTGTGCGGTGATAAAATTAAGGGATTAAATTTGTTATTTGTAAGAAGAGCGATGCACTGCGAAGCGAGATGCTTACGTTTTCGTGCTGCCTACAGATCAGTAATCGGAAGTCAGAATCGCATTCTTACCATGGTTTTTCGATTTTTTTTTTAAGTTTGTCAGGGCCGCATCACATAATTTTTCGTCGAAGATGAACAGTGAGCGAGGGCGCGTGTTTCTTAACACACGGCATTCGTTTTCGGAAGAAGCGGAACTGGAATACCTGCGTGATCTTCCCGATTTAGATTTCCCCCGGTGCTGCTGCTATGAATTTTAGGGGACTCCTTGGGTAGTTCTCCAGTCGTCGTTACAGGCGATTTAATTCCAAATTCTTGCTCCATTAACAAAACGTGAAGCTGTTTATTATTTTCGTTTGAACTGCATCTGACGACAATGACAAATTTGATGAAAATCGCATTATGCTAGGTCACAGATCCGCATATCTTTTTGAATTGCGCCCGTCCTTTCTCTAATGCGACGGCATTGTGACAGCCTACATGCATACACTACTGGCCATTAAAATTGCTACACCACGAAGATGACGTGCTACAGACGCTAAATTTAACCGACAGGAAGACGATGCTGTGATATGCAAATGATTAGCTTTCCAGAGAATTTACACAAGGTGGCGACACGTACAACGTGCTGATATGAGGAAAGTTTCCAACCGATTTCTCATACACAAACAGCAGTTGACCGGCGTTGCCTGGTGAAACGTTGTGACGCCTCGTGTAAGGAGGAGAAATGCGTACCATCACGTTTCCGACTTCGATAAAGGTCGGATTGTAGCCTATCGCGATTGCGGTTTATCGTATCGCGACATTGCTGCTCGCATTGGTCGAGATCCAATGACTGTTAGCAGAATATGGAATCGGTGGGTTCAGGAGGGTAATACGGAACGCCGTGCTGGATCGCAACGGCCTCGTATCACTAGCAGTCGAGATGACAGGCATCTTATCCGCATGGCTGTAACGGATCGTGCAGCCACGTCTCGATCCCTGAGTCAACAGATGGGGACGTTTGCAAGACAACAACCATCTGCACCAACAGTTCGACGACGTTTGCAGCAGCATGGACTATCAGCTAGGAGACCGTGGCCGCGGTTACCCTAGACGCTGCATCACAGACAGGAGCGCCTGCGATGGTGTACTCAACGAGGAACCTGGGTGCACGAATGGCAAAACGTCATTTTTTCGGATGAATCCAGGTTCTGTTTACAGCATCATGATGGTCGCATCCGTGTTTGGCGACATCGCGGTGAACGCATATTGGAAGCGTGTATTCGTCATCGCCATACTGGCGTATCGCCCGGCGTGATGGTATGGGGTGCCGTTGGTTACACGTCTCGGTCTCCTCTTGTTCGCATTGACGGCACTTGAACAGTGGACGTTACATTTCAGATGTGTTACGACCCGTGGCTCTACCCTTCATCGATTACTGCGAAACCCTACATTTCAGCAGGATAATGCACGACCGCATGTTGCAGGTCCTGTACGGGCGTTTCTGGATACAGAAAATGTTCGACTGCTGTCCTGGCCAGCACATTCTCCAGATCTCTCACCAGTTGAAAAGGTCTGGTCAATGGTGGCCGAGCAACTGGCTCGTCACAATACGCCAGTCACTACTCTTGATGAACTGTGGTATCGTGTTGAAGCTGCATGGGCAGCTGTACCTGTACACGCCATCCAAGCTCTGTTTGACTCAATGCCCAGGCGTATCAAGGCTGTTATTACGGCCAGAGTTGGTTGTTCTGGGTACTGATTTCTCAGGATCCATGCATCCAAATTGCGTGAAAATGTAATCACATGTCAGTTCTAGTATAATATATTTGTTCAATGAATACCCGTTTATCATGTGCATTTCTTCATGGTGTAGCAATTTTAATGGCCAGTAGTGCATAAGGGGTAAGAATCTCACGGAATGTAATTACTCTGTAACGAGCCACTGGAGACCACGGGTTCCCAAAACCTAAATATGTCTGAGAAAACTACGAAACTGGTTTAATGTTAGTCTCTAGCATACATTATAAAGGGTCTTGTTCCATTAATATGATCGCCGCTTATGTTCGACGTCAACGTGCAATAACAACTAACAGACGGCGGGTGACAGCATTAGCAGCGGAGGATATAAGAAGCATGTAAGGGGGACGTGGGAAACAGCGCAATCGTTGCACAAAAACACAGAACGATTTGTCTTACTTCCAAAAGGGTACGATCATTGGCTTTCGGGCCAAGGGTAGAAGCATTTCCGAAAGAACTATGTTTATAAGTCGTTCGCATGCCGCCGTGGTGAAAGTATACAGTTCGTGGCAAAATGGCACTATCCAAAACCAGGGACGACGGAACTGTGGTGCTCCATGGGCCATGGATGACAAGGGTGAACGAGTTCTGCTGAGATGTGTACGGGCGAATAGACGTGCAACTGTTAAGCAACTGACCGACCAGGTGACTGTTCAGCGGAAGTTGCTTTGTATGGGCCTCCGGAGCAGGCGCTTTGTTCATGTACACATGACAACGAAGTTCATCGACGACGAAGGTCGTAATTTGCATGCCAGTACCGCATCTGTCCGTCCACTGAGTGGCGATAGGGGGCCTTTTCAGATGAATCACGTGTTATGCTCCGTCGGACAGAAACCAAACACCCTGCAACAATCGTCGGTTTTCGTGGCGTTCAAAAAATGGCTCTGAGCACTATGGGACTTAACTTCTGAGGTCATCAGTCCCCTAGAACTTAGAACTACTTAAACCTAACTAACCTAAGGACATCACACACATCCATGCCCGAGGCAGGATTCGAACCTGCGGCCGTAGCGGTCGCGCAGCTCCAGACTGTAGCGCCTAGAACCGCTCGGCCACTCCGGCCGGCTTTGAGGCGTTCCTTGGGTGATCTCGTCATTCTGGAACCCACAGTGGATCAGCACAAATACGCATCCATCCTTGGGCACCACGTCCACTCGTACATGCAGTCTGTTTTTCTCCGGCACTGTGGCATCTGCCAGCAGGACAGTGCAAAGTGTCACACAATTTGCAATGTTCTCGCATGGTTCAAAGAGCCTCAGTATGAGCTTATCGTATTCCCCTGGCCACCAAACTACCCATATTTGAAACCAGTAGAGAATGCGTGGGGCCACTTCGATTGGTCTGTTCGCGACATGTACCCTCAACCGAGAATTCTAGCTCAGCTGGCCACAGCACTGGAGTCAACTCGGCTCCATATCCCTGTCTCTACGTTCCACAACCTCGTTGACTATCTTCCTGTATGTCTCGCACTGGTCTGCGCTGCAGAAGTTGGTTATTCATGCTTTTGACAGGTGGTCACATTACTGTGACTGGGCAGTATCTGAATATGGCAGAGAGGTTGGAGTGTTTTTCATGTAAATATCGCGAAACAAAATGACACCTCCCTACATAGGGTTTGTGCAAATACGGGACGCAATGTTTGCTGGCGCCTCAGTTTGTCGCACGCAGACGGATTCGCGGAGCGGTATGTGTGTGTGTGTGTGTGTGTGTGTGTGTGTGTGTGTGTGACGGCGACCCCCGCACCTCCGGCGCTCCATTCAAATCGAATCGCGTCATTCCGAGTCAATGAGCGCCGCCCGCCGGCCTATTCAATTAGCCCTCTCCACGCCGGCCGGCGGTCCTGGTGGTGAATTATTCATGGCGGCGGTGCGGCGTCGCGTCGCGTCGCGTCGCGTCGCATCCCACGTCCGGCGCGCTTGTCGCTGCCACGTCACACGACGGCGGCGCACGCCACCGACCGGCAGCCCTGACGCCCGCTCTCCGGACACCGCGTGCCCCCAGCGTAGGCCGCCGGGGAGTCGCAAACCTAACTGAGCGTTACAAATTAACGGACAGAAGAAAAACGTAGTGCGGCCCGGGAAAAAGTCTCTGAATCGGAGCGGGTTAATACCGGCAGTAAAGCCCTGTTGTCACGTTTAAGGTCGAGAACATTCTTCAAACCAGTCCCGGACAAATGTGGCCTGGCGACATGGCCCATTGTCATCCATATAAGTTCATCGTTGTTTGGGGACATGAAATCCATGAATGGCTGCACATGGTGTTCAAGTAGCCAAACACAATCTTTTCCAGTCAACGATCGGCACAGCTGGATCAGAGGACCCAGTTCATTCCATGTAAACACAGCCCACATCGTTATGAAGCCATCAGTGGCTTACACAGTGCCCTGTTGCATCTAGGTACCAAGGCTGCGTGGGGTCTGGGCCACAAAAAAGTGGTTCAAATGGCTCTGAGCACTATGGGACTTAACTTCTGAGGTCATCAGTCCCCTAGAACTTACAACTACTTAAACCTAACTAACCTAAGGACATCACACACATCCATGCCCGAGGCAGGATTCGAACCTTCGACCGTAGCGGTCACGCTGTTCCAGACTGAAGCGCCTAGAACCGCTCGACCAAACCGGCTGGCTCTGGGCCACATTTGAACCGTACCTCATCTCTTACCAACTAAAATCGGGACTTATCTGATCAGGCCACGTTTTTCCTATTGTCTGGCGTCCACCCGATATGGGCACAAGCCGAGCAGAGGTGCTGCAGTCGATGTCGTGCTGTTAGCAAAGGCACTCGCGTCAGTCGTCTGCTGCCATAGACCATTAACGCCAAATTTCGCTGCATTGTCCTAACGGATACGTTCATCGTACGTCCCAAACTGATTCCTGAGCTTATTTCAAGCAATGTTGCTTGTCTGTTAGCACTGACGATTCTACCAAACGCCGCTGCTCTCACCGGCCGGAGAGGCCGAGGGGTTCTAGGCGCTACAGTCTGGAACTGCGCGACCACTACAGTCGCAGGTTCGAATCCTGCCTCGGGCATGGATGTGTGTGATGTCCTTAGGTTAGTTAGGTTTAAGTAGTTCTAAGTTCTAGGGGACTGATGACCTCAGAAGTTAAGTCTCATAGTGCTCAGAGCCATTTGAACCGCTGCTCTTGGTCGTTAAGAGAAGGACGTTGGCCACTCGGTTGTCCATGGTGAGAGGTAATGCCTAAAATTTTGTATTACCAACACACTCTTGACACTGTGGATGTCCGGATACTGAATTCCCTAACGATTTTTGAAATGGGATGTTCACTGAGTCTGGCTCCAGTTACCATTCGCGTTCAGTGTCTGTTATCGTGAGTCCACAGTCTTAGCAGTAGGTCGTGAGTGGACATTGGGATCTACCAGTACAGAAGAAGCCGACGTGCTCATGGTGTATGGAGAGTGTAGGAATAATGCAGTTCGTTCTTGTACGGTGTATGCGGCAAGATATCCCGATAGACGTCAACCACCTCGGCAGTTATTTATCAACCTCTTCAACCAGTCACGTGAAAGTAGTAGTGTAACACCTAGAGAACCTAACAGAAGGAAACAAGTGACGGCAGAAGACGGGAAATTAATGCTCTCGCTGGTGTTGCAGCTGATCCGCACATTAGCTCCAGCGCGTTCACAAGTGGAAGTGGCTCTAGTCAGGCGAGAGTCCTACGCATTCTCCATGGAAAAAGGTTTCTTGGTGAGAGTAATGCCTAAAATTTTGCATTACCAGCAAACTCTTGACACTTGGATATCCGGATACTGAATTCCCTAACGATTTTTGAAATGGAATGTTCACTGAGTCTAACTCCAGTTACCATTCGCGTTCAAAGTCTGTTATCGTGCGTCCACAGCCACATCAGAGACCTTTTCACGTGAATCACCTCAGTACAAATGACAGCTCCGCCAGCGTCTTCCCCTTTTATACTTTGTGTACGCGATACGACCGCCATCTGTACACGTGCCTATCGCTATCTCATGCATTTTGTCACCTGAGGGTTGTACAGCTTCCTGTCATCCCCTGTAGCTTTCACCCCCTATAGCTCCTTCAAGCAGCAATGAAGCTATTCTCTGCTGTCCAAACACATTTCCAATCATTTTGTCCCTTCTTGTTCTCAAAGTTTTCCATGTGCTCCTCTCCTCGGCGATTCTGTGGAGAACCTCCAATCATCCTGTCCATTCTTGTTGTCAAAGTTTTCCAAGTGTTGGTTTCCTCGGCATTTCTGTGGAGAAATTCCTCATTCCTTATCTTACGATTCCACCTAATTTTCAACATCCTTCCATAGCACCACACTTCGAAGACTTCGATTCCCTTCTTTTGCGGTTTTCCAACAGTTCATAATTATTAAAAAAATTTCTTTTTAAAATTCACTCTTGATCGCACCACGTATGCTACAAGAACATAGGTGACCGGTTTCGATCATATCACATGACCATCATCAGACCCATGGCATCCTTCGAAGATGGTAGGTGGAGCTCTCTTCTCAGCTGCTGTGATGTCAGCACTATATTATTACCTAAAGTAGGTAATAATATTGAAGAGGGGGTGAGGAGGGGGGGGGAACAGATGGGATGGGAGGCTACTAGCCTGTCTGACTGCACTCATTGTCTGACTGCACTCAGGGGTAATGGTCTAAGAAAGGTTGGGAACAACTGATCTAGCGGGTTACTACGGTAGCGTTGTGTGCGGATTTCATTGTGTACCAGGACTCTAAACATTTATCTAAGAAACTCAATAAATTCAAACAATTTACGTTTCTGGGTGAGATCTTCAACAGCTGCGTCATTTTCAACGCACAAATGCAACGAGAGAGTTCTTTGCAAGGGAATTTAAAACATCGGTAGACGGAGCAACGCAGACTAAAACTATAAACTATACCACGTTTATACGAATGCTTAGTGTCTGTTGTTTCGGATATGTCAGACACCACGCACTGATATAACTGATTCTCTTTGATGGTTGGTGAATGCACCACACTCAGTGCGGATGCACAGTAACGTTCGGCCTCCTGTGGGAATCTCGAAGTAACGAGCACGGGGGACATGGACACGGACTGCAGAGGGGTGGAGCCATGTGGGAATGTGGGTCGGCTGGGAAGCGTGTCGAGACAGTCTGGGCAACTACGAGTAGCAGTGTCCGGATGGCGCAGTGGTTAACGCAACTTACTAGTAAGCAGGAGATCACGGATTCGAATCCCATTCCGAAACACATTTTCACTCGTCGCCATTGACTCCACATAAAGTCCCGATGCAGCTGACATAAATATTTCCTTCCCTTTTCTTTCCTTTGTCCCCCTCCACCTTCAGTTTACATCATCACCACAGTACGGCCAATGCAAAAAACAACACACACACACACACACACAACCGTAAACAAGTAGCGTCACCATACAACCAAAGATGACCAACGTCTGAAGTTGTCGATAGTGAATATTAATTATGAACGGGTAAGAATGTAGCATCAACACTTGTTTAACTCTTTTTCCTGGACAGACCGTAGACGGACAGAGTTAATGCTACTTTCTCAACCGCTGCTGACGGTGTGGAGTGTCGTCTTTTTGCTTATGCCGAGGGTTTAAATTTCCTTACACAGCGCTCTCGCGTTGCATATGTGACTTCAAAAGATGGGGTGCCAACGTTCGAAATACCGGCGGTTGTCGGAAATTGGAAATTTGTAGTAAGATCTTATGGAAGCAAACTGCTGAGGTCATCGGTCCCCAAGCTTACGCACTACTTAAACTAACTTACGCTAAGGACAACACACACACACGCACACACACACACACACACACACACACACATGCCCGAGGGAGAACTCGAACTTCCGACGGGACGGGGGGGGGGGGCGGTTGCATTATCTTATCTTAAGTTGTTTGAACATTTTGTAAGCTACGCAGGAGGAACTGAAGTTACTCTCCCTCCCTCCCTCTCTCTCTCTCTCTCTCTCTCTCTCTCTCTCTCTCTCTCACACACACACAGACACACACACACACGGGGCTGCTCTATGATTCTGGATTATATGTCCACTGGTTGTTTTCGTCCAGCACAAAGACAATACCTAACTGTTACAAACCATGAAAGTCCACGGCGACCCCAATCAACAACATCTTATCACTCACTGCAGTTGATACTGGAGGCAGTGGCTTTCCTTAAATATTAACAAAGTGGTACATGAGGAGCACAGTGGTGGAGATATCACGAAAGGAAATATTTCATTATGTAAGACTGCAGGCTTTCGTGGCCGTTGTCATTGAAGTTAAAATCTTCTGGGTTATTAGGCCGCGTCATGTTTCTTCTAAAATATTCAAGAAGAAACATGACGCAGCCTAATAACCCAGAAGATTTTAACTTCAAATATCTCATTCTTCAGGCACGCACAATGCGAACGCGATCAGACGCGATCATATATTACAGCAAAAAACATATCTACTCATATACCAACGCTTCTCGGCTTTTGGGTAAGATGTACTTGTAGCACCAAGAGAAACCACTTGGCGCCCATAATATGCTTTGGCGAAGATCATGTGATTATTTCACCTCAAAAACTTAAGTGGTTGGCATTATACATGATACGTGTATTACATTAAGTCATATACAACTAAGGGAGACATAGCCAGAATTCTGGTATGTGTTCACGTAAGTGGTTCCTATAGACTCCCCTTAACGAAGGCGCAGTCCAAAACGTCAATACAAACATCGGACTGGCGATTTCTCAACGATCGATTTACTATTCTGAAACAAACCAGCGCTTGCTTAGAAAGAACGTCAGTTCTAGGTACGAATACATTTCCCAAAAGTTTCAAACACTCCAGGCTAATAACCCAGAAGATTTTTAACTTCAAATATCTCATTCTTCAGGCACGCACAATGCGAACGCGATCAGACGCGATCATATATAGCTAAAAACTGCTAACAAATCATAGGATGCACAAAATCCGATTTCGCGATCTCTTATACTCTCCATAATGTTTAGAACGGGTACTGGAAGTATTAAGCGAATACACCACTAGTGCGATTATGTAAGAAAGTGCCTATGGATTCGAGACATAAGTACGTGTACCGAAACAAATCAACTCCGTAAGAGCTTCAGTGGTAAACACGTGCCGCAATTTTACGATGCATTAAATAGCATAACATAAGACAAGCAGTGATTTTACAATCAGTGGCATGAATCAAGAAAAGAAAGTTCCTCCGAATACCCCGTGGTCTTCTAAGCGAAAACACGTTTAGAATTTGATGAATATTGGCTTTGAAAAGATAAACCAAAAACAATAAATCATAGGCATAGCAGAAGATTTGAAATTATAAATAAGTTAGTCTCTGGCTGCAAGAAAGATCTTCAATTTACTTGTTGCTTTATCGATTTCGAAGATGTAATGCAATAAAGAAATCGAAGGCAATTCTTGCTGCTAGATGCTATTTCAAATTATCATACGACTGTCTTGCCCTCTTCAATCATGATGGAAATTTTAAATACATTACAAAAGAGATTCATTCGTAAACGCAAAGAAGGCTATTCCTAAACGAAAAAAGCAGAACTTAAAACTTCTCTGTGGCTCAAGCTTTGCTAAACTGGAGCAAATGAGCAACACGACTCTGCATGTCGACGACCAAGCTGCCTGCCCAGCGTCCGACGGACAGTCCCCAACAACCGTCTTCAGTTACGCGTGGTCGGAAAGCGATCCTCTCTGCCCTTTGTTCAAACGGCCAACGGCTAGTGTTTGTCTAAGAAGTTCACGCAGACGTCACTCATTACTTAGCATGGACAGCATATCACTCTTGAGTCTACAGTTCCTCTGTCTGGCGTCGTTTCGGCGACGGTCGGACATCTTCGGCGGATCTTCTGTTACGGCGCATATACCAAACAAAAGCACGCGATCTTTCATTCATTTCCTACTCGAATCTGACGCTCTTTCTTTATTTTAAGTTATGATGACAAAAAACAATTCAATTATCTATTAATGTGAAACTAGCGATCTCTTACATTCTAAGACAGAAAAACGACGCTTGAGCAAGGAATTATCCGAATGGGACGAAAACCGGTAGATGTGACGTACATGTACAGACCAACAAATGATTACAATTTCAGAAAAACTGGATGATTTATTCAGGACCAAGAGCTTCACGAATTGGGCAAGTCAATAACGCGTTAGTCAAATGATTCAAATGGCTCTAAGCACTATGGGACTTCACATTTGAGGTCATCAGTCCCCTAAACTTAGAACTACGTAAACCTAACTAACCTAAGGACAATACACACATCCATGTCCAAGGCAGGATTCGAACCTGCGACCGTAGCAGCCTCCTGTTCCGGACTGAAGCGCCTAGAACCGCTCGGCCACCGTGGCCGGTTACGACGCGTTGATCCACCCCTCCACTTCGGCCCCTAGTGTAAGCAGTTAATCGGCTTCGCACTGATTGACAGAGTTGTTGAATGTCCTCCTGAGGGATGTAATGGCATATGCTGTATAAGAACATCAAAACCGTAGCTGGTTGGAAGGCCCTGCCCATAATGTTCCGAACGTTCTCAGTTGGGGAGAGATCGGGCGACCTTGCTGGCGAAGGTAGGGTTTGGCAACCACGAAGACAAGCGGTAGGGGCTGCTGAAATGCAAACTTAGGATGGCTTGTCATCCAAGGCAATAAATGGGGAGTAGAATATCGTCGACATACCGCTATGGTATAAGGGTGCCGCGGCTGACAACCAAAGAGGTCATGCTATGACGAGAAATGACACATCAGACCATCATTCCTGATTGCGGGCAGTATGGCGAGCGACAGACAAAAAAAATGGTTCTGAGCACTATGGGACTCAACTGCTGAGGTCATTAGTCCCCTAGAGCTTAGAACTAGTTAAACCTAACTAACCTAAGGACATCACAAACATCCATGCCCGAGGCAGGATTCGAACCTGCGACCGTAGCGGTCTTGCGGTTCCAGACTGCAGCGCCTTTAACCGCACGGCCACTTCGGCCGGCAGCGACAGACAGATTGGTCACCTACCGTCGCACAGGGCGTCTTCAGACACGTTTTTGGCATGCAGTCTCTTTGACTGGAGTAGAGTAGCATCGAGTGAAGAGTCGAATTGAGCCCCTACGACCAGCGAAGGCTTGTCTGGAGACGCCCCAGGCAGCGGTGGGATACCAACCCGACTGACGCACGCCAGACGGCCCGACAACCACAAGTGACAGTCTGGGGTGTCGTTTCTTTTCGTAGCAGGGCCGCTTTGGTTGTCATCTGCTGCACCCTTGTGGCACAGCAGTACCTCGACGATATTCTAGGCCCCGTTTGTTGCCCTTCGCGGTAAGCCATCCTAAATTTACGTTTTCGCAAGATAGTGCCCGCCCGCACACGGCAAGAGTTTCTACTGCTCGTCTTCGTGGCTGCTAAACCGTATCTTGGCCACCAAGGTCGCCCGATGGCTCCCCGGTTGAGAATGTTGGAAGCGTTATGGGCTGAGCCCTCCAACCAATTGCGGCTTTGCCGATCTAACGCGCCAGTTGGTCACAATTTGGTACGATATCCCTCAGCAGGGGATCAAGCAACTCTTTCAATCAATGCCAAGCCGAATAACTGCTTGCATAAGGGCAGAGGTGGACTAACGAGCTATTAACTTAGTTTGTGAAGCTTGAGAGATTGCAGGGCACTCTCACTTCTGATTTGGTGTTATGCCACTTTGTGTTCGTAGGGAATATGATCTTTACTGCAATTTGACTTCATACATTATGATTAAATGGTGGGGAGTAGTTAATGGTCTTTTGCATGCTCTATGGAAAGAAATACGATAAGCTTTCCCTGCGTTCAAAGGAACGGGGTGCCGACTTAAACGACTGCAGTAAAAGCACGGCGTTGGTGGGCTGACAAAGAGCTTTTTTCTGGGGAACGGTGAGGAGACATTTCCAGACGGCCGCTTGCCGCGGTCGCATTGTGCAAAACACATTAAACTGGCGCCGAACGTGAGGCTGTCGTGCAGGTATATGGGGCCAGCGCCGAGAAGTTGCGAACAGCGCACTGTAGGCCAGGAATGAAGCACGGAGCAATCCGCCAAAAGAAATGTAAACGTTCTGCGGATTTCCGTGGGACAGGGAAACTGGCGTCCAGACGTCCAGCCTCTGTTTCAGAACATGTTTAAGCACGACGCTTTTGGCGCGTTTATGGCCGTTCTTTGGAAACTTTGAAATGGACTCAACACGGGAGATAACAAGCTGTTTATGGGGGGCTGTGCTTCCACCATGTATTGTGTTAGCAAAAGACACGGCAAATGAGTGGGAAAGAGGCTGCAAAGCTGAATCGTTTTTCTGTTTTCTGCCAATTAACTTTAAAGTCTCTGATTGGTCAAATTGGTTTGCAGTGCAAAGACCATTCTCCGAGCTTAGAATGCCGGGCTCCAGCTCGTGACTGGCTTCTGCGAAAGTGGGGGAAGTCACAAACGAGAAATGTGCTTTTGGAACCGAACTAAGGAGGAAGCGGTGAGAAAGGAAGGGAGGACTCTTGTACAACTCTACAAGCTAGTAAAGAACTGCAGGTCTCTATCTACAGGGTGTTTCAAAAATGACCGGTATATTTGAAACGGCAATAAAAACTAAACGAGCAGCGATAGAAATACACCGTTTGTTGCAATATGCTTGGGACAACAGTACATTTTCAGGGAGACAAACTTTCGAAACTACGGTAGTTACAATTTTCAACAACAGATGGCGCTGCGGTCTGGGAAACTCTATAGAACGATATTTTCCACATATCCACCATGCGTAGCAATAATATGGCGTAGTTTCTGAATGAAATTACCCGAAACCTTTGACAACGTGTCTGGCGGAATGGCTTCACATGCAGATGAGATGTACTGCTTCAGCTGTTCAATTGTTTCTGGATTCTGGCGGTACACCTGGTCTTTCAAGTGTCCCCACAGAAAGAAGTCACAGGGGTTCATGTCTGGCGAATAGGGAGGCCAATCCACGCCGCCTCCTGTATGTTTCGGATAGCCCAAAGCAATCACACGATCATCGAAATATTCATTCAGGAAATTAAAGACGCCGGCCGTGCGATGTGGCCGGGCACCATCTTGCATAAACCACGAGGTGTTCGCAGTGTCGTCTAAGGCAGTTTGTACCGCCACAAATTCACGAAGAATGTCCAGATAGCGTGATGCAGTAATCGTTTCGGATCTGAAAAATGGGCCAATGATTCCTTTGGAAGAAATGGCGGCCCAGACCAGTACCTTTGAGGATGCAGGGACGATGGGACTGCAACATGGGGCTTTTCGGTTCCCCATATGCGCCAGTTCTGTTTATTGACGCAGCCGTCCAGGTAAAAATAAGCTTCGTCAGTAAACCAAATGCTGCCCACATGCATATCGCCGTCATCAATCCTGTGCACTATATCGTTAGCGAATGTCTCTCGTGCAGCAATGGTAGCGGCGCTGAGGGGTTGCCGCGTTTGAATTTTGTATGGATAAAGGTGTAAACTCTGGCGCATGAGACGATACGTCGACGTTGGCGTCATTTGGACCGCAGCTGCAACACGGCGAACGGAAACCCGAGGCCGCTGTCGGATCACCTGCTGCACTAGCTGCGCATTGCCCTCTGTGGTTGCCGTATGCGGTCGCCCTACCTTTCCAGCACGTTCATCCATCACGTTCCCAGTCCGTTGAAATTTTTCAAACAGATCCTTTATTGTATCGCTTTTCGGTCCTTTGGCTACATTAAACCTCCGTTTAAAACTTCGTCTTGTTGCAACAACACTGTGTTCTAGGCGGTGGAATTCCAACACCAGAAAAATCCTCTGTTCTAAGGAATAAACCATGTTGTGTACAGCACACTTGCACGTTGTGAACAGCACACGCTTACAGCAGAAAGACGACGTACAGAATGGCGCACCCACAGACTGCGTTGTCTTCTATATCTTTCACATCACTTGCAGCGCCATCTGTTGTTGAAAATTGTAACTACTGTAATTTCGAAAGTTTGTCCGCCTGAAAATGTACTGTTGTCCCAAGCATATTGCAACAAACGGTGTATTTCTATCGCTGCTCGTTTAGTTTTTATTGCCGTTTCAAATATACCGGTCATTTTTGAAACACCCTGTAAATGTTCTTTGCTAGTGTGCGACTTAGAGCCTGTGCCAGTCATCTTCTGAACTGTCAGAGGTACTGCTTATATCGTCAAGGTCACGACGAGTGACGCGTGCATGTAATTATTTGTCTTGAGTCGGCCGTCTAAACATTTGACGTATTCCGACACGCGCAGTCGTGGCACGGAGTCGAATTTGTTTGGCAGACCAGCAAACGGGTCCACCTGCACAGTGGAATCCATCGGGGTTTCAGAGGCTAATAGGCAAGTACCTGCGCTCTGAATTAACTGAGCGCGAGACAGCGTACTTGCATTTTTCGGGAACGTGCATTTAATAACAGATTGTCGCCATCCACGACTTCAGTTGCCGAATGCAGTTGCAGTTGCCTTGTCGAGCAGGAGGGTAAAGTATTCGCTGCTGCGACGTAGGGCTATAATATATTTTTCTCGCCACACTGTTCTTTCGAACCATATTTTTCTTTTTATTTTGTATGGTAGAATATAGATGCTTGGTGACGGTGTAGTTTGGTGCTGTAACCTGGATTCACGTGTATGAAGTCAGATAGAGCGATTAGTGTTCTGGTTAGTGTCACGTGTCGATCCCCAGCAGATCAATTTGTCCATCATAGATCCCATGTTAGTAATGCCTTTGTTAAATAAAAAGGTTTGTGTGATGTTTCTTTAATAATTTAGATGCCTTGTCATGTTTAAGGTGAATAAATAGACTGTCAATTAGACTTCAACTTTTCCCTGAGTTCCAATTAACAGTTCCTTCCCATTTTATTATTAGAGTGTGGATCTGAAACATAAGGAGGAGCTTTTCACTTGGTGTCCACTGCGTGGATCTTTTACTCCATTAACGATAATCTTCTTTGAAGCTCTTTCTGTTGAATAAATCACCCAATTTTTCTGAACTTTAATCTTTTGTTTATCTGTACACGTACATCACATCTACCGATTTACGTCCAATTCTGATAATTCCTTCGTGGTGTGTTGTTTCTTTGGTTTAGAGTGTATTTATGGGACCCATTAAACACAGCTCTGTTCTACTCGTTGTGGTGACAGGAGCACCCTCCGCCAGCACAGCAGCAGCAGTTTCTAACTCAGTTACTCATGAGCCACTTGCAGTTACTGTCAGCTCAAAGACTTCCAAGTGCCTACTTTTTTTTTATCGCGCATGCTTACTATCAGCTGCTACGACGCGGTAAATCCGCTCGACACAGCCAGGCCGGCGCACAGTGAAGCGGAACATTAGCATTAAGCGGCCGGCGACGTTCCCGGCGCGAGCCACCGTCCGGTAAATTCCTGGGCGCCTCGCGGCTGATGAACGCGGAGGCGTGCCGCGGCTGCCTGCATAACGGTTCCCACAGCCGCCGCCGCCGCCGCCGCCTGCCTATTAGGCATGCGATGAGGCGGCCAGATCCGTGGCCGGGGAGGCGCGCCGCGCGCCAACGAGGTGCGAATGTAATCGCGGCATCTGGCCGGCGCGCACAGCCGCCACCAGATGCGGCCCCTTATCTGATGGCACCTGCCCGCTGCACACCGCTACACCCACCGACTGCCTCCGGGTTGGGGTCCGTTCGTCACCACCGTCTCCGATGAAGGGTGTGAGCATCACAAATATCACCAACGTCTGTGCACCGCTCTCTTGTACCAACTCGGGTGCAGTCGATTATGTAACACGATATTTCGACAGCGTACCTTGCCGACACTTTCGGGTGATACCTACAGAATGAGCCCCTTCGCTGCATCTTCTCCTTTATATAAAAATATCACCTGAAGATGACGGCAAAGTCAGGTGTCGAAATATCGTCTTACGTAAACGACGGAACGCAGATGGACACCCGAGAGCAATGATTCAAATGGTTCAAATCGCTGTGAGCACTATATGACTTAACATGTGAGGTCGTCAGTCACCTAGAACTTAAGAACTACTTAAACCTAACTAACCTAAGGACATCACACACATCCATGCCCGAGGCAGGATTCCGTGCGGTTCTAGGCGCTATAGTCTGGAGCCGCGTGACCGATACGGTCGCAGGTTCGAATCCTGCCTCGGGCATGGATGTGTGTGATGTCCTTAGGTTAGTTTGGTTTAAGTAGTTCTCAGTTCTAGGGGACTGATGACCACAGCAGAACGCTCAATTGCCAACTGTACTCGGAAAGTTACATTGAAGTCGAAACTTCAGCAACTTCGTTAAACAGTTACAATCAAATAAAAGTATATTAGACAGCCAACGGATGGCAGGCTGTCCAGAGCAGCGAGAGCTCAGTCTTGTAACCTACTTCGACCGAAAGGCGAGAGACGACTCCCCACAAAAGCACCCGTACAAACCGAACACAGAACATTCTCGCCCCCACGACAGTGGCCGTGGTTAACCGTTCCAGTCAGAAACTCGAAAACCGGCGGAAAATTCCACTCTATTGCCGGAGCACACCCATTTCACCAATGGAGATTCTTGGCGCCAATTTCTGCGCTGATTTTGCTACGTCACGGAGCTATGCCCTGAGCAAGCCAATCACAGTTTCGATTTTGCAGAAAGTGCGGGAATTTGGCCGCCACAACTGCCTGGGTACACATGTCATTCCCACACCTCGCTGGTAGCCCGCCAGAAAGTGTTTTCGCTAAGTTTCTGCGAAGTAACGGAACCTCTAGCCCCAGCCGTTACTTCAGGCCCCTGCGAGCGTGTCTACGCCGCTATTCTACAATGTCGGCGTCTGGAAAGCATTCACTCGACTCCCTCACACCCGTCGACTTACCTTTTCAAGATCAGCAGAGCCCGCCTGTCACCGGACCACCCGGGTGACGAGAGACGCTGCGTGGGAAGTCCGCATGTGAAGGAATAGCAACTTTTCACTGCATGCAATTAGAGAGGAAAATCGTAAGATAGAGATATGAGAGGGAGCTCATGCCACCTCTCAACCGTAGCAGCAGCGCGGTTCCGGACTGAAGCGCCTAGAACCGCTCGGCCACCGCGGCCGGCGCTGATCCCTCCAACCCTGTTCGACTCGCGAATAGTGCGTGGGAAGAAAGATTGTCGGTAAGCCTCTGTATTGGCTCTAATTGCTCGAATTTTCTCCTCGTGGTCAACACGCGAGTTCTATGTGGGGGGCATTTTGTCCGACTCCTCCTGAAAAGTGCTGTCCCGAAATTTCAATAGCAAATCTCTCTGTCATGCACAACGCCTGTCTTGTAACGTCTGCCAGTGGAGTTTGTTTAGCATCTCCATAATATTCTCTCGCCAGCTGAGGTCGTTCTGCAGATTCTTACTATATTCTGCCGTTGCTACTTTGGTATAGACAACTGCATCATCTGCGAATAGCCTTAAAGAGCATCTGACGCTTTCTACTAGATCATTTGTATCTGTTGTAAACAGCAACGGTGCTATCACACTTCCCTGTGGTAATCCGGATATTACCTTTAAATCTGTCGATTTTGTTCCGTTAAGAGCGATGTACTGAGTTCTATCTGTAAGAAAGTCTTGAATCCATTCGCAAGTCTGCTCCGATACTCCAAAAGCTTGTATTTTTTCATTAAACGGTAATGCAGGATGGCGTCAAATGCTTTACTGAAATCAAGTAACACGGCCTCAACCTGAGCGCCGTTGTCCACTGCGCTGTGGATCTCATGGAGGAACAGAGCGAGCTGAGTTTCGCAGAATCTCTGTTTTCGGAATCCATGTTGACTTTTATGGAGGATATGTTCATTTTCCACAAACTAACCTAAGGACATGGCACACATACATGCCTGAGGCAGGATTCGAACCTGCGACCGTAGCAGCAGCGCGGTTCCGGACTGGAACGCCTAGAACCGCTCGGCCACAACGGCTGGCCCGAGAGCGATGCAAAAAGTTGATTCGCCGAGAAAGCTCAAGATCGCACACCATCCGAATTAATTTCTGTTGTTTCCTCTTCTCTGTCTGCATCTTCATAGATACTCTGGAAGCCAGCACACGTTATATGGCGGAGGATACCTTGTACCACTACTAGTCATTCCCATTTCCTCGCTCTGTGTTTGATGTACTTCATTTAATCTTCCAGTGTGAATGCCGACACTAGGGCACAAAGTTTTAATGGAGCAATGGGCACTCCGGTATCGCATTTAACGAGCTGGCGCACCTCCTAGCGAAACGAGGTGTGATTGGTGGCTAACTTTACCACACTTGTCTATGGCATACGGATTTCGCTGTTGGATTATCTCTTGGAAACCTCTAAAATCACCAAAATTTTACAGTATACAGGAGGAAAATGAACTGCAGACGGAAACGCGTGTCAGAAACAGAGCATCGTTTTCATATCAGACAAGGCCTTTCTACGTAGCTCCTAGCTCCACCTTCTCCACTCGCAGCGTGGCACTCAGTCGCGATCACTGAATAACAAAGAACACTGCGATACGTTCCGCATACGGTCCGTCAGCGTACAAAGTTACGTTTGCTGTCGAAGTTATGGCCTAGTGGCAGGCCCGGTGCTTACAACTTAGGTCCTCTGCAGCGTCTTTGGAGGACGTTTCTGGACACTGGCTACTCTCCTCGACTTGCTCCTCAAGACACCTTCCCTAATCCCTCGAAGTTCAACGCAACGTTTCTGGAACACTCTAGAGATAAGAAGGGCGATCCTATTACACTTCCCTGGGACACTCCCAAATGTACCTCTATCTCTGATGAACACTTTCGTGGTTCGTGTGACGACATATGAAACTGTTAAGTCAGTAAATACTGCAAATGACAGTAGCACTTCAGTTTTAATGAATCAATCCATTTCTACCTGTTCTCTGAGTGAAATAATTCAGCCTGCTCTGAAAAAAGCAAGAGAATGGAAAATTTTGGGAATGGGGTTCCTATTCTGATTGCTACTAACACCGCCTAGCGTATGAACTTAAGGTGAAGGGGCTAGAGTTTGTGAGTAGAGGGCTGTGTCAATCAATCCTGTACCATATAATTTTTTCCTCGCAATGTTTAACACGACGTCAGGTTTCTGGCATGTGATTAGCAGTCATCTTAAATCAGAATAAATGGGTCTAGTCTTCGACCAGTAATCAAAATGCCCAGCGTTCTGGGTTTAGTCCCAACAATTGCTTAAATTTTGAAAAATCAATCATCAACAACGATGGCCGAAGACTTCAGGTATATTCTGCCAATGACTTTCGTAAAGAAGGCGGACGGGCTTTTGTATCCCGCCTGGAAGGCGGCGCGTGGGTCTGCTCCGAATGTAGGAAGCTAGGAGGAGCAGGTGAGGTAGAACTCTCGGTACTGCAATAAAATGTGGTTTTGCTATATCACAACTCAATAACTTGAATACATCAATTGTACTTTGGCTGAGATGAGCACGTAGGTGCGAAGCTGTACATCAATCAAATCTGCGAGGGTTATTCGGAAAGTAAGGAACGATCGGTTGCGAAATGGAAACCACAGCGAAAATCCGATGACGTTTAGCACAGGTGTGTTGGGCAGTGTCTCTAGTATGCCCATCGATCGCGTTACGTCGTTCTATTTAGTTCTGAGCACGCAGGGAGCACATAAAGATACTTAGAACAATAGTGTCTCCCGACAAGTACGAAGGCCTGGTGTGAAATTTCGCCTGAAGCTATGCAACCAACAGTACAGAACTGTCGTGCGTTTTCTTCTTCAAGACAACTCTCAGTCTCATTCTGCAAGGGCAATGAAGATGCCCCTGCATCGTTTTCAATTGGAAATGTTTGATTACCCGCAATACAGCCCGTAACTGTCTCCCTCTGAGTTTCATCTCTGCTCACATGAACTGTTGGCTATGAAGACAACATTTTGGTACAGACAACGAGCTGTAGGCCAGCGTAGAGAACTGGCGGAAAGCACTGGCGGTTGCCTTCTATAGCGAGGGTATTGGAAAGTTGGTACAACACTACGACAAACTTCTAAGTCAGATCGGCGACTGTGGAGATAAGTAGCTGGAAGTTGTAGCTAACTGTTACAAATAAAACCGTTTTGATTTTCACTGTGGTTTCCATTTCGCGACGTATCGTTCCTTGCTTTCCGAATAGCCCTCGTATATTGGCCAGAAGTTACAAAGGCAAAATCTGTAGCATCTCGCCCACTATGAAATAGAAACAATGTTGCTAGGTCGTCTCCTCGGAATCAAATGGGCTGAATCTGGAGCGGCGCTCGTAGAGCTCCACAGCGCCGTCGGTGTCTGTCGTAGTGCCAACCTAAGGACTTGTACCTACGCCGCGGCATCGTAGCTATCGATACCACACGGGCGTTCAGAGGTTCGTAGCACCGTCTTGCTCTTGGGGCGGGAAACTGCTCTTTAAGAACGAAGGAGCAGCAAACAATCGACGGCATGGAGAGGCGGATGGCAACGGCAATCATTACATTAAAGACAATAAGATGCATCCGATGAACATCTGATTTGTAACTGGAACAGTGCCATAATGATCTCTGCATTGTCAAAATATTCCGGAGTAGTCTTCCATTCGGATCTAGAGGAAGAGACTGGAGGAGGCGCCCATCGAAAAAGACTGAATAAACAATGAAAGCCTTAGCTTCTACTAGCCGGAGCGTGGATTGTCAGAAATCTGAATGTACTGTAGTAGAGAAGCTGGAAAATCTAAAAAGGGAAAGCAAAGGCTAAGTCTAGATATAGTAGCGGTCAGTGAAGTGAAGCAGAAAGGATTTCTGATGGGACGAATATAGGATAATATCAACAACAGAAGAAAATAGTTTTAAGGCAATAGGCGATGAAAGGTACGGCAGAGAGTGAATTACTATGAACGGTTCAGTGATTCGTGTCACTTCTATTGCAGTTCTCTTGTGTGAACTTTCACGGACAGTTGATGAGGCCTAGTATGCACTTACTTTTAATTTTAAATCACTCTCTTCATTGAGCGTGCTCCCCGTGAATATCAATAGACAAGTCATGGTGCTTTTAAGCAATTGTTTAATGGCATATGATCTGGAAATGGGCGAGAAAAGTACTAAACAGTGTAATTATATCGCAGTGTTTCTGTTGATAATTAACTGATGAGTTCTCGTAATTGAAGTGATGGTTACTACATAACATCTTACTGTGGCGCTTCTGAATGTTATCAACGTATGTCGGAGGAAAAGGGGTTGTTTGCAAGCTGCTGGAGAACACCTACCATCATCGAAAATCACACTCTGTAGCTATTCTAGTAAGGTTTTATTACAACCCATTTAGAGGGCTAATGGAAATAGCCGTTCATCTCCAAGTCGAACAGAAGCCTCCGCCCCGAGATAAGAGAGATGTTGACAGAGAGCAGGACTAGCATTCAGTCCCGACCAGGAAATGATGTGTTGCAGACGACTCTGGGTTAGTTGATCGGTATTAATTTGGGGTCATCTTGTTTGACAGTGTAATCGTTCACACTCTACGACATTTTCGGCTATCGACGTAGCGTCCATTTTGCTTTCCATTCACTGTATGGTTCACGGCATTCACCTACAGGGGTTGAACAAAACCACAGAAGCACTAAAAAAACAATACTTTACTGTGACTAATACAGTACTGGAGCCCCGTTGAAATTAAAAGTAGCTTCCAGTCGTCTCGAAATAGAAAAATATACGTCCTGCATGGTTTTCAAAGCAATCTTATACCTTTCTTTCTGCAAAATAGTAACAAATACAGGTAATGATGATGTTGGTGGATAGTGATCACACACCCTTCTCTCGAAAGTAGTCTACGAAGTCTCATTAATATTGAGATCTGGGGTGCGTGGTCGCCAGGGAGATGCGACACTTCACTTACGTGTTCAGAAAACAGATCCTGGATGCTGCCAGCTGTATAAACAGGGGCACTGTCGTCTTGGAAAAATGCAAAAACATTGGGGAAAAAACACTGTACCGTGTGATGGACCTGATCAACAAAAATGGTCACATAATCTTTGACGGTGCCGGCCGGAGTGGCCGTGCGGTTCTAGGCGCTACAGTCTGGAACCGCGCGACCGCTACGGTCGCAGGTTCGAATTCTGCCTCGGTCATGGATGTGTGTGATGTCCTTAGGTTAGTTAGGTTTAAGTAGTTCTAAGTTGTAGGGGACCGATGACTACAGCAGTTAAGTCCCATAGTGCTCAGAGCCAGCCAATCTTTGACGGTAATGCGGCCTTGCAGAGTATTCATGGAGCCCATGGAATACCGCGATTTGACTGCCCAAATTAACACGTTCAGTCTTGCAACGTAAAGTCGACCAGAGCTTGGAAACAGTGTGAAACAAGACTCATCCGACCGAACGACTTTCTTCCTTTGCTACTTAGTGCAGGTTTCATGACGTCGGCACCACGTTATCGGGTTACAGCCATTTGCGTCACTGGAGATTGGTTTTGCGATTTCAACACGTCCTGCAATTCTTGCTAATAGAACTCTCTTCGTGTTGTTTTGCTGCAGAAAGAGTTCGCGAGTGCGACGTACAGTGCTGCATTGCCTTTTTCAGCTGTTGACCTCTTTATTTTTCATCACAGTCCTTTTAATGTCCGTTGACACGACTACCATCGCACGATTTCATGGGCGTTGTATGTCGGCGGATCTTCCACACGGTGCTTCTTGAAGCACCAGACACTTCTGCTCTCTTGGTTACGGAGGCTCTGGCTCTGAGCACTATGCGACTTAACTTCTAAGGTCTTCAGTCGCCTAGAACTTAGAACTAATTAAACCTAACTAACCTAAGGACATCACACATATCCATGCCCGAGACAGGATTCGAACCTGCGACCGTAGCGGTCGCTCGGTTCCAGACTGCAGCGCCCAGAACCGCACGGCCACTTCGGCCGGCGGTTAAGGAGGCATCCGCCCTATCAGCACCAACGTTTTGCACACGTACAAATTCACGTTGCTCCGACGCAACGTACTCAGAAATAAACAGAACACTGTTTTGATCACGACTGACACTTGGAACGTATTGCGGATATTACTCAGGTGCCGTCGGAGTCAAATACAACAACGGAACCTGCAAGCCTGGCTAGCATCTGTATTTATGTTCAGTCACGCATTCATCTCTGTTTTCGTATTTTCGTCCAACCCCTGCGTTTTGTTTGTGGCAGGTAACGGCACAGATTTAGCTGCTGATTGTTATAGCGCTTCGAAAAGGCCACGCGCAAATCGCGGTGTGGGGGGGGGGGGGTGTTACTCGGTTCCTGTCTGAGCTAGAAATAGGGGTAAAAAGTTTTTGGTTTAGCCCGGACTAACGACTATTTGGACGCGCAAAACAGTGCATGTACCAACGAGAATTATACCCAGCCCTGTACAAATTGATATAGTGTTTGATGGAGCATTTAAAACTACACTCCTGGAAATTGAAATAAGAACACCGTGAATTCATTGTCCCAGGAAGGGGAAACTTTATTGACACATTCCTGGGGTCAGATACATCACATGATCACACTGACAGAACCACAGGCACATAGACACAGGCAACAGAGCATGCACAATGTCGGCACTAGTACAGTGTATATCCACCTTTCGCAGCAATGCAGGCTGCTATTCTCCCATGGAGACGATCGTAGAGATGCTGGATGTAGTCCTGTGGAACGGCTTGCAATGCCATTTCCACCTGGCGCCTCAGCTGGACCAGCGTTCGTGCTGGACGTGCAGACCGCGTGAGACGACGCTTCATCCAGTCCCAAACATGCTCAATGGGGGACAGATCCGGAGATCTTGCTGGCCAGGGTAGTTGACTTACACCTTCTAGAGCACGTTGGGTGACACGGGATACATGCGGACGTGCATTGTCCTGTTGGAACAGCAAGTCCCCTTGCCGGTCTAGGAATGGTAGAACGATGGGTTCGATGACGGTTTGGGTGTACCGTGCACTATTCAGTGTCCCCTCGACGATCACCAGTGGTGTACGGCCAGTGTAGGAGATCGCTCCCCACACCATGATGCCGGGTGTTGGCCCTGTGTGCCTCGGTCGTATGCAGTCCTGATTGTGGCGCTCACCTGCACGGCGCCAAACACGCATACGACCATCATTGGCACCAAGGCAGAAGCGACTCTCATCGCTGAAGACGACACGTCTCCATTCGTCCCTCCATTCACGCCTGTCGCGACACCACTGGAGGCGGGCTGCACGATGTTGGGGCGTGAGCGGAAGACGGCCTAACGGTGTGCGGGACCGTAGCCCAGCTTCATGGAGACGGTTGCGAAT
Organism: Schistocerca cancellata; assembly: GCF_023864275.1. Classification (NCBI taxonomy): domain Eukaryota; kingdom Metazoa; phylum Arthropoda; class Insecta; order Orthoptera; family Acrididae; genus Schistocerca; species Schistocerca cancellata. Next base: position 497,413,922 of record NC_064626.1, on the reverse strand, counting down.
GGTCCTCGCCGATACCCCAGGAGCAACTGTGTCCCTAATTTGCTGGGAAGTGGCGGTGCGATCCCCTACGGCACTGCGTAGGATCCTACGGTCTTGGTGTGCATCCGTGCGTCGCTGCGGTCCGGTCCCAGGTCGACGGGCACGTGCACCTTCCGCCGACCACTGGCGACAACATCGATGTACTGTGGAGACCTCACGCCCCACGTGTTGAGCAATTCGGCGGTACGTCCACCCGGCCTCCCGCATGCCCACTATACGCCCTCGCTCAAAGTCCGTCAACTGCACATACGGTTCACGTCCATGCTGTCGCGGCATGCTACCAGTGTTAAAGACTGCGATGGAGCTCCGTATGCCACGGCAAACTGGCTGACACTGACGGCGGCGGTGCACAAATGCTGCGCAGCTAGCGCCATTCGACGGCCGACACCGCGGTTCCTGGTGTGTCCGCTGTGTCGCGCGTGTGATCATTGCTTGTACAGCCCTCTCGCAGTGTCCGGAGCAAGTATGGTGGGTCTGACACACCGGTGTCAATGTGTTCTTTTTTCCATTTCCAGGAGTGTATAACGATGACCACGCAGTACATTAAACTAATCAGAAAACTGCTATAAAATTATTGTCACAAAATAATGTCACCATATTTATAACAAACAGAAAACGTACTACTGCGTTTTCTTCAAAAATTATTATGCCATCTTGTAGAAAATGTATTTTCGGACGAAATAAGCTTAAGCTCGACAATATTACTAGAGGATTGAAAAGTCGATCGTATTTTGTCGTAGATACATCGTGTCGCAGTTCTGCTTATTTCAGCCAAAATTACGCAAACTTGATTTGGGTTGACTATTGCATTTCGCAGTACAATAAAGATAGGCTACCAGAATGAAAAATGCTCCTATTACGGCGCAACAAGAGGTGAATATGTCCTGGGAAGAGTTAGGGATGTAAAAGAAGGGGTCCAGTTTTTCAACTCATGTGGCAGCTTCAAAGACGCTTACATCAAAACGTCTTGACATATTGGCACTGACAAACTGCCTATTGGCTTCTCTCTCGGGTTCTTCGGCCGACGTTCATCCAATGATTTTTCTGACGTTTCGCCAGCACGAGTGGCTGGCATTGTCAAAGCTTCACCCTCCATTGCCGGTGGTGAACTGGAGGCGAGCTCGCGGCCGCAGACTATATGTACCTGGCGCGCCAACGTCCGAGGGCTTCTCCGCGGTCATTTACGGTGCTGTTCTCCTCTTGCTACCTGCGACGGTCGTTCGCTGCAGTACGGGAAGCCAGGATCCGTTTACCTTAACGCTTTCCTCTTTTTTGCTGAAGCTGTTCGCGTGTTTTTGTATTTCTACAGCTTCTCTGAACAGGCGCGTGTGATAGTGCTTCTCTACAGCCAGAACTTCCGTGTCGGCGAATTTTATTACGTGGTCGGTCTCATTCAGTGCGTGCTCTGCCACGGCCGATTTCTCCACCTGCCCCAACCTGCAATGTCGCTTATGCTCTTTGATCCTGGTGTTAATGGATCGTCCAGTCATTCCGACATAAACTTTTCCGCATGTGCAAGGTATACGGTATATTCCCGACATTGCAAGTGGGTCTCTTTTCTCCTTCGCCGATCTAAGACACTCTTTGATCTTCTTTGTCGGTTTGAAAATCGTCTTTACGCCGTGTTTGCGCAATATACGGCTGATTCTGTCCGTCACTCTGGGAATGTATGGCAGAAAGGCCGTACCCGACATTTCTTTTTCTGGTTCCTTACTTCGCCGAGTGTTTGGCTCTGTTACACTTCTAATGTAATTTGTTGAGTACCCATTGCTCCTCAGAACAGTTTCCAGGTGTTGCATTTCTCGTTTGAGGTGTTGAGGCTCACATATTCGTCCTGCTCTCGCTACGAGCGTACTAATCATGCCTCTTTTCTGGCTCGGGTGGTGGTTTGACAGTTTGTGCAGGTATCGGTCCTTGTGTGTCGGTTTTCGATACACGCTGTGTCCCAGGTTTTCGCCGTCCCTTGTGACCAGCACATCTAGAAATGGCAGTATCTTGTCCTTTTCTACTTCCATGGTAAATGTTATGTTGGCATGGAGGCTGTTCAAGTGTCTCAGGAATTCACCGAGCTGTTCTTCACCATGGCTCCACACCACGAAAGTATCATCGACGTACCTGTACCACACCTTAGGTTTGCAAGTCGCCGAGTCCAGTGCCTGTGCTTCGAATTGTTCCATGAAGAAGTTGGCCACCACTGGACTGAGAGGACTACCCATGGCGACGCCTTCCAGCTGTTCGTAGAGATCGCCATTCCACGTGAAATAGCTCGTGGTGAGACATGCATGGAAGAGCTTTTTGATGTCTTGCGGGAACATGGAACCGATGTGCTCCAGAGCGTCGCTGACTGGCACTTTCGTAAATAACGAAACAACATCAAAACTGACCAGGATGTCGTTTGGCGCAAGTTTCAGTTTCTTCAGCTTCTCAATGAAATGTCCTGAGTCCTTAATGTATGTGCCGGTCTTTCCCACGTGTGGCTGGAGCAGAGAGGCCAAGTGTTTCGCCAGTTTATACGTTGGTGAGCCAGGAGCGCTAACGATCGGTCTCAGTGGAACGTTGTTCTTATGGATCTTGGGTAATACATACAGCCGAGGTGGTAGGGCTTCTGTCTTGCGCAGGTTTCTCTGTATGTCCGCCGGCAGAGAAGACGCCTTGATTAATCGATTCGTATTCCGAGTGATACGCTGCGTCGGATCTGCGCTTAGTTTTCGGTACGTCGTCGGATCTAATAGGTCTCGGATCTTTTGCTCATAATCTTCGGTCTTCATTACGACGGTCGCATTCCCTTATCGGCAGGCAGTACCAATATACTCTTGTCGGCGTTGAGATTCTTAATGGCTTGTACCTCTTCTTTCTTCAGGTTGCAAGCTGGTGGTTTTGCTCGGCGCAGTATCCTGGCTGTTTCAGTGCGTATTTCCTCTGCCCTTTCACAAGGAAGGGTCCGAATGGCTGCTTCGGTGTTGGCAATGATTTCCTCCATAGGTATAGTTCTCGGGATGATAGCGAAATTCCCTCCTTTTTGAAGAACAGACACTTCCTCTTCGGTCAATTGTCGTTCAGCGAGGTTGACCACTGTGTGTGACAAGTCGGGAATCGCCTTGTCGGTCTGCTTCCGGCATCTTTCAAACTTTTTCTTTTGCCGCTCGGTGCAGCGCTCGAGTTCGTTCTGCATGCTCCTGTGAGTGATGCTGTCGATCTTGTCCCAGTCGTCTCGATGCATTCTGCTACTTAGTTGATAGAAAATGTCCAGAAGTTCCTGATCCGTTCTTGCCAAGTCTCTCCGTGTTGTATGTATTCGCCCACGAAGAAAAGCTCGTTCCATTCTGTCGTAGATACGATGTGCTTGGGCGGTGGTGAATAGGCGCTTGCATCTCAAGAACTTCGGTGTAGCACATTCATCTCGGCACCGTGACAGAAAGGCGAGAGAGGACATCAGTCGCGCTTTCTTCTTCCGTCGTTGGTCAAGGCGTCGGTACAATCTGCAAATCTCCTCCCCGTAGAGGCGTAATACAAAATTGTTAAGGCTTTCGTGGCCACTTGTTGACAAACTGCCTAAACCCGAGACAGAAACCAAAAATATTATTATACCGACACCGTTTTAAGCTGAGCGCTGTTCTCTCGCTGGTATGTGGGGAGCCGGCCTGGAAACGCACCGCGTCCGTGTGTCGTACCGACGTGTGGGAGTAGCAAGTGTAGCACGCAGGCCTGGGCAGAGCGGCAGCATTCCTGCGGTGCGTAAGCGTTCGCCGCGCCGCGCCGCGGGGCAGATGGTATCTGGTGAGCCGCGGCCGGGCGCGATGCCATCTCGCGCTCTCGTCGGCCCCCGCCTATCTGGCTCTGCCATCTGCCGCGATGCGCCCGCGCACCGCTGATCAACTGCTCCAGTCGGCTGACGTCTCGGCGCTAATGTTAAACAGGGCAGCTGAGGGCGCCGTACAACGTGTCGCTCCAGCCTCGTAAGTTTTCTGCTGGATTGGCACAGCGAGTTATCTGTGAAACTATGAGGGGCGTTCAGTAAGCATAGCAACAAATTTTTTATCGGCCAGCTTCGGTTGAAAATATGTGAAATTTGCTGTGGGAGACCGAGGAGCCCGTATGGTTTCATGAAGTGCCAATAGGTGGCAGTGCTATACGTAGCCGGTTCTGGTCATATGTGAAGTATGTTAGCGGCAAGAAACAATCAATGCCTTCTCTGCACGATAGCATTGGAGATACTATTGAAGACAGTGCTACCAAAGCAGAGTTACTAAACACAGTCTTCCGAAATGCCTTCACAAAAGAAGACGAAGTAAATATTCCAGGATTCGAATCGAGAACAGCTGCCAACATGAGTAACGTAGAAGTAAATATCCTCAGAGTAGTGAAGCAACTCAAATCACTTAATAAAAGCAAGTCTTCTTGTCCGGATTGTATACCAATTAGGTTCCTTTCGAGTATGCTGATGCATTAGCTCCATACTTAACAATCATAAAGAACCGTTCGCTCGACGAAAGATCCGTACCTAAAGACTGGAAGGCTGCATACCAATATTCAAGAAATGAAGTAGGAGTAATCCACTAAATTACAGGCCCATATCGTTAACGTCTATATGTAGCAGGATTTTAGAACATAATGATTTTAGAACATAATGATTTTAGAACATAATGAATTACCTCGAAGAAAACGGTCTATTGACACACAGTCAACATGGGTTTAGAGAACATCGTTCTTGTGAAACACAACTAGCCCTTTATTCACATGAAGTGCTGAGTGCTATTGACAAGGGATTTCAGATCGATTCCGTATTTCTGGAATTCCGGAAGGTTTTTACACTGTACCACACAAGCGGCTCGTAGTAAAATTGCGTGCTTATGGAATATCGTCTCAGTTATGTGACTGGATTTGTGATTTCCTGCCAGAGAGGTGACAGTTCGTAGTAATTGTCGGAAACTCATGCTGTTCCTCATCAATATAAACGATTTGGGAGACAATCTGAAAAGCCGTATTCGGTTGTTTGCAGATGACGCTGTCGTTTATCGACTAATAAAGTCATCAAAAGATCAAAACAAACTGCAAAATGATTTAGAAGAAATATCGGAATGGTGCAAAAAATGTCAGTTGACCTTAAATAACTAAAAGTGTGAGGTTATCCACATGAGTGATAAAAGGAACTCGTTAAACTTCGGTTACACAATAAATCAGTCTAATCTAAAAGCCGTAAATTCAGCTAAATACCTAGGTATTACAATTACGAACAACTTAAATTGGAAGGAACACATAGAAAATGTTGTGGGGAAGGCAAACCAAAGACTGCGTTTTATTGGGAGGACACTTAGAAAATGTAACAGACCTACTAAGGAGACTGACTACACTACGCTTGTCCGTCCTATTTTGGAATACTGTTGTGCGGTGTGGGATCCTTACCATATACGACTGACGGAGTACATCGAAAAAGTTCAAAGAAAGGCAGCACGTTTTGTATTATCGCGAAATTTGGGAGAGAGTGCCACAGAAATTATACAGGATATGGGATCGAAATCATTAAAAGAAAGGCGTTTTTCGTTGCGACGGAGTATTCTCACGAAATTTCAATCACCAACTTCCTCATCCGAAAGCGAAAATATTTTGTTGACACCGACTTACATAGGGAGGAACGATCACCAAGATAAAATAAGGGAAATAAGAGCTCGTACGGAAAGATATAGGCGTTCATTCTTTCCGCGCGCTATACGAGAATGGAATAATATAGAATTGTGAAGGTGGTTCCATGAACCCTCTGCCAGGCACTTAAATGTGATTTGCAGAGTATCCATGTAGATGTAGATGTAGCCTTCCAAATGGCGTCTGTAACGGAGTTGCGTTCCAAACGGAGAGCTGTCATCTAATTTCTTTCGGCGGAAAACCAGAGCGTCGCAGATATTCATAGGCACTTATAGAATCTCTTCGGAGACCTGGCAGTGAACAAAAGCACGGTGAATCGTTGGGCGAGTCATCCGTCATCATCGCAAGAAGGTCGCGTGACGGCCGGTCAGACACAGCTGCGACTCCTGCAATGTTGGAACGTGAGGACACACTCATCCGAGGTGATCGACGAATCACTATCGAACATCTTTCTGCTCAGCTGGATGTCTCTGTTGGCAGTGCTGACACAGACGTCCGCCAGTTGCCGTACTCATTGGTGTGTGGTCGTTGGGTTTCTCACCGCTTAACAGAAGACCATAAAGAGCAGCGAAGGGTTGTCCGTAAGGAATTACTTGAGCTTTACGAGGCTGATCGTGGAGGTTATTGATTCCGCAACACGTGGGCTCTAACATCGACCAGTATGCGCGCATAAAGACCCTTCCAGTAAGTTGGCATAAGGCTGTCATTGAACGGAGATTATGTTGAAAATTAGGGTTTTGTAGTCAAAAGAGCTTCGAACTGGAATCCTCAATAAAACTATCCTGCTTTCAAAAATAATATGTGTTGTATTACTTATTGAACGCACCTCATAAATCAGGAAACGCCAGATTTAATATAGATGCGTTTTCGTGCATATTCGACTCACGACTTTAATTTAATAACGCGATCTGACTGCACACAATATGTAAAACAGTACCTAGGCAGTGAACATCTAATTTTGTCAGGGCATCGATCTACGATGGACACACCACTAGAAAAATTAAATTTAAATGAACATGAAAAACCGTGCAAAAGAACTCAGCAAGTACAAAAGCACTTAGGCAATGTGGATTATAGCTGTGTGCAGTGCAAATGGATATGTGAGTCAGCTGTTTTAATTATTCACAAATATAAGGCAACGAATGAACTCAATTTCTGTTGAACAAAGGATGGCACCTCATCCAACTACGTCAGCACCAATATTAGCAAGAGTATTTGAACGTAACTACCGGTTGGTTATCATTAAAGTGCAGCCACTCACGGAGGCCCAGAGTACGCTGTAATTATCGTACGGCAGCGAAACTTAGTAGGTATTCTAATGCGTTAATGCGGAATCGATTTACGCTGGAAAAACATTAGTTCAAATTTTTGCCACCAGGTTCACATCTGGCGCAATGAGTGGAGGAAATATGTATAGAAATGTTTCCATGTGTAACGGAGGAGGAACGGGACGTGGCAGAAAAAGTCAACCTGTTGATAAAGGCATAATGTTAATTTGATTATTGACCGCCACTTACACTGTTTGTTCAATATAAGCACCGAAGATATCGAAGAGATTTGAATCCCTAAAACTAAATGATCAATAGTTTCTTGAAGCAGTTGCGGTGGAATCTGAACAATGTGCGAACTAACGCACTGCTCTCCGGGCGGGAAGGCGTGCCTATCCCCGGCACGAACCCGTCTGGCAGATTAGTGTCGAGGTCCGGTGTGCCGGTCAGACTGTGGATGGTTTTTAAGGCGGTTTTCCATCTGCCTCGGCGATATGAGGGTTGGTTGCCCTTATTCCGCCTCACTTACACTACGTTGGCGATTGCTGCGGAAATCTAACATTGGGGTTACACTGGTCTGGTGTGAGACGTTCCAGCCGGCCGCTGTGGATGAGTGGTTCTAGGCGCTTCAGTCCGGAACTGCGCTGCTGCTACGGTCGCAGGTTCGAATCCTGCCTCGGGCATGGATGTGATGGATGTGTGTGATGTCCTTAGGTTAGTTTGGTTTAAGTAGTTCTAAGTCTAGGGGACTGATGACCTCAGATGTTAAGTCCCATAGTGCTTAGAGACATTTGAGACGTTCCCGGGGAGGGGGGGGGGGGGGAGGGGTCCACTGGCCGCACAATAACCCAGGGTTCGGTGTGGGGCGGCGGTGGGGTGAGTGGACTGCTGTAGCCTGTTGTGAGGCTGTGTACCACTGAAGGCTACGGCGGAGACGAAGCCTCTGCGTCGTTTATAGGCCCCCAGTTCCATACAATACAATACAATAGTGGCCTTCAGATCCGGTAGAGACTGAACGTGTCCCTGGTAAACGCGTTATTTTAGATATCCGCAGAGTCAAAAGTCACATGGGTCAGAACAGGTGATCTTGTAGGCCATGCATCTGGAAAACCTGTAAGGATAACACGTTCGTGAAAGGTTGCATTAAGCAGATTTTTCACTGGGGGAGCGACATGAAATGTTGCTCCGTCTTGCACTAAAATCTTTGTTTCCACACAGTTGCGCTCTTTCAAAGCAGGAAATACGTACTGTACAAAGTACTCTGGTAACGTGCAGACGTCATCTTACATCTGACAGGGCCCTCTGGGTGGGTTCTCTTCAAAGAAGAACGGGCCAGGAATGAAGCTGCTTATGAATTCACAACACACAGTCAAATACAGCGTATGCAATGGCTCTTCGTGCACATACAGGGGTTAATGCTACTCCAGATTCGACAGTTAAATGTATTTACTGCACTTGATGATGTAAAATGTGCCTCGCCGCTGGATAGAATATTGCCCGGCCACATGTCATCAACTTCAGTCCATGCCAGAAACCAAAGAGCAAATTCAGAACGTTGCTGCGGATCATGAGGTTCAGTTGCTTCATTGTACAGATACCAGTGTAAAACGGACAGAAAAACTTTCCGTACTGTTGACCATAAGATGAACAATTCTTGTGGCACTGCACGACCACTAGCTCTAGCCGGGGCACGTGCTGCATGACCAGTTACAGCAACAGCAACCTCGTCAGTCAATTTCACCGGGATAGGACGCCTTCATCTTCCAGGTGCCACACCAAGCTCACCCTGTTTTCGATTTCGATCATTATCTTCTTTAAACCATTTAATGACATCGGGACTCACCTCATATCTTTCAGTCGGCGGTATTCTCACAGTGCAGCAATGTAACTGCGGCCGTTCACATGAAACACTTGCACTATCAGAGCGCAGTCTCTTCTCGATAGCGATACTGTTCACTCACGTTATGGCTTGTCGTCCGCAGCTCGTGGTCGTGAGGTAGCGTTTTCGCTCCCCGCGCCCGGGTTCCCGGGTTCGATTCCCGGCGGGGTTAGTGATTTTCTCTGCCTCGTGCAGCTCGTGGTCGTGAGGTAGCGTTCTCGCTTCCCGCGCCCGGGTTCCCGGGTTCCATTCCCGGCGGGGTTAGTGATTTTCTCTGCCTCGTGATGACTGGGTGTTGTGTGATGTCCTTAGGTTAGTTAGGTTTAAGTAGTTCTAAGTTCTAGGGGACTGATGACCATAGATGTTAAGTCCCATAGTGATCAGAGCCATTTGAACCATTTATGGCTTGTCAAATGATAGCGTGGCTGGAATACCATCATATAAACAGTGTACAACGCCACATTCACACGCGATAGCCACAACTGGAACTGATTTTTCTTTTTCAGCGTAAATCAGGTCCGCATCAACGCAATAGCGCATCCATCAGGTTTCCCTGGCATACGATAATTACAGCGCACACTGCACTTCGAGTATAACCGTCTGGTACCTATGTTGACTTCAAAAAAGAGAATAAATCACAGCGGGACAAGTATTACTGGTGCCCAGAAAACACATGGCTCACACCAGAGCTCCAAACGTAATAAAATCAAGCAAAGTATAATCCATAAAAGTCTCAAAGCATTCACGAAGGTTCATTGATGAAGGGTGTGACTGAACTGACTGTACAGCTAGTGTGATGGATTGATTGCAAACAGATTTTGTGGGGATCCTGGAAACATACTAGCGTCGCAAAGACATGTGAGACGTGTGCCCAACACATGAAAGTTACAGCAACTTTGTAATGCGAATCATGATATTAGTTAAGTCAGCACCACACGTACTTTCTGAATGAGTAGCAATAACGTATTGCTAGTGTCCACTTCCCACCGGCAGGCGATCTACATCTCACCACCTCACCGCCCAGCAACGTGCGCTGTCCGACAGCGAACACCATCTTCCTCGACAAGGCAGAACGTAAGACTGCTAACTGTAAACTCATGCTACAGGATTCTCAGTGAAGCGGGCAGTGGCCTGATTGGACGCCTCACTAGGAACTCAATCAAGACTTGCTGGATATGCTAGAGACTACCACAAAGATGTTCGTAATCGATAATGCGCGCAGAGTTGCACCTTTGCGGCGAGCCTGCGCTAACTAGTACACGAAAAATTGAATTGTAAAAATATGAAACAAAATACTGAAAGTTGCAATGTGACAGCCAACTTTCAGCCTGCATAAAATCTTGTTGAGCTGTACTAAGTACTAACCTGTCGAAACCTACCCTGAAATACTTCACGCAGGAGGAATGCACCAGAAGAAACGCATTGTCAAGATTTAAGCTGCTCGTCCACAAACGGCACGTGTCTCCATGAAGTATACATACGATGGTGAGGTACTCCCATGGCCAGGAACATGGTCAGATGCGTCCACCTAAAACCATATATGTGGAATAGCTTTGACGTCAACTCCTTCTCAGTGCCAATATGTAGAATATCAAGGATCAGCTACCACAGCTGCTGGCCAGCCTTACGTAGAGGAGTATAAAACGGATTTAGGTCACCTTTCCCAGCCAATTCAGTGTATGCATCCAGACCAGAAGCGGTGATATGTCATGCTGCCCGCATCTCGTGGTCGTACGGTAGCGTTCTCGCTTCCCAAGCCCGGGTTCCCGGGTTCGATTCCCGGCGGGGTCAGGGATTTTCTCTGCCTCGTGATGGCTGGGTGTTGTGTGCTGTCCTTAGGTTAGTTAGGTTTAAGTAGTTCTAAGTTCTAGGGGCCTGATGACCATAGATGTTAAGTCCCATAGTGCTCAGAGCCATTTGAACCATTTATGTCATGCTGACAAATGGGCTCATTTGCCAAGTTTTTTTGTAAATTGGAATTGATATTGTAATCACTGAATTAACATGCCGTATCATATCAATCTGTGAAGTTTAATTTCAGTTCTTCTCCCACATCATGGTGCATAACTTTTTTTGTCAGGCTTGTGTTTCAGGCATCTTCAGTAGTCTAGAAAGGAAATAAAAGACCTAATGAATTATCTATAAATATTTGTTTCGAGATACGTAATGTGCGTAATAGCGCTTTTAGGTTAACATAATATTCACGTTATTTGAAAATAAGGAATGTAAATATGCAACTTGGGACGTGTAACGAAGTGGTCAATCAGCGTTTCTTCTTTTGAATAACGTGAGTGTTAACTTAAAAGTGCATCAACGAAAGACGTGGTATCTCAAAAGACAAATTACTTACAGGCAAGCAAATAAGTATTTCTTTTTTCACAGATCAATGAAAATGTCTGAAACGTCTGGTAACAGGTTTGATTTAAAACAAAAACAGAAATCCATTTGCAAAAAAAATAGTAATAATTACACTTATTTAAAGAACAAATAAGAGGTAAGAAAGGATGGCTGCATATATTATTGGTAGCTGACATCGTTATATCGCGATGCGTCCGGAGCAACACTTTAAGACTGTTAGCTAACGGTACAAGGAAGTACCATCGCTGGACGATCTTAAGGGAGTGCAGAAATACTTGGACACAATTTTCGTTTGGTGTAAAGAACAGCAGCTCTCTTTAAAAGTGGAGTAGTGCAAGTCAATGACTGTGACAAAGACGGAAAGCTCTGAAGTATCGGATTACAAGGTTAGTGGCGAACGTTTTGAACAAACTGGCCACAGACTCAAATTCATACAGTTATCGACAGAAAATGCAAAATTGGTCGATGGGTGAGTGGGTGACGTTGCTGCGCTATGTGACGGCGCAGCTGGCAAGGATAATAAACAGGGCACGTGTCAATGTTAGAGCTTAAAGTCTTCGCGAATTCCATTTCGTGTGCTCAGTTACACAGTAACTATGCCTCGGAGACAGGTGGGTGAACAATGTAAGCAGATGTGGGCGTTTGACTTGGACACAAAGAAGCCGGTTGGGGCTACTGACGAATCGCTCAACATCTGAATAGGAGCGATGTTAGTGCCCGACGACGATGGCAGAAATGGGTGCACCATGGCCGAACACAGTATCAAGAAGGATTACGTCGACCTAGAGAGACGACAGAACCTAAGGACTGTGTTATCGTGAGAGATGCGCCCAGACTACAAATAATTTTTGTCGACCTCTTATTTTTGAACACAGTCTTTTTTAATGACCGTCTGACACGACTACCATCGCACACTTTCATGGGCGTTGTATGTCGGCGGATAACATTTCCAGCTTTCCCTGTATGCGTAACGAACCTTCCACACGGTGCTTCTTGAAGCACCAAACACTTCGGCTCTCTTGGTTACGGAGGCATACGCCACACGCGAACAAACATTTTGCCCACGTTCGAATTCACGTAGCTCTGACACAACACACTCACAAATAAACAGAACACTGTTTTGACCACGACTGACACTTGCAAATTACACAGGTGCCTTCTCTGCCTCGTGATGACTGGTTGTTGTGTACTGTCCTTAGGTTAGTTGGTTTAAGTAGTTCTAAGTTCTAGGGAACTGATCACCATAGATGTTAAGTCCCATAGTGCTCAGAGCCATTTGAACCATTTTTTTTTACACAGGTGCCGTTGTAGACAAATACAACAACGAAACCTGCCAGACTGACTAGCATCTGTTCAATCACTCATTCAGCGCTGTTTTCATATTTTCGTCCAACCACTGCGTTTAGTTCGTGGCAGGCAACGGCACATATTTAGCTGCTGATTCTTAGAGCGCTTCGTAAACACCACGCGCAAATCGCTGTTTGCGGGGGTCTTGGTACTCGGTTCCTGTTTCAGCTAGAAATAGGGGTTAAAAGTTTTTGGTTTAGCCCAGACTAACGACTATTTGGACGCGCAAAGCAGTGCATGTACCAACCAGAATTATACCCAGCCCTGTACAGAATGATATAGTGTTTGATCGAGCATTTAAAACTTTATCGATGACCACGCAGTACACTAAACTAACCAGAAAACTGCTATAAAATTATTGTCAGAAAATAATATCACCTTATTTATAATAAACAGAAAATGTTTTACTGCGTTTTCTTCAAAAATTGTTATGCCATCTTGTAGAAAATATATTTTCGGACATTTAAATTAGTCAGTTTTCGTATATGGTTGAAAAGCTGATCGTATTTTGTCGTGGATACATCGTGTCGCAGTTATTCTGCTTATTTCGGCCAAAATTACTCATACCTAAATTGAATTGGCTATTGCAACATTTCGCGGTAGAATAAAGATGGGCAACCAGAATGAAAAATGCTCCTATCACGTCGCAACAAAAGGCGAATATTTCCTGGGCAGAGTTAGGGATGTAGAAGAAGGGATTCAGCTTTACAACTTATGTGGCAGCTTCAAAGACGCTTAAATCAAAACGTACTGACATATTCGCACTCTTTCACGAGTTAATTCTACTTCCCCAGCTCAGTGAGCTTTCTCAGCCCCAAGGTGTTCACCCACCGGCATCTGGCAATTTATAGGCTGAAGTCCCTAATCTTTCGCCCGAAATCCAGAAGATTTGACAGCCATAGTAAACAATAAACTCTGTGGTCAAAAACATCCGGACACCTGCCTGAAAATGACTCACAAGTTCGTGGTGCCCTCTATCGGTAATGCTGGAATTCAATATGGTGTTGGCCCACCCTTAGCCACTCTCGCCGGCGTACTTTCAATCAGGTACTGGAAGGTTTCTTGGGGAATGGCAGCCCATCCCTCACGGAGGAGAGGTATCGATGTCGGTGGATGAAGTCTGGCACGAAATCGGCATTCCCAAACATTACCTCTTTCGGTAAAGGCAGTGTGATAACGATTACTCAAGAACTGGGATACCCAGAGGTTTGTGCAACTAGGTCGCCAAGAATTTAACCGACCAGAATAAAGAAACAAGAAAAGCAGTTGCGTCCAAACTCTTATAGCGCTTCCGTTTGGAGACAAAGGAATTTGTGGAAAAAAACTGTGAAGGAGACGAAACATAGTCTAATTTTTTGACCCAGAATCGAAGAGACAGTCGATGGAATGACACCACAGAAACGCATCGAAAAAGAAAAAGTTCAAAACTGTGCGATCGAGAGGGAAAATTAAGGCTACAGTATTATGATACGCAGAAGGTGTGATTATGGTTGATTTTTTGGATCGTCGGTGGACAATAAATTCAGTCCAATACTTTATAGCCCTCAAAGGGATTAAAGGACTTTATCAGCGAGTTCACTCAACAAAGGCTCTGCCGGATTTTCTTCATTTGTCTGACAATGGAAGACAACACACCAGTTGTCACACCACTGAAGAGATTTTGAAAACTAGATGGTAAATGTTGCTTCATCCCCTATACAGTCCTGACCTGACCCCGTCAAACCTTTAGCTGTTCGGGAAGCTAGGATTCACTTTGAAGATGAGGAGACGGTGAAAGCGTACGTACGTCAATGACTTAAGTTGCAGGACTGTCCATTTTACCACACTGGAATACACAACCTTGTTAAAAAATTGGACAAAAACTGAGGAAACAGATCGAGATTATATTGAGAAATCGTCTATTAATCGTCAATCTTGTGGTTTTCAACCTACGTAGTTGCATATGAAATCCTTGACGATAAAAATAAAGGGAGGCATTATTTTTTGACAGAACCTAGCCTGGCCTAGCCTGCCTAGAGATCCGATCTAAACGCAGTCGAACAACAGCTGGATGAGTTGGAAAAGCGTTGATTTCACTCCACATCCCAGTGTCTAACATTACTACCCTCTCTCGCTTCGGCTCTTGAGGAAGAACGGCCTAACGTTCCTCCAGAGACACTCAGACACCTCACTGAAAAGTGTCCCCCAGCAGAGTTGAAGCTGTCATACAGATGAAGGGTGGACACTAATAATGTCCGGATACGTTTGGCCTGGGAGTGTGTGTTGGTTATAAAACATCAAGGCCAGTGCTAGGGAAATTCGTTCCTTTCTTATAGCCTTCGTTACTATGATTTTTGTTTTCGTGAACTTCACTTCGTTTTCATTCTCCTCAGATTTTGGTTTCCTGGCTATTCTTAAATTTTAAACTGTAAGTGATCCTCTGCAAATCCAAATATTCTATGGTAACTTTCTGTGTGTCTTTAAATTTTCCATCTCATCTTCATCCGCAGATACACTGCGTTGCCCATCGTACGATGTGTTACTTAGTGTTCAGTTGTGTTTCGTTGATACATCATGATTGCCAAATACCTTTAGTTGTTCTGAAGATGGAATCCTCGTCACTGAGTACCTATTTTTGTCTGCTTCTGTTTTAGTGTATACCACTCTAATCACCAGTTTAGAAGGGTGAAATGTCAATAAGACTGTTTTATAATTTTTCCACCTGATTACTTTTGCTTCCGTCGACAATGTGAAGGTAATTACTTTCTAGAAAGCTGATGCTCTGTGCAGCACAATGTTATCAATGAATTGAAAATAACTTACTATTTCTGCACAATAAATTTTCCAAAATAGAAGTGTTTCTCATTTGTTCTCGATGGTGTTGAATGATGTTCACGTTAATGAAGTTAAAATTGAATAACTTGTAGAAAGTAGCAATATATATGAAACGCTATTTCAGTGCCAAAACTAGGTGGAGAAATACATCCATAGCAAAGGCAGATGACCATTTAGATTTGGCACAACTTTGAAATCTGGAAAGGTGTTACACGCTTCAAAATTTCATCATGAGACTGAAGATATCAATCACACTTTAATTTGAGTTTGGCACTGGTTCCCTTCGAATAGACAACACTGTCAAATGTGCCTATATGAGATGAGATCTGTATTATATTGAGTCTATGTGCTCACGTACATGTGTTTTCTACTAAAGTTTGATTTAAATCTTCAGTCTGGTGAAGACCTTTTGAAACGCCTATCACTTAATAAAGAACTGTGTGATCAAGACCTTTCCATATTTCAAAGTTGTACTAATTCAGTAATCTGGCTTCATTCAAAATAATGAATTAAGTCGACTACCAGTTAACTTAATTTAGTTTTTCTTAATTGTTTATTATTCACCTCATATTTCAGTGGCATCTCATCTCATCCATTATATCATATGGCTTCTCATGGAGTAAAGCATCCAAGAAACGTAGTGTTCTAGTCCATAGCATCTAACATTACCAGTCAACTGTTAGATGCAGTACGAGTTTAATGGCATGTGTGCAGGTCGCATTGACCGCCGCGACACTGCCTATTTATTTACTTGCCGTGAGACAGATCAGTACCCAGGGGAGCGTCTGTGAGATCAGAACCGCTGCTCCACACGTAATTGGGGCCGCCTCCGTATTTGTGTGGTCCGCGGTCTGACGAATCTTTACGACGAGGCACTTCTGAGGAACGAGCTGATAAACGAGAGCCGGGGCTTCGGCTGCCTGCGGCTGGCCTAACCAGTTAGCTTCTCTTTCGCCCATCTGATTACGAAAGCAGCGACATTAAGCGGCAATCAATGAGGATGAACGAAAAAAGAAAGAGGAACGCGCTGGCTATGATTTCTAGCGAGTGGACGCGGAACTGGCAGATTAAAATCGCTGCTCCCCGGCTGAGCCGGTGGCTACCGTTACACGGTCCTCGAGCAGGGTAAGCACCTCTACTGTGGCGACCTACCGATTTTGTTGGCCACAGAACGTCGGTCATTTCGAATTATCACTCACGGATTCAACTCTGTGCATTATTACCGAAATTGTTCTTTTACTTTCCTCAAATGTCAGCTTTTTCCAGTATGAAATCCACTGCCTGCGATGAGTTTCATCTGACACAGAGTATTTCAGCGTTTTCATGATCGGATGTCGTCATGGCTGCCAGTGTTATTCTAAACTGTAGAGGAGAATGAGGCAACAGAACAGGATCCCTCTAGTTGTACGTCTTTTCACTTGAGTCTACTACGTAAACTGCCTGTGATGCCTGTGATACAACGTGATCGCAGTTACGATCAGTTCTGAACTTTCCTGGATGGTAGTTCAGAATCTTACAAGATTACTTATAGCTCATAGAGTAATTACATGTGGTCTGGTTTCCAGGTCGCTGTTTGGAAGGAAGACTTTCTACATCTACACTCCATGTACTTCACAATGCAGTCATGGTAAAGGGGATTATTAATTAGCACTCGTGTACTTCCTGAAATAATCTAATATGTGATGTGAAATATTCGACATGACACAAATAGCAATCTTGCACACTAGATTGGCATTATAGCCTTTTCCTAAATTATTCGACGAAATTTCAAGACATATTCCAAGACAAGTTCCTATTTCTCGTAGATGAGATAAACCAACCGCTTAATATACATCAAACAGCGTTTGTAAGTGTTATAGATGGCGCTAGTGTTATGACTGATACGGTTAGCAAGACAGCAACAGAAACGTCTACTAAGACTTTTTTAAGATTTGAGAAGTGGTTTTCTGCAAGTGGACTCTTTCTTCATTTCGGAGAGAAACACATCAAATTATGATCTGCGCACAACAAACACAATCACGTCAACAATTAATGTAGCAAATGAAAAGCAGTTAGAGAATAGAGTAGTATGTATGTTACAAGTTATTGGGTTCCATACTCGTACTCTTGAAAGTTTGAGCTTCTCAAACAATTAGGATCTTTAACTTTTGTTGTCTGTGTATTTGCTAATTTGAAAAATAAACACATCCACATTTAAGAGTATTTTATATGTTTTCACTCATTGGCTTATGGAATAATCTTACAGGGATAAAATATTGTTTACATAAAACAGCGCCGTCGTAATAATAACCGATCTGGTTAGCGCACTGGACTCGCATTCGGGAGGACGACGGTTCAAACGGGCGGCCGTCCATCCAGATTTAGGTTTTCCGTGATTTCCCTAAATCGCTTCAGGTAAATGCCGGGGTGGTTCCTTTGAAAGGGCACGGCCGACTTCCTTCCACTTACTTCCATAATCCGATGGGGCCGATGGCCTCGCTGTTTGGCTCCCATCCCCAAAACGGTTCAAATGGCCCTGAGCAAAAATTCAAATGGCTCTGAGCACTATGGGACTTAACATCTGTGGTCATCAGTCCCTTAGAACTTAGAACCACTTAAACCTAACTAACCTAAGGACATCACACACAGCCATGCCCGAGGCAGGATTCGAACCTGCGACTGTAGCAGCAGCGCGGTTCCGGACTGAAGCGCCTATAACCGCTCGTCCACAACGGCTAGCTTCTCAATCCCCCCCCCCCCCCCCAAATCAACCAACCAAACATCATAATAATACTCGATGTTCACCCGTAGACATTTTAAGTGCACCTGCAGGCATATCAAAAGTATCCGGACACCTATTAGCGGACTTTAATATGGGCTGTGACAACCTCCGTCTTTATGATGACTTGAACTCTGCTGGGGACACTTTCAGTGAGGTGTCTGAATATCTGTGGAGGAATGGCAGCACATTCTTCCTGAAGAGCCGAAACCAGAGAAGGTAGAAATGTTACACGCCGGGGTCTGGAGCGAAGTCGATGTTATGACTTAACCCAAAAATGTTCCATTGGCTTCAGGATGGGACTCTGAGGAGTCCAGTCCGTTTCAGAAATTTTGCATTACAGATGCTGATTTATGACAGGATGCATGGTCAAGCTGATGCAATCAATCATCCTCGAATTGTTCCTCTACTGCATGCAGTACTAAGTGCTGTAAAATATGTTCACATCTTTCCGTTTTTATTGTTTTCTTAAACGCAATAAGTAGATCACACCATAACTACCAAAAATACTCCCTTACCGCAACGCCACCACCTCCGTGCTCCACTGCTGCCACTACACGTGATGGCAGGTAACAATATACAGGCATTCGCCAAACCCAAACCCTTCCGTCGGTTTGCCACAGGATGTAGCGTGATTCATCACTCCGAATCACTTGCTTCCAGTCATCCACTGTTCAGTGTCGTTGCTCTGTACATGACATCAAGCGTCGCTTAGCACTTATTACAGAAATGTGTGGCTTTTGAGGAGCTTTTTATGACTAATGCAAATCGCGAGACTGGATGCTGACTTGTGGCGCTGTGAGCACGTGATGCGGTAAGGGAAATATTTAACTGATTTAGAGACCAAGGGAAAATTGTTCGCCGACCGCTGTGGCCGAGCGGTTCTAGGCGCTTCAGTCTGGAACCGCGCTGCTGCTACGGTCGCAGGTTCGAATCCTGCCTCGGGCATGGATGTGTGTGATGTCCTTAGGTTAGTTAGGTTTAAGTAGTTGTAAGTCTAGGGGACTGATGACCTCAGATGTTAAGTCCCACAGTGCCCAGAGCCATTTGAACCATTTGAAAATTGTTCTAGCGACGAAACGGATCACAAATGGAAGACTCTACTGACGTAAGCTTCATCGACAAATGGCACATTGTTAAGGCCCAGCGCTTGACAACAGCAAAGTCTGTCGGCTGTTCGTGTACTAATGTTGTGAGTATACTCTGACCCGACCCGCTATCGATATAAACCCGTCCAGGCGACAGCAGCGTCATCTGGCGAGGAGTGACTGCTAGTTAGACACACGCACGGAGAATGTGGTATCAGTGAGCGTACTGTCCCTTTGTAGAATGGAAAAGCGCGCGATCTTTCTGAGTTTGACCGAGGACACATTGTGATGGCCCGGAGGCTCGGCAGGAGCATTTCGGAAACTGCTCGACTTGTCGGGTGTTGGAGGAGTACTGTGGTGAGAATCTTCAACAGGTGGCGAAACCAACGTGAAACCATGTCCACATGTCGGGGGATTGGGCGGTGACCTCTCATTATAGATGTCGGACGTATAGGCTGCACAGGCTGGTGAACAAGATAGGCAGCGAAATGCTGCGGAACTAGCATCAGACGTTAGTGCTGGGCAGAGCACAAGTGTGTCTCAACTTACAGTGCACCGATCACTCCAAACGGTGAGCCTCCACTGCTGACGAACCACGAGTGCCAATGTTAAAGAAACGACTACGGCAACTACAACTGAAATCGGCAAGTGACCATCGGCACTGGACGTTGGCTCAGTGACTGGGCATTGCATGATCTGTTGAATCCCGATGCCTTCTTCGTCAGGCCGATGGGAGGGAGCGTATCCGACTTCTTCCAGGGAAACCAGGACAAGCTGGAAGCGGCTCGATTATGCTCTGAGGAACATTAACATGAGCCCAGTGGAGTTCCTGCAAGGCACTATGACGGCCATGCAGTATAGTACACTAGTTGCAGGCCACTTACATCACCCCCCCCCCCCTCATGATCATGCTTACCGACGGCAGTGGGATTTTTCAACAAGATAATGCGCCATGTTACTATGTCTTGAGTGTGATGGAGCTGTTTGAGGAACAGAGTGGCGAGTTGAAATTGGTATGCTGCCCCCCCAACACGACAGATCTACACCTAGTCGAACACACCGTGGAAGGACGTAACACTGTCCCGCCTTTCAATCGTCGTACAAACATCGAAATGGCAGATATAGAGGTAACCGAGCGCTGAACTGAAAAGCAGCTACAATCGCCCAGTAGTGGAAAGGCGTCAGCACCAGATGAGTTACCTAAAAGATTGGCCGTAAGACAGATCTACACAATTATAGAGCTATATCGTTGACGTCAGGCTGTTGTAGAATTATGGAACAAAATGGTTCAAATGGCTCAGAGCACTATGGGACTTAACATCTGAGGTCATCAGTGCCCTAGAACTTAGAACTACTTAAACCTACCTAACCTAAGGACATCACACACATCCATGCCCGAGGCAGTATTCGAACCTGCGACCGTAGCGGTCGCGCGGTTCCAGACTGGAGCGGCTAGAACCGCTCGGCCACACCGGCCGGCATTCTGGAACATGTTTTATGCTCATGAATTATGACGTTTGTGGAAAATGAACATATGCTCTATAAAAATCAACATGGATTCCGCAAACAGAGATCCTGCGAAACTTAGCTCGCTCTGTTCCTCAATGAGACCCACAGCGCAGTGGACAACGGCGCTCAGGTTGACGCCGTGTTACTTGATTTCAGTAAGGGATTTGGCACCATCCAGCATTACCGTTTAATGAAAAAATACGAGCTTACGGAGTATCGGTACAGACTTACGATTCGATTTAAGACTTTGTTGTAGATAGAACACAACACGTCGCTATTAACGGAACTAAATCGACAGGTGTAAACGTCCGGGAGTACTACAGGGAAGTGTGATAGGAGTGTTGCTGTTTACAATATATATATATATATATATGTTGTTGTTGTGGTCTTCAGTCCTGAGACTGGTTTGATGCAGCTCTCCATGCTACTCTATCCTGTGCAAGCCTCTTCATCTCCCAGTACCTACTGCAACCTACATCCTTCTGAATCTGCTTAGTGTATTCATCTCTTGGTCTCCCTCTACGATTTTTACCCTCCACGCTGCCCTCCAATGCTAAATTTGTGATCCCTCGATGCCTCAGAACATGTCCTACCAACCGATCCCTTCTTCTAGTCAAGTTGTGCCACAAACTTCTCTTCTCCCCAATCCTATTCAATACCTCCTCATTAGTTACGTGATCTACCCACCTTATCTTCAGCATTCTTCTGTAGCACCACATTTCGAAAGCTTCTATTCTCTTCTTGTCCAAACTAGTTATCGTCCATGTCTCACTTCCATACATGGCTACACTCCATACAAATACTTTCAGAAACAACTTCCTGACACCTAAATCTATATTCGATGTTAACAAATTTCTCTTCTTGAGAAACGCTTTCCTTGCCATTGCCAGTCTACATTTTATATCCTCTCTACTTCGACCATCATCGGTTATTTTACTCCCTAAATAGCAAAACTCCTTTACTACTTTAAGTGTCTCATTTCCTAATCTAATTCCCTCAGCATAACCCAGCTTAATTTGACTACATTCCATTATCCTCGTTTTGCTTTTGTTGATGTTCATCTTATATCCTCCTTTCAAGACACTGTCCATTCCGTTCAACTGCTCTTCCAAGTCCTTTGCTGTCTCTGACAGAATTACAATGTCATCGGCGAACCTCAAAGTTTTTACTTCTTCTCCATGAATTTTAATACCTACTCCGAATTTTTCTTTTGTTTCCTTTACTGCTTGCTCAATATACAGATTGAATAACATCGGGGAGAGGCTACAACCCTGTCTCACTCCTTTCCCAACCACTGCTTCCCTTTCATGCCCCTCGACTCTTATAACTGCCATCTGGTTTCTGTACAAATTGTAAATAGCCTTTCGCTCCCTGTATTTTACCCCTGACACCTTCAGAATTTGAAAGAGAGTATTCCAGTCAACATTGTCAAAAGCTTTCTCTAAGTCTACAAATGCTAGAAACGTAGGTTTGCCTTTCCTTAATCTTTCTTCTAAGATAAGTCGTAAGGTCAGTATTGCCTCACGTGTTCCAACATTTCTACGGAATCCAAACTGATCTTCCCCGAGTTCGGCTTCTACCAGTTTTTCCAATCGTCTGTAAAGAATTCGCGTTAGTATTTTGCAGCTGTGACTTATTAAACTGATAGTTCGGTAATTTTCACATCTGTCAACACCTGCTTTCTTTGGGATTGGAATTATTATATTCTTCTTAAAGTCTGAGGGTATATATATATATATATATATATATATATATATATATATATATATATACACTCCTGGAAATTGAAATAGACTGCGATGGAGCTCAGTATGCCACGGCAAACTGGCTGACACTGACGGCGGCGGTGCACAAATGCTGCGCAGCTAACGCCATTCGACGGCCAACACCGCGGTTCCTGGTGAGTCCGCTGTGCCGTGCGTGTGATCATTGCTTGTACAGCCCTCTCGCAGTGTCCGGAGCAAGTATGGTGGGTCTGACACACCGGTGTCAATGTGTTCTTTTTTCCATTTCCAGGAGTATATATATATATATATATATATATATATATATATATATATATATATGATCTTGTAGAAGGGTCTAATGCTCTTTAAGGCAGAAGATAGTGAGAATTTGCAGAACGACCTTAGTTGGCGAGAGAATGCTATGGAGTTGCTAAACAAACTCCACTGGCAGACGTTACAAGAGAGGCGTTGTGCATCGCGTAGAGATTCACTATTGAAATTTCGGGACACCACTTTCTAGGAGGAGTCGGACAATCTCCCCACATACAACTCGTTTGTTGACCACGAGGAGAAAATTCGAGAAATTAGAGCCAATGCAGAGGTTTAACGACAATCATTCTTTCCACGCACTATTCGCGAGTGGAACACGGTTGGAGGGAACTGGTGGTACCGAAAGTACCCTTCGCCCCACACCATTAGTTGGCTTGCGGAGTATGATGTAGCTGTAGATGCAGATACGCTATGTGACTGAAAGTGGCGTCAGAGCTCATCGCCCTCCTTTCCGGAATTTATGAGAGTTAGGTGACTTGTGTGTGTGTGTAGATGTATTGCCAGCACCTCCCACCATCCCCCCTCTACCCCCCTCCCCCAGAGTGACTTGTCACGAAGCGACGCCGCTGTAAGCAATGCCAAAGGTAGACATGCATGCTGTTAGGTAGGTGGCCATAATGTCCTGTATGATCAGTTTATGTGTGCAAACTGATAGATGGACGATGGAGCCACGAGGAGGCGACAAGCTGTTGGATGTCCATGCCTCATCACCGAACGTTGTGATCGAAGGCTTACTCGATCTGTAAAGCAGAGGAAACGGCAGTCGGTAACAGATGTAACGACTACAAATGTTTCTGCTAGAAAAAGTATTTTGGAGCGCACCGCTCAACCTACGCTGTTGAACATAGGCATCTGTAGGAGATGTCTATTATGTACTCCCATACACTACTGGCCATCAGAATTGCAAAACCAAGAAGAAATGCAGACGATAAACGGGTATTCATTGGACGAATATATTATACTAGAGCTGACATGTGATTACATTTTTACGCAATTTGGGTGCATAGATCCTGAGATATCAGTACCCAGAACAACTACCTCTGGCCGTAATAACGGCCTTGATACGCCTGGGCATTGATTCAAACAGACCTTGGATGGCGTGTACAGGTACAGCTGCCTATGCAGCTTCAACACGATACCACAGTTCATCAAGAGTAGTGACTGGCGTATTGTGACGAGACAGTAGCTCGGCCACCATTGACCAGACGTTTTCAGTTGGTGAGAGATCTGGAGAATGTGCTGGCCAGGGCAGCAGTTGAACATTTTCTGAATCCAGAAAGGCCCGTACACGACCTGCAACATGCGGTCGTGCATTATCCTGCTGAAATGTAGTGTTTCGCAGAGATCGAATGAAGGGTAGAGCCACGGGTCGTAACACATCTGATATGTAACGTCCGCTGTTCAAAGTGCCGTCAATGCGAACAAGAGGTGACCGAAACGTGTAAGCAATGGCACCCCATACCATCACGCCAGTATGGCGATGACGAATACACGCTTCCAATGCGCGTTGACCGTAATGTCGCCAAACACGGATGCGACCATCATGATGCTGTAAGCAGAACCTGGATTCATCCGAAGAAATGACGTTTTGCCATTCGTGCACCCAGGTTCGTCGTTGAGTACACCATCGCAGGCGCTCCTGTCTGTGATGCAGCGTCTAGGGTAACCGCAGCCATGGTATCCGAGCTGATAGTCCATGCTGCTGCAAACGTCTTCGAACTGTTCGTGCAGATGGTTGTTGTCTTGCAAACGTCCCCATCTGTTGACTCAGGGATCGAGACGTGGCTGCACGATCCGTTACAGCCATCCGGATAAGATGCATGTCATCTCGACTGCTAGTGATACGAGGCCGTTGGGATCCAGCACGGCGTTCCGTATTACCCTCCTGAACCCACCGATTCCATATTCTGCTAACAGTCATTGGATCTCGACGAACGTGAGCAGCAATGTCGCGATACGACAAACCACAATCGCGATAGGCTACAATCCGAACTTTATCAAAGTCGGAAACGTGATGGTACGCATTTCTCCTCCTTACACGAGGCATCACAACAACGTTTCACCAGGCAACGCCGGTGAACTGGTGTTTGTGTATGAGAAATCGGTTGGAAACTTTCCTCATGTCAGAACGTTGTAGGTGTCGCCACCGGCGTCAACCTTGTGTGAATTCTCTAAAAAGCTAATAATTTGCATATCACAGCATCTTCTTCCTGTCGGTTAAATTTCGCGTCTGTAGCACGTCATCTTCGTGGTGTAGCAATTTTAATGGCCAGTAGTGTATTAACCCAATGACATCCACAGTTACGACTGCACAAGGGACGGGACCATCGAGATTGGCCAGTAGATCAATGGTCACCTGGGCTGCATAGCGTTTCTTGTTACACCACATCGACAGTTGTGCCCGGCTACGTCATCCAGGCTCGAAACTGCTGGAAACATGCGTTGCCCCAAGAGCGCATGCTGGCGTGTGCAATGATATTTCATAAGGGGGCTTGAGCTTCATGGGATTTGTGATAGTAACTGAACGCGTCATGTCGTCTTTGGATTACGTGATCGTGCGTGAAAAGGTGTAGGTGGTCAGCAATAATGATGGCATCTTTCAGCAGGATGACTGTCCGCGTAACAAGTGACTATGAAGTGAATTTAAAAATTCTGGTTAGTCGCGTAAATAGTTCAGATGCTATTGAATCTTTTTTCTGTTCCAATAAGGGATTCATTACCATCTTCATCTGTATTACTTATGCGACATACCAACATTTTTAAATTCACTTTCATAGTCACTGTTGTTATGGTCGCATATCTATACCTGTTCTGCAGGTCCGATTTACAATACGTATTGCAGTGGTTGGATGAGAAAGATATTGAACTCAACGTTGATGTCATGGCCACAGAAGTCTCCTGATACGAAGCTGCTGGAACACACCTTGGAAGCGCCCACAAACCACGGGCGCGTAATTTGCGGGACTTGCGTGAACTATGTGTAGATATATGGCGCTACATGTTAATCTTAGTAACTTAGCACACTAAAGTGAAAAAGATATTTGGTAGGAAAGCAAACATGTTTTTCTACTATACTAGTCATGCTAACTATGTTTAATAAAATCTTAGTTTACGAGACGAAAGGAGCAATGCAGAATAAATGATTCCAGATTATATTTAAAGCAAATCATTGATTCGGCACTACTGCTTTTGCTCCACTAACGAATATTTCTAATGTTGGTTGGTGTACTAACAAACATTAATGCGTTAATCTTTTTATTAAATTTAAGCTGCTATGATGCTTAGTACTTCGTAAACGGTCAGCACGGAGCAATACACCCAGTAATAATTCATGTATGTATAGAATGTAAACACACTCGTTGCACATAATTTCGATATAAATCGTGAAAATAGCCTATGAAACATGTAACTAACGAACTAAATAACTAATTAAACCTAACCAACTACGTAACTTAAACTGCCTGGATAATTTAAACCACTAAAAAGTCCCTTGCAGCGTGCCACTGCGGTACTGCGATCTCTTAACTTCGTTAATTTTGTGACAGCCTAACAAGTATTACGGCGTATATCACACGAAATTCACTAATTTCCGCTGCAGATACGCAGCGATTCAAGAACGTAAAAAAAGAAAATTCGTTTGTTTTCTATAATTTTTCATCTTGAATTAGCCTTTTACCCGTGGAATCCTGGCTTCACTCAAGTACATGTACAGCACATATGAAGGGCCTATTTCAATAGTGGTGCAAGTCCATTTTCGTTCATTTTGAGATACAGAGTCCTAAAGTTAAATGAGCACAGAAAAATCTGCAATTGAGATACCAGAAATATTCAGGCATATGGCTTCTTGTTAGAGATGAACCTTTCTTTCTCTTTGTTTGGATCATTAATTTCAGAAACAATATAAGCAGAAAAGTGGAGATAATGGACTTGTACCACTATTGAAATAAGCTCTTCAAATATTGCACTTATCTCCCCCTCTTCCCCCTCTCTGTCCATCACCATCTCCTCCCTCTCGTTTTCACTTTTTCACCTATCCATTAACCCTCTCCATTTTCTACCTGCTTTCTACACCCCCCCCCCTAATCACGTATCCTAAATCCATTTAATTCTCTCCCCTCTGCCCCATCTGCTCCTCCGCCCTGTCTCTGTTCAACCGTGTCTATCCGCCCCCTGAGATGCATTCTAATACCACCCACACAACACAGTCGTTGTGTATGGCAGCCAAAATGTCAGAGTTATCCAGACCTTTTCACCCGTACCTCCGCGCCTATGGGAACTGTTGTTGTTGTTATGGTCTTCAGTCCTGAGACTGGTTTGATGCAGCTCTCCATGCTACTCTATCCTGTGCAAGCTTCTTCATCTCCCAGTACCTACTGCAACCTACATCCTTCTGAATCTGCTTAGTGTATTCATCTCTTGGTCTCCCCCTACGATTTTTACCCTCCACGCTGCCCTCCAATACTAAATTGGTGATCCCTTGATGCCTCAGAACATGTCCTACCAACCGATCCCTTCTTCTGGTCAAGTTGTGCCACAGACTTCTCTTCTCCCCAATCCTATTCAATACTTCCTGATTAGTTATTTGATCTACCCATCTAATTTTCAGCATTCTTCTGTAGCACCACATTTCGAAAGCTTCTATTCTCTTCTTGTCCAAACTATTTACCGTCCATGTTTCACTTCCATACATGGCTACACTCTATACAAATACTTTCAGAAATGACTTCCTGACACTTAAATCTATACTCGATGTTAACAAATTTCTCTTCTTCAGAAACGCTTTCCTTGCCATTGCCAGTCTACATTTTATATCCTCTCTACTTCGACCATCATCAGTTATTTTGCTCCCCAAATAGCAAAACTCATTTACTACTTTAAGTGTCTCATTTCCTAATCTAATACCCTCAGCATCACCCGACTTAATTCGACTACATTCCATTATCCTCGTTTTGCTTTTGTTGATGGTCATCTTATATCCTCCCTTCAAGACACCATCCATTCCATTCAACTGCTCTTCCAAGTCCTTTGCTGTCTCTGACAGAATTACAATGTCATCGGCGAACCTCAACGTTTTTATTTCTTCTCCATGGATTTTAATACCTACTCCGAATTTTTCTTTTGTTTCCTTTACTGCTTGCTCAATATACAGATTGAATAACATTGGGGAGAGGCTACAACCCTGTCTCACTCCCTTCCCAACCGCTGCTTCCCTCTCATGCCCCTCGACTCTTATAACTGCCCTCTGGTTTCTGTACAAATTGTAAATAGCCTTTCGCTCCCTGTATTTTACCCCTGCCACCTTTAGAATTTGAAAGAGAGTATTCCAGTCAACATTGTCAAAAGCTTTCTCTAAGTCTACAAATGCTAGAAACGTAGGTTTGCCTTTCCTTAATCTTTCTTCTAAGATAAGTCGTAAGGTCAGTATTGCCTCACGTGTTCCAACATTTCTACGGAATCCAAACTGATCTTCCCCGAGGTCGGCTTCTACCAGTTTTTCCATTCGCCTGTAAAGAATTCGTGTTAGTATTTTGCAGCTGTGGCTTATTAAACTGATTGTTCGGTAATTTTCACATCTGTCAACACCTGCTTTCTTTGGGATTGGAATTATTATATTCTTCTTGAAGTCTGAGGGTATTTCGCCTGTTTCATACATCTTGCTCACCAGATGGTAGAGTTTTGTCAGGACTGGCTCTCCCAAGGCCGTCAGTAGTTCCAATGGAATGTTGTCTACTCCAGGGGCCTTGTTTCGACTCAGGTCTTTCAG
The DNA here is from genome assembly GCF_023864275.1 of Schistocerca cancellata. Taxonomy (NCBI): domain Eukaryota; kingdom Metazoa; phylum Arthropoda; class Insecta; order Orthoptera; family Acrididae; genus Schistocerca; species Schistocerca cancellata. The sequence goes on along the minus strand of NC_064626.1, from coordinate 497,385,401 downwards.
TGCTCTGTCAAACTCTTCACGCAGTATCGTATCTCCCATTTCGTCTTCATCTACATCCTCTTCCATTTCCATAATATTGTCCTCAAGTTCATCGCCCTTGTATAGACCCTCTATATACTCCTTCCACCTTTCTGCTTTCCCTTCTTTGCTTAGAACTGGGTTTCCATCTGAGCTCTTGATGTTCATACAAGTGGTTCTCTTATCTCCAAAGGTCTCTTTAATTTTCCTGTAGGCAGTATCTATCTTACCCCTAGTGAGATAAGCCTCTACATCCTTACATTTGTCCTCTAGCCATCCCTGCTTAGCCATTTTGCACTTCCTGTCGATCTCATTTTTGAGACGTTTGTATTCCTTTTTGCCTGCTTCATTTACTGCATTTTTATATTTTCTCCTTTCATCAATTAAATTCAATATTTCTTCTGTTACCCAAGGATTTCTACTAGCCCTCGTCTTTTTACCTACTTGATCCTCTGCTGCCTTCACTACTTCATCCCTCAAAGTTACCCATTCTTCTTCTACTGTATTTCTTTCCCCCATTCCTGTCAATTGTTCCCTTATGCTCTCCCTGAAACTCTGTACAACCTCTGGTTCTTTCAGTTTATCCAGGTCCCATCTCCTTAAATTCCCACCTTTTTGCAGTTTCTTCAGTTTTAATCTACAGGTCATAACCAACAGATTGTGGTCAGAGTCCACATCTGCCCCTGGAAATGTCTTACAATTTAAAACCTGGTTCCTAAATCTCTGTCTTACCATTATATAATCTATCTGATACCTTTTAGTATCTCCAGGATTCTTCCATGTATACAACCTTCTATCATGATTCTTAAACCAAGTGTTAGCTATGATTAAGTTGTGCTCTGTGCAAAATTCTACCAGGCTGCTCCCTCTTTCATTTCTTAGCCCCAATCCATATTCACCTACTACGTTTCCTTCTCTCCCTTTTCCTACACTCGAATTCCAGTCACCCATGACTATTAAATTTTCGTCTCCCTTCACTATCTGAATAATTTCTTTTATTTCATCATACATTTCTTCAATTTCTTCGTCATCTGCAGAGCTAGTTGGCATATAAACTTGTACTACTGTAGTAGGTGTGGGGTTCGTATCTATCTTGGCCACAATAATGCGTTCACTATGCTGTTTGTAGTAGCTTACTCGCACTCCTATTTTCCTATTCATTATTAAACCTACTCCTGCATTACCCCTATTTGACTTTGTGTTTATAACCCTGTAGTCACCTGACCAGAAGTCTTGTTCCTCCTGCCACCGAACTTCACTAATTTCCACTATATCTAACTTTAACCTATCCATTTCCCTTTTTAAATTTTCTAACCTACCTGCCCGATTAAGGGATCTGACATTCCACGCTCCGATCCGTAGAACGCCAGTTTTCTTTCTCCTGATAACGACATCCTCTTGAGTAGTCCCCGCCCGGAGATCCGAATGGGGGACTATTTTACCTCCGGAATATTTTACCCAAGAGGACGCCATCATCATTTAATCATACAGTAAAGCTGCATGCCCTCGGGAAAAATTACGGCCGTAGTTTCCCCTTGCTTTCAGCCGTTCGCAGTACCAGCACAGCAAGGCCGTTTTGGTTATTGTTACAAGGCCAGATCAGTCAATCATCCAGACTGTTGCCCTTGCAACTACTGAAAAGGCTGCTGCTCCTCTTCAGGAACCACACGTTTGTCTGGCCTCTCAACAGATACCCCTCCGTTGTGGTTGTACCTACGGTACGGCTATCTGTATCGCTGAGGCACGCAAGCCTCCCCACCAACGGCAAGGTCCATGGTTCATGGGGGGGCTATGGGAACTAGGCGGTTTTAAGAGTTACTGGGAACTAGGCGGTTCTAACTCCCACAGTAATGCTTCCTAGATAATATGTTGTATGTGCACCAAATTTGGTTGAAATCTATCCAGTGGTTAAGGATGATATGTGGGACACACACACACACACACAGATAAACATACATCCACTTCCGTGTGTGTATATGACTTCAGAATCATGTCACACAAGTGGTATCATTGCTGGTTTCCAGTTATTACAAAGACGTTGAACTATGCGTGCTATCTTAATATCTATCATTACGTTCCTAAGGGATGGCATTTGTATACTCATAAAGAGGTGAAATATTTGCTGATTTAGAAAAAGTACAAGCAGCCGCTTTTAAACGAATAAAGCGATTTCCATGCCAAAGCGTTTTCGAAATATTTTCTGAATTGTTATGATGTCTCTTCTCACCGAGTTTTGCCTTTGGTTTGCTAGTGTTCCTTTTATTATCATCTCTCACTGATCTAATAGTAACTTAATTTAGCCCTTCATTCATACCGACTGTTTAGTGCACACACATGGCCACCAGCCACTAATTTGATACTTTCGGATCATGTCTGCAGGTGGTCGTCATCTGTCCGGCTTCGAATGCACGTCTCACTTACACCAACAGTTAGATAGTTCTGTATTAATTTTCACTTTGAAAATGATTTATTTCACGATCATTTTAATATTGTGAATATCCTTATTGATATTTGCGATTTAAGAGTTACTGACTTCATATTACTATGTAGTCAACTGCAGTTCACGGTATCAATAACCAGATCGCAGATATCTTTACGTTGTGAGCGCCTGTCCGTTTCTTCTGAGGTGACCTGTTACAATGTAACGTATTCAAATACGTATTGCTACTTATGAAAGTTACAAGGGTCGTTGAATCAACAATGCTCCAATTGTTTTAAAAGCCGTTGTTAGATATAAGTAAACGTCTTTTTGCGTGCTTCAGATTTAATGTTTCTTGTGCACATGTTCGAAGTACAAACAATTCCGACAGATGACAGAGTCGTAGTCAACCATCAAACTAGAATTAATGCAAGACACTCGTTACAGGCAAGATTATGTAATTGCATTCTAGGCGGCGAAAAAAGAAACCGTGGTTAACTTAGCATGAACGATTGTGTGCAGTGTTCATTTACGATGCAGTTGATGCAAGTACTGATGGGCTATGGGTAAAGAGAGTTAAAGTGTTAGGGAGAGCGAAAACCGAGGTCCATGTGTAACGGTAACACCGACTACCTTAAAAGGCAATCGATGCTAACCTTAAACATCTGTGAGAAATTTTTGAGAAATTTGTTACTGTGAGATAACCTAATGGGAACAGCACAATCAAAATGGGATGCGTTTCCGAAAAACTCCAGCAGAGTATAACCAAAAGTGAACAGATGGGTCAGGAATAGACGTTCTCCCAAGAGCAAATTGTAACATTACGTATTAATATCCTCGTCAGCCTAATTAGTCTTTCCTGTGTCAAGCAATATAATAAAGCAGAAGACTAACCTAACATTCTTTGACCACTCACACTAAAATCTTTCTTTATATCTGTTCACGCTACAGCATAGTAACCTAACCTTGCAGACGAATGTACTACTAAATTGGAAGTCAAACAAATGCCCAGTGAGATAGCAAACAATGACATATGCCTCTTATCAAAACGTACCTTAAATGAAATAGATGCAGCAGTATGTAGAACCAGTCACCAACACACATGAAACTAGTAGCAATACTGATCAGGGAAGAGTATGAAATGATTCTGATTTAAATTAGGAGGTCTGTTATTGATCATACTCTACAACATCATTGTTTAGTACAGGGTCTCTGTGCATTAACAAACTTGCATCAGAATAGCTAACACAATAAATATTTCTTTCTTGAACTCGTTCTGAAGCAGTTAAGCAGAATGCAAATCTAGCTACACTGGCTCTGAAGGAACCTTTGCTTTGCTTCATTATTAGTTATGTAAAGCACAACAAACTATAACTCTTTAAATAACAAATGTGGTTTGATGAGCAGTCTTTTAACCTATTCAACATATGGTTGGCTGTGCAACTGCCAACACAAAATTACATTCAAGTTAAAACAGTCCCCATGAAATGAACACCGATAAAACTTTGTAATTCTGATCAAAGTGCATAAATGCAACAATTAATAATATTTTTCACTTCAGATCAACTTTACTACTAATTTCAGGCAGCTTTTCAAGTAAGGCAAAATATTTAAGAAAATAACTGCAGATTTATTTAAAAATGCACTGGAAATGTAGCATTTTTCATACTATAAGACTGAACTTTGAACACTATAACTCCACATATTAGAAAGCAACCACAACTATTTTTGCAGCTGCTGTGTTAGTCTTTCCAAAATAAATTAGGACACTCGGAATTAAATTCACTATGATAGGATTCCTGTCAAGGTTTGTGATTTGGGATAATCGCGGGTGTAAGATAGACCTCTTAGCAACACCTTGATTATTATTAAAATCAACCAAATTTCACAAATACCTGGTCCATTTATGGAGTGCCAAATATAAACAATTGAATGGAAGGCTGGTGGTACTGGTGGCGTTATTTGCAGTGGCTGTTAACATGGCGGCGATGCAGTCATGGCAGTATTATTTGCCTCGCTCTGTTACAGATCTTCTTGGCGTCGGAATTATATTTTCATAGGGCAAAAAACGATGCCATGATAAGAGTATCACCAAATGCAGCATCCGAGGCCCATAAATACTGCTCTTAAGTTCCTCAAGTCTCAAAACTCCAAGAACATGAGCCACAATGATCCGCTACTGCTCGCGGGATGGTAACCACAGCACTGCTCAGTCCAGTCTCCTTACCTGTCACAAAGGACGATTTGCCACTTGCACGCCAACCACACCTATCCCACTCCGCCAGGCGCTTCCCCGCATCTTTTACTTTCAATCCTACGTTCCCTACTTATGAACCAAGTCAATTACAGTACATTAGATAACAATCATTCTAGTAGTTATTTAAATCCACAAGCGCAGTTTAAACGACATCGTTCAAAAGTTCACATACCTGAAATATGTATACATAGTCAAAGAATTTCCATGACAGGTACAGCACTCTACATAAGCAACACTACAAATTGACATAGAAATACCGTTACAGATACAAAATAGGTCGAAATTAGGTGTTACACATGATCGGCCATGTTCGGCACTTTCTGTCTCAGCCACTGCTCCCGACGTGTGAATCGCACGGATGCTATTATTCACGTGTGCGGTGGATCATAACCCGACAATTGTACCTGGAGCTACTGGTCAGCAATGTAAGTGCGTGTGCAATGAGCGAGACTCTAGCATATTAGTTCTGCTCAAGATGGATTCCACAAATGCTCACGACAGATAACAAAATTCAATGAAAAGCCATTTCATGTGAACTCTTGGAGCAGTTTGGGGCCAATGGAGAGGCCTTTTTGTCACTGAGCACCACAGATGACGAAACGAAAAGACAGTCACTGGAGTAGCACCACCCGAAATCTTCGAGAAAGAAGAAATTTAAGGCACATTCCTCTGCTGGCAAAATCATGGCAGTCTTTCGGGACGGTGATGGTCCTTTTCTCGTAGATGCCTTGGCAGTGGAGTCAACCATTAGTTCGGTGGCATATGTGACGCCTCTGAACGAACTCAGTAATCGTTTCTGACTTGTGTGGTCTGACAATAACGCAAAAAAAATGTTGCACAAACATGGCAATGCACACTCACACACAACGCTCAGAACCCGCTAACACATCCGCAGCCTGAGCTGGACACCAACACCTTGTTCAACCTATAGCCCAGACCTTGTACCCTTTGACTTTCATCTGTTCGGGACACACTTTGATGATGCGCGCGTAATTAATACAGTGAAACATAGCTACGAGCAAAGGACAGGAGCTGTTACCAATAACGAATATATGCTCTTACATAACGCTGCGTAATGCCATGTAACGTGATGGAGATTAGGTAGAAATATAGTATATGAACATTGACTTATATAGTCACCAAATTCAATTCTTAAGAACAAATACGTCGAGAGAGAGAGAGGGAGAGAGAGAGAGAGAGAGAAGAAAAAACGTGGGGCATAATTTATTGAATAATGCTAGTAATTTGTAGTTTGTTTATAATTTACTATCCACCTTTTCTTTCTTTTTAAACAGGTCATTTGATGATGACTTGGTAATAAGTCGAAATACTTGTGTGTACTCGTGTGTATTTGTGTGACATGAGGCTGAACTATGTGGTACGAATTTACAAACGGTCGCTGTGTTTACCTGAAACAATTTGCCTAGTGTGAGTGAACTTTTTTTACCCTGCCAACACCTGTTTTGAGTGTCATGTCCGTGACAAGGAGAAGTTTGTGAATAAAGGTTACACATAGTCAGAGCTCGCAGGGGCGAAGTTACAACATAAAGAATGGTATGAAACAGTACTGACACTAGATGAAACTGTCCTGATGTAAGTTCACAGACACAGCAGAAGTTCAGTAATGATAAAAAGTACAAGTATGGCAAGGCTCATGTTGGACTACGCAGCCTGAAGCTCGTCGATATTGGCTTAGGTCAGTCACGATATCGAATCGAAAGGGAATGGGGCAGTCGGCCTTTATGCCACGATCACAGTCAGCTAGGGGCGTGACACATATGATTCACTGCGAGTCACGAGATTGGCAGTAGTGGTGCTGGCGCTATGGTGGTCCCCTCCGTACCGGCGATGCTTCCATCCGGTTCCAATGTGTTACTGAAATTTATATCCGTGAATATTACGTGCACTTCGTACGTCTTGTCCTTTACAGTGTTATCCTAGGTATTCAGGACCTTCCAAGTCCTTTGTGGTCAAAATGACACAGTCGTTAGAAGAGCGAAAACTGAGTATTTTGATATGAGGAACCAACATTTACATCTACATCATTACTCTGCAGTTTACAATTCAGTGTCTGGCAGAGTGTTCATCGAACCAATTTTAAATTGTTTCTCTAAGGTTCTACTCGCGGAAAGCGCTCGGGAAAATCGAACTTTTTAATCTTTCCGTGCGAGCTCTGCTTTCTCTTATTTTTATTGTGATGATCATTTCTCCCTATGTATGTGGGCGCCAACGTAATATTTCACACTTGGAGGAGAAAATTAGTAACTTAAATTTCATGAGAAAGTCCTGCCGCAGCGAAAAATGCCTTTTCTTTAATGACAGCCACCCCATTCGTGTGCCATATCCGTGGCACACTCTTTCCTATTTCTCGATAATACAAAACAAGCTGCTCTTCTTTCAATTTTTTCGATGTCCTCCGTCAATTCTATCTGATGCGGATCCCAGCACCGCACAGCAATACTCTAGAAGAGGGCGGACAAGCGTAGTGTAAGCAGTCTCTTTTGTAGACCTGTTATGTTTTCTAAGTGTTCTTCCAGTAAATCGCAGTCTTTCGTGTACTTTCCCACAACATTATCTATGTGATCGTTCCATTTCTAGTTATTCGTAACTGTAATTCCGAAGTATTTCGCTGAGTTTACAGCCTTTAGATTTGTGTTATTTATCGTGTAACTGAAATTTAGCGCGTTTTCTTAGTGCTTATGTGGATGACTTCACACTCCTCATGATTTAGAGTCAATTACCACTTTTTTCACCATACAGATATCTTGTCTAAATCATTTTGCAGTCCAATTTGATCACCTGATGATTTTACGTGACCGTAAATGATAGGATCATCTGCAAACAGTCTAAGAGGGCTGCTCAGATTGTCTCCTAAATCGCTTATGAAGGTCAGAAACGACACTTCCTTGAGGAATGCCAAATGTTATATCTGTTTTACTCGATGACTTTGCGTTAGTTATTTCGAGCTGTTGGTTAGTTGCTTGATTCGTGGGAGGGGACGAAACAGAGAGGTCATCGGCCCCATCCGATTAGGAAAGGAAGAGGAAGAAATTCGGCAGTGCCCTTTCAATGGTACCATCGCGGCATTTACCTGAAGCGATTTAGGAAATCACCGAAAACCTAAATCGGCGGGACGCGGGTTTGAACCGTCGTCCTCCCGAATGCGAGTCCAGTGTGCTAAACACTGCGCCACTTCGCTCGCTATTACGAACTGTGACGTTTATGACGGAAATCACGAATCCAGTCACACAACTGAGACGATATTGTACAGGTGCGCATTTCAATTAGAAGTCACTTGTGAGGAACGGTGTCGAAAGCCTGCTGGAAATCTAATAATTGGAATCAGTTTGATGTCCCTTGTCGATAGCATTCATTGCTTCGTGAGAATAAAGAGCTAGTTGTGTTCAACAATAATGATATTTTCTGAATCCATGTTGGCTATTGTCAATAAATTGTTTTCTTCGAGGAGATTCATAATGCTAGAGCACAGTATAGGTTCCAAAATCGTACTGTCGATCGACGTTAGTGATTTGGGTGTGTAACTCAGCAGATTACTCCTATTTCCTTGGATACTGGTGCGACTTGTGCAACTTTACAGTGTTTGGGTACGGATCTCTCTACGAGCGATCGGTTGTACATGGTTGATAAGTATTTAGCTACTGTATCGACATACTCTCACAGGAACCCGACTGGTATACAATCAGGACTAGACATCTTTCCTTTCTTAAGAGTTTTAAGCTGCTTCGCTGCACCGAGGATATTTACTTCTAAGTTACTCACGTTGGCAGTTGTTATTGATTCGAATTCTGGAGTATTTACTTCGTCTTCTTTTGTGAAGGAATTTCTGAAAACCGTGTTTAGTAACTTGCCATCGATAACATCACCACTGTTATCACTCAGTGAAAGTATTGATTGCGTCTTGCAACTGATATACTATGTGTACGACCAGAATAGGTGGAAATGAATATTTCAGATGGCACAAGGTTTTGAATGAGCAATGCACGAGATGAATGTGTTCCTTGACTGTTTAAGAAATTTTTGATCAGCACCTCAAAGCAGATTAAGCTTCTTCTCTAGACATTCACCCTTCAATGCGACATATTTTTGCCAACGAAGAGTGACGTAGTAGAGACCTCTCTTGTAGAAGACTGCACTTCTTCTGCTCAGGAAACGTACCAGCTCGAAAATTACTTCGTTCTCTTTCTTGAAATGCCTACCACCTAAACGCTTTTCCATCTGAGAAAAAGGAAGAAGTCACTGGATACCATGTCAAGAGAACACTGGAGCTGGAGCAGCAAGTGTTTCTGTATCCTGTCAGAATGAGCGTAGGCGTTTTTGTGGATTAGAAACAACCCCTCAGTCTGCTTCCAGCCGCACTTCGTCTTGGCTCCTTCTGGTAACCTCATCAGGACACTTGTGTAATCTCCTCCACTGACGTACTCACGTATTCCCTTTACGAGCATAACCTGTTAGCACCACATCACGGATGTCCAAAAAACACTCAGGATCCCCTTGCCCAATTATGATTGGGTCTTGGCCTTTTTATACGTGTTTCCGTTTCCTGTTTGGCACCTTTGTTTCGGGGTCATAGTTACACCCCTAGAACTCTCTAACATTCTGCATGGTGTTTGTTTGTTCTAAGTCGTGTATCGCTACCACTTTCACGCAACGACGCTCTGAGCGTGTTTTTTAGGGAATTGACTAGTCTGAACCTGGGACCTGTCGCTGGTAAGGAGACGCCAGACCACACATGATATGTAGAGTTCAGAAGAGTTCAGTGAGACTAGCGATGATATAATCAAATACTTAATGATTTCAGCGCCAGCTCCACTGGACTCCCTGTAAAAGAATCTTAATACTAACTAAATTTAGTGGAAGGGGTTCAAGGCTTTCCTATTTTTAGTTAGCTGGTAAAATAACGTCAAAAAAGCAGTTAAGTTTACCATTGGAATTTTTATTCTACTCACAAAACATTGTTTGTAAATTGTACTATCGATAAAAGGAAATATTTTAATACAGGATGATAAAAACCAACTGCGTTCAACAAAAATGTGAACGAATATTCCCTGAATGGGTTTCCAAGGTCTATAATGGATCTAAGGATGACCTATGCCGTATCACATCTATAATCTAGGTTTAAATTAAGTTTCATAAAAGAGAAAACTATCAAAAATGGTCTACAGTGACCCTCAATTATCTTTAATTACTTATTTAACTTGTTGTAAATTACAGTGGCTGATGTGGCTTCTCAATAATTATATAACAGAAAAATCATCGTGTTTCGGACTTTAACTACAAGTAGCAAATGTGAATACCACGAAGTTTAATTGACGATCGACACTAGTATTATGTGAAAAGGGGATGTAACAGATGAGACTTCTGCAGTTCTGAGTGAAGCCTTATACGCTCTTATGCGGCATCGGGTGCGTTCATTACCTTGTCGGTGGTTACGCAGCGTCAGGGGCGGCTGGCGGCGCAGCTCCACACACCTCGGCGTCTCGGTAGCAACTCTCTCGAACTTATCCTTACTACTGTTTACCGAAGTTGGTTTAAGAAAAAGGTATCTGGCTGTGTTTTCAACTGACCAATCAGCGTCTCAATGTTAACATTAAGCTCCACCTACAAAAATTCTGTCTATCCAATGAGAAACAAAAATGGTTCAAATGGCTCTGAGCACTATGGGACTTAACATCTGAGGTCATCAGTCCCTTAGAACTTAGAACAACTTAAAAACGTAACTAACCTGTGGAAATCCCAAGGCAGGATTCGAACCTGCCACCGTAGTGGTCGCACGGTTCCACACTGCAGCGCCTAGAAGCGCTTGGCCACACCGTCTGGCCAATGAGAAACGTTATCCTTTTCGTGGTGGGGCAATGTTTTTAATGTTTGCTACGTAACAGAAACACGTATAGTCTCACGCTAAAACTTTCAGCTGGTGTGGCCCTTTCTGCGTTATCGTAAGATCTATACTATACTTCTGGAGGGCTCTATGTTTTAACATGGGCTGGGGGATGGACCTCTTGGCGGCCGGTCGGCGATGCGGGTGTCCCATTGTCCCGCTCTTATCGTAGGGTCTTCTGCTCTCTGCTCTCGGCTCTGTTCTCGTTTCTCCCCTCGGAACTGCGTCTGTTTCACAGTGGGAAGGTATGACATGCATTTAGACATCTTGTGTTAGTCTGTGGTATTCCATTTGCTCACTCGTTGTCGTATTACTTTGGTTAATTTAATGTCAGGATTTATTCGCAGCTTTGTGACATATTGCCGGATTTGCTATCATGTCAGGGTTTTTATGGAAGGTGTTGCATGTGCCTGACACCTTACAACTCGACCTTGGTGATTAGGCCGCTGAAAAAGTGATCCGGATTGGTCTGACACAACTGCAACATTTACAATGGGGTTTTTGAATGGACGTGAGCAGTTGCGAAACCCAGTACCATGAAGTTCGTCATGTTCAAAACGTTGTGCAAGATATTGAAAAGTGACCCATGACTGATCTTCGATTTTGAACTGTTTTCTTCATTGTGAAACGCTAGTCTTCGCGTAGTGAACCCCGGTTCTTCATAGAGAAATGGTCAGCCACTTCGTCATCGAGACTTGTCTGACCACACTGGAAGCGTCTGCGTCACTTAATAATACACTGTCGCCGTACACGTCCAGCAACTCAGCGTGAGCTGTGGCAGCGGCGTACCTACACCATTTTCTTATCGCTACTCTAGCGCTGTACTACGGTACCGTGTTGCGGCGATTTCAGCGAGTATCAGGGCGGCAGATATGTACCCGCTAACAAACAAAAAGTTAACTACGTAACTTTATGTTTTCGATGTCACGACTGCAGCTCTACGACCACCCCGTTGTATATTCCATAACAAATAACTGTCTGCAGCAACAACACTGGTCGCACTACGTTAAGAATCGCTACACAGTAGTCTGCGTTGTGTCCGAGATGGAGTTCAGCACTGTTTACAGTGATGATTTCTTTTCGGAAATGAGGCATTACTTTTTACAGGAAATTGCAGACATCAATTTGACATATGATGCAGTAGAATGTTAAGTTCGGAAAACATAACAAATCTACAATTCAGTTCCTTGCTACGAATTTTAGACCTGTTACCTGAAAACTCTAAACAGGTCGTAACTATTCGTTTGTCATATGTATTTGAAGTTTCTCTTACTGAAATTTACATGTGCCTATCATTACCTATAATTGAGGAAAAGCTTTGTGTGACCTGTTGGCACTATTTTGATATTCAAAGCAGCCACTTCATCTTATAAACTGAAAATGAAGCAGTCGCCTTCTAGATATTCGATGTGCTATCATAATGATTTTAAACCACGAGTTCTGGTCATTGTTTGCACATCGCAGTCTAATTGTCTGCAGTCTCTCTACTTGAAATAGCGGGTATCTGAGATCGACATGATCAGAGGAACCTTCCTCTCCACATTCACAGATTGGTGTGATACTATATCCAAATCGATGCAGATATTTGTGATATGGACCGTGACCTGTTAATAGGTGTACCATATCTTGAGTAAGGGCTACGTCGCGCAATTTGTGCCTGCTCCTAATGCTTTTGAATATACTGTGAACACGCCTTGCAGTGCTTTTAGTGTTCCAGACTGCCAGTCATCTAACTTCCAGCGTGGTAAATGTCTTTTATCAGTAATATGCGTTCCTGTGGTCTCTTTCACGGAATCATATTGCTCACGCCCCAACCAATAAACCACAGCCCTGTAACGTACCACGGTATTTATCGGACATATTCCGAAGATTACCAGTAAACCCTCTACAGGTGTAGTACGAATAGCACCGATGAGCGTCAGAAATACGCTCCGCTGAATTCGTCGCATTACTGTTTTGTAGATGCCTAGTCTAAGATGATGCGATCAGACGCGGGGGGGTACCGAAGCCCACAATGACGTTGAAGATAGTTTCGTGATATGATCGCGTCATACGCAGCGGTAATAATTCATAGTCAAAAGTGCCAGCACGGGCAATCTTATCCATTGTATTGTATTTTATTGTATTGTATGTTAACCAGGGACCTAGAAACGACGGGGAGGCCTCCGTCCCCGCTGCAGCCGCAGTGGTCCACAACCCCACGACGACTATCGCAGTCCACTTCAGTACTCCGCCGCCCCACACCGAACCCAGGGTTATTGTGCGGTTCGACCCCGGTGGACCCCCCAGGGAACGTCTCACACCAGACGAGTGTAATCCCTATGTTTGCGTGGTAGAGCAATGGTGGTGTACGCGGTACGTGGAGAACTTGTTTGCGCAACAACCGCCGACATTGTGTAACTGAGGCGGAATAAGGGGAACCAGCCCACATTCGCCGAGGCAGATGGAAAACCACCTAAAAACCATCCACAGACTGGCCGGTTCATCGGACCTCGACACAAATCCGCAGGGCGGATTCGTGCCGGGGACCAGGCGCTCCTTCCCGCCCGGAAAGCCGTGCGTTAGACCGCACGGCCAACCGGGCGGGCCAGTTTTATCCATAGTTTTGGCCGCTTTATGACTAATAGATTTTACATTTTCCAGAAAGTTTCTTTTGTAGAATCTACAGAGAGAAATTTTTGCTAGAGAAGTCGTCCTAAAAGTTGCAAATCTACCACTATAAACGGAAACCTACCGGAAACTGGGTCGTTGAAGCCGTATAAAGTTGGCCATAGTCCTTGACAGAATTGTTTGCACGGTAGGAAAAACGGTGCATGGTGTTGGATCGCGCGCGGAATGATTTGTCTGTGAGCCACGCACTTTAAAGAATATATTGTAGGGAGTGTTAGTGCAGCAGCAATCACAGCCCTATCAAAGAAAATGTTTGCAAGCGATGGAGGCAAATGATTCTGAACCCAGTACTCGGCTTTTTCACTGAATTGTGTTTCAGTGAATTCCACTGCTAATGTCAAAAACTAAAGTTTATCTTCCGATCATTGGTATAGTATATTAACTGAGTATTCTTGACGGTTAATATTTGCGACACACTCTGTAATGAAACAATGACAGGTGAATTGCTGATGGTGCAGTCCTATACTACTGGATTTCCTCCCACCATGTTAAGTCATATCTCAGATTTCGGAAGCAATCTTACAGCCGTCATCAAACTGCTTCGTTTGTGGAAAAGGCAAAAGGCTGAGGTACGAGGCACGGTCTCAAACAAAGATTTAGCTTGTGAGATTAGTCAGTCTTAGTTTAGTCAGTTCTTTCAGAAATATCTCAGCTACTCAGCTTCTACCTTCCCCTCGTCAGTGTAACTCTCGCTTTCCTGGCTACAGTTTCCTCGTGTTTGGATGTGAACGTAAGTAATTATTATGTGAACTCTTCGCCACACTGCAATGTCATAACGAACTTGCACATCCAATCACAGCATTTTATCAGTTTTCACTTTTTACGAAGCGAATTCAACATTTCTATGAGTGGCAATTATTCGTAAAGATAACGTCTCTCTTAGGAAGAAATATCGTCAGTGAAAGTTAAATGTAAAATTCGCAGTGATAGTTGCTAACATAATCACCGTTTTGAAACTATTCTGTTTCTGTTATTTTCCTTAGTATCCTCATTTTACTGCTAGACGGTTTTATTGATTTTCCTGAATCTGGTTATTGTCAGAATGTATTTTAAGGCTCATGCAGAGGCTCTGATTCCTGGTACAATAATTCTTCTTGGTGTTAAAGTTAGGTGGATATGGTATTTTTCGTGTAATAAAGATCATTTTTTTGTTTGTCTTTAAAGTTGTTTATTATCTGTGGGTTATTTGGTGGCAACGATGAAGTGGACAAATTTCACTTGCAAATATCTAATGACTTCAATGTTAGTGAGAAAATATCTGTCCTTCATTGGTACAGTTTACCTCTGTATCACTTATCTCTCTTGAGGTTATAGTTTCGCTTCTTGCACTGTATCTTTAACTAATGAAATAGCACCTATTCCAGAGAGTAACGGAAATAAAAGTATTTGATTTAAAATGTATGCATCCTAAGCTAACCTTTGTAAAGAGAATAAAAAGCCAAAAAGAGAAATAAATAGTATGCTTCCTTTTTTCCATGCGTCTCGTTTGTCATTGAATGCTCCTTATGAATGTCTTGACGAAATGTTGGAGTTGAAATCAAATTTGCTTTTAATAATTTGAAAATTAACAGAATAGACAGTTCGTAAGTCATTCAGGATAATTTAAACGTTACAACTATCGGTTTGCCTTGCGGAATATGAGTATAGATTGTCCAGTTATACTAAAGAAACACGGTAGATAGTACTCTGTCTGTAGTATAGTTAGCTGCTCTCAGTCCTCGTACTTGTTGTCTTCGTTTCCGGAAGAGCCGGCAATTTTATTTTGTCACTTGAGGGAATGGCTTATTAAGCTCATAACACTAGCTATTTTCTACTGTTCTGCTCTTTTCTATTACACGAAACTTAATTAAATCATTTGTTTCTTCTGTTTTAGGTAAGCTCACCCTAACTGACAAAGCAGGCATGCATCACATTCGTCGATGACGTGCTGTTTATCTGAGGTATATATCAGATCGAGAAACAATATTCACAGGTAACGTGACGTAAATGGCTGTTTTTATTTTATTTTTAACCAGTCACTGTTATTATAAAACTACAAAAATCCTCTGTTATGTTGTACAAAACGCATTGTTCTATGAACAATAAGCAGCAGTAGGAAAACTAATTGTGTTCGTCAACCAGTCAGTGTACGTCAGCGATGCGACGTTTGCAGATAGTCGAAAACTTTGATTCAATAGATGTCTCCGCCAGTCTACTGAGAAGTACCATAAAGCTTAAGCCACTCATACATAGCGCTAAATAAAGAAATAATGAGCTGTCGTTAAGGTCTCTTAGGAACATTTGTCCTAAGTAGGAAGTCGTTCTTGGCATGTGGCGGACTTACTAATCCGAGATCACTGACTTGTTCATTCGGTTTGACTTCCCCTTTGTTATAGCACCTCTGTTGTTTTAAATGATAGATCCATTCGAAAATATTTTGTAAATAACTGGAACGCAGTTCACGTAGTTCAATAACACAGCTGAGTGTTACACTTACCACCGTGCTATCATACTTCTTCAAGTCTAAGGGTCTTGGAAAAAGACTTTTAGAAAATAGAACGCGGAGACGGCCATGAAGGAAGAACGAACTTAAAGCTACAAATTATTACCGTTAGTAAGCTAGCACTGCAAACCATTGTGGTTTGATTTTATAATTCCGTCCTAGAAAATCAGATTCATTAGCATTACTTTCTTTCAGTTATCAATTCAAAAACTCAATTTACACCTAAGCAGTTCTTTATAAATACGCATTTGGAAGTCCTTCCATTAATGTTTGTTTCATTTGTTTCACCAGAACCTTACGTAAAGGACAGCAGATTCAAAACAAAATGAGTGATGGCAGGGACCACCATTCTCGTGGTGGCTGATTGCGATAACATACAAATACAAACATAAAAAAAAGTTTTCATCAGTCCGGTTGCAGGAACTCCTGAAGACAGACGTTGACTATGGATAATTTATTACAGACACAGTCCCTTTGACTGTTCAGAGGTGTCACTAAACCCGCCCAAAGTTGAAAACAACCATGCATGAGCAGCGCCTATTAGACAGAGGTAGTCTGACAGCCTATCAGTTCCAGTCATTCCACCAGGAACGATGTACACGGCTCGTGTTGTCTGTAGTTCAACCATGACCAGACGGTCAATACCGCGGTTCGATCGCGTCCGTATTGTTACTTTGTGCCAGGAAGGGCTCTAAACAAGGGAAGTGTCCAGGCGTCTCGGAGTGAACCAAAGCGATGTTGTTCGGACATGGAAGAGGTACAGAGAGACAGGAACTGTCGATGACATGCCTCGCTCAGGCCGCCCAAACGCTACTACTGCAGTGGATGACAGCTACCTACGGATTATGGCTCGGAGGAACCCTGACAGCAACGCCACGATGTTGAATAATGCTTTTCGTGCAGCCACCGGACGTCGTGTTACGACTCAAACCGTGCGCAATAGGCTGCATGATGCGCAACTTCACTCCCGACGTCTATGGCGAGATCCAGTTTTTGCAACCACGACACCATGCAACGTGTTACAGATGGGTCCGACAACATGCCGAATGGACAGCTCAGGATTCGCATCACATTCTCTTCACCGATGAGTGTCGCATATGCCTTCAACCAGACACTAGTCGGAGAGGCGTTTGGAGGCAACCTGGTCAGGATGAACGCAATTTGAAAGTTTGGAAATGTGTGGTATGATCTATGGGACCAAACTGCTGAGGTCATCAGTCCCAAGGCTTACACACTAATTAATTTACCTTAAACTAAATTACGCTAAGGACAACACACAGACACCCATGCCCGAGAGAGGACTCGAACCACCGACGGGGAGAACAGCGCGAACTGTGACAAGGCGCCTCAGACCAGGCGGCTACCCCGCACAGCCCAGGCTGAGCGCCTTAGACACACTGTCTAGCAACTGCAGCAAGGTGGAGGTTCCCTGCTGTTTCGGGGTGGCATTATGTGGGGCCGACTTACGCTGCTGGTGGTTATGCAAGGCGCCGTAACGGCTGTGGGATACGTGACTACCATACCCTGACCGTTAGTGCAACCATATCGGCAGGATATTGACGAGGCATTCGTCTTCATGGACGACAATTCGCGTCCCGATCGTGCACATCTTGTGACTGACTTCCTTCAGGATAGCGACATCGCTCGACTAGAGTGGCCAGCATGTTCTCCAGACTTGAACCTAATCGAACATGCCTGGGATAGATTGAAAAGGGCTATGTATGGACGACGTGACCCACCAACCACTCTAAGGGATCTACGCCGAATCACCGTTGAGGAATGGGACAATCTGGACCAACAGTGCTTGATGAACTCGTGGATAGCAATCGACGACGAATACAGGCATGCACCAATGCAAGAGGACGTGCTACTGGGTATTAGAAGTGCCGATATGTACAGCAGTCTTAACCGCCAGCTCTGAAGGTCTCGCTGTATGGTGGTACAACATGCAATGTGTGGTTTTCACGAGCAGGAAAAAGGGCGGAAATGATGTTTATATTGATCTCCATTCCAATTTTCTGTAGGTTCCGAAACTCTCGGAACCGAAGTGATGCAAAGCATTTTTGATATATGTAATAAATATTGAGTGACAGTATTTCAGCTAGAAACTGGGAATAACGTTTGTTCTCTTCGACAAAGCCCATCAAAAGTCTTGAAGAGACTAAATTTTGCTTGAAGTTTCATTTTTATCCAGAGATAAATTAAAGTTCAGTTTATACATAGAAAACAGATCTAGAGCACTACAATAAAATTAGTCTTAAAATAAAACAATTTATTTTTATTTGGAATTAATATTTAAACAACTTCTAAATACCGTTGGTATCTGTCACTTTACGATTATTGAGAAAAAATGTTTGCAGAACTTCAAGAAAGTATTTGTCCATTGATATTATAATCGAATATTTTCAATTTTATAATCCACCTTAAGAGAAATGCAAGTTTTCAGAGCGGTTATTGTTTTGTTTTCGCTCTGGTGAAGATTTCATTAGGCGGACCCTAAAATTATAGTTGTTACGTAAATCCATAGAAGAGTAATGAGGATGAATTGAAATGGGTGACAACATAAGTGGATATTGCAAAACATGCGTTGTTGGTGCTGAATGCGGACGAGATTCTCTTAGGTACTGTAAGTAGGCTGTTTAGGTATTCTTATTGGTAACGCCACATAGCGCTCTGTATGAAAATCACTAGCTGTGCTGTGTGCAGTCTGTGGCTAGTTTGCATTGTTGTCTGCCATTGTAGTGTTGGGCAGTTGGATGTTAACAGCGCATAGCGTTGCGCACAGTGTTGCCAATTTAGCGACTTTGTCGCTAGAAATGGCGACTTTTGCCTTCGTCTTAGCGACAAAAAAAACTTTTTAGCGACAAAAATTATTTAGCGACTTATCTGGCGACTTTTGGAGTACTGACGACTTTTGAAGTACAACTAGAAACTATTTTGGGCCAGTATTTTCATTAACAAAACTAAGATTTTAACTATAGAATGGGTACTATACTGACTTTGTTCTAGATTTACTAAGTTAAATTAAGTTCCTAGCAGACCATGTAGCATTGTTCAGCATTTAGTAAACCTGAATGCGGGAATTACCTACAGAGTAAGAAAACCTTGGCTATAGAACAATTCGTTATTCATTACCCACTAGCCTGTTATCGTCGATAGCGTATCGAACTATAATTCTTCAACTTTTAAACTCCCTTTATTTTTCGCACTGACAAAAAACATACGTAATATTAAGTATAATAAAATACATTTCTGTCCAGCAACCTCTAATTTGTCGAAACGTTAACTCCCAGTCAAATTACTACCACATGCACAGTGGTAACGCAAGAACAATTCGGTGGGGGTATTTCAGACATTATTACGTTTTAAATAATGAACAATATAACTGATATCGAGGTTCCAAGTGAGTAGATTGTTTCATGACCTCTAGTTCTCCTGAGTTTTAATGTATTTTCAGTGATTATAAATTGGTGAAACTTATGTTGTGGTGGCTTACATAATGAATTTACCGCAGAAGAAGAAGCAGTACGCTCAAAAATATCGGGATGCATGGGAAGCGGAACCTGAATTCAATGGGTGGATGAAACCAGTCGTTGGAGACTTATCCAAGGCAAGATGTCAAGTATGTGCAACAGAGTTTTATGCTAAATTGTGTGATATTAGAAAGCATTCGAAAACTATTAAGCATAAACAAAAAATTGATTTAAAAAAAAAGCCACATTAACTGTGAAAATTGTTCCGAAAACTACAGTTAGAATAGCAAGCAGAGGAGGGCACGCCCTTTCTTTCTTTATTGCTGAACATTGTTCTGTTTTTGGCTGTAGATCATTGAGGAATACTGTGAAAGAAGGTGTTTTCCGGTGATGAGGGTGCTAAAAACATGCAATTACATCGTGCAAAGTGCACTAACATTATAACTGAAGTTTTGGCTCCATATTTTAAACAATCATTGGTTGAAGATATAGGTGAGCAAAAATACAGTGTGCTAATAGATGAATCCACAGATGTATCAATATCTAAAATGCTAGGTATCGTTATACGCCGGCCAGGTTGGCCGAGCGGTTCTAGGCGCTACAGTCTGGAAACGCGCGAACGCTACGGTCGCAGGTTCGAATCCTGCCTTAGGCACGGATGTGTGTGATGTCCTTAGGTTAGTTAGGTTTAAGTAGTTCTAAGTTCTTTCTAGGGGACTGATGACCTCAGCAGTTAAGTCCCATAGTGCTCAGAGCCATTTGAACCATTTATCGTTATATGGTACTGTAGTGTAGACAACCAAACCATTAGATCAGCATTTCCCAAACTCGCTGTAGTACAAACTGCAGATGCAAGAAATCTGGCTGCTGTTCTTGTGAATTCTTTGAAAGATCTCAAACTTCCAATCGCTAATATGGTAGGAATTGGCAAAGATATTGCTTCTGCAATGGTTGGAATAAATAATGGGCCATTCGAACAACTCAAGAGGAATATGGTTTGAAGCATTTGGTATTGATCCGTTGCATTTGCCACTCTCTTCAGCTTGCAGTTTCGCACGCCTCAGTGAATACCATACCTACAAACATAGAGTTTCTTGTATGGGAAACCTACAATTGGTTCTCCATTTCACCCAAAAGACAAGAGGAATATAAAAAGGTTTATAAGACAATAAAATGTGGAAAACAGCCACTAAAAATTTTGAAGGTCTGTGCAACACGTTGGCTTTCAATTGAACCAGCAATACGAATAATTCTGGAGCAGTGGGAAGAACTAAAGCTACATTTTTCACTTGTCATGGTTCAAGACAATTGTTACAATACCGATCTTTTGTACAAGATGTATTGTGACAACTCAAATCATCTTTACATGTTTTACCTTAAACATGCCTTAATAGACGTACAAATAGCAATAAAAACTTTTGAAGGAGAAGACAATGACCCCAGTAATTACTAGATACACTTGTATTTCACATGCAGTCACTCGGACAAAACAGTTTTTCCAACTGTTGATTTGTTGACAACACCAGTTCCAAGCGAATGTATGTACGCAAATCCGAACCTTGGCTTTGAACAGAAATTGTCTGAGTCAAGTTTGTCTGAAGAAAATAAAGTTTATTTGAAGAAGACATGCATTCAGTTTAGTCTGAAATTCATAAAAGAAATTCAACAAAGACTGCCAAGTAACGTTACGATCCTGAAAAAAAAATGTCAATGCTGAATGTTGCAGAAACACTAAAAGTGAATAAAAATAATGCTGTGGCGGATGTAGCCAAAGAATTGGGTTTTAGTGGCGATTTCATAGACGGTATGCTGCAAGAATGGCATAACATCAACTTCATTAGCTGGAATAACACTGCTAACACTGTTCGATTTTGGAGTGAGGTTTTGCAGTATAAAAATGCCGCAGGGGAGAATCCTTTTTCTTTGATTTCACAGCTAGCAATGACTGTTATATGCCTACCGCATTGAAATGCAGAAGTGGAAAGAATATTCAGTTCTACGAACATTATAAAAACTAAACAACGTAACAGATTATCGTTAAAGACAATTAATGCTTTGATCATATTGAGAGAACAGCTGAAGAAACATAATAAAGATTGTGCATCTTTTGACATACCGTCAGACGCATTGGAGCTTATTGGAACGAACAAAAGTTACTCTTTTGCGACAAAACCAGTCGAACTGCAACATCATCTTTTGAGCGACGTTCAACCCTCTACATCAACTACAGTTCTGTCAGAGCATGAAACAGAAGAGTTATTCGATCTTCTGAGTGACGACGATGAATAGCTCACATACCAGTACGTGTATGTTTTGTAACCTAATTTTTTCTTTTGTTACAAATATAGTTGTATATTTCTAGTATATTTGACTACTGTGATTGAAACAAAAATTTATGTGTTGCGTCAATTATGATAACATGTTTAATTAAACGTTAGCGTATTTTATATGTATGCTGTTGCAAGCGATGCTTCATCAAATTAAGACAATATAGCAATTACGCATGAGACAGTTTTATTAATATTTCATTACCCCCCCCCCCCCCCGCCCCACTGGCTTATTGCACCATTCACAGCACGAAATTTTCAGTACATCCCTAGTAAAATCAGTTTTAGCGACTTTCTAGCGACTTTTGGTATTGAATCTAGCGACTCGGGTTTTTTAGAGTTGGCAACACAGGTTGCGCAGTTGGAGGGGAGCCGCCAGCAGTGGTGGATGTGGGGAGAGAGATGGCGGAGGTTTGAAATTTGTAAGACTGGATGTCATGAACTGCTCTATGTATTATGACTATTAATTTAAATACATTGTTTGTTCTCTATTAAAATCTTTCATTTGCTAACTATCCCTATCAGTAGTTAGTGCCTTCCTTAGTTTGAATCTTTTATTTATCTGGCAGTAGTGGCGCTCGCTGTATTGCAGTAGCTTGAGTAACGAAGATTTTTGTGAGGTAAGTGATTTGTGAAAGGTTTAGGTTAATGTTAGTCAGGGCCATTCTTTTGTAGGGATTTTTGAAAGTCAGATTGCGTTGCGCTAAAAATATTGTGTGTCAGTTTAAGGACAGTCGTATATAATTTTTCAAAAGGGGACGTTTCATAGTACAAGTGGGAAAATTAATTTCAAAAAAGTATTGATAGCTGTCTCAATAGATGAACAGATGAAAAAATCTTAATTTTTGGATTTTTTGGTCGACGATCAGACACTGGAATCAGTTAAAATTTCCGAGTATTTTGGAGTTTATCTCCGGAGTAACTTAAGATAGAACGACCATACAAACCCAGGCATGAGCAAGGCAGATGTTGGGCTCTGATTTAATTGGAAGAATCCTGAGGAAGTGTAGTTTACGAACGAAGATCGCTTAGAATTACTTATTCGACCATTTTGTCAGTACTGTTCGTCAATCTGTGAGCCTTCTTGAGTAACATTAACGGAAGAAACAGACCAGATTCCAGGAAGAGATGCACGATTCATCACGTGTTTGTATGTCCAGTGTTAGTTCCATGGAGATGCTGAAGAAACGGTAGTGGGCCACATTACGACAGGAATTGTGTGTATTGCGCAAATCCGTACTTACTCAGTTCAGAGAGATCCATGTTCCGAGATGAATCAATAGGCGTACTTCTTCCTGCAACCTTCATCTCACCTAATAAACCTGGTGCTAAAATGAAAGAATGGATGAGAATTCTGGAGGTCAGAGTGGAGGGGCTGAGGGGTTTGAGGGTACCGACAATCCTCCTCTTCTCGTTCCATCCGTGGATAGAACAGGAGAAATGAAAATGAGATTGATACGCGCCACGTACCTAATGGTAGCTTAATGTGCAGAGATGTACACACACACACACACACACACACACACACACACACACACACACACACACACACGTTGTGATGAAGCGAATGTTTTTAGCACTCCCTCACTATTTATTAACAACATAACTTCCAATAACATAAATACCAAATATATGTAAGTAAAACAAATCGAAAACAAATTTATTTAAATAAGCACAGCCATCATAAAAACTTCACTAGTTCCAATTTAATAATTCTACAAAAGAATTCTGCAGAAATTTCCGTCAGTGCAGTGTCAGTTCCCATAACCCATATAAGTAAACGTAAACTCGGTCCACAGGCCTCTTGATGCCAACGGAGGAGCAGTAGCGGCTACTGACAGTGGCCACGAAAGCGGTGTGCTGACCCCACGCCTCTGCATATCTGCATATCACGTCCAAAGACACCGCTTTCCCGGCCACTGTCAATGTTCGTGACTTTGAGCCGCTACTGCTCAGTCGAGTAGCTCCTCCATTGACAACAAGAGGATGACTGCAGCTCGTTACAGTCCTCCCACCAAGGAAAACCCCTTGGGAGTGCCAGGAATCGAACGCAGTTCCTCCACATCGCAATCGGATGAACTGGCCACGCAGCTACGAAGACGTACCATAACCCAATAACTGTACAATTTAATCACTATTCGATACACAGCATGAACAATGTAAACGTAACTTCAGAATTCTAACACTCTCTTCGCAATTCCAATTTAAATTACATACAATAAGTTAAATCGAAAATGTAAGAGCACAAACCAGGCACATTGGGCCTAATAACTCTTACCAAAACTGGCATTCATACTAAATACACATATATGTTAACTAACACTGTGGGATAATGTCAGGCAGGAGGCTCATAAACAAATTCAAGCAGCTGCACACATGATCAATGACAGTGCAAGAAAGTGGTCAATTTTATTATGAATCCTTCCTAATTTAAGGTACGTACACTAGTATCTACTCTGTTCCCCAGGAGTATGCAGTCGGTTGTATAGCGGAAAGACTTAAAAAACGAACTTGCCTTTGGTCGTTGAGGAGCCCTGTGTACAGGTCTCACAGCACAAAATAACGTCATTGTTCTTGCTCTCTTGCAACTGACTTCTCCGCTACCAAGACGACACTGACTGTAATGAAATAAATAGGAAGCTGCATGAAAAACGTGAAGAATTCTAAAAGGAAATGATTGTCTGAAGGACTGACTCAGCATGTAGAAAAGTCAAAACAGTCTTCGATGAAATTAAAAGAAAGGGTGGTAACATTAAGAGTGCAATTGGAATTCCACTCTTAAATCTAGAGAAGAGAGCGGATAGGTGGAAAGAGTACACTGAACGCCGCTACGAGGGGGAAGACGTGACTGGTAACGTAGTAGAAGAAGAAACAAGAGTTAATATAAAAGAGATAGTGGATCCAGAATTAGAATCAGAATTTAAGATCGAATAAGGCAGAAGTGGCAGGTAACATTGCATCTGAATTTGTAAAATCATTGGGGGAAGTGGTAACAAAACGACTATTCTCGTTAGTGTGTAGAATATATGACACTGGTGATATGGCCTCAGACTTTCGACCAAACATCGTCCACACAATTCCGAAGATAAAAAGAGCCAACAAGTGCAAGAATTATTGCACAATCAGCTTAACAGCTCATCATGGAAGTTGCTGACAAGAATAATACACAGAACAACAGGAAAGGAATTTGAGGATCTGTTAGATGACGATATGTTTGGTTTTAGGAAAGGTAAAGGCACCAGAGAGGCAGTTCTGACATAGTGGTTCGTAATGAACGTAAGACTAAAGAAAAATCAAGACATGTTCATAGGGTTTGTCGACGTGAAAAAAGTGTTCGACAATGTCAAATGGTGCAAGATGTTGGAAATTCCGAGAAAAATATGGACAAGCTATAGGGAAAGACCTGTAATATCCAATATAATAAGACCCAAGAGGGAACAATAATAGTAGAAGATCAAGAACGAAGTGTTCGGATTAAAAAGGGTGAAAGGCAGGGATACAGTCGATCACCCCTACTATTCAATATATGAGTCGAAGAAGCAATTACGAAAATAAAAGAAATTTTCAAGAGTGGAATTAAAATTCAGGGTGAAGGGATATCAATGATAAGAGTCGCTGATCACATTGTTATCCTCAGTGAAGCAGAATTACAGGAGCTGCTGAATGGAATGAACAGTCTAAAAGTACAGGATATGAACTGATAATAAATCGAAGAAAGACGAAAGTAATGAGAGGTAGCAGAAATGAGAACAATGAGAAACTTTTCATCAGGATTGGTGATCACAAAGTAGATTAAGTTAAGGAATTATGCTACCTATGCAGCAAAATAACCAATGACGGACGGAGCAAGGAGGACATAAAAAGCAGGCTAGCACTGGCATACAGGGCACTCCTAGCCAAGTGTAGTCGATTAGTGTGAAATATAGATCTTAATCTGAGCAAGAAATATCTGAGAATTTACGTTTGGAGCACAGAATCATATGGTCGTGAGACACAGACTGTGGGAAAACGGGAAAAGAAGAGAATCGAAGCATTTAAGACGTGGTGCTACAGAATAATGTTGAAAATTAGGGGACTGATGAGGTAAGGAATGATGAGATTCTCTGCAGAATCGGCGAGGAAAGGAATATATAGAAATCATTGATAAGGAGAAAGAACAGAATGGTAGGGCATCTGTCGTAGAGGGTAAAAACCGTAGAGCAAGCAGAGATTGGGATAAATCCAGTAAAGAGATAAAGAGGCTGGCAGAGGAGAGGAATTCGTGACTGACTGACGACAAAAAAAGGTCACTGTTCATGCTGTATAGGAACAGACTTCTCTGACACTAAGACGACACTGGTTGGCTCATCCTCCTTGCATTCGGAGTCGCTATCAGTGTGTTGTCAGCCGCCGTTCGTCTTCCCAGCCACATACTGCAAGGTGCCACTATCTCTGCTCATCCCCGACTGATTAGCCAAGGTCACCGTGGCTGTTGATTCTTGCTTCCGCTCGGCGTAACAGGGAAGTGACCCAGCCTAGGCGCCATCCACAGCAGAGCGGCATGTAACTTCAGCTATGCCTTGAAATGACGGTTCTTCAGGGTGTTACAAAAAGGTACGGCCAAACTTTCAGGAATCATTCCTCAAACACAAATAAAGAAAATATGTTATGTGGACATGTGTCCGGAAACGCTTAATTTCCATGTTAGGAGCTCATTCTAGTTTCGTCAGTATGTACTCTACTTCCTCGATTCACCGCCAGTTTGCCCAATTGAAGGAAGGTAATGTTGACTTCGGTGCTTGTGTTGACATGCGACTCATTGCTCTACAGTACTAGCATCAAGCACATCAGTACGTAGCATCAGCAGGTTAGTATTCATCACGAGCGTGGTTTTGCAGTCAGTGCAATGTTTACAAATGCGGAGGTAACAGATGCCCATTTGATGTATGGATTAGCACGGGGCAATAGCCGTGGCACTGTACGTTTGTATCGAGACAGATTTCCAGAACGAAGGTGTCCCGACAGGAAGACGTTCGAAGCAATTGATCGGCGTCTTAGGGAGCACGGAACATTCCAGCCTATGACTCGCGGCTGGGGAAGACCTAGAACGACGAAGACACCTCCAATAGACGAGGCAATTCTTCGTGCAGTTGACGATAACCCTAATGTCAGCGTCAGAGAAGTTGCTGCTGTACAAGGTAACGTTGACCACTGTATGGAGAGTGCTACGGGAGAACCAGTTGTTTCCGTACCATGTGCAGCGTGTGCAGGCACTATCAGCAGCTGGTGTGTCAATCATCATATCAGTGCAAATGTTCTCTTTACGAATGAAGCTTCATTGCAACGTAATCAAATTGTAAATTTGTGGGCTGAGGAGAATCCGCACGCAATTGTGCAATCACGTCATCAACACAGATTTTCTGTGAACGTTTGGGCAGGCATTGTTGGTGATGTCTTGATTGGGCCCCATGTTCTTCCACCTACGCTCAATGGAGCACGTTATCATGATTTCATACGGGATGCTCTGTGCTGCTAGAATATGTGCCTTTACAGGTACGACACAACATGTGGTTCATGCACGATGGAGCTCCTGCACATTTCAGTCGAAGTGTTCGTACGCTTCTCAACAACAGATTCGGTGACCGATGGATTGGTAGAGGCGGACCAATTCCATCGCATCCGTGCTCTGCTGACCTCAACCCTCTTGACTTTCATTTATGGGGGCATTTGAAAGCTCTTGTCCACGAAACCCCGGTACCAACTGTAGAGACTCTTCGTGCTCGTATTGTAGACGGCTGTGATACAATACGCCATTCTCCAGGGCTGCATCAGCGCATCAGGGATTCCATGCGACGGAGGGTGGATGCATGTATCCTCGCTAACGGAGGACATTTTGAACATTTCCTGTAACAAAGTGTTTGAAGTCACGCTGGTACGTTCTGTTGCTGTGTGTTTCCATTCCATGATTAATGTGATTTGAAGAGAAGTAATAAAATGAGCTCTAACATGGAAAGTAAGCGTTTCTGGACACATGTCCACATAACATATGTTCTTTCTTTGTGTGTGAGGAATGTTTCCTGTTAGTTTGGCAGTACCTTTTTGTAACACCCTGTATATGTGTACAGGGTGTTCCGAAACTTCGTTCAAATTAACACAGGAGGTAGAGAACATCAAAGCAAATATGGTTGGATTGTAAGTTAGTAGGGTTTTTGTTTTGTATGTTGGCATTCCGGTTGCTATGAGCTTGTTTATCCATTGCCATTTTTTATTTGTAGCTCACTGTTGATATTTTGTAACGAACATGGCGAATGGACGCTAGAAAATGGAGTATCAAGCGGAGAAATCGGAACATTTCCGACATATTCTTCTGTTTGAGTTCAATAGAAGGGTGACAGCAGCGGAGGCAGCCAGAAATATTTGTGTCGTCTATGGGGATAATGCCATTGGACAGCACACGGTAAGGCAATTATTTTCTCCTTTAAAAGATGATCGTTTTGACATTTGTGACTTTCCACGTTCAGGAAGACCCTCGGGGCTTTTTGAAGATCGTTTAAACGCATTAATGCACAATGATCCACGTCACTGTACTCGACAACTGACAAATGTCATCAACTGTGGTCATTGCAGCATCGTGCGACATTTGCATGCAATGTGGAAAATTAAAAAATCTGGTGAATGTGACTCACATGCTCTAACCCAAAATCACGAAAATCAGCAGGTAGCTATATGTGCATCTCTGCTTGTTCGTTATCAATTGGCTCGTGAACAGTACCGACCATTCCTACCCCTACATCGTTATGCTAACGTAAGGAAAAGAAAGGAATGGTTGAGTCCAAACAAAGCAGCAACATCCCGTACAAAAACCTGCGCGCATCCACAAAAGATAATGTTATGCATTGGTGGACCAGCGACGGTGTGGTGTACTACGAATTACTTCCCCAAGGTGCAACGATCACTGCTGACATTTTTTGTCAACAACTGATACGTCTTGCAGACGCAGTCCAAGAACAACGACCACGAGGACTGCTTGAAATGATTGCTGCCTTAGAATAAGTCTCGCCGGCATTCTGCTACATTGACAAAAAACACTGTACAGTAGTTGAATTTGGGAAACCATTCTGCACCCACCTTATTCACCTGGTCTTGCGCCCTCACATTTTCATCGAACCACTCTCTGTCGAACAACCTTCAAGAAACTTTCTTTCCGTATGAAAATGCGGTTAGAACACGCCCGCGTCTGAAAGTCAGTGATTTCTACTGTAGTTGTCCCAGCGTTGGCAGACTGTGGTAAATAGTGAAGGAGAATATTTCAGATTTCAAAGTTGCCGTCTCCAACCCTGGGGCTGGTGCTGGGCGTATCAACATTGCTTTTGCCAGATAGAATTTTTAAAAATAATGAACACGTATTTTTCCTGCTTTACCGATGTACAGATTTTGAGAAACTTCGCAGTCTCTCCCTCTATATGATCTTTCCACGAAATTTCAATCACAAACTTTCAACTCCCAATGTCACAATATTTGGTTAACTTCCACTTGTACTGGGTAAAATGACCATCGCTTTAAAACAACAGAAACAACAGCTGGCACAAAAGATTTAGATGTTCATTTCTGCCGTGTGCTGTTTGAGAGTCGAACGGTGGGGATGTAGTCCAGTATTGCTAATATTCAACCTCAGCCAAACACTTAAGTGTAAACTGCAATGTAATCATTTAGAGTAGAAAGAGAGAGAGCCAGAGAAAGAAGGAGAGAAAGGGAGAGGTCAGATAGAGAAATCAATAGGGAGGGGGGCACCTGATGATCGTCGTTCTGTGATACGCAAATAAGTGCACCGTTCAGATGAAGACAATGTTTCACCTTCACTTTCTGCCATGCCATGCACGCTGACCATACACCCACATTCGGACCTTAGCAAAGCTGTGGTACCTCCTACGAAGCGGCCAGGGGCGTCGTACTCATAAGCACAGGTGCGTAGGCTTACTGGCCTGGCCGCACGCACACGCCCGTAAGGTAAGCGTTGCGGCCGTATCAAGAGGAGCCGGCGATTCATCACTGTCTGCCCGTTAGCCGTACTCTGTTATTAACTCCGGACGATGCGACTCGCTATTTATGCACGGGTTGGGAGGCAGGGGGAGGGGGCGACAGAGGAGAGGGGTAAGGGAAGAAGGGAGGCGGCGAAAACGCGCCCGTGGCTCCAGCCCATCACTCAGCGAGCGCCTAATTCATTACAGGCGCTGCGCCGGCTCGTGTCTTGCCGTGATTCACGTCGCCGAGGTGGTAAACCGAGGTGAGAGGCCAGCCGTCCGTCCCGGCTTGCACACGCCGATCCTCACAGCCAGCCTAAATGAATATTAACCCCGGGTCTACCGCCGACCGTCCGAGTGCCATTCCGCATCGACTTCGCTGATTAATTGTATCGTACATGCCACCTCTCTTTCCTTTGCTTCGAAACTAATTGTTTCATTCAATGAGCTTTTCCCGGTGCAGTCAGTACCAAATTTCAATTGAAACTACGAGCATTAACCTTTCACCTGTCAATATAGTCTCTTAAAGTCGTTTCGTTTACCTCTACATATGTACATCGAAAGCCACTGTACCGGGCGTGGCGGAGGGTACCTTCTACCACTGCTAATCATTCCCTCTGCAGTTCCACTCACAAATGGAACGAGGGATAAACAACTGTCTATATGCGTCCCTAAGGGCGTGATTTCTTTGATCTTGTCTTTGCTGTCTTGGTGGCAGTAGGATCGTTCTGCAGCCTGTCGCCGGCCGGAGTGGCCGTGCGGTTCTAGGTGCTACAGTCTGGAACCAGGCGACCGCTACGGTCGCAGGTTCGAATCCTGCTTCGGGCATGGATGTGTGTGATGTCCTTAGGTTAGTTAGGTTTAATTAGTTCTAAGTTCTAATTGACTGATGACCTCAGAAGTTAAGTCGCATAGTGCTCAGAGCCATTTGAACCGTTTTTTTTTTTTTTTTTTTTTTTTTGCAGCCTGTCACAAATACAGCTTCTCTAAGCTTTTCCAAAAATTTTACGCAAAACGAGCGTTTTCTTCCCATCAGAGGTTTCCATTAGAATTCACAGACCATTTCGATAAAACTCGCGTGTTGATTGTACCTAGCGGTAACAAATTTGGCATCACGCCTCTGAATTGTTTGAATGTATCTCTGATAGGAATCCCAAACACTCGTGCAGTACTCAACAGGGTCTCCTTTATGAGTTATACTTTCCTAGAACTGTCCCAGTAAACTGAAGTAGACCAGTCGCCTTCCCTACAACCAACCTTACGCACTTGTTCCACTTTGTTCCGCTTTGCCACGTCACGCCTAATATTTGATAAACGTGACTTTATTAAGCAGTACTCCACTAACACTGTATTGGAATATTACGGAACAGAACTGTTTTCCTGCTCATCTGCGTTGGCGTTCTTTTTGCCACGTTAGAGCCGGCTGTCATTTATCCCACCAAATAGGGGTTCTGTCCAAGTCATTCTGTATGAAGTCACTCAACGACGACACTTCCCCATACAGACTACAACGTCAAACAATCACACATGGCTGCTCACCCTATCCATCAGATCGTTTACGTGTGTAGAGAACAAGAACTGTCATATTACACTGAATTGGAACACTAATGTTGGTACCAATGTTTCTGATGAACACTCGGCGTCCAGGCCAACATACTGGGTATTATTCGTTTGTTGTTATTCCTGAGTTTAAATCTCAAGACGCGCCCTCGTTGATCAGAATGTACCGATGAAATGGGATGCTTGTCGCGCGGTTCTAACTGCAGATAGGCAAGCTGCCACACTTAATCAGCAAAACGGACAGGTTGCTTTACTCTCATCCAAGCCCATCTACGCCAAATCCGAGCGGGATAATGGAATCTTGCTTGTCTCCCGTCTTAATGCTGTGCTACGCTACGGAACAGTTTATTCTGTGCACTTTCGTTGTAGTTTTATGTGTAGGGCTTGAAAGTTAGTAAGAGTCATTTTTTGCCTGAGTATCACAAGACGAGGCACAAGGTAATATATAAAATATTCATTATATCTCATATTAGGCCAGAAAAAGGGGATTTTATTTGTCCTTTTTTCCTTTTAGCCGTTTTTCGGGCTTATTTAATTATTTATTTTTAGATATGGTCTGTTGTTCCTACAGCTTCACTTACTTTCGACTAGTTCTGCCTATTCTCAATTCGAACCATCATCAGGTTACCTCTAACACAAATTTTGTGTAGTAAGCAGAACCATCCCTGGAAATCGAGATCCTTTGCACTTAAGAAGCCGAACATGACTATTACACTGCATAGCCAACAAAAGTACGGTTTTGGAAGTCTAGTTTCTGCTGAAACGTCCCCTTAGAGAAATCAGTGAATTACTGTGCAGATAAACCCCTTACGTTATTTGATTTTCAAACAGCTGAGCAAAACTGAACGTACTCAGACATTTCTCTCGTTACTTATTCTGATCATCACTAGACTGACACGCAATATTTTTAGCGCAACGCAATCTGACTTTCAATAATCCCTACAAAAGAATGGCCCTGACTAACAATAACCTATACCTTTCATGAATCACTTACCTCACAAAAATCTACATTATTCAAACTACTGCAATACAGCGAGCGCCAATACTACCAGCTAAATAAAAGATTCTAACTACTGAAGGCACTAACTACTGATAGGCATACTTAGAAAATGAAAGATTTTGATAGAGAACAAACAATGTATTTACCTTAATAGTGGTTCAAAAGTCATAATATATATATCAGTTCATGACATCCAGTCTTACAAATTTACTGTCTCTGGTGGACACACGTCCAGAACATCCGCTCTCAAAACTCCGCCATCTCTCTCCCCACATCCACCACTGCTGGCGGCTCACCTCCAACTGCGCAACGCTACGCGCTGTTCATATCCAATTGCCCAACACTACAATAGAGACTATTCCAACAATGCCACCCAGCCACAGACTGCACACAGCACAGCCAGTGATTTTCATACAGAGCGCTACGTGGCGTTACCAATATAAAAACCTAAACAGCCTACTTACACAGCGTATTTTAGAGTGTTTTAACAAAATATGACACAAGTTATAACTATTTTAATTATTTTTTCCGGTGTGTGTATTGGGGGTTCACTGAATTCATTGCAAATTATCGAACTGCATTTTAGGAAACACGAAGTTAGTTTTTGATACTATCTTAATCTACAAAATACATGTCCGAAAGAAGAAAGTGAGCCATATTTTTTTTTTCTATTTCAGTCAATGTCAGCCCTAAATTTCCAAAGCCCTTTCCCCCTACAGCGCTAAATGGCTTCAAGTGTTTAGCGCACATTTTCACACACTTCACTAAGTCTTTCTCCTCTTTCGAAATATTTATGCAGTGAGGAAACTGCTGGTCCAATTCGCAAACAGGTCGTAATTTAGTCGAGGTTTCCAAATGAGTGCTTAGTAACTTTTCACACAATTTGCATTGCGAGACACCTACCGATTTATTTGAAACTGCCTCACAAATACACGAAAACTCTTCTGATGCTGGACTTGCACTGTGTTTGGTGACTAGTATTATTCCCAATTTCTTAATTTCTTCTCAATCTCTCGTAGGTTTGATTTGTTCATTTTGATGGTCCCACCGTTACTATAACTGAGACGCAATAAACTACGTACGCAAACGTACTTTATAGCTGACTCTTCTGGAGTCACGTTGGATGGATAATGCAACCTGTTGTCAGGGGTAGCAGGCTGAACGGTTCCCGTGAAACTTGCCAGGGTTGCGGAAACTTGCGTCGCGACAGATTGTGAGCTGTTTTGATGGTTGTGGTGGTTTTTGGATCAGGCAGGCTCGGAGGAGAATTGCCGGCCGCGGTGGTCTAGCGGTTCTGGCGCTGCAGTCCGGAACCGCGGGACTGCTGCGGTCGCAGGTTCGAATCCTGCCTCGGGCATGGGTGTGTGTGATGTCCTTAGGTTAGTTAGGTTTAAGTAGTTATAAGTTCTAGGGGACTTACGACCTAAGCTGTTGAGTCCCATAGTGCTCAGAGCCATTTCGGAGGAGAATTTCGATATCTCTGCTAATTACTCGACGTATCGCTCACCATATTTACTCGAAATCATTTATTGGAGAACCCGTGTTAATTATCTTCTCTACGACACAGACGTTATCAGTCTAAATCAGGGCCATAAAACTCGTTTTGACCCACGAGACAAGATCGAACTTATCACTGCACCAAAGTCAATAATCAATACCCTGAAGATATGTCACTACTGTCAGAAAGATTCCGAGATCCGACCGTTGGACTATATGAGATAATGCTTGCCCCTACAGCTCTTACACCGTTTCCCTGTTTCCATCTGACTCATAGCAACTTCCATCGATAATCTCAACGGCAAAACACGAATACATTTCAAAGAGAATAGGGGAAAAATGACACAAAAGACACCACATTCAGGTATCTACGAAAATGAAAAAAAAAGTGAAATAGACCTCGCCAAGTCCGCTTCATTCGTTGAACTCCATTTCCAGCTAGCCACTGCATTCGTAATCTCATAAGGCCTGTGCCTACTTAGCATTTACACGTCCGCTGAAACGGAGCAGTCGCCTCGAAAAACTAGAAAAGTTTTAAACAGAAATGGAAATGTCGTGTGACTTGGGCCTCCCGTCGGGAAGACCGTTCGCCTGGTGCAAGTCTTTCGAGTTGACGCCACTTCGGCGATTTGCTTGTCGATGAGGATGAAATGACTATGATAAAGACAACACAATACCCAGTCCCTGAGCGGAGAAAATCTGCGACCCAGCCGGGAATCGTACCCGGGCCGTTAGGTATGACATTCCATCGCGCTGACTACTCAGCTACCAGGGGCGGACGTGTTAAACAGACTTTCCCATTCTTGTAGTTTTTCCGTATTCGAAACGTAGTTTTGTTGATCACGTAGCATCACTAATTCCCGACTTCAGAAATGATAACCACCTTAAAACATCTGGCCGGCCCAGAATGATGTGCACTGCCTCTGCACCCGTAGACTTGTTTACTTTGCTAACTTTCATACTCCTTTATCTCGTTTGGAGTAATATTTAGGAGTAACTCTGTGCACCCATCAGTAACGTCTTAGCTCTTTTGAGCAGTTAGCCTGATCTGCGGTGTTAGAGAACTTCACGTAGGCCGTTGGTCAGATGCTTCGGAATTCTAACTCTGCCGTCCATGATATTCCATCACGAAATTTGTTGTTGACAATACTGACACATTCAGAAGAAAGTGCAATATTAATTCTTCTAATACTACACAGAAAAAGATACATAGGTCGATAACACTTCCTTAAGAAATGCACAGAAAGATGTGCGTTATTAGCAGGCTACGTTATCAATAGGCTTCCAGTAACAATAAAAAAATCGAGTGATAAATGCCAAATACTCCAGTCCAAGTTGAAACGTTCCTTTGTTTGCAAAGGAATATCTAAATTTACTTTTGAATTCAGTGCCGCTTTGATTTAGCTGTTTGATTGTCATGGAAATATCGTAAAGAAAAGGAATAGGTTATAGGGGTATTGCTCTCCAATGACGATCATGTGAGAGCCACATGTTTGATTGGTGTCAACCCCTCCGTGCCTTTCACGTGCTCACAGCGTGGAACGTATGTAAGAAGCACCTAGCTTAAGGGACCCTACGTCAGCGTGAGTCGGACGGTAACAATAAGACGAGTATGTTTGGTAAGGGTTTCATGGAGAGCGCACGAAGAATAGATAGGTTCACCATCTGAGGTATCATGTCTAGGGTGCAGGAGAGACACTAGAATGACACTAAAGTTACAAGAAAAATAATGGAACAAGTACAGAAGGTATTTCATCAATGTTTGACCAAGTGTCTAACATGACTGATCAAGGCGAGACCAACGGCGACTGAAGAGAATCTTTAACGTGACAGAAGTGCAACCATTCTACAAATTGCTGCAGATTTTAATTCTGGGCAAGTGTCAGCGTGCGATCCATTCAACGAAACATCACTGATATGGGCTTTCGGAACGCCTGGGCCCGCCAACACCGACATTGGACTGCTGGTGACTGGAAACAATGTTACCTGGTCGGACGAGTCTCGTTTCAAATTGTATCGAGCGGATGGACTTGTACGGGTATGGAGGCATCCTTATGAATCCATGGACACCGGCATGTCAGCAGGGTACTGTTAAAGCTGGTGGAGGCTATATAACGGTGTGGGGCGTGTGCAGTTGGAGTGATATACGACCCCTGGTACGTCTAGATACGTCTCAGACAGGTGACACGTACGTAAGCATCCTGTCTGATCACCCGCATCCATTCATGTCCATTGTGCATTCCGACGGACTTGGGAAATTCCAGCAGGACAATGCGACACCCCAAACGTCCCGAATTGCTACAGAGTGGCTGCAAGAACACTCTCCTGGGCTTAAACACTTTCGCTGGCCAGCAAACTCCTCAGACATGAAAATTATTGAGCAATCCGGGATGCCTTGCAACGTGCTGTTCAGAAGAGATCTCCACCCCATCGTACTGTTACGGATTTATGGACAGCCGTGCAGGATTCGTGGTGTCATTTCCCTCCAGCACTACTTCAGACGTTAGTCGGCTCCATGCCACGTCGTGTTGCAGCACTACTGCGTGCTCGCGGGAGCCCTACAGGATATTAGGCACGTGTACCAGTTTCTCTGGCTCTTCAGTTTATATGTGCATTTCGTGTGTAGCGTTGGCTCACGACACAGAGGATGTTTCATATACATTTAACAACATAAGGAACTGATTAAACTACTTCTGAGCTCTGAACGTAGCACAATTCTCCTGTTGTAAATTTCTGCGTTCGCAACAAGCCTTGCGCGCGCGCGCACGCACACACACACACACACACACACACACACACACACACACACACACACACGCCCGCGCACGCGCGCCAGAAAAACGTCTGAGATTTCATTTTTCCTCGAGGTGTTATTTTTAGAGCGACTGGTTTTAAGAATATCCAACTTACATTAACAAACGGCGCGTTTTAAAAGGTGTTTGGTTAGTTAATTCTATGTTCGATACTCAACTGCCACGGTATCTTTCAAAATTATACAGAGCGAGGCACTTTATACAAACATTTGTCGCTAGCAGCTATCCCGCTATCTGTATTGTCGTTGAAACGAGGACCTAAGTTAACATATAGCGGAAATGTTTAACGGAGATCGCCGCCCGTTTGACAGTTACGTCAGCAAACTGCTTTCCGTTCGACCGCTCCCCAATGGATTGCAGTTTATTCCGTGTTACGCACACAGTGGGGAAATCGAGCGTATACAACGGGCTGCCCTGCCATTCGAGATTCCGGATAAAACGCCCGTAGCGGTGGCGTCAGCAGTATGGTGATGAGTAAAACCGGAGATAATAAAAAGGGGCAGGCTTTCAGAGACTCCCAATGTCGCTGATGACGACGCCTGGAGATACGGACACAGAAGCAATGAAGGACAAGCAGCCTGGGACCAAATTTGAATCGGAGAGGAAATCGAACGGCACAATGGAAAAACAAAGTGGAATGTCTACAGCTGTTCTATTTGTCCTTCATAGTCATGTCAACAACTGTATAAATCACGAGCTGAGAATTACGTCGACAACTTTACAGCTTCTATAGTGTATATTGTGCTATATAATCAATGTACACTGCGTGACAAAAACTGTGAACCATCGAGATGTTATAGTGTGTGTTAACGAAACTTCGTACACGTACACATCGTTGACGGTTAACTATTTTATCAGATTGCTATTTCTCGGTGACAGGTAGAGTAGCCATCAGAGTACATTGCTGTCCACGTTTAGTGCTGTTACCATGCTTGATGGGGTATATAAGGGGCTTGAACAGCGTCAGGTGTTGAGTGATTAATGTGAGGTACACACAAACGCCCCGTGAGACAGTTTTATCATACCTAAGTAAGTATGAAAGGGGCCTCGTTGTGGGTCTCTATTTGTCGGCTTGTCGAGTCGTGCAATATGCAGATTAGTGAAACATTTAGATGTGACAGTGGTCCGATGTTCGACTATATGGGAACGCGAGGGCTTACTGGACGACTACTGCTCGATCAACCTCTTACCTACTCGTCTCGCGCCCTCGGTATCCAATCCACTGGGACTTGGACTACCCTTGGTTCCCTTTTGGAATTAGTTCTCCTCCTGATCAGAAAGAAAACAACATATAACTAAGTTAATACTGCGATGACACTTGGCACAGACGTGCTCAAAATGATCGTTATTTGCCTTTGCCTTTCCCTATAGTGAGCAATATGTTGCACAAGCTGTTCGGCTGATATGCACACCTATTGCTCTAAAATGAACTGGTTTACGGATATCAACAGACCTGGATCCAGAGTTTAATTTAACAAGTTCAGATTCTGCCTTGGCAAAAACTCTAAAGTGGCTTCTGGCCAGTACTGCTGTGGCTGCGTAACATTCAATTGCGTGACTCTTGAACTGACGCTGGCAGATGGAAGGTTGGTGCTATTACGTTACACTTAGTTCCATTGATTAAAATTCCGCTTCCCTCGAGCTCTATACGTTTCGCCCTGCTCAAAACAACGTGTTACTACTACCAATTTCTCGTAGGTGGAGAAGATCCAATGCATCCCGACTCGTTGCAAGCTCAATTTTGGTTCCACAATGTCCAATGGACAGTCTATTCCTTTCCCCTGGCTAAAAATAACTGCACCGTGCACGTGTCCCATATTTGTAGCTCCACAGATTTTCCTCCAACATTCACTATTCTTGATCCACACGCAACGCCGATTGTCTGAATACTTTTATCCTTAAATTACATTATACGAACTGGTGCAATAAACACGACTTTCCTGGCCCAGCACAGTCAATAGCTAAAAATTTAAACAGGAAATCGTACGACTCTGACATCGTTCAACACATATTTATTACGGCTTTGCCGCAAAATATACTCCGACGCTTTTATTTCTCCAGAACTGCGTTTGATTTCTCCTCCAACAACACTCCCCAAACGTCAGACGCTACACTTCCCTCTTCAGTGGCCTGAGGGCAGGGATCATCATCACCCTTTCTCCCTTTTCAAAAGACTACTGCCCCAGCAAGCTCGCAATACCCGAAAACACATATAAAATACAATACCTAATAAATACATAACAAGAAAACAAACAAAAAAACATATACTCTACTACTTTCTAGATCGCAAAGCATACGGTACTTCATGCTGTACTTTATCTTCCTGGTTTTCTCTGTGCTTAGCACCCACTCCTCGTCTACGGGCCAGTCGGCCACATCTGACGACCAAGCTGGAGGCTCGCCGTATTGTGCACCAAGCACATTGTAACCCCTTTACATCTGTGCCTACCATCACCAAACTAGTAATGGACTCCCTGCATCATTCTGTGTCGTTCCCCGTCTTTGGTCGGTAAAAACTGAAACCAACAGCGACTGGACTAGGCAGTTACCGCCCCAAGCGTAGGCTGCCGTCGACACCGCAACAGAAACGGCTGTGTTTCGATTGGTGTCACGATTGCGAAGCATAGACTACTGTTGAACGGCGCCCCGTTGTATTCAGAGATGAATCGTGGTTCTGCGCTTGCCCGGATGACCGTCATCCGTTTGTACACCGGCGACCTGGGGAAAAGTCCCACTCTTCCAATGTTTTGGAGCGGCACAGTGATGTTACTCCCTGCGTCATGGTATGGGGAGCCAAGGAGTATGACATCACCTCAAGGCTTATAGTGATTAATGGAACTCTGGCTGCCCAATGGTATGTCACGGACATCCTGTGTCCTCTTGTGTTACCACCTCTCATGCGAGAGTATCATGGTGCCATATTTCATCAGCACAATTATCGTCTACACATGATACAAGTCTGTATGAATTGTCTACGTAGCGTTGAGGTACTCCTGTGCCCAGCTAGATCTACAGATTTCTCCCCAATAGAACATGTGAGGGACCATACAGCACGTCAGTTCCGTCCCAGTCCCAGTAACCAGGATATCGAGGACAAGTTACAGTAGCTGTGGGCCAGCTTAACTCAGGAGCGAATACGATGATTTTATGACACCCTTCCCAACCGATCTAGACCAGAGGGGTTGTAAGGTCAGACTAGTAAGTTGGCTCATACTGCCAAGTTGTTTGTAAATTTGACTCTGTATTGCAGACACTGAAATAACATCAAATACCCTCTCGACCTGGGAAGTTTCATTTCGTACACGTCTCTGCTTCTGGGTTCTTTACTTTTTTTTGTGAAACTGTGTATGTGAGAAACTGAACCTACAACGGAAGAATGGATGCGTACCCAGTAAGTGTCGTGTGTGAGTGGTTCTGTGCGATGCAAAGAATGATAAAAAAGGAAGACGAAAAGAGATAAATGTGGGTGTGGGGATTTTTAGAATATGTTAAATGGTGGCAAAGGATTCAGGCTAAAAAGTATTTTAAAAAATTTGGAAAGTAGTCAAATATTAAAGGAGATAGTCAGGAGCGAGATGAACTGAACACTTCCGAAGGAGACGATTTTCTTTACAAATGCGCTGAAAGGACTGGGGAGAGGTAGAGATAAGTGAGGGGCGAAAAGAGAGAGGACGTTAGACAAAGTGAAACAGCAACGTAGTGATGTAACGACAAAGGTACTCATACAGAATTATGCAGAGCCATCGTTATCTTAGCACCTGACCATGAGGCGAATATTCATTTAAAAATAATAAACGCTGGAGGGTACCCACTAAAAACATGTGGTGTGCAACTTCTAAATGCCTAACTTTGAGGTCCCTACTAGTATGAGACTAAAAAATGTAGTAACTTGCTGACACTAGTTTAGTATTACACGATACTTAACATTCCCTCTTGCGCGCCAAACGTAGAAATTCTCGTTATGATGCAAATTATTACAGCGACAGCGTCGTGACCGATCAGTGTGTGTCATCTTCCGTACCATCTCAGCTGTCAAGTTCTAAATGTAAACTGTTATAACACAAACACTTTTCCACTTTGCTCTGCATCTAAATTGGGTTTCCTTTGGTTCCCTTTTGCGTGTAGGCAGCGAGAAAAATGACTGCTTAAGCACCTTTGTCCCCGTTGTAATCGGTCTCGTCTTCGTGGTCCCTGAGTGAGCGATACATAGGTTGCTGTAATGCATGCACCTATAAGCCACCCTTAGCTATCTGTTTTCGAGGATTGGTTGGCTTCTATCACGAAGCGTCTGAAACTTCAGGTTTTCAGCGTTTCCAGGACATTCTCTATTGAGTCAAAGAAAACTCTAACCGTTCGTGCTGTCATTTTTCATATTCGTTAAATATCATCTGTTAGTTCCGTTTGATCCCACAGACCTGAGGAATATTCCTGGATGCATCTCACGAGAGTTTAGCAATCAATATCCTTTGTAACCTGATTTCATTTTTCCGATATCCTACAATGAACGGAAGTTCGCCATTTTTTACCTACCACTCAGCCTATGTGATCATTCCATTTTATATCCCCGCAAATTGTTACTCCCAAGTATTTATATGAGTTGACAGATTTCAGTTGATATTGTAGTCATGGGATACTACACTGAAGAGTCAAACCTCATGACTTCCTTCTTAATAGCTTGTTTATCCGTCTTCGGAACGAAATACATCACTCTTTTTGCGTACCACAGATCCGACAGTTTGTTGTGGAGGTGTGTGGCATTAGATGTTTGCGTAAAGGCCTACATCTACATCTACATTTATACTCCGCAAGCCACCCAACGATGTGTGGCGGAGGGCAATTTACGTGCCACCGTCATTACCTCCATTTCCTGTTCCAGTCGCGTATGGTTCGCGGGAAGAACGACTGCCGGAAAGCCTCCGTGCGCGCTCGAATCTCTCTAATTTTTCATTCGTGATCTCCTCGGGAGGTACAAGTAGGGGGAAGCAATATATTCGATACTTCATCCAGAAACGTACCCTCTCGAAACCTGGACGGGAAGCTACACCGCGATGCAGAGCGCCTCTCTAGCAGAGTCTGCCACTTGAGTTTGCTAAACATCTCCGTAAAGCTATCACGCTTACCAAATAACCTTGTGACGAAACGTACCGCTCTTCTTTGGATCTTGTCTAACTCCTCTGTCAACCCGACCTGGTACGGATCCCACACTGATGAGCAATACTCAAGTGTAGGTCGAACGAGTGTTTTGTAAGCCACCTCCTCTGTTGATGGACTACATTTTCTAAGGACTCTCCCAATGAATCTCAACCTGGCACCCGCCTTACCAACAATTAATTTTATATAATCA
This sequence comes from Schistocerca cancellata, assembly GCF_023864275.1. Taxonomy (NCBI): domain Eukaryota; kingdom Metazoa; phylum Arthropoda; class Insecta; order Orthoptera; family Acrididae; genus Schistocerca; species Schistocerca cancellata. The sequence continues at coordinate 497,343,642 of NC_064626.1, read as the reverse complement.
TTCCACTTCAAATCGTTCCGTACGCATACTCAGAGATATTTCACAGAAGTAACTGCTACCAGTGTTTGTTCCGCTATCGTATAATCATACAATAAAGGATCCTTCTTTCTGTGTATTCGCAGTACATTGCATATGTCTATGTTAAGGGTCAGTTGCCACTCCCTGCACCAAGTGCATATCCGCTGCAGATCTTCCTGCATTTCGCTGCAATTTTCTAATGCTGCAACTTCTCTGTATACTAATATACACTATATTGTGAAAAGCAATGGTCCCATAACACTCCCCTGTGGCACGCCGGAGGTTACTGTAACGTCTGTAGACGTCTCTCCATTGAGAACAACATGCTGTGTTCTGTTTGCTAAAAACTCTTCAATGCAGCCACACAGCTGGTCTGATATTCCGTAGGCTCTTACTTTGTTTATCAAGTGACATTGCGGAACTGTATCGAACACCTTCCGGAAGTCAAGGAAAATGACATCTACCTGGGAGCCTGTATCTAATATTTTCTGGGTGTCATGAACAAATAAAGCGAGTTGGGTCTCACACGATCGCTGTTTCCGGAATCTATGTTGATTCCTACAGAGTAGATTCTGGATTTCCAGAAATGACATGAAACGCGAGCAAAAAACATTTTCTAAAATTGTACAACAGATCGATGTCAGAGATATAGGCCTATAGTTTTGCGCATCTGCTCGACGATCCTTCTTGAAAACTGGAACTACCTGTGCTCTTTTCCAATCATTTGGAACCTTCCGTTTCTCTAGAGACTTGCGGTACACGGCTGTTAGAAGGGGGGCACGTTCTTTCGCGTACTATGTGTAGAATCAAACTGGTATCCCGTCAGGTCTAGTGGACTTTCCTCCGCTGAGTGATTTCAGTTGCTTTTCTATTCCTTGGACACATGTAAGTCGCAAAAATAACGGGTCGCTGATTTGCGTAGGCGGTGAGGGCGCCCGATAGCAAACGAGATGGGTTCAATAGGATTTAAATTAGACGAATTTGACCACCGAGACGTGAGCGTGAGTCCACAATAATGATCCTCAAACAACTGTAGCACGGCTCTACCTCCGAGACACGGACAATTATACTGCTGAAAGATGACATGACCATCAGGGATGTCACATAGCATGATAGGATGCAGGTGGTTCGCAGCTGTCAGTGTGTCTTCGATTACTACCACAGGTCCCATGCAAGCGCAGGAGAACGTCTCCCGTAAGATAATATTGCTCCCACCAGCCTGCGTCAGTAGCGCGCTACATATTTCGAGACGCCATTCATCTCGAGGACGGCGTTTGTGGAGACGATCATCGACCTAGTGTAGCAAAAATGTGATTTACACGTTGCCGTTGATCGACTGTCGAATCCAGATGGTCCCGTGCCCACCGCAATCGTAATTGACGATGTCGTTGGGTCAACATGTGAACACGTGGGGTGGTCTGCCTCGCAGGTTCATCTTCAACAGTGTACGATGTGCTCCGAAATATTTGTGCGTGCACCAGCATTGTTCTCTTTCGGCAGAGATGCCACAAATCACCATGTGTCATACTTTACAGAGCAGACAAGCCTCCAAACCCCACGTTCTGTGAAGAGTGTGGACGTCCGACTAGTGATAGTTTCACTGTCCTTCTGTCCTTCTGCCTGTTTCCGTAGCTGCTCAAGACGGTAGCACGTGAACATTCTAACAGTTTTGCCGCTTGCGAGATACTCGTCCACAGGCTTTGCGTAATAATAATCTGTCCTCTGATAAAGTCGCTTGACTCAATAAATTTCCCCATTTGCAGCCCATGTCTTCGCTAGGGTGACTCTCCGTCCGTCTTTACTCCGCTTACTTACTTTTCACAGCGAGTCACGTGCCCGCAACGTCACCAGGCGGCATCCAACCTCCCGGTGGGCAGTGGTTATAACGTTTTCTCTTATCGGTGTATGTTTGTGTGCTTTGTGCACAATTTTACATTTTTGGATATTTAAAGCAAGCTGAGAGACTTTACGAAAGTTCGAAATCTTATCAAAATGTGCAGTTTTTTTTTCATATATCACTTCATCATAGAAAAACCTCTGCACTAACAATTAACATTGTTTGTCGGGTCATTAATACAGAATACAGTTCTGTTACGCCGAAGATTATTAAGGAAACTGAGGAGAATTTTTTTAAAAGTTGGAACAGCCGACTTTACTGAGTCACAAGAAAGTATCAACAGGCGCCTGCCGGGAAGTGTAAACATTTCAATACCGTCTGTCAGCAGGAAGACTGCAGTCTCGACACTCCTGAGCGAGACTGTGGGCGAGCTAAGCAGAAAATCGTTAGGGGAATGTAGACTGAACTGCCTTCATAACGTTATGTAAGAGACGCTAGGTAGGACGCAACAGCGCCTAGCAGGCGTTTCATTAAGCAGCAGAAACAGTGTAACTGATGTGTTACGGAAAAACTGCTGACAGCTCAGAAGAGCAGAACCGATTCGGTCATCACGAATAACGTCGTAGAGCGGGACATCTCCTCGACGACATAAATACTCCACCCTCAAGAGCCTAGAGCACTTGATCAGTAGGGTCGATGGCGTTTATGTCGTTTGTAATCGATGCTCTGGTTATGATATGGTAACGTCATAAGTGTAATCGTTCTGGTATTGGTCTTACACTTACTGCCTTACGGGAAGATCAGTGATTCGCAGTCGTGGATAATGAAGTCCAGTATCCAGTACTGAAGTGAGCGCAGCAGCCAGCACTGATGGGTAGTCCAGGGGCCCACCAACATGACTCCGGACCAGGACAGAAGCTGCCCTAAAACTCCATCGTTAGACGAGTCTGGCACCCTACCGCGCCGGCAGGTCTGGTTCAGTACCCAGCAGGACATCACGGCATCTGACAACACGGTCCACCTGATGCAACGATACAGGCAGTGATCTGGGAAGGATCGAGTACTTCCAGAAAGGGCGTGTGAATCAAACAGGCATATCGCGGTCACCGCCATCTGCAAGTTGCCCTGCCGAAAGGGCTTGCCTACGTCGCCAGCCGGAGGCAAACCGCCGCACTAGGGTGTCACCGACCTCCACTCTGAGCTTATGCAGTGCCCTCGGCAGCCTTGAGTCCGCCGTTGGATTCAGCAGGTTCCTCTCCGGACTACGTAGCCACCAGCCGTCGCGGAAGACACGACAATGGCTGTATTCTGAGTATTAAATGGAATAATCCTGAATATTGTTTTATTGCGTCTAACGACGCCACAAAGGTCCTCGATCTGCATCCTGACAAAGCAGTAGGCGTTTCCAATCCGGCAGTGGGCGAGCCCTACAATTTATTGGGCTACACCAAAATTTTTTTCTGTATCTATAGATGACTTTCCATCCAAGATAACGTAATACGTCCCCCCCCCCCCCTATCAAGAAATGCTAAATCCAGTCGCAAATTTCATTTGATACCACATGTAATCATACTTTCATGAACGAGTGTGGAATAAGTTTCGGAACCATCTGCCCGTCTTCCTTAATCTATGTATTTGGCAATGTTATGTGAGAAAACCGCGAGTTCGGTTTTGCATATCCGATGTCTTCGGAGTCCTTTCTGGTTAGTAAGAAGGAGGTCATTCCGTTCGAGATACTTCATTACATGTGAGCTCAGAATATGTTCTAAGCTACTACGAGAGATGGACAGTAATTTCGTAAATAACTTCTGTTATCCCACTTACGGAGAGATGTGAATTGTAATTTCTTCCAGTTAGTAGTCACAATAACTTTATGAGGGATCTACGGTGTATTATTATTAGAAAGGGGACTAACCCAGGGAAGTCAGTTCAGAATCAGATAGGGGCTTCATCAGGCCTAAAATCTTTTAACTTTTTTTTTTTTTTTTTTTTTTTTTTTTTTTTTTTTTTTTTTTTTTTTTTTTTTTTTTGCGGTTTCAGCTTCTCTCAGTGAAATATATCTATCACTCATTTTTGCAGTGGAGAAATATTTAAACTGGGGCAGCGCCCTTGGAGTTTCCTGAATAACAAAATTTGACAGGTAAGAGGACCGTTTGGGAAAAAATCTTCGCGTTACATTTAGCAGAGTGTGCCAAACCATTAATATACACGGTAAAGTCACAATAAGGTGACTAACTCCTATATTCGACATTAGCGTGAAATAAACACTTACAGACGGAAGGTGGCAGCACTATCGTTTAGGGTATATAAAACTTGGCGAGGGAACGCGGAAAACAGTGCAGTCGATGTCGTAATGCGGAAATGGAGCGATTCATGAGACGTCCAAAAGGACATGACCATTGGCTTTCGGACCAAAGTTGGATGGATTTGGATTTCCGAAACGGCTAAGTTTGTAAACTGTTCACATGCCGCCGTGGTTAAAGTGTACCGGGCATCGCAAAATAGCGCTATCCAAAACTGGCCCTGTAGCAACTGTACTCCATTACAGGCCATAGATGACAGGGGTGAACGAGAGGGGCTACCAACAGTGTCTCCTCAATGATCGTTCAGCGAACGTTGCTGCTTATGGGCCGCCGCAGCAGGTGCTTGGTTCATGCACCCATGCTGACTGCTGTTCATAGGCGACGAAGGCTGGAATTCGCACGCCAATACCGCAAATGAATGTCCATTGAGGGGAAACAGGTAGCCTTTTCAGGTGAATCCCGTTTTATGCTCCATCGGACAGATGGGCGCTGGCTTGTGTGGCGTGAAACGTATGAAAGCAAACAGTCTGCAACTATCGTCAGAAATCCACGCCAGAGGGGGCAGCGTCGTGGTCTCGAGAATGTTTCGTTGCAGACCCTGGGGATATCGTCATCCTGTAAAGCACAATGAACCAACGAAGGTATACACCTGTTTTTAGGGACCATGTCCACCACTACATGAGGATTTTTTCTGCTCGGCAGGATGGCATCTGCCAGCAGAACAATGCAATGTGTTACACAGCTTGCAGTGTAAGTGCGCGGTTCGAGGAGCACCAAGGTGAGTTTACCGTACCCTCCTAGCCAGCAAATACCTGCATTTAAACACAAGTGTGGGGCCACCTCGACTGGGCTGTTCGCGCCACGGATCCTCAGCCGAGAAATCTATTGTAGATGGCCACGGCACTTGAGTCGACATGGCTCCACCTACCTGTCGACACTCTACAGAAACCCACTGACTCTCTTGCTGCAGGTCTGTCAGCGGTCCGCGCTACAAAAGATTGTTATGCAGGCTTCTGACAGATAGTCATGTTAACGTGATTGTACAAGGTCCAACATGAACAGCATTGTGAGAACACATTCTCCAGTGGCATCCCTGAGGTAACAACACTCAGTGGCTCTCCATTTAAGGTAACATCCATGCTACGACCTCCTTACCACGAAATTCTCATCCCAGTCTCAAATTTTGATTGATACCGCTACTTGATTGTACTTCTGTCAGCAAAAGTTGGTGTGGCACTGAGTCAAAATGCTATTCGAGAGTCAAGAAATGCTGCTCTGTGGAACGGGGATGTTACAGTCTTCAGACGTACTGTACGGGTCTTGTGGTTATTAGTGCTGAAAAATTTTTGTTTAGCAGCAGGTAACGGTAGATGCTAGGACGAGCCTACACCTGTGTAATTCTGGAGTGTTGTAGATGGCGATACGGCTGTAACTAATGTAAATGAACAGCACGATATACTTTTTCTTCATATAACATTTTCGTAACTTTGGCAAAACATATTTCCTCACTGTGAGTTGAATGATTCATTTCGAATTTTGGGGACCGATATTTATTATGTCATGCTTATGTTCGCTTATTTCTGAAAGCTTATATCCTTGTATTTTCGAGTTTCCATCGTGAAACACTGATAATCATATGCGACTAATTATGTGTTTGCTTACGAGTTGTTAGCAGAGATTCTTTATCTTAACATATAAAACAGTTAAAAACCCATTGTAATTGACTGTTTCTGAAGCTAACTGATTATTCATACTTAGAAAAAATGCAATAATTGTTCGACGTAAATTATTCTACATGTATTTCATTTGTGAACAAAAACTGATATGAATAGAAATGGAAATGCCGCGTGGCTGGGACCTCCCGTCGGGTAGACCTTTCGCCTGGTGCAAGTCTTTCGATTTGACGCCACTTCGGCGACTTTCGTGTCGATGGGGATGAAATGATGATGATAAGGACAACACAACACCCAGTCCCTGAGGGGACAAAATCTACGACCCAGCCGGGAATCGAATCCGGGCCGTTAGGTATGACATTCCGTCGCGCGGACCACTCAGCTACCAGCGCCGAACATTGATAAGAATGATATTCTATGATTTGTCGGTGTAAGACTCTTGCACCTTTCATTTATGTTACTCTTGCTGGAGAAAGTTAGTAATGAACTGTGGAGGAGAGAAGTCGTCATGTAGCTATTTTGATGATTCGACTTGGGAAGGCGACACTGGAACTTGCGCCCATGTGAGATATATTATCGATGTGAGAAATTGTTCTGCCCTAATTCAAGAGGTAGGGAATACAAACTATGTGATTTCAGTTCGTGTTTCATTGCGAAGAAATTTCATTCATATCTGATTATATTATTTTGAGAACACGACTGTGGGCTGTATTACTGACGATTTTGTTGAATGTATGAATTATGCCAGAATATTGAGACCAAAAGGAAGATTAAAATATTGTTCTTAAACACTTTCAAGACCCGAGCACCCTCTCGGCGAAATCATACCCCCTTTATATCAGAACAACGAGAAATAGCAACTACTTCTATTACAACATGAAAATAAAGACGAGTTTATTTGCATAACGTATAGTGTGATCCAGCACCAGTCCCCCTCGGTTGCTTTTAATCAATTTTTCGTCTTGCGGGCACAGATCGAATTGTGACTTATTTTGTTACGACAGTCATTCAACATTGTTTTAGCTATACGGCAGGACGGGTGGCATTAGAAGGTGGCAACTGGCGCCAAGAACGTTGCAGCCTCTTACCCACGCGCAGAGCAGCCCGTCGTGCGATCAATACGGGCCAGGCGGCGCGCCGGCCGGCGGCAGAAGGGGTTGCGACCCTGCTTGCCATTGTCACCACATTGTTAGCCGGCTGATTGATCGCGCTGCCGCCGCCGCCGCCATAACAAATTTGTTTAAGGACGCGCTGCAGCTGGCTGCCACTCCATCATCTTCGGCCGCTTTGACGCGCCGAGGGGCCATCCATCCGATCGCTCGTTTGTCCCGGCGCGGATAAAGACGCCGCCCCGAGCCGTGCACCGGATATGGCCGACACCGTCGCTTTTTGTCGCCGGGCGATTCTCCGCGGACGACGTTTCGCCAGAAACTTCTCTCTCGACGCGTCGTCCGTCGGTGTTACCTGTGACTGTCACCACCAGCTGAGCGATGAGGGCCGCCTGCTGTGTCGGCACGAGGGGGACTCCAAAAATCTAGAATTCCCGTGAGGCCGACACGCTTGTTAACTCGAAACCGAAAACCGTCGATGATGCTCACCCCAGCCATATAGTACACTCGTACATTTCCGGTACATTATGCCGCAGCAGGCAAGAATGCTTTTCATATATCTATTATGTCAGCATGGTTGAGATTTACTGAAATTTCTGTAAGGACACTCATGACAATTGTCAGTATCATCATCATCATCATCATCATTTAAGACTGATTATGCCTTTCAGCGTTCAGTCTGGAGCATACACCCTTATACAGTTCCTCCATGATCCCCTATTCAGTGCTAACATTGGTGCCTCTTCTGATGTTAAACCGATTACTTCAAAATCATTCTTAACCGAATCCAGGTACCTTCTCCTCGGTCTGCCCCGACTCCTCCTACCCTCTACTGCTGAATCCATGAGCCTCTTGGGTAACCTTGCCTCTCCCATGCGTGTAACATGACCCCACCAATTAAGCCTGTTCGCCCTGACTGCTACATTTATAGAGTTCATTCCCAGTTTTTCTTTGATTTCCTCATTGTGGACACCCTCCTGCCATTGTTCCCATCTACTAGTACCTGCAATCATCGTAGCTACTTTCATATCCGTAACCTCAACCTTGTTGATAAGGTAACCTGAAGCCACCCAGCTTTCGCTCCCATACAACAAAGTTGGTCGAAAGATTGAACGGTGCACAGATAACTTAGTCTTGGTACTGACTTCCTTCTTGCGGAAGAGAGTAGATCGTAGCTGAGCGCTCACTGCATTAGCTTTGCTACACCTCGCTTCCAGTTCTTTCACTATGTTGCCATCCTGTGAGAATATGCATCCTAAGTACTTGAAACCGTCCACCTGTTCTAACTTGGTCCTCCTATTTGGCACTCAATCCGTTTATATTTCTTTCCCATTGACATTACTTTCGTTTTGGAGATGCTAATCTTCATACCATAGTCCTTACATTTCTGATCTAGCTCTGAAATATTACTTTGCAAACTTTCAATCGAATCTGCCATCACAACTAAGTCATCCGCATATGCAAGACTGCTTATTTTGTGTTCACATATCTTAATCTCACCCAGCCAGTCTATTGTTTTCAACATATGATCCATAAATAATATGAACAACAGTGGAGACAGGTTGCAGCCTTGTCTTACCCCTGAAACTACTCTGAACCATGAACTCAATTTACCGTCAACTCTAACTGCTGCCTGACTATCCATGTAAAGACCTTTAATTGCTTGCAAAAGTTTGCCTCCTATACCATAATCTTGTAGAACAGACAATAACTTCCTCCTAGGAACCCGGTCATATGCCTTTTCTAGATCTATAAAGCATAGATACAATTCCCTGTTCCACTCATAACACTTCTCCATTATTTGCCGTAAGCTAAAGATCTGGTCCTGACAACCTCTAAGAGGCCTAAACCCACACTGATTTTCATCCAATTGGTCCTCAACTAATACTCGCACTTCCCTTTCAACAATACCTGCGAAGATTTTACCCACAACGCTGATTAAAGAGATACCTCTGTAGTTGTTACAATCTTTTCTGTTTCCATGTTTAAAGATTGGTGTGATTACTGCTTTTGTCCAGTCTGATGGAACCTGTCCCGACTCCCAGGCCATTTCAATTATCCTGTGTAGCCATTTAAGACCTGACATTCCACTGTATTTGATGAGTTCCGACTTAATTTCATCCACCCCAGCCGCTTTATTGCACTGCAATCTATTGACCATTTTTTCCACTTCCTCAAATGTGATCCTATTTCCATCATCATTCCTATCCCATTCTACCTCGAAATCTGAAACATTACTGATCGCAGTTTCATCTACATTGAGCAACTCTTCAAAATATTCCCTCCATCTGCCCAAGGCATCCACAGGATTCACCAGCAGTTTTCCTGACCTGTCCAAAATACTTGTCATTTCCTTCTTACCTCCCTTTCGAAGACTGCTAATTACACTCCAGAATGGTTTTCCAGCAGCTTGACCCATAGTCTCCAACCTGTTTCCAAAGTCTTCCCACGATTTTTTCTTGGACGCTGCAGTTATCTGTTTGGCTTTGTTTCTTTCTTCAGCATAACTTTCTCTGTCTACCTGGGTTCTGGTATGTAGCCATTTTTGATACGCCTTCTTTTTCCTTTTACAGGCTGCCTTGACTGTATCATTCCACCAAGCTGTTTGCTTCATCCTACTTTTACACACTACTGTTCCAAGACATTCTTTAGCCACTTCTAGTACTGTGTCCCTGTACCTTGTCCATTCCTTTTCCAATGACTGTAATTGACTACATTCAACTAACTGGATCGCTGTTATGTACTTGTACCTGATTTCCTTATCCCGAAGTTTCTCCACTCTTATCCTCCTACATATGGACCTGACCTCCTGCACTTTCGGCCTCACAATCCCAATTTCACTGCAGATTAAATAATGATCAGTGTCATCAAAGAATCCCCTGAATACACGTGTGTCCCTCACAGCCTTCCTGAATTCCTGATCTGTTATTATATAGTCAATGACAGATCTGGTTCCCCTGCCTTCCCAAGTATACCGGTGAATGTTCTGATGTTTAAAAAAGGAGTTTGTGATTACTAAGCCCATACTGGCACAGAAATCCAAGAGTTGTTTCCCGGTCCTGTTGGCCTCCATATCCTCTCCAAATTTACCTATAACCTTTTCATACCCTTCTGTTCGATTTCCAATCCTGGCGTTAAAATCACCCATGAGCAGAACACTGCCCTTGTCCTTTACTCTAACAACTACGTCACTGAGTGCCTCATAAAAACTATCCATCTTATCTTTATCTGTCCCTTCAGAATGCGAATATACTGACACGATCCTAATTTTCTTGCTAGACACTGTCAAATCTATCCACATCAGTCGTTCGTTTACATACCTTATTGCAACTAAGCTGGGTTCCATTTCTTTCCTGATGTAAAGCCCTACACCCCATTGTGCTATTCCTGCTTTGACGCCTGACAGGTAGACCTTGTATTCTCCCACTTCCTCTTCTTTCTCACCCCTTACCCGAATGTCACTGACAGCTAAAACGTCCAGCCCCATCTTACTTGCAGCCTCTGCCAGCTCTACCTTCTTCCCAGAGTAGCCCCCATTGATATTAATAGCTCCCCATCTCATTACCATTTGTTTGCCAAGTCGTATCTTAGGAGTCCCTGGTTTGTCAGTTAGAGGTGGGACTCCGTCACCTCCAAAGGTCCGAGGCATTTTGCTCTGATTATTGCCAGCATCATATTTAAAGTACCAGGGAAGCAGGTTGCTAGCCTTACTTGCCCCGAGTCCCATTGGGTTTTACCCCTAACGGCTGAGGGACTAACCGGTGGATTTGGTAGTCTTTGCCGTATGAGCACAAAGGTGTCCACGACTCAGAATATGTCCGAGATGCCCAGCCTTATTCCAAAGTAACTGGTATCCCGACTGTCGGGACCACTTACTTGGCCACTCATACGTTGCCCGTGGTTCATGAACTAGGACATGACTACAGGAACCCACACCATGAACCACTATTGTCAGTATGGTTCCGTAAATTTCGAATCATCTTCAGTGGCCTAAAACACATATGCAGTGCGCAAAAAAATACGAGGGGCATTCAATAAGTAATGCAACACAATTTTTTGCTGGGGCAATTTCGCTTGGAAAAATTCGGTATTTGCTTGTCTCGGGACATCATGGAATATTCCCGCCACACTTCCTATAGTTTTATGAAGTTCCAATAGGTGGCGGCGTTACACGTAGTCTTCCGAAAAGCGACTGTCACGGAGCTGCGTTCCAAGCAGAGAGCTGTCACTGAGCTTCGTTTGACGGAAAACCAGAGCGTCGCAGATATTCGTAGGCGATTGCAGAATGTCTACGGTTAGCTGGCAGTGAATAAAAGCACTGTGAGTCGTTGGGTGAGACGTCGGTCATCATCGGAACAAGGTCGCGCGAACCTGTCCGATCTACCACGAGTCGACCGGCGGCACACAGCTGTGGCTCCTGCCATCTTGGAACGTGCGGACACTCTCATGCGAGGTGATGGATGGATCACGATCAAACACCTCGCTCCTCAACTGAACGTCTCTGTTGCTAATGCTGACACGCTCGTGCAGCAGTTTGCGTACCTACAGGCGTGTGCCCGCTGGGTTCCCCGTCACCTAACGGAAAACCGTAGAGAGCTTCCATCTGTTTGGACCAATGAAGGATGCACTCCGCGGGAAGCAGTTCGTGGATGACGGGGAGGTTACTGATGCCGCAAGACGTTGGTTCCGACGTAACCAATAGAGTGGTACCTTGTGGACTTACAGGCCTTCTCGGTAAGGTGGCGCAAGACCGTCGCACTGAACGGAGATTACGTTCAAAAATAGGGTTTTGTAGTCAAAAGTGTGGGCGATAATATGGTGTATTGGAATTCTGAATAAAAAAACATGCTAATCGAATTCGTCGTATGACGAGTCACAGGAAGCACATAAGAAAATTTAAAAACTAAAAAGCAGAGCACAAAAGAAAAATAGATGAGTAAATAATAAATGGGAAAATAATGTACTACTGTATGTACAATAAATTCCAAGATGCTACTCCAGGCGGGTGTAAAATGAATGTGAGCAACGGAAAATAATAAACGCTAAAATAACGATTTGGCCCTGTCTGACTACCCCCTCAGGCAGATCTTAGGATCTCTTAATTCTATAAATTACAATCTAAACATAAATGAATGATGAAGGCAACTAATACTGCTAAATGATAAACCTTATTTCTTAATATACGTTTATTGTAGATTAAAAAACACCGTTTATTACAAATGTCTATATTTCCTAAGTAATATTATTAATCAATTGCCCAACTCTGCCTCCTGTTATAGCCACCCGACCTAACATAAATAATGCGAAATGACTGACATTATTTACTTACCAACACTAGAAGACACTACTTTCAAAGATGATCTACGGTGGTGTGGAACCTCAGTGGAAATAAAGTAACGTGATCACAGCTGTTTAGCTTTATAGCCCTAATAAGCCCAAGCAATTTGCGGTATCACCATATGTACTGCATCCGGTGTCTCGAAGTGATGGTTCTTGTACTCGTCTGTGACGATGGAAGAACTCCAACCACAAAATAAACTCTTCCAAACACTAGGACGGCAGAAGGCGGTCCTCTGACTGATATACTATAATATTGTCTTCTCCTCTCTGTGTTCTACAGACGAGAAACGCCAACTCCCAGCCACAAATACGGAGTTCAGATAACGTCTCAACGTAAGTATAGACAGAAGAAGTGCTCTCAATTACTGAACGCTGCATACTCAACGACGACTTTCAACCCGGAGGTGAAGTCCAGAATCGCATAGGTTCGCAACAGCACAGTGCCTAACTGTTCTAACTATAAACTCTCCTGAGAGCAAAGATAGCAAGTCTGTCTGTACCAACACAGCTGATACCGAGCGACCGTCACACACGGACGCTCACAACAGAAGACTTCGTCTCTCCACTGCTAGCTTCCCAGGAAGGCTCGGCTCCCCACGATCGTAATTCACAAAACGAATCATATTCTCGAAACCACGGAATATTCTCCCTCTCTACAGATTCTTCCGAACGCCGACCAACCATATTTTAGTCTTTTGTCGTCCAGTGCAGAAAGTTTGCGAGGAAGAACCTATACTCATACAATGGTACACTTCTGAGTAAAAATCCTTGGAAATAACCCAGCCTGCGTGATTTCCAAGGTGATGCGTCCTCGTTCCTCTCAATTGCATCCAAGATTTTTGTAGTTTCCGAAGTATAATCCTTCCCGTCTGGCTACAAAACCGGCCGGTCGCGACTCTGTTGTGCTCCAGCGTTCAGGTGTCCCAACGTCCGTCTTGATACTTCCTATGTCTAAGCAGGGTCAACACACCTGTGTGGGCCTTCCACCAGGGCTTGAGTTCCGCCTGCCGTCCACTGTCGTTCAAACCTCTATTAGTATAGGCAATCATTCATTACTCCGTTCTGATAACAAAGACACACCGTCACCTTTCATGCAATAAGCGTTAACAATTATTTTCAAGGCCTATGTGACAATGTCAGTCTCCTTTAACTATATACAATGTACATCCTATCACATGATACCTAACTGTGGTTGTAGATCACGGCAAAGTATGTGGATGAGTGCTTGTAAGGTGTGGAATTATAGCCACCTTACAAAATGTATTGATGATTCAATGTCCCTGTTGGCGTTGCCAGTACCTAAAGGGAGAAGGAAAGCGCACTCTAAGACAAAAAAAGGTCTCATGAAGGAATTATCCGAGTGGGTCAGAAATCGGTACCCGTTATATACCTGCTCAGACAGATAAATGATCACAATATCAGCAAACTTGGATGATATACTCAAGAGAAAGGTGTTCACAAACGGAGCAAATCAATAACGCATTGCTCCGGCTCTGGCCCTTATGCAAGCGGTTATTCAGCTTGCCAATGTACGATAGAGGTGTTGAATATCCTCCTGAGGCATATCGTGCCAAATTCTGCCCAATTGGCGTCTTAGATCGTCAAAATCTTGAGCTGGTTAGAGAGCCCTGCCCATAATCCTCCCAACGTTCTCAATTGTAGAACGATCCGGCAACCTTGCTGGGCCAGGTAGGGTTTGACAGGCCCAAAGACAAGCGGTTGAAACTCACGCCGTGTTAGGGAGGGCATCATCTTGCTGAAATGTAAGCAGAAGGCTTGCCATGAAGACCAACAGAACGGAACGTAGAATATCGTCGACGAACCGTTGTGCTGTAGATTGCCGTGAATGACGGCCTATGGGAGCTTACTATGAAATGAAATATCACGCCAGACTATCACAGTCAGACTTGTGTCCCTCCACTGTCTGAGGCGTCTCCGGACATGTCTTCGCTGGTAATAGCGGCTCATGTCGAAGTGGGAGTCATCAATGAAGACAATTCCATTGCAGTCAATGAGATTCCAGGCCCAAGACGAGTCTGACCCGGAAAGCGGTGTCGTCCACAGTACTCCCCCCGCCCTCTTCCCCCCCCCCCTCCCTCAACGACCAAGAGTGATATTCTGGGGTGCCATTTCATTTCATATCACATCAGGACCCCTTTGGTTGCCATCCGCAGCACCTACGTCCCGTTTCGTTACCCATCACGGCAAGCCATTTTGCGCTTACATCCCAGCATTATGACGCCCACCCGCACACGGCGAGAGTTTCTACTGTTTGTCTTCGTGCTTGCCAAACCCTACTTTGCCCAACAAGTTCGCCAGATCATTCTTAAACTGTTTTGGTGAGTTATGGGCAATGCCCTGCGTCCACCTCGGAATTTTGACGATCCAGCGCGCCAGTTGGACAGAATTTGGCACGGTATCCCTCAGAAGGATACCCAGCAACTCTAACAATCACTGCCAAGCCGAATAACTGCTCCTATAATGGTCAGGTATGGACCAGTACGTTACAGACTTGCTCAATTTGTGAAGCTCTTTCTCTTAAATAAATCGTCAATTTTTTCGGAAATTGTAATCATTTGTTTGTCTGTACTCGTACATCCACCGATTTTCATTCCATTCAAATAATTTCTTCGTGGTGCATCGCTTTTTTGTGTGTCAGAGTGTACATAACCGGAGCACAGATGAATGGGGAATTATTCTATCGCCGAAACGTGCAGCAAACAGGGAAATCCATTGACATAAGCGACTTTGACAAAGGCTAGGCTGTTATGCCCCGGCGCGGCGGAAACGGCAAAACTGGTACAGCTGTTCGCTTGCTAGTGCCATGAGCATGCTCGAAAAATGACTTAAGAAAATTGAACCCACGAGTAGGCTACAACGTGTTGGACATGTGCCCGTCATCACAGAACGTAGAGTTCGGAGGCTTGCCCATTCTGTAAAGTGAAGTATATGGCAATCTGTAGCAAATCTGACGACAAAGTTCAATGTTGTTGTAGGCACAAGTGTTTCAGAATACACCGATCATCGCAAATTGTTGAACATGGCGTTTCACGGCAGACGAGCTGTACGTGTTCCCGCTATAGATGCGAAATGAGCCCCATAATCTCGTTTTAACGTCGCAGCGAATCCTGTGACGTCACCTCCAAACTCGTCGTCTCCATATGGCTTTAGCCATGATTCACGTCTCCGCCGCATTCCTCTAGTCACCTGAGTCTATTGTCGAGGACAAGTGGACTCAACACGCTCATAAAATGGAGAGCGAGTGCATGAGTCTGCCAGTTTAGCCACGGTCTCGTGGCATTCCCGCTGCATACACAACCGTTTTGAAAGAAATTTCCGCCATTAAATTGTGAATTACTATTCGTTTACTTCACACAATCATGATTTCGGCTTTATAGCCATTTTAAAGTGCAAAATGAAATGTACAAAATGTACCTCACTTGCCGAAATAACAGAAGCAAGTTACATACCAATGTAACGACTGATCGGCAGCAATGAATCTTGTTATTTTTATACATACATTTATATAGATAAAACTTTCTCGAAGACTGCTGTAAATTTATGTTAATGTTTAATATCCATTCAGACAATGTCTAACAATTACATTGACATGTAAACCCTTTCGAGGCGTTACCGTGTCTGTAACATCAGTACCAGAAAACATGATATGAGGATGAAGTGGACTCTCTAATCGGTGTTTCATTATTAAAAGAAATTACAGAAATGAATCAAAAGTGACACAGCTCGCTTTTAGGCCACAAACGCTAGTTGCTATGACCAAATAAATACAGAAATAGCACACTTTTTTTGTCGCGGGGATGTAACAGTGACGTTGCTCTGTGCCCTGTTTTCGTTTGATACACATGTATGTTTTCTCATAATGGAACTGGAATAAACAAAAATACAACATTTTTCTACAAAGAATGAAATTTGTATATTATTCGTTTGAAGCGTGGACTATAGCGTGTAACTTATTCCAGATGTCACTCTTCCTCTAATGGAACAGATTTGCGGTTGTGTACTTTGCATATATTAATTTTTGTCATTCACCCTCCACAGTCTCAAAAAATACAGCTTCGTTGTAGGCCATCTGCTCCCGACATTTCGCTTTGTCAGTGCTACTTTACACCTACAAGATAGTGTACTCGTCTTCCGTGTATTGTGTATTAAACCGAAAGCCTAGAAACTTCGGAGAGGCTTCGTCCCGCGGTAGCTCTCAGTGGTTCACAACCCCACAGCAGTCCACGCACCCCACCGCCACCCCACACCAAACCCAGTGCTATTGTGCGGTTCGGCCCCCAGTGGAACCCCCCGCCCCCCCCTCCCAAGGAATGTCTGGTACCAGACGAGTGTAACCCCTATGTTTACGTGGTAGAGTAATTATAGCGTAAGCGTATGTGGAGCGAGTGTTTGCGCAGCAACCGTGGAAATAGTGTAACTGAGGCGGTATAAGGGGAACCAGCCCGCATTCGCCGAGGCAGATGGAAAACCGCCTTAAAAACCATCAAGAGGCTGGTCGGCACACTGGAATTCGACCTAATCCCTGTGGCGGATTCGTGCCCGGGACCGGCACGCCTTCCCTCTTGGGAAGCAGCGCGTTAGACTGCGCGGCTTTTCGGGCGGGCTGCTCGTCTTCTGTACTAACTATAAGTTATGACCAGCCTTTCACTTCTGCATGCTTCAGTAAGAGAGAATGAGTCGACAAGTATGAAGCGACTGCAGCGCCACAGGATACACGCGGAACTACTGTGAGAACGATGAAAGCCCGTTAGAGATAATTTAACAGCCGGCGCCTTGATTTGTGAAGTATGCAACCCTCAATAGCGGTTTAGTACTCGATGCGTTTCTGATCGCCAGTTCCCACGTCGACTCAGACATCGTTAATTAAGCTTGCAGCAAGTAATCAATGAGACTGGGCCATGGAACAGTTGAATTGTATCACCTTGTCAGATGGATCAAGAATGTTCTTACAGCCGGTCGATGGTCATCGCCAGATATGCCGCCATTCAGTCGAATGGCTGCTCAGATGCGTGAGCAGCGCCTACGGAGTGGGTCCGACAGCCGATCGGTTCCAGTCATTCCACCAGGAAGGAGCTACACGGCTCGTGTTGTCTGTAGTTCAGCCATGCCTGGTCGGTCAATACCGCGGTTCGATTGCGTCCGCATTGTTACTTCGTGCCAGGAAGGGCTTTAAACAAAGAAGTGTCCAGGAGTCTCGTAGTGAATCAAAGCGATGTTGTTCGGACATGGAGGAGATACAAAGAGACAGGAACTGTCGATGACATGCCTCGCTCAGGCCGCCCAAGGGCTACTACTGCAGTGGATGACCGCTACCTTCGGATTATTGTTCGGAGGAACCCTAACAGCAACGTCACCATGTTGAATAATGGTTTTCGTGCAGCCACAGGACGTCGTCTTACGACTCAAACTGTGTGCTGTAGGCTGCACGATGCGCAACTTCACTCCCGGCGTCCATGGCGAGGTCCATTTTGCAACCACGACACGATGCAGCGCGTTACAGCCGGGACCAACAACATGCTCAATGGACTGCTCAGGATTGGCATCACGTTCTCTTCACCGGTGAGTATCGCATATGACTTCAACCAGACAATCGTCGGAGAGGCGTTTGGAGGCAACCCGGTCAATCTGAACGCCTTAGACACACTGTGTCCAGCGAGTGCAACAAAGTGGAAGTTCCCTGCTGTTTTGGGGTGGCATTATGTGGGCCCGACATACGCTGCTGGTGGTCGTGGAAGGCGCCGTAATGGCTGTACGATACGTGAATGCCACCGTCTGACCGATAGTGCAACCATATCGCCACCATATTGGCAAGGCGTTCGTCTTCATGCAGGACAATTCGCGCCCCGATCGTGCACATCTTGTTAATGACTTCCTTCAGGATAACGACATCGCACGACTAGAGTGGCTAGTATGTTCTCCAGACATGAACCCTATCGAACATGCCTGGGATAGACTGCAAAGGGCTTTTTATGGAAGACGTAACCCTTCAACCACTCTGAGGGATCTACACCGAACCGCCGTTGAGGAGTGGGACAATCTGGACCAACAGTGCTTTGATGAACTTGTGGATAGTATGCCCCGACGAAACAAACGGTCGATGAAGAGGGTTGTGAGGAAAAATTGGCAGGTGACAATTGAAAAAGTTACTGCAGAACTGAATGTCACGCTCTCAAACCCGGTCACCATCAACACAACACGAAAGGAGCTCCATTGGCGGGAAATTGCATGGCTAGCTGGAATTCCAAAACTACTCATCAGTGATGCAGATGCTCGTGACAAAACGTGACGCCGAAGCCGTTAAACCTGGACTATGAAGCAAAATGGACGAAAGTCATGATGGGATGAGTGTTGTTTCACACTGTCGTCCACTTCTAGGTGAAATTACGTCACAGAGTGAGACATGATTCGGTTTCGTTGATGATTTGAACAGACATATGTGGTATTCCGTGGGCTCCCGGTTACTGTGCGAGGTCGCATTACTGCCAAGGTTTATGTTACCATTCTGGCTGGTCAGGTCCTTTCACAACACAATTTTACTTACCCAATGGTGATGCTGTGTTGCAACACGACAGGGGCCCTGTTCACACAGCGCGCATCGTCCAGGACAGATTTTGAGAGTATGAAGATGATATATCATATCTCACCTGGCTACCAAAATCACCAGATCTCGATGTTACTGAGCCATTGTGATCTACTTAGGAGAGACTAGTGTGAGATCACTTCCTCCTCCATCGTCATTACCTGAACTTGCTGCCATTTTGCATCCATGCCCGAGGCAGGACTCGAACCTGCGACCGTAGCGGTCACGCGGTTCCAGATTGTATAAGATTCCCTTGGTACCACACAAGTCCTGTATTTATCCATTCAGACATCCACTCGGAGCTGTTTTGAATGCCAGTGGTTTTCCTACAACGTATTAGGCATGGTAATGTATTGTGTTCCCATCTTTCTGCCCACCCCCTGTAGTTGTTGTCAGATAATATAGTTAAAGACTCACCGGCCATTTGACCATCTTCTTCTGTGCGGATGCACAAACAGTGCTCGAACTCTTACGGGAATCGGCAAAAAGCCACGAGTAATGAGTATAACGGGCAGGGGCGCTATGAATATAGTGCGGGACAATAAGTTGGGAATGTGGGTCTCACTGGAGGCCTGCCAGAGATAGGTCCCTGCAGTCGCACTATCCTCTGTGTCGTCGGTGGCTCAGATGTACTGAGCGTCTGCTATGTAAGCTAGAGATCCCGCATTCGAGTCCCAGTCGGGGAACACATTTTCAACTGTACCCGTTGACTTATATCAACGCCTCTATGCAACTAGGGATATTCGTTTCATTGTAAATAATGCCATGTTGAAGAGTTCTATTATTTAACTTGAAAATCAATTAAAATGATTCCTTGTGATGAATTTTGCAAGTAATTACGCACTGATATATTTCTTTATTTATGGAAACCATTTTTTTGAAGATAAAATATAATTTTTGATTTGAGGACCGATTATGACTGTCGACAATGAAAAAGTTTTAAGGTTTCAGGAAGCAATAAATCAACAGATAAATGCGGTTTATCCACACTGTGTTCTTATCTGAAAATCAAAATCTTGGTCATACTGTAGAGACGCAAATTACTCTTTAAGCAAGCCACGTTTTCTTTTCATTCTCTCTCTCTTTTTTTTTTTTTTTGCCTAGAAGCCACAAGAAGCAAATACTACACAGTCTTGAATCAATCTGTAGCACCTCCTCCATAAACTAAAACAGATAGCAGTCTAAAGTTAAAAGCGAGGAAAACACACACCTACACACACACACACACACACACACACACACACACACACACACACACACACACACACACACACGCACGCACACACAGTCACGGGGTCCGCCTCGTTATTTTCAAACACTATCTAACATCTTAACAGATGTCTCCAGGTTTTAACATGAGATCTCTCAAAATGGTTCAAATGGCTCTGAGCACTATGGGACTTAATGTCTAAGGTCATCAGTCCCCTAGAACTTATAACTACTTAAACCTAACTAACCTAAGGACATCACACACATCCATGCCCGAGGCAGGACTCGAACCTGCGACCGTAGCGGTCACGCGGTTCCAGACTGTAGCGCCTAGAACCGCTCGGCCACCCCAGCCAGCACACGAGATCTCTATCCATCGTGCAAACACTCCCTCCTTTGGTCGTCCCTTTCTCACATAAACCGACAAACCACTCTCACGATCACTGAGAATCACTCACTCCTGCCTACATATGTGCAACGTTTTTAAAATCTCAGCTCCACCCCCAGGGCCCATGAGTTCTGTTATTTTAATAAGCAGATCTTTCGGCCAGTTAGCCTCTAGAGGAGAACGTAGGCGCTTTAATTGGCCATTTGCTGTTAACGCTCACAAAGTATTTGCAAAGTCGTATTTACTGGCAGGACCTTTGGAACATGTTCTGCAACGTGTGTGGGAAAAACCAAACTCTCGTGAGAAACCGTGAACCTTGAAGCCAGCCGTATAAGCTCCAGCCACTACCTGTGTAACGCGATAAGCGAAAGATCGGTCCACCACCGCCAGACTGGGGGACTCCTCCTTCCACTGGATACTGACTCTGGTGGACACAATTGCTGCCTGACAAGGGCAGAGGGCGGTCCGGGAACGTTGTTTTACAATGAAAAATGAAAATTGGGTTGAACGTTGTACGGTGACGTGGAAGTAGATGCAACTGTACGAGTACAGATGCGTCCACATGATGCGTTTTTTCTGTCCAAGTTTGCGCATGCGCTTACATTTCCAACAACCAACTATGCATGCGCGTTTATGCATGTGCATGTGTAATTTCCGTAAAATTGATGTCGTGCGCAATTGCACATTGCGTCCTGGATTAGGTGGGAATCTCTTGCACTATTTACCAGACGACAGGAAATTGCTACTGGTAGGGTTCCTGCACTTAACTTAGGATCCACTTAGCAACTAATAAATACACGAAACCCTCCGTTGCCAATTTACATTTATTGCAATTTTAATTAACGTGGAAGCCTTAAAAACACCAAACATGGAGGCAAAATGTACGCATCTAAAGGCCACTTAAAAAAGGAATAAAATCACTTAAATTTGTTTCCACAAGAGGAGAATACAACGTCCCAATTCGGACCTCGCTAACACTTACATTTTACTGATATTAAATATAACAATATAAATAATCATACATGTGACGAGAACAAATGAATAACACTCTCAATCTTTACAGATGAGAATACGACTATATCCACGAAGGCTCGCGGCCTGGCAAGGGAGATACTTAACTTCAACATATAAGGTGATTACAGTAAGCCCTAATTCCACTCGACAAACGTAGTAACGATATAAGCGAGACGAATGTACTGAAGGAGGATAGCCGGATGTGCCGTAGTAAAAAGGGCCACTATCAGCTCCGTCAGGACGCGACCCCCGTGAACACGTCGGTTTCAGCTACCTGCAACATACACAGAGTCATTTGTAGCTTCTTAAAAACAATTAACATGAAAAGGCACAACGCGTAACACACTAATAAAATATAAACGACTATTTCACAGAACTAGCTCCTCTTTAGACAAAGCAAACAGTGGAATATTAATAACATGTAAAATATTTCTAATCTATAACAAACTAAGGTACCACGTAATAGAATATCGTCTTGAGCTCATAGAATACTCACTTTGACTTGCCTGTTTATAGATCTTACAACTCAACAGTGTCAGCTTAAGCAAACCCGCGAATACAAAACTCGAAATATGACAGGAATAATGATTGAAGCCACTGACAATGCAAGGCTGCAAACAGAGGAGACAGTAGTAATTTATACAACCGACCTTACACCTTTAATTTAGTATAATCAGAATAAACAATTTTGTGTATAATAATTACTTACAGTACCATGACAACCTCCGAATAACACTATTACCCAAGGTAGGTGCTGGTATCGAAAGGCACCTTTAGTAATATAGAGTTCGAGTGTATTCACTTATTGGAAGGGTTTCAACTTTACATCCCTTTCCACATAGCTCTCTGTTTACACATTTCTATAACTTCTGCAACTAAAGAAGGGCATATAAATGCACATATAACTGACACAAATTCAAGCAGAATGAAACAGTACCTTAGTATGGCGCAAATGGCTTCACTTGCTTTACACATGGGATATCTTCACCATTCAGTAATTCCGAAATATATTCAACAACGCGAGAGAGCAAGACGTCGCCGTGGTATCAACTATTTACTTTACATAATTTCCTGCACAGACACAAGGCAGACGAAGCGTTTTCGCATGCAACAGCGGCGAGCATCACACATTTCCTCCGTCACGCCATAGACACATCTCAATTTCAGTGGTCAGTAACAAGAACCTATACATGCCCTCGCAGCAGAAAATCCCCAAAACACAACAGTGCACCACCGCGATACCAAACCCGAGGTCCCATCAAGTCACTGCAGGGACCTCTCGCTGACCCTGCCCATAACGTACAGAAGTAGTACCACAGGCCTCACGGTAAACGTCAACAAGTCACCTCCGACAGTCTGGTACCTTCATTCCCAAAAACCAACCAATCAACCACCACCGACCCCGCGAATCGCTTCGGTGTCCCATTTCTCTCTCTCTCTTAACCACCCGAGCACTGGAGGAAGGCAAAGATGGTGACCCCATAATCGATGGCAGCGATGCCATTCTAAGCGCGAGAACACTGGCGTCAGCCGCGCCACGGCTCAGCGACCAATGTGTGTTTCATTGTGTAATTTGCTAAAGTCGTGCTTTGAGGTGATATCTGTGCAATAATGTGTCTTGACTGAAATTTGCAGCTGATTAACGTGAAGAGAAGGCATATGGAACGCCTTTTCTGAAGATAATTGAATAAAAATTGGAAATGTGATGCTCAGAGTGCCAAATAAAATAGGAATGCATAGATAAGGTAGCCTACAAATTTATGAAAAATGTATATGAAATCTTTGGGCGAATATTGATGCTATGGCGACTTAATAGCACATCAGTTGAGGAGCCTCACATCTGAACGAACGAAAAGATGGACGTATGTGTAGTTCCTAAGGAAACTACTAGATACTGAAGTAAAGGACACTGATGAAGCAAAAAATACGAAACTGGAAAAAAAGACAACCCCCATTCTATGGACTCTGGAGGTTACGATATTCCCGAATTTGTCGATCCCGAGGAAGTTAATCTACAAATAATCTTTCAAGATCAAATTTGGATGAGCAACTTTTTTTTTATAAAATAAATTGCAAATGATGCATTTGTTTTGAATTGCTAAATAAATAGTTCAATAAGTCAGCGGTTTTTAACGAAATGTTATTGCCAGCCATATCGCTGAAACTTCCTGGGCAGAAAATCTAAAACCTCGCCGTGACCTCCTTTTGAAATTTTCAAAGAAAACGTCACCGTTACATCGTATTTCTCATACCTCTTTTATTTACATACTGTTTTACCATAATGGCTTTCTTTTCCTTTTTCTGTCGTCTTTTCGTCACAATAAACGCAGAATAAACTCCCGAGCAGTAAGTTAACGTGTGGATACGAGAACACGCTAGCGTGTGTGCATTCTTTCCATTAATTTTTGTGCATGCGCTTTTATTCCCGCGAGTATGCGATTGAGCACTTGGAAAGACGCATAATCTGGATGTGCATTAAGGATACCCGACGAGCAAAGTGCTTTTGCAGCGCAAGTGTGCAGTCAGTGACGGGCTCGGTGTGGGCTCTCGCCAGTATGGGGGGGGTTGGGTGGGGGGTGGCAAGGGGTCGCGTGCCCCTGACAGGCGGTGGCGGGTGAGGCACGGCGCGGGCTTTAGCGCCGCCTGTCAGCGCCAACCCATACCCCAGACGGATGGCGTCGCCTGCACTACGTCACAGGTGACGCGGGGAGCCTCTCTCGCCGACCGCCGAATTGCCCTCCCCCTGTGACTGGCTGTGAACACAATATATCACCTCCACTAACCCGTCACCCAAAGGAAATCGCTTATCTCAAACTGTTACGACATCCATAATGAGACGAAAGACACACCTCCTCCGCTGTCGTATCTTCTTTCGGAAGGCTTTCCACTAAGTAGTCACAAGTGCCTGCAGTATTTTCTGGTATTCGTCCTCTGGCAATGGAGATTAGGCCAGCCGCCACTCTGTAGGGCTATGGGAGCGTGGAAGCTCATCAGAAGGCTATTCAGTTGAGTTAAGATTGGCTCTGTCGGAGTTTCTATTTTAGTCATTGACCATCCCTGAATCACTCCGGTGTAGGCTTCGCTTTTTAGAAATGGAGTGGGGTGGGAGCTAAGGGGTGTTACGAGGAGAGACTGTCATTCCAGAGGTGATAGTCTTGTTCCAAACTGACAGTGCGATTAGCAGAAAGTTAACGTATATTATTTGAGATAGGCTCCCATCTACTTGTTCGTCTCTTCTCTTCAGGTATTAGGTCATGTTGCCTGTTACAATACCCACAGTTACCGGGGTCTTCCTCTATATTTCCTCCTTGGCATTTGTAATTTCTAGCCTTTAAAGGGAGTCTGTCACTCTCCATTCTTTCTGTACGTTCGTTTCATTTTCTCTTATAATTTAGAATTTTTTCATTTAGACTAAAATTTTCAGTTCTTCTCTAATATCTTGTTTGCTGATCACCCAGGTCTCGTTTCCACGGAGTAGTGTGGGGACTGCAACTGTTTTAGAATTTTAATTTTCCTAGTACTGTTTTTAAGGTTTCTGTTCATTGTTCCACATAACTTGTTGAATTTTATAACTTAATTTATGAATCTTTTCTGTAGCCATATATCACTTCAAAATCTGGGTAACTGTAGTTGTTCATTGGCTATAAAATCTTCTTATCTACCAATATTTTGGTTCCAATGTGCTTTTTCCCCATGAAGGCGAGTATCTTAGTCTTTTATCTTTCATAGTCATGCGGCATTCTTGGAGATTCTTCAAAATGGTTCAAATGGCTCTGAGCATTATGGGACTCAAAAGCTGTGGTCATCAGTCCCCTAGAATTTAGAACTACTTAAACCTAACTAACCTAAGGACATCACACACATCCATGCCCGAGGCAGGATTCGAACCTGCGACCGTAGCGGTCGCGCGGTTCCAGACTGTAGCGCCTAGAACCGCTTGGCCACTCCGGCCGGCTATTAATTCTCCAATCAAGCGTTTTAAAACGATTAATACATGTTAAAATAGTAAAATGTTAAAAAATGCTTTCTTCTGAAACTCAGATAAAACTAATAATCTATAAGATAGCTCAGTAGAAATTTACAGTGTTCATGGATGTGACAAGAATGACCATTCAAAGCAAAATATCTAGTAAGCATGGGCTCTGAAACGCACACCTGAGGGCTAGGAGCACTACTTCATCTTCGATATCGTGAAATAAATCTCTTCTGTTGTAGGCTATTTGCTTTCCATATTCTGGTAAGAGGTAGTATGGACCGAAACAAGAAAAAATTATCGAATAAACATGGGCTCTGAAATACTTATCTTAATATCCACGAGCATAATTAAGTCCAGAGAAAGAGATCTGTTTCAAAAAGTGCTCATAGCTCTAAGATACGCACTTCAGAGCACATGTTTACTAGACTTATTTTGCTTCGAATGATCGTTTCTGCCATATCCCTGAATATTGACAATTCCTCCTCAGACACCCGGTGTATATATTTACAAAAAAAATATTGTGTGTATGTATACACGTATCGATTAATATTTCTTATCTCCACCCAAATCACTGCATCGATTACAAATGACCTTGCTACACATACCACATACTATCTAGAAAGAAACACTAACCTATATTTCTTATGGGTGACGGATGATAGGGATGACATAGAAGCATAAATCAGGAACGTTGTAATGATTGTTACTCTAATTTTCTTATGCTGAAGTGTAATATTGTAACTTTAATTTTGTTATGCTGAGATCGGTGCTAATAGACAATAAAAGCTGGGTTAAAAGCCGTGATCTGTCTGGGGACGTTAACCGTGGATTACTGGGCAACTGTTTCATCAGATATTTAGTCTTGGTTTACCAACCAGACTAACATTAATGGTAATCTTTTAATAGTCATACAAAACCGGTAATATATATATATATAAAGGATAATTTAAATAAAAAGAAAGAAATCAGTTTATATTTGGAAATTTATTTTAAGATTGTTCATTGAAATTTCAGCGTATTATACGTGAGTTATAACTGAGCTGGTGCCTTATTTACGATTAAAAAAAATGTGAGATTGTAATTTTACGGAACACATAAAATATGGAGCCAAGATTGGGAGACTGTATGCAACACTGCATTCATAAAATCACACACGAAGAACATTGAAACATAAGCAAGAAGAAATTAACCACAACCAACAGATTCAGTTTTTACCCAAAGAAATTACGTTCATACCACAATCCTGTCCGTCATGTAATTACCACACACTGGTATACTAAATTCATATTAACTCTTTGTGAAGTCTTCGCAAAAAGAATAGCTGAGGGCTACTTTGATGATTACACCACATGCTTCACGTGGTCAACTTGGTTTACACAAAGCGTACAACTCCACAATAATTTTGATAATTAAAATACATTAGATCGAAAAGCAATTGACAAAAGAAAAACCTTGAACTGGTTACTAACGTCTTACTATTAACCTGATGGGTCAAACAGTTATATAAGCACGTGGTAGTGGTCTCGCAAAGTACACCCCACGTGGGTTGAACATAAAGAAAAGCATAAAGAAAAGTTGCTATATTAAAAAAAAATATTCTCAAGACGAGACGTTATAATCTCACGCACATTCGGCTTTAAGATTGATGAACTTAGTTAGAGTTACTGATCAACACGTGGTTCCACTTTACTCACAAAGTAGTAACAAAGCAACTACCGCAAAATAATCTGAATTTAACACGAGAATTACACTCCGCTGCACTTTAAGATAACATTAGATATTTTAGAGCTAAACCTGAAATCAAGGTGATTAAATTTTCAGTTAGGCTGAACTTAAGAAATCCATTGTCCTACGGACTTAACAGACACGCGCTTAGCCGGAGATCTTACCACTTCAGACGCTCGCCACGGCCACACTGCCACTGCCCTACTGCCGAGCGTGCTTCCTGACGGTGGCTCACAAAGACCAACGGAAGTGGCCAGAGGGGCAGCTTCCTATACCAACATGACAACGGACGGACAGGACCATACTAAGGATAGAAACCTCTTTGCTTTTAGGAAGCGTAGCTACCTGTTCCGACGTTGGTCCTACTGTTCTCTAGCAGACAGCCTTGTCTGCTACCCTCAAGCATGCAACTAGAAATACATATGCTCATTCATCCTCTCACACAAAAGGGAAGGGGGATGACAGTATCTTATCATATACAGTATATAAAAGAAAGCGGATATAGGTTCCGTATGAGACTGTGTGACATGAATTACATATAAGAATTACATATAAACTGTGCTTTAAAGTGTAGTAGTGTGACAGATCGTTCTTGTTTATGTGTAAAAGTAACACGTTCCACTGCTCAGTCTCCTCCCAGATAGTCAGAAACGCCACAGTACATTTAGAAGAGGAATTTATTCCATAAATGGCAACAGATTTAAGAAATTAAACATGAAAGGAATCCAACAGAGACCTTTCAACGTGTATACCAATTACATCAACATTTTATATATAGGTGACTCATTTATCTATGCTATGAGGGACACTCCGAAAGAAAGTTTCGTCACAGGTTTTGAACGAGAAGATGGTTCGTTAGGAGACACAAAGAAACGCCATATGAATCCACACCTGTTTCTCAGCGTGAAGAAAACTGAGTAGCAGGAGACCGGCGTGCCTGAGGTTATTCAGATACGAGTAGACATCACGATGGCAGACGGACGTGTACTGATAAGTTGCTCGCCAGGGAAATGCGTGCTGTTATGAATGGGCACGTGGGACTCGTGTGTCCGTCATCCATGAGCGTCTACAGATCGTGTGTGGTGAAGAGGTGAAGTCTCGTCGGATGGTTGGTCGCTGGTGTAACATGTGCAGAGGAGGACTTTCATCTGTTGAAAGCTGCACTCCTGGGGAGTCACATCATAAGCAGTTCTGAGGTAGAGCAGACAATGCTAGAAGTCCTTGCATCGCTGGGTACCGAGTATTAGCAGAGTAGTTTCTTCAGACTGATTGCATGATGGTACAAACGTCTTAATGTCGGTGGGGACTATATAGGAAAACAGTGAGAGGTGTGCAGCTCATAGTTCATGCTGCCATGGTGTATATTTTTTCTTTCTTTTTGTATTTACAATGAAGTTTCCATGTGAAAAACACCGACCAATTTACTTTCGGAACGCCCCTCATATTTGCAGTAAAATATACGTACCATCCCTGGAGGTAGGGATGAGAAGGTATGACATGTAAGAAGAGTTCGATAACAAACGGTATTAGTATCGAGTCCATAGTTTTCGGGCTCGTTTGGCTGATTAGCGTCAGCTGCGATGACGTTCGTTTCTCCTATGGGGGAAGGGGGGGGGGGGTTGGCGTTGCGTTGCAAAGACAGTCACATATTAGCATTTCTCTGTAACACCTTATGCAGTTTCCACCAAACGTGGCACACACAACGCTCGATATCTGAAAAAATTTAACAAATAAAAAATAAAAAAGAATGGCCGTGACACTTAAGATACCCAAAGCAACTCTACGGCTGAGAGTGGATTGAAAAGCGGTGATTTTAACGCGTTAGACAGAGATGTCTGGAGCCAAACCGAAGTTAACCATATATATCACTCACCCCCTAGGGGTGAGTATGAGAAGAACAAAGTGTTGGCATTTTTCTTGTATTTAGTTGACTTAGAATACTGCAAAATAGTGGAAATAAGACGGTTGAAACTGATAGTCATTTTCCTGTACTGCAATGAATTACCGTCCTCACTGTGTCTCAAAAGAAACGGAAATGTATAGATCACATTCAGCGGAAAGGAAGAAATGTGAAACTACTGTGCAGAAATAAAACAGATTCCCAACGATACCTTCAACTTCAGGGTACGCGGGAACGTTTTACCACAAGGCAGAATTGTGAATCTGAAGATCAACGTGAAATATATGTGACGTATGAGGTCGTGCGCGAAGCCTCCATAAAAAAGCTAGTAAGTTTACAATTTACATTTTAAATTACACGTTTCAAATTGTATGGTATCACAGCGAGAATACCTCATACGTTTCAAGTGAAGACTGAAGCTGATGGTGATGGATGATTTCAGAATTTTATCTGAAGGACCAGTGCAAGCAATCTGGTGAGATTTGGAAATAAGAAGCTTGTATCTAAGGATGGCGCAGTAGATAAAAGTAACATCTGGTGTGTCCCGAGGAAGCGCTGTAGGAATACTGAGGTTCATAGAGCACATGAACGATTTCAGATTGTTCGTGAAAGATGCAGTTGTCTGTTAGGTATTACCGGCGTTGGGTGTTCGAAAGTAGATGCACAGTGGCTGGGACGATTTTTCCATTTGGTGTACTGAGTCGCAGCTCTCTTAGATTGCGAATAACTGTACGATAATGCCATAAATAAGAGCAAGAACACCTGTAGCCAGTGGAAGGAAAAGCGTATGGAATACAGACTTTTTAAGAGGATTCTAGAAAACTGTAGTGTTTCTGTAAAGGAAACGGTAATGACGTACAAGGCGATAGTACGACCATTAGAATACTGTTCCTCTAGTGTTTGGAATAGTACGAGGTCTGTAAATCCAATAGGAAAGTGTCACAGAGATGTCCAGAGAACTAAAAAGGGAATCTCTACGAAAAAGATGACGTTATTCTCGCAAAATTCTGTTGGGGAGATTTAGAAAAGCTGTATTCGACAAAACTGTTAAACAGCTCTGCAGTCTCCATAATATATCACACGTAGACACCAACAGAGTGAGGTAAGAGAGATTAGGATGCATATCAACGCATATAGACAGCTACTTCGTGGAGCAAGGGGAGGGATGGCTAACAATGGGTTGAAGCATCCTCTGCCAGTCGCTGCACAGTAGTAGGGGGGACTGATATTGCCTATGATTTAGTGTGGAAGGGGTGGAACAGTTTAGGTGTGTATGATGCGCCCAAGTTCAAGAAAGTGGTGGAGAGCGGTGGGACTACGACATGGTGAGGAAAAAGGTGGATCTGTTAGGATGGGTAGATTAGAGGGCGGGCTTCATGTTCTAGTGATACCAGCTGTTGGTTCATTGGCAATGGGATGTGGCAAGTTTATAGGATCGGTGTGACCGTTTTGTCCAACCGGATGTACCCTAAACGTTCAATTACGAACAGATGCACTCCACTACTGGTAACTTACTTATAAACATTTACGGGAATAAAAGAAGAAACAACGAACCTGAGATAATCTGTCAGGTATATTCATTTCAGGTTGTGAGAAGTCATTAAGCTGTCTACAACGAGAGAGGTAGATTTACATCGAGATAAATTCTGGCGATAAAAAGTTATCGACATGATACTAATTTTAATCCATCCAAAAGTTACTACACTCGTGGTCGTCCGAAGATCCATCCCTCGAACGACTTGTGTCTCAATGATATCGCTTACTATTTTGCTTGCATTTCCTGCTGCTGAAAAGACTGGCTCGGATCCTCATCCTGAGAAAAAACCTCGGTACGTTAATAAGCCACTGTAACTCAGATGATTATTTGTTTTCTACGAGTCGTATTAGACAATTTACACCAGTGAAGCTAACAATCATGACACAATTTAAACGAGGCCCCATTTTACGTAGTGCTTTCTACCGTACCGATTTGCTCTATGATGAAGATTCAGTAAAACTGCCTCGACGATAACACTTCATCAATACATAATTTTGAATTTCAGTTTTATTACTAATTTCCCTGAAGTGGTACCTAAACATGCCTGACTTACTTTTGATGACTTCCTCAGCACTTGCAGAGCACTTGAAGAGCACTTGTTGTCTGTGTATGCGGATTCGTTGATTCATATCTGCGTGGTTGTTACTCCGCTTAATAATGCTACACTGATCAATATCAAATTTCTCCCCATACTCGACTTATCATTTAAGATTCTTCTATTTCATCCGTTACCAATTTTCACTATGCTCTTCCGTGTTCTCTTGATGGTACGCTCAGCAGAGATGTAGTTCTTCGTCTAATTGGCAAAATTGCTGACTTACGTCACCTCACATCTGCTTCTCACCAAGACGATTAGATCGGTCCGATTACAGAACAAGTACATCCAGAAAAGGAGGCAGCTGCGGGAATCATTGGCGAACATGGTACACCTTGCATTGTCTCTGCTTGGGGCTTCGATTCGATCTCAATTCCATTCGAAATTAAAGACACTTAAGAATGTAAGCGCGGCTGAAAATGCAGGTATCTTATGAAATTCTTGAGGGAAGCAGCAGTATATTGGGAACATGCAAAATTGAATAATTTGCAATATATTACTTAAACTCATCCGGCATTTTCTTCAATCTCCTTTCAGTGTTTGTTTGAGATTAACTATCAAAGGCTACAGTAAGTACGATCATCAAAAACGAAGAGTGAGAAATGCTACTGATTTCTTCGTTAATATGTAAAGAAGAAACTCTCAGTAGACATATTTGCCAGGTTATGACCGAAATGTCTTACGAAAAATCAATAGATATACGTTTTACGGAAACTACTACCAGTCACTGTTTGTTGCACGTAAGTAAATACTGGGTCTAGCTCAAAAAATAGGAGGATAATCAACAAAATGTGTATAACAGCTATACAAAAGCAATACAAACGTTGGAGGTCGCGACACAAATACAAAAACTGTACAGTTTTCATGTCATATATGTGTTTGTGTTCTACATCAATAGGTTTAAGGAAAAAAAATGATAAAAAATCTAAAGAAAATGAAACGTTTTGCATGCAGTTGCTTTAACATAAATAACGATACAAGAGCCGTGATAACCATTTTCACTTAATTGTCGAGGTTCTCGTAAAGTTACTTATTCTCCTGTTTTACAAATAGAAAATGAACCTGTAACGTTAGAAACTAGCCGCCTAACATAAATACTGCAACTGTCGACAGAATCATTAATAAACGACTTAAGGAATCGTTTTGGCTAAATATCTTCTCATTTCTTCAGACAACTTAGGTTCACAGTGTAGTGTTTCCAGCTGCACCTGTTGAACATCAGAAGGGTTCACATTCCTCTTCAAGATATAAAATTTCTTGATCTCTTTAATTGATTGAGAGTTGACCGGCTTTGGAGTAACCCCAGACGTTCAGCAGTCAGTCTGACCCAATGTGCTTGCGAAAGGTGCACATTGGTGAAATTCATATCTTTTCAGCAGCTGACTTAAAGACGTAAAAATCTCTTTCTTGCGTAACAGTCACTGTTAATGGTGAAGTGCGCGTAGATTCGGTGAGGGAGGCTAATTAAATCTTTTGGAACTTCACATGCTGTTAGCCTCTTTCGTTTCTCAATGTAAAGAAAATCACGACTGCAAGACATAAAAGAATGTTATTTCACCAAGAACTAGTGTTCTGTTTCTCCGTAAAGCAACCTTTTCCTGTTAGATGAGTAAATAATTCGATGCAAGTAGTTAACTATGACCTCATAATCAGAACGCTCAATTTTCTCGATACGAAATTCGATCCAGTAAAAAATTAAACTTATTAAAATAGTTTAACGTAACTTACCTTACTTCCAAGCCTTGTAATAAGTGTTAAAATTACAGTCAAGGTCTACCTGGTGCTTGGGAGCCTCTCTATCTGGAACCACAATATTGTTTTTTCGAGTATATTCCTTTCCTTCGCTGCCTAGTTTCTTCCTTTCACTTTGGGCTCTATCTTCACCTCTCTTCCTCCGTTTTGGTGCAGTTTTCCTTTCCACCTTGGGTATTATTTTCATGTAATAATTACTTAAGCACTGCCCTGTTGTTGTAAACAAACCGCAGAGCTATTTATACTGTCGGCAATTCATACAAGTGCACACCAAGACGCTATCAGAGAGTTGGCACATGGTTCATTATTTGAACATCGACGTTGCTTGTTGTTGTTATGGTCTTCAGTCCGAAGACTGGTTTTATGCAGTTCTCCATGCTACACTATCCAGTGCAAGCCTCTTCATCTCCCAGTACTTACTGCAACCTTCATCCTTCTGAATCTGTTTAGTGTATTCATCTCTTGGCCTCCCTCTTCGATTTTTACCCTCCGCGCTGTCCTCCAATACTAAATTGGTGATCCCTTGATGCCTAAGAATATGTCCTACCAACCAATCTCTTCTTCTAGTCAAGTTGTGCCACAAATTTCTCTTCTCCCCAATTCTATTCAATACCTCCTCATTAGTTATGTGATATACCCATCTAATCTTCAGCATTCTTCTGTAGCTACTATTCTCTTCTTGTCCAAACTATTTATCGTACATGTTTCACTTCCATACATGGCTACACTCCACGCAAATACTTTCAGAAACGACTTTCTGACACTTAAATCTATACTCGGTGTTCACAAATTTCTCTTCTTCAGAAACGCTTTCCTTGCCAATGCCAGTCTACATTTTATATCTTCTCTACTTCGACCATCATCAGTTATTTTGCTCCCAAATAGCAAAACTCCTTTACTACTTTAAGTGTCTCATTTCCTAATCTAATTCCCGCAGCATCACCCGATTTAATTAGATTACATTCCATTATCCTCGTTTTGCTTCTGTTGATGTTCATCTTATATCCTCCTTTCAAGACACTGTCCATTCCGTTCAGCTGCTCTTCCAAGTCCTTTACTGTCTCTGACAGAATTACAATGTCATCGGCGAACCTCAAAGTTTTAATTTCTTCTCCATGGATTTTAATTTCCACTCCGAATTTTTCTTTTGTTTCCTTTACTGCTTGCTCAATTTACAGATTGAATAACATCAGGCATAGACTACAACCCTGTCTCACTCGCTTCCCAACCGCTGCTTCCCTTTCATGCCCCTCGACTCTTATAACTGCCATCTGGTTTCTGTACAAATTGTAAATAGCCTTTCGCTCCCTGTATTTTACCCCTGCCACCTTCAGAATTTGAAAGAGAGTATTCCAGTCAACATTGTCAAAAGCTTTCTTTAAGTCTACAAATGCTAGAAACGTAGTTTTCCCTTTTCTTAATCTATTTTCTAAGATAAGTCATAGGGTCAGTATTGCCTCACGTGTTCCAATATTTCTACGGAATCCATACTGATGTTCTCCGAGGTCGGCTTCTACCAGTTTTTCCATTAGTCTGTAAAGAATTCGTAATTGTACACCGGTTTTGGCGCTTTCCCAGTTATTCACTTATATGCCACATTTGTTGGCATTTTGTTTAAATTTTATTTCTGAAACATGTTGCTATTTGTAAACCTCTCGTCAGATAACTATGAAAATACTCCACCGTCAAAATGTCGAAAGTTGTTCAATCTAAAAAAGCATACGTTACAAAACACGGTGCAATATGACAACCTTCAGTTGCAAAAGTACTGTGATACGGCGGGCTTCGCAGGCTGAACAGCTTGACATTTGCTCCGTTGTGCTGCAGTTCCACCACGTTTAGTGAAATCATATCAGAGGCGCATATCGAGTAACTTCAACAGCATACATATCCCTACTACTGTGTATCACTGTTGCCGTACAACTAACACTACCGGGAAAGCCAACTCGAGACAAAAAAGAAAAAAAAAAAGAAAAAAGGTTCAAATGGCTCTGAGCACTATGGGACTTAACAGCTATGGTCATCAGTCCCCTAGAACTTAGAACTACTTAAACCTAACTAACCTAAGGACATCACACACATCCACGACCGAGGCAGGATTCGAGCCTGCGACCGTTGCGGTCGCGCGGTTCCAGACTGAAGCGCCTAGAACCGCTCGGCCACAACACGAGACAGAACTGGGCAGTACGGAATGAAAGCTTGAGACTGAAGAGTGAAGTCGTCATTACTGTTGTGATCATTAAGTACCGTTAGTGAACGAAACAAGTTTGTTACAAGACACGCAGCGCATTTCGTCTAGTCGCTGAGACGCAAGAGGCTTTAATACCAAAATACTCGAAAAACATCCGTGGACAACCTTTCAAACTTTGTCGGTTGAAGTTCAGGTTCACCCTGCAGATCATCACTGGGAGGTAAAACACGGTGAATCAAAAGAAAACTTCGGTCGATATCCCTATCGACGCGTCGATGCTGGTGGAAAGCTACAGTGACTGTGTGATGAACTTTAGTGGATATTTTCGAGAAGCATATAATACACTAGTGACCATTAAAATTGCTTCACCACGAAGATGACGTGCTAGAGACGGGAAATTTAACCGACAGAAAGAAGATGCTGTGATATGAAAATGACTAGCTTTTCAGAGCATTCACACAAGGTTGGCGCCGGTGGCGACACCTACAACGTACTGACATGAGGAAAGTATCCAACCGATTTCTCATACACAAACAGCACTTGACCGGCGTTGCCTGGTGAAACGTTGTTGTGATGCTTCGTGTAAGGAGGAGAAACGCGTACCATCACGTTTCCGACTTTGATAAAGGTCGGATTGTAGCCTACCGAGATTGTGGTTTATCGTATCGCGACACTGCTGCTCGCGTTGGTCGAGATCCAATGACTGTTAGCAGAATATGTAATCGGTGGGTTCAGGAGGGTAATACGGAACGCCGTGCTGGATCCCAACGGCCTCGTATCACTAGCAGTCGTGATGACAGGCATCTTATCCGCATGGCTGTAACGGATCGTGCAGCCACGTCTCGATCCCTGACTCAACAGATGGGGACGTTTGCAAGACAACAACCATCTGCACGAACAGTTCGACGACGTTTGCAGCAGCATGGACTATCAGCTCGGAGGCCGTGGCTGCGGTTACCCTTGACGCTGCATCACAGACAGGAGCGCCTGCGATGGTGTACTCAACGACGAACCTGGGTGCACGAATGGCAAAACGTCATTTTTTCGAATGAATCCAGGTTCTGTTTACAGCACCATGATGGTCGCATCCGTGTTTGGTGACATCGCGGTGAACGCACATTGGAAGAGTGTATTCGTCATCGCCACACTGGCATATCACCCGGGGTGATGGTATGGGGTGCCATTGGTTACACGTCTCAGTCACCTCTTGTTCGCATTGACGGCACTTTGAACAGTGACGGTTCATTTCAGATGTGTTACGACCCGTGGCTCTACCCTTCATTCGATCCCTGCGAAACCCTACATTTCAGCAGGATAATGCCCTACCGCATGTTGCAGGTTTTGTACGGGCCTTTCTGGATACAGAAAATGTTCGACTGTTTCCCTGGCCAGCACTTTCTCCAGACCTCTCACCAACTGAAAACGTCTGGTTAATGGTGGCCTAGCAACTGTCTCGTCACAATACGCCAGTCACTACTCTTGATGAACTGTGGTATTGTGTTGAAGCTGCATGGGCAGCTGTACCTGTACACGCCATCCAAGCTGTGTTTGACTCAGTGCCCAGGCGTATCAAGGCCGTTATTACGGCCAGAGGTGGTTGTTCTGGCTACTGATTTCTCAGGATCTATGTACCCAAATTGCGTGAAAATGTAATCACATTGTAACCTCCCCCTCACTTATCGACCTTAATGACAGTGAAAAATTAAACCGCGTGTACCTAATGGAAATTTGGGAAAAACAATAGTCACCGAAGTTAATCTGTCGGTAAAGAGGGAAGAAAATGTTACATCTAAATGAAAGGAAAAATGCAAATGAAACTGGTGGAAATTAATTTTGAAAAGGGGTAAAGTTAATAAAGAAAGTAAATGTGCGGCCGTTACGTTAACAATTAACTAGCGATAATTAGATATTTGAGATTTGGGGGAAATTACGGTCGCCAGTCCTGAGGACAATTACTATAGTAACTGAAAAAGAAACGTTATTACACATATAATTAGCACTAGAAGCGTGGCAACTGAAGGTTGACACGTTTAGTGTGAAAACTGAAAGTTTGTCAGAAGTAATAAATTTCGCTACACTCTGACTTAATTTAGCAAAGAATTAATAAAACAGGAAAATCGAAAGTTAATTTAGTGACTGAAGTTAATAGTGAGCTTTCTTTCTGAAGCACATAGAAATTCAGTAAAAAGAGGTTAGTCTTGGACTACCTCAACAATCATTTTAAAAGCTACTCGAATCTACGCAATTTAGAAATAAGAGATTTAACTTTGAACTTGAATTAAGTGATTCTCAACAATTAACAATAGTAAAATTTAGTACGTACAAAGCTGAGCTGCAGTCACAGGTAAGCTAAAATATGGTAAAAAAACTCGCACTCTTAATTTGTGCTTGTGTAATCTAAATATTGTAGCCAGCTATGAATACCTTAACTGAACTTTGAAATTAAAGCAGGGAAATCGAATGATGCTGGCGTTTGAATTTCAACGACACTCAGGTTCATTCCGGAAAAGGAAGGGACCCTGCTTGGTAATGCAATTGGGACAATGAGCAACAAACATTCATGCTAAGTTGCTGTAATTTTGTGATGCAACAATTTTAAAAGTTTGAAAAGCTGAGGTCTGCCATACAGTTCTAAAACTTTACATGCTTCCAGTCTTCCTTGTTGGTTGATTGAAGGTTTGAAGCCGTCGATCGAGGAGGTGGCGACAGTCACCCATTGTCGGCCGTCGCTGTTGCAGAAGCTGGATGGTGGCGCGCCTTCTTCTCGACACGGTCACCAAACGAAATGGGCTCTTGATGTGCGCCAGCTAATGCTTCCTGTCCGCGACACCATGTCAGAAACTATCATCGCATGTCGAGCGCAATTACATGCTGCCAAACCCCGAAAGCGCGGCAACTCGCGGGAGCTTCACACAACACACCTGCTCCACTGCACCACCCCAGCCAGACTCACTCTCTGCCCGCGCTCCACGCGACAGAGTTAACACTACCAAAGATCCTAAACACTTTGGTTCTCCACACGACCTATCAATGTAATGGTTCGATAGCATAGTTTTCCTAGGCCAGACCCAGCGTAAAAATACAAATAATCTTTACACAACAAACCAATTATACATCGACATAAATGCATATATATACAAATAGTAAAACAATTACAATATACAAAAACACAGAGACGTCATATATTCAGGTAACAAAATAAGGAAAAAAATTATAGTACAATAGATGGAAATACGAGGATATGCATTTCCGGCGTTACAACATGTCAGTTCTAGTATAATATATTTGTCCAATGAATACCCGATTATCATCTGCATTTCTTCTTGGTGTAGCAATGTTAATGGCCAGTAGTGCATCTATCTGGAAATAACTGCGAGTTTGCACAATTACGGGTTCATATCAGCAGATGCAGCTGCCATTCTGTTCGGTTGATTGTTACCTCCTGGAAGGAGGTACTCATGAGTAGGTCGCGGTGTGTGCCGTCTTGAAACATGAAGCCAGCGTTGACATGTTGGCTATGCAACCGAGCAATGGGCAGCAAGCAGTGAAGAGCCTGTGTCGATTTTAGCGTGGTTTTCGTGTGTATGTGTGTGTGTGTGTGTGTGTGTGTGTGTGTGTGTGTGTGTGTTGGGGCTTATGGGCGCTCAACGTCGAGGTCATCAGCGCCCTGACACACATTAAAAGGAACGAATGTGGACAGACCTACTAAAACTGAAGCACACACACACAAAGAAAGCAGGAAAAGAAGGTAAATACTACATAAGAAAGTAAAACGTAAGGAAAGGGAAAAAATAGCAACAAGAATGCCACAGGAAATTGTCATTGGCTGGCCACTTACATAAAATATGGGTAAGCTTGTCACACAGTAAAGGATTCCGATGGGAAAAATGATCTGGAAACCATATTTGGATTCTATAATTTGATCTCAGTAATTAATTTTCCAACACGTGTGGATAAAGACAGTAGGGCCCTAATTGATAATATTTTCATTGCTGAAGTACAAATCAAGAAAACAGCTGTATATTCAGTAACAAATGCTCTCTTTTATCGTGACGCACAGTTAGTTTAGATAAACAAAATAGTGCCTTACACAGCGGATATTCCTCTGTAGAAATCAGTTCGAGTAATTAATGATCCAGGACAAATGTTCCTGAGGATAGTTTACAAGAGATGCCTTGTGATGAAATTTATAATGAACCAAATGCTGACATTAAATTTTATCTATTACGTGATAAATTCGTATCATTACTTGAAAACAGTTTTTTGGATAAGCTAATCATGGAAATGAAATGGAAATGAGCGTTTGGCGTCATTGGCCGGGAGGCCCCTCGCGGGGCAGGTCCGGCCGCCTTGGCGCAGGTCTTATTACATTCGGCGCCACATTGGGCGACCTGCACGCCGGATGGGGATGAAATGATGATGAACACAACACAACACCCAGTCCCTGAGCGGAGAAAATCTCCGACCCAGCCGGGAATCGAACCCGGGCCCGGAGGACGGCAATCCGTCACGCTGACCACTCAGCTACTGGGGCGGACAAGCTAATCATAGAGGACATTAAACGTTCCTGTAACAACTATGGATACGAGAGCGATTAAAGTATATTGTGAAAGAAAAAGCGAAATATATCTGTGAGCAATAACAGGCAAAAATATGCAGTAGTTGATACAACATAAACTAGTCGAAACTGCTAAAAAAAGTTGTTAAAGAATCAAAGAACATGCACATTATGTCTCAAATCTGAAATTATGAAAACAGACTTAAGTCTACATGGAATGTATTACAACAAGAGCAAAGACAAAGGCCACAGAACAGGATAACAACATTACTGATTTAAATCGAAGAGCAAAAAATCATCAGTCACAGGTGGTAATACGTATAATACCTATTTATAAAATGTTGAAAATATAGGGACAATCATTTCAAGAGAAATACCAGATCAGTATATTGAAAAAGCAACTCAATTGAAATCCAGTTACACGAATGTCTCACTAACTTCTTCTGAAATGAAGAAAATTACCTATTCTCTTGGAAATAAAAGCTCGTCTAGATTTGGTGGTATTTCTAAGCGCGTGCTAAAGAGTTGTCCCCATATAATAAGTACTGTTTCTTCTTAAATACGAACTGCATCACTAAGGGCATTTTTTCCAGAGAGTCTGAAATATGCCATTTTTAAATTCCTCTATAAAAAAAATAATAGGTTTGATTTCAGTTACTACCTATACTTGACTTCTGACATCATTTTCCAGAATTGTCGAGAGGGAGATTCTAGAATAGGATCCCACCCAATCCTCATAATATCATCAGTATATCACAGTTTGGAATTTGGACAGTTACACAAGTAAAATTGGCATTTACACATTCACTCATCAAATGTTACAAACATTAAATAACAAACCAGCACCAGTTGATATATTCAGTGACATGTCTAAGACATAGGACTGCGTGAATAAGATTATTCTCCTAGGCAAAGTAAGGTTTTAGAGTTCATGGTACAGCCAACCGATGAATAATGTAATATCTAACCAAAATAACAAAGAAAGCTGTACTTAATAACTCATCCAATGTTAGCGGGGGAGATTCTTCTGGCCAGGGAGAAATCACTTATGGGGTACCATAAGGCTTTATTTTAGTTCCACTGTGGCTCTACACTCGCTCATATCTGTAAAGAACCTTCTGTCTAATACACAAATAGCACAATTAGAACCTTCATAACTTCAGCGTGCTGGAGAAACATTTTAATTTGCAAACATTGGTTGGTTTGACAATAGGTGAAACCCAAAACTGGTCACCGACTGAATTAACATCCATTTTAGTTGTAACTCTGGCTTTCTATTTTTGAATCACAACTGATTTTTCTTGTGGATGACACTAGTACTGTAATCAATCCAAACATAGATAGAAGAAATGTTCTTAAAAGTATTGTTGAATGGTTTTCTGTGAATGGTTTCACTGTCAATTAAAAAACATGCAGTTTTCCACGTCCATAGGAACTACACCCATGATGAATGCAACACATGGCAAGGAAATAATAACTCTGGTGGAAGCTTCAGAAGTTTTCAGGAGTCCATATTGATGAGAATTTAAACTGGAAAAAATACATTTTGGAACCCTTAAATCAGCTTAGTTCATCCACATTTGCACGTCAGATCGTTGCAAATTATGGGAAGGGGAAAGTTAGTAAGTTGACATATTCTACATATTTTAATTCAGTAATGTCATACGGAGTAACATTCTGAGGTAACACATCTTTAAGAAAAGAAGTCTTCATCGGTCAAAAACCTGCTGTAAGAAGAATATGTGGTCCTCACCCATGGTAATCTTGGAGACCCATACTTAGCCATTTCCTGAAGTCAGAAGAGCATTTAGAAGGATCTTTCCGACAAAAGAAATGTGTTGTATGTAAGTTATGACAGTGGTCTTTTTTTTAATAGTATACATCGCAGCGTGTTGTAAATCGTTCTGTATTGGTTTTAGTCGCTGGCTGGCGACGTGTGAGTCGTCAGCGCCATTGACACCACTTACAACTGATTACGTTTAAGATTTTTAGACTGTGAACCTGGGACTTACGTAATTAAGGACTTTTATTAATTACTATAACATCCTTATAACCTGTGTAGGAACAAGATCACTCTCTGTTGAAGCAGACATTTCAACTCCACGTTGTAAGTCTTACTTCACTTCAATTCCCACGTGACTACTATATATTCATGATCCAAAAAGGAAAAATATAGTTCTGAAGGAAATGACAGATTTAAAGAACACTGAGTTCATTTATAAAGTACTATTATCTGTTAAAGTAAAAAAAAAGATATACACAGTATACGTGGTTAGACATTCATTTAAAATTTCGTCTTTCTAATATTAGATTAATTATACTCTACTGGCCCTTAAAATTACTACACCAAGAAGAAATGCAGATGATAAACGGGTATTCATTGGGCAAATATATTATACTAGAACTGACATGTGATTACATTTTCACGCAATTTGGGTACATAGATCCTGAGAAATCAGTAGCCAGAACAACCACCTCTGGCCGTAATAACGGCCTTGATACGCCTGGGCACTGAGTCAAACAAACCTTGGATGGCGTGTACAGGTACAGCTGCCCATGCAGCTTCAACACGATACCACAGTTCATCAAGAGCAGTGACTGGCGTATTGTGACGAGCCAGTTGCTCGGCCACCATTGACCAGATGTTTTGAGTTGGTGAGAGATCTGGAGAATGTGCTGGCCAGGGCAGCAGTCGAACATTTTCTGTATCCAGAAAGGCCCGTACAAAACCTGCAACATGGGGTAGGGCATTATCCTGCTGAAATGTAGGGTTTCGCAAGGATCGCCACGGGTCGTAACACATCTAAAATGTAACGTCCACCGTTCAAAGTGCCGTCAATGCGAACAAGAGGTGACCGAACGAGTAACCAACGTCACCCCATACCATCACGCCGGGTGACACGCCAGTATGGCGATGAGGAATACACGCTTCCAATGTGCATTCACCGCGGTGTCCCCAAACACGAATGCGGCCATCATGATGCTCTAAACAGAACCTGGATTCATCCGAAAAAATGACGTTTTGCCAATCGTACACCCAGGTTCGTCGTTGAGTACACTATCGCAGGCGCTCCTGTCTGTGATGCAGCGTCAAGGGTAACCGCAGCCTTTGTCTCCGAGCTGATAGTCCAAGCTGCTGCAATCGTCGTCGAACTGTTCGTGCAGATGGTTGTTGTCTTGCAAACGTCCCCATCTGTTGAGTCAGGGATCGAGACGTGGCTGCACGGTCAGTTACAGCCATGCGGATAAGATGCCTGTCATCTCGACTGCTAACGATACCAGGCCGTTGGGATCCAGCACGGCGTTCCGTATTACCCTCCTGAACCCACCGACTACATATTCTGCTAACAGTCATTGGATCTCGACCAACGCGAGCAGCAGTGTCGCGATACGATAAACCGCTATCGCGATAGGCTACAATCCGACCTTTATCAAAGTCGGAAACGTAATGGTACGCATTTCTTCTCCTTACACGAAGCATCACAACAACGTTTCACCAGGCAACGCCGGTCAAGTGCTGTTTGTGTATGAGAAACCGGTTGGAAACTTTCCTCTTGTCAGCACGTTGTAGGTGTCGCCTCCAGCGTCAACCTTGTGTGAATGCTCTGAAAAGCTAATCATTTGCATATCACAGCATCTTCTTCCTGTCGGTTAAATTTTGCGTCTGTAGCACGTCATCTTCGTGGTGTAGCAATTTTAATGGCCAGTAGTGTAATAATACACATTTATAGAAGTTTCAGAAAGTATATTATCAAATTAGCATTGGCCGTGTGTGCCAAAGGTGCTACATCATGACGGATATGATCAGCATAGTAACGGCAATAGTGAGGTCCAACTCAGTTTTATTGTCCAGATGTTATCGACACTGTCAGTAGCGTGTTGTTGCCGGATTACAGCAGACTCGATGTGATCGTCGGAATTCAGTCAGCTTTTGTGGTGGAGAACGGACAGTACACATCATTAACGCACCCAAGACTGCCGATCAGAGTGACCTGTTGAATATTGATGTTAACAGCATACAATCGAACGAAATAACCCTTCGCAACGGGTTTTCGCCATACGCTTCACAGCAAACACCACGAAAACAATTACAACGAAAAACAATTGTATCCTCAGAATAAATGTGTTTGCACTCTCATAGTCAGCACATGATGAGCTTTATACGTAATAAAATGTTACAAAAATAAAATTTAAGGAATATTCCATGAAATAGTGATGGTAGTGTTTACTGTAAGAAGTGTTCATCATACTAAGATAGTTTTCCTTTTAATCCTTTATATACTTGTCGTAAAAGATAACTGTTTACAAAGTACCGCAGTGGTGCAGCTGTGATCGAGATGAAGAAATTGATGTAGGACACTTG
The DNA here is from genome assembly GCF_023864275.1 of Schistocerca cancellata. Taxonomy (NCBI): domain Eukaryota; kingdom Metazoa; phylum Arthropoda; class Insecta; order Orthoptera; family Acrididae; genus Schistocerca; species Schistocerca cancellata. The sequence goes on along the minus strand of NC_064626.1, from coordinate 497,299,553 downwards.
TCGTCAATCAACACGGGAAACAGCCTTAAATCGTCGTATAAAAGCCTCATAAACTACAGCACATGTGCTCATTGTGAGATATTGGCTAAAATCGTACTTCAATAACAAAAACGACTTGTTCTTGTGGTTACAAGATGTGAAATTGATGTTTGTGTAAATTTTCTTCGAAGTATTGTGAATTTTAACAGCATTAAATTAGCAGTTGAATCGCCTTGTTGGTCTCTCCTTCCTACTACGAAACTACTGTTTTTGTAAAAATTAAGATTAGACCGAATTGTAAACGTAATTAGTTTTTGCATAACGTTTACAAAAGTCTTTTTTTCTTTCATTATCCTCAAGGATAAATTTAAATTAATAATGTTAACGAAACAGTCGACTAAGAGAACAAAAGGACATCGAAAAACTCGCATGGAGAGCATTCTCTGTAGTCTGCACCTTAGGTGTGTAATGGTTCTTTATTTACGTGATCATTACGGCATTCCAACCCCAGTTCTCGATACCAGTAATATCGTACTACTTTTCTGTGAAGTTACAGACATTTTTGTGACAATATTCACATTTGGTTTTATTAATGTATAGGTACTCCGATGTATCGATATATTTCAGTGATATGGTTCTTGTGTGTATTCATTTCTGTGAGACTGTCATAATCTTTGACTTACTTGTAACCGTTTTGGCGCGAATACGCACAGAGCAGTCTTTGTTTCACTTTGCAGAAGTTAAGTTGTTATTTCGCTTTGTAAAAGAACAGTCAAGTCTCGTGTTTGGTTAAAGTGGAAATTAAATATATGAAGATTGATACACACTGTTTTCTTGGTGAAGTGACAATTAAGAAGAAGTATATGTGAATTTACAAGAAGTTTAATAAAAATGTGGATCGTGAACACCAAGTCAAAAATTATTTCTACCATACCATTGTTCTGATCTGGGATTGTTTGATCATTAAGAGTTTCCTGAAAAACGCGTTTGTTAGGTCTTCAAATATTGCTAAAATACAGATCTGGACCTTCTAGCAGTCAAAGTTGAATCACCCTAGATTCAACAAGAGGTGGCTTTTGTAAGCCAATTCGAGGTTGGTTGCCGGATTGAAAGACCGCAACTGTCTCATGTTAAATTCTTCGTCTTGACTTCTCGTACACCACTGTAGTGCACTGTAAACAGTTACTGTTTACACCCAGTATATAAGCGAAGTTTGATAAACCCATTTTCCAACAAGTGTGGTACATCATACAGTACTTCCGCCAAACAGTGTGCATCAAAGTACCTACCTAACCTCTCGGCCTGCGCTTTCATACGTTATGAAGCGAGATGGCCCAGGAATTAAGACAGCTCGAAACTAGACCGTTCTATCCTGTCTGCATTTATTTTGAAAACTGTATTTAATGCTATTATGGGGGCGTGGGATTTAGTGCCCTACCCCATGGACTTACTGGTATGTCTCTAATTTTAAACCATGTGGGCGAGCTGGGTGAGGATGTAAATACAGAAGAAGAGTGGGTAGTCAGAGCCTGTCTGAGGCTGGCTAAGTGATGGAAAAATCGTATCACTCGGTGCTGTAGAAGCACATTTACTGTCTGTTGGTTAAATCTGTGACAGATCGGGTCACATCACACAAAAAGAAAATGATGATGATGGTATACGGTTTGTGGGGCGTTCAACTGCGCGGTAATCAGCGCCCATACAAAGTTCCAATCTTTACACAGTCCATACTCGCCACTTTCACGAATAATGTGAAATGATGCAGACAACACAAACACCCAGTCCCAGAGCGGAGAAATTCCCCGACCCGGCCGGGAATCGAACCCGGGCCCCCGTGATAAAAAGAAAAGGTAAAACCATGGAAACTGCGTGTAAAACTGGTATGCGACCGAGTACTAGCGATATTCCAATAGGAACTGAACAACGTACATCTGCCAGTCTAAAATTTTCATAAATCTCGAGTAAGCTACACACTTTTTGCACCAGAAATTTAGGGGTAACAAAAGTGGAAGAAAGAAATTTTACAAAATTGGCGTGAAGTACCTATGCTGCATCGGAATAAATCAGACAACATAAGTGAGAGTGGCTGTAAGTCGCTCAAAGTTCGATGCACATGGAAATCTTCCTTTCTTGCTCTAACTGGCCCTCGAAATTTCCTAGTTAACATGTGAAGGAATTTTAGAAAAAAAATGCATCATAGATGTCAGAGCCTTTTATGACCAATGGCAAAAAACAAAGGAGCTAATTTTTCACTCAATACTTACAACTCTATACGCATGTCCAGGTTCCTGATGATGAATGACCAAACATGCAGCTTATCCACTTCGATGTGCTCGAGAATCCGGATTCAAACAGAATGCTAGCGTGATTCACAACGCATTGAAGTTAGTACGCCTGAGCAACTGGTGATATACGGGCTGTTTCAAAGTCTTTTCATCAGATCCACATTAACATCTACATCTACATGGCTGTTCTGCAAATCACACTTAAGTGCCTGGCAGAGTTTTCATCGAACCACCGTCACAATAATTCTCTATTATTCCACTGTCTAGAAGCGCATGGAAAAAACGAACACCTATATCTTTCCATGCGAACTCTGATTTCCCTTATTTTCTTATGATGGTTGTTTCTCCATAAGTGGGTCGGCGTCAACAAAATTTTTTCGCATTCGAAGGAGAAAGTTGTTTATTGAAATTTCGTGATAAGATTCCGCCACAACGAAAAACGCCTTAGTTTTAATTATGTCAACCCCAAATCCTGTATTATGTCCATGACTCTCTCTCCCCTTTTCCTTGGTAATACAAAACACGCTGCCCTTCTTGGAACTTCGTCGATGTACTCCATTAAACCTATGTGGTAAGGATCCCACACCGCGCAGCAGTACTCATAAAGAGGACGGACAAGTTTAATGTAGACAGTCTCTTTAATAGATCTGCTGCATCTTCTAAGTGCTCTGCCAATAAAACGAAGTCTTTAGTTCGCTTCCCCACAATATTTTTTTTATGGGTTTTTGCAATTTAAGTTGTTCGTAATTGTAATCCCTGCGTATTTGTTTCAATTTATGGCCTTTAGATTTGATTGATTTATCGTGTAACTGAAGTTCAACGGATTCCTTTTAGCTCTCATGGGTATGACGCCATCTTTTCGTTATTTATGGTCAACTGCCAATTTTCGCACCATAAAAATATATTTTATAAAACATTTTGCAATTTGTTTTGGTCATCTGTTGACTTTACTTGACGATTAACAACAGCGAAAACATTTTGCAATTTGTTTTGGTCATCTGTTGACTTTACTTGACGATTAACAACAGCGTCATATGCAAGCAACCTAGGACGGCTGCTCAGATTGTCTCCTAAATCGTTTATGTACATAAGAGACAGCAGAGGGCCTATAACACTGCCTTGCGGAATGTCAGAAATCACTTCTGTTTTATTCGATGACTTTCCGTCAGTTAGTACGAGTTAGGATCTCTCCGACAGGATATCGCGGATCCAGACATAGAACTGAAACGACATTCCGTAAGTACGCAAATTGATTGCAACCCGCTTCTGAAGTACAGTGTCAAAAGCTTTCAGGAAACCTATAAGTACGGAATCAATTTGAAACCCATTCTCGACAGCACTCAACAATTCGTGTGAGTAAAGAGCTACTTGTGTTTCACAAGAACGATGTTTTCTAAGTCCGTGTCGACTATGTGTTAATAGACCGTTCTCTTCGATGTAAATCATAATGTTCGAAGACAACATATGTTTCAGAAACCTGCTGCATATCGACGTTAATGATATGGTCCTGTAATTTAGTGCATTACTCCTACTGCCTTACCTGATTATTGGTGTGACCTGTGCAACTTTCCAGTCTTTGGGTTCGGATCTTTCGTTGAGCGAGCTGTTGTATGTTATTGTAAAGTATGGAGCTATTTCATCAGCATACTCTAAAAGGAACCGAATTGGTATTTAGTCTAGGCCGAAAGACTTGCTTTTACTGAGTGCAATAAGTTGCTTCACTACTCCGAGGATGTCTGCTTCTAAGTTACTCATGTTGGCAGCTGTTCTTGATTCGAATTCTGGAATATTTACTTCGTCTTCTTTGGTGACGGAATTTCGGTGCGCTGTGTTTAGTAACTCTGCTTTAGCAGCACTGTCATCGATAGTATTTCCATTGCTACTTGCACAGAGAAGGCATTGATTGTGTCTTGTCGCTAGCACGCTTCACATAAGACCAGAATTTCTTTGCATTTTCTGCGAGCTTTCGAAACAAACTTTAGTTGTTGAAACTACTATAAGCATCTTGGGTTGAAGTCCGCTCAAAAATTTTTTTGCAACCGTGTTCTGAGCTTTCTTGTGTACCCCGGAGGATCAGTTCTGTCGTTTGTTAATTTGTTTGGTATAAATCTCTCAATTTCTGTCGAGACTATTTATTTGAATTCAAGCCACACCTGGTCTACAATTACCGGTACGTGGTTAATTTGGAAGGAGTGGGCATTTTCTCTCAGCAAGGTGACAAGCGAATTTTTTCGAGCTTTTTTGAATAGACGTATTTTCGTTTATTTTTGGAGGATTTAGAAGTTACGGTATTCAGTCTCTCTGCGACAATGCCGTGTTCACTGATCCCTGCATCGGCTTGATGATCGTTATTAGCTCAGGATTATTTGTTGCTAAGAGGTCAAGTGTTTTCACAACCATTTAGTATTCAAGTGATGTTATGACTAATTACTCGAAATAATTTTCAAGAAATGCGTGTAGCACGACTCCGGATGATGCCTTCGGATTTAAACATGTATTTTCGTCAACATATCGATGGTAAATTGAAGTCACCACAAACTATAATGTAGGAGTCGGGTAAGTGTTCGAAATTTGATTCAAGTTTTCTTTTAGAAATTGTGTTCTCTTAATTGGGAGGTTGTTAAGATTGACCTTTACCCATACTAACTCGCAGGAACTATCTACTTCAAATTGGCTACAAGATAAACTATTTCTAACAGCAACAAACACGCCACCAACAACTGTACTTAGCCTATCCTTTGCGAACACCATTAGGTCATTTGCAAAAATTTCGGCTAAACTTACCTCCAGTTGCCGCCAGCTTTTAGAGTCTATCAGGATATGAGTATCAGTGCTTTCTATTAGCGCTTTGAGCCCTTGTACTTTCCCAACACAGCTACGACATTTTACAACCGTTATACCGTCGTTCCTGTGTTCGACCTGCACTCTTTGAGACTGAAACTCTTTTTGTGTTTCTCAGAGAGCTTCTAACCAAAGAAACCGCCCAATCCACGCCTCACAATTCCCGCTACCCGTGAGCGTTATTCACCTCCTGCGTGTAATGGACTCCTGACGTATTTAGGAGAACCACCCCACCACCCTATGGCGCAAGTGGAGGAATCTACAGCCTACGCGGTCGCAGAACCGTCTGAGCCTCTGATTCACAACCTGCAGTCGGCTCTGTACCAGAAACCCACGATCGCTCCTGTAACTATGCTGCAGATGGTGAGCTATGCTTTCATCTCGCAAGCAAGACTGGCGACATCTACCACTTCAGATAGCCGCTCGAAACCAGACGGAATCTGTTCCGATCCAAAGCGACACACACAATTGACACCGACGTGAGCCACTACGTGCAGTAGCCTGCACCGTGTGCTCTTCATGGCATCCGGAAGGACCGGTTCCACGTGTGCAATGATTCCACCCGGTATGTACACAGAGTACACACTGGCTTTCTTTCCCACCTTGGCAGTCATTTCACAAAGTGGATGTCTAGAGGTGATACATCGCATCATAGGGACCAACGTTTGTTGGAGTCAAATGTTCACTGATGCTTTCCAAGGATGCTAGGCGCTTTTTGTTATTGGTTATTCCACTGCGTGGTGGCAGACCGTAGGTACTTCAAATGGTTCAAATGGCTCTGAGCACTATGGGACTTAACTTCTGAGGTCATCAGTCCCGTAGAACTACTTAAACTTAACTAACCTAAGGACATCACACACATCCATGCCCGAGGCAGGATTCGAACCAGCGACCGTAGCGGCAGCGCGGTTCCAGACTGTAGCGCCTAGAACCGCACGGCCACTTCGGCCGGCCCGTAGGTACTCTTCGGCGCATGGATGCAATGTGTGTTGTGTATAATCTAGTCATCTGTTCTGTTTAAAAAGGGGTAGGCCGATGTTTAGCGGACTCGCTGCTAAAATAGTTTTCTCCGCTTAGAGACAGTCAGTCATATGGTTTTCTCTTGTTGAAAATCAATCTTTTACTTTGCTTGGGCATATAGTTCGTAGATGCAGCTCACGTGGTTAGTAGATCCTGCTAGTTCGGTGAAATATGGTCGTCCCAGGACCCGCGAATTCAATAAATACGTGCCTAGTGTCACCGGGAAGCATGACCGAACATTTTGTCTCTTACAAAATTTATTGCCCGTGACATGCAAAGACTGAAACATCCTGTATTTGTCACACAGCTGAGCGAGAACGAAACCAACAAGTATCAATATGCGTTTTCTAGAGAAACGTATGACAAACTGAAGGGAGAGAAAAATAGACTACACTCTTTGAAGTTGGTTAATACGTGGAAACTGTTTTTTTACATCCCTATCCAGCCCTACTGTTTGTGGTTTTTTCCAGATCATTACCGGAATGTTTTGAATGGTTTCTTCGACAAAGCTATTGCTAGTTGATCCCCAGCCTTCTCCAACTAAGCTGCCACTCCATTTCTAACAATCTCTCCATCCATGTCGCTTTCTTACTGGAACTTCCTTTTCCTGTTTTTTAGCCTTAAATAGCGAACATTGCAGTTTGTGAGATTTATACCGTCCTGAAACAATTATCCCAGTGATAAACTTCGATATCAAAGAAATTATGGTATGACATCTAAATGTTTATAATTACAGATGATATACTAAATGAGCAGCGCCCTCCCGAACTCTACATTAGTTGTATGAATGCCAGTCTGTAAAGAAGAATCGAACCTTGTGTCTCGTTCTCTATGCAGGAAAAAGAAAAATATGCCTCAATGAAATGAAATGGTGCTGATCACCGTATTAGTGAGGTTGAAAGCACTGTAGTAGTGAGCTTTTGTGAAAGCTGTCGGTCATTGCTGAATTTCCTTTCCACGCCGGGGCTAAGTGTACCATAGCTCGGGGACATTGTAACGGACCATTTACCGGCCGTGACTGTCGGCAAGCGCTGCCTGCTATTGCGAGAAACAGCTCCGGTTTGCCAGTGTCCGCTGTACTGCGGCTATACTCCAGCCTGAAGGTAACTACTTGAGTTCCATTAAAGCGGCTAAAGGGAAGTGGTCTGGTCTTCAAAGGCGAGCGGTTTTCCCACAGAATGGCTGGCGTTCACCAATAATCTTTGGGAAATAAACTTCTGAAATTGTCGGCAGGCAGCAGCACTTTACAGATGTACTCTGAGCGTTAGCTGGAAGTGTCCTTTCACAGTGGTTACTCTATGCTCTTGGGGACTGATTGGCCGAAATGCCGGCCTGTGAAAATAATAGGTCCGCTCGAGATACGGTTGCAGCCGTTGGAACCACGCAAATGCTTTCGACGCAGGTATTCTCCCAGTTTTCGTTGTTTGTAACTGGGTGAAAGGTGTTAGAGTGGCAGTTAATGGACGGTTGCAACTAGTTTCGACTGATCATAGGAAATTCTTCTGACTGGCTCCCGAGCGTTTAATAACCCTGCTCCAAACAGATGACTCGCAACTTTCTCGTTGAAGAAAATAAGTACTAGGTTCCTGCTAAACTTGTACAACTCAACCTCGTGAAAATGTGATACATCCTAGTATATTTTTATCACTTAAGAGATTTTTGTTCAGAAATGTGATGCATATATAAAGCCTGGGGTATCATAATCAAAAGGATCTCACTACCCTCTGTTGATTTCACTTTCTTTCCCTCTTTCATACAAGGATCTACATCTACATCTACATTTATACGCCGCAAGCCACCCAACGGTGTGTGGCGGACGGCACTTTACGTGCCACTGTCATTACCTCCCTTTCCTGCTCCAGTCACGTATGGTTCGCGGGAAGAACGACTGCCGGAAAGCATCCGTGCGCACTCGAATCTCTCTAATTTTACATTCGTGATCTCCTCAGGAGGTATAAGTAGGAGGAAGCAATATATTCGATACCTCATCCAGAAACGCACCCTCTCGAAAACTGGACAGCACGCTACACCGCGATGCAGAGCGCCTCTCTTGCGGAGTCTGCCACTTGAGTTTGCTAAACATCTCCGTAACGCTATCACGCTTACCAAATAACCCTGTGACGAAACGCACCGCTCGTCTTTAGATCTTCTCTATCTCCTCTATCAACCCGATCTGGTACGGATCCCACACTGATGAGCAATACTCAAGTATAGGTCGAAGGAGTGTTTTGTAAGCTATCTCCTTTGCTGATGGACTACATTTTCTAAGGACTCTCCCGATGAATCACAAGGGCCGATAATTGGTGATTACATACTATATTCATTGCTATAAATGACGCACACTTTATAGTGGAGGTGGAATAGGCAGAAATAATCATGCTACGCTGTTACACATATATTAGTCAAATTAAGCTACCACGTTCATAACCAGTGGAGACGGTATAGCTACTCTCTGCTAACTACAACAACGATAAGTTTTTTTCAGATTCGATATTTTCCAGAAGTCCTAATGTCTCGACATTTACTACACTGTAGTTTATTAACATTGTTACTAATTATCTGCAATGTATTGTTAACCAAAAACAAAATTTGTAGCATCAGAATCAGTGAGGCAAGCTTATCATATTTATCATCATATGCATATAATCAAAATCTATAAAAGAAAACAAGATGTTGATGAGTAAAGTGGCGTCAGGAATAATTAAGAAGTTCTACAGTTAACATTTTGTATAACTGCTTTCCAAAGAAGTGCTGATCACGAATGAGAAGCAGAAACGTTTGGCCCAATTTCGTTCATCATAATCCATGTTTTTGGAAAGACTACAGCCATCATTCATTCTTTAAATAACGAAACGTTGCGGAGTTTACGTATTTGTTCATGCTTAACACGATATGTTACGAGAATTTCTCACTGTCGTGATCAAATATTTACATTAGTATTTTGTGTGTTGTGCAGCCTGTCTTGCGCTGTATTCGTCTTTTTGAGGTTTTAAGATACTGTGCCTCATCCACTATGCAGAGGATCACCTCTCATACTGCTTGTGGAATTTCACACCCATATGTGAGGTTTACTGCATAATGTAGCAGGCACAGGACGGTACCTTTCAACCTCAAAAAGAGACACAGTACAGTTAATGAGGCTCACAACAGACATAGAAACAACAGACGAAATACTTACGTAAATATTTGCACTTGACAACGAGAATAAATTCTCGGAACACATAATGCTAAGCATGAAAAAACTACGTACGGGTGCACTGTTTCATTATTTAAACCAGAAACATTTGAGCAACACGAAAAGAGCAAAGGTGTCAGCTAGCGCTACAGATGGTCAACAACGAAACGCGTGAAACATGCATTCGAATAAAGCCAATAGGTTCTGACAGCCGAAACTATCGCGAAGCTGCACAAGCGCGGTAGAGACGCTTTGAAAATGGTTTCACTAGGTTGTCATACCTTTACTCGAACGAATGTATTGTCGGAGGCTGTGGACAGCTCGCGAAATCGAGGAGTTAGTCGGTGGCAGTGGTAGGGTGCAGGAGGAGAGTTGAGTCCTTTGGGACGGAGGTGGTGTGGAGGCGTATTTCGGGAGTCCAGTAGTCACGGACTAGTAGGGTTGTTCTCCAGGAATGGCAACTTCAGAAATTTTAGAAAGTGCATTCCCTTGTGTGCGTGGGGTTAATCTATTGATGCTTTTCGAGGTGGGTGTTGATGTTAGCGAGCGTACACGGACCGTTAAACAAGAGGCCACATAACACAGTGCGGAACAACTGGCTAGCTGGAGGCGCTGTGTAACGAAGGAAGCTGACTTGGCTTGAGTTATTAGAAGAGGTTCGCCGATGACATTGTAATCCTGTCAGAGACAGCAAAGGACCTGGAAGAGCAGCTGAACGGAATGGACAGTGTCTTGAAAGGAGGATATAAGATGAACATCAACAAAAGCAAAACGAGGATAATGGAATGTAGTCGAATTAAGTCGGGTGATGCTGAGGGAATTAGATTAGGAAATGAGACACTTAAAGTAGTAAAGGAGTTTTGCTATTTGGGGAGCAAAATAACTGATGATGGTCGAAGTAGAGAGGATATAAAACGTAGACTGGCAATGGCAAGGAAAGCGTTTCTGAAAAAGAGAAATTTGTTAACATCGAGTATAGATTTAAGTATCAGGAAGTCGTTTCTGAAAGTATTTGTATGGAGTGTAGCCATCTATGGAAGTGAAACATGTACGATAAATAGTTTAGACAAGAAGAGAATAGAAGCTTTCGAAATGTGGTGTTACAGAAGAATGCTGAAGATTAGATGGGTAGATCACATAACTAATTAGACGGTATTGAATAGGATTAGAGAGATGAGAAATTTTTTGGCACAACTTGACTAGATGAAGGGATCGGTTGGTAGGTCATATTCTGAGGCATCAAGGGATCACCAATTTAATATTGGAGGGCAGCGTGGAGGGTAAAAATCCTAGAGGGAGAGCAAGAGATGAATACATTAAGCAGATTCAGAAGGATGTTGGTTGCAGTAAGTACCGGGAGATGAAGAAGCTCAAAAATGGTTCAAATGGCTCTGAGCACTATGGGACTCGACATCTTAGGTCATAAGTCCCCTAGAACTTAGAACTACTTAAACCGAATTAACCTAAGGACATCACACACACCCATGCCCGAGGCAGGATTCGAACCTGCGACCGTAGCAGTCCCGCGGTTCCGGACTGCAGCGCCAGAACCGCACGGCCACCGCGGCCGGCGATGAAGAAGCTTGCACAGGATAGAGTAGCATGGAGAGCTGCCTCAAACCAGTCTCAGGACTGAATACCACAACAACAACAACAACAACAACGTTAGAAGAGTAAAGTGAGTTTTGCTCCAACAGAAATTTGAAGCGTGGAGTTCGCTTGTGTGCCCTTACCCTCTTCCACTGCAGACCGTGCTCCTGTGTTGTTTACAGAAGAGATGGGAGAAACTGGTTGGTGACGGTGTGGTGGCTGATTACGGTGTTTCTTTTCCAGTGATTGGCTTGGGGGCTTTTGACGGAATTCAGATTGCTTCAGGGCGCTGAGTAGTGGTATAGAGGTACTCTTGTAAACCTGTCTCACGGTTCAAAACCAGGCTAACGACCTGAATTTAGCTTGCTATCATTTGGGTATCACAACAAGAAATTACCCTGGTCCTCTAGCAAAGATTCACTAAGGAGTCCATCTGCAGGCGCTAAGAATTGGGCTCCAGCAGCCAAAGGGTCTTCACCAGACGCTGCAGAAGCTCGGAGAGGACAGACGAGGGTGAAGGCGTCGATACGTGCGATCCGATCTCTTTACATTGTACTGCAGTTTACGACAGCGGGTTTTGAGCAGCTTCGTTGCTGCATAGCAGTTTCAAGCAGATTAGTAAGGCGGCTGAAGCGGTAAGGTGTCGTAAACTGCGCTCGGGAGTCTGTAAGCGGATTGGTGTGGAATCGAATCGGATATATGGGACCACAAAAGTAATAGGGAATAATGTTGTTGAAGTACTGCACGCAAGTGAAGTGTCGAGAAGATGAGCTGGTCTAGGTTGCGAAATAAGTCACTCGCCGAAAATATTTGCGAGTAATATGTAAGCTACGATAATTCGTTAATAAAGCTATCCGAACAGTAACGAAGAGTAACTTGAAAATTGAAACATAGGTTAAATTAGTTACTTATTCCGGAGTTGTTACAGAAACTGCGGAGCGGAACTGAACGTGCTGGTAAGAGTCAGGCTGTTCATCGGACTATTCATCGGAACAGCTCAGTTCATCCTCAGTAGCAAATTCGATATTGATACATATGTATTTGTTGAATAACGTAAATGTAAAAATATCACCGTAAACTATATGGCATCTTACTGCAATCCTTCTTGTTGACTATCTTGCACTATTATTATAATAATAATTATTATTAACGTTATTATATTCAGTTTATGCCTAAACAGAAGTTCATAATTTTCCATTCTGACGAGCTTCTCTCTCAGCCCAATAGTCTCTTATCATGCTGCTTAATTCCCGTAAGCAGTTTTACTTTGTTAGTGACCGCAGAGAATCTGATGCTCCGACCAACATTCTACTCTCATCTTTGTCGTGAACGTCATTGTGGACAATTTCTAGTTGGTCACGGTCTTACGAGTGATGTCCTAGATCTCGGAAGCTCAGAACCGTACGAAAAGGTGGTTAGATAATAAAGCGCTCCACCGAAAAACAGTGGTATTAGTCATTCGCATGCAAAACGAAGTTGTTTCCTGCTAGCGCCATTCGATTGGGGCATTTGTACCTGCAATATCAAGTACTTAGTACTTACTGTAGTTGTGTGAATATTGTAGCTGTAATAGGAGGTCGCTTTTGGAGTGTTCGGTCGTGGATTGGAGTGTAAAGAATGTATATCAGTATCAGGAGGCGAATTAATCCCATGAACGTTGTCAGAATGTTAGAGACAAATATTGCGACGTGCTGCGTATCACAAGTAAAGTCACACAATCATCATATCGTCATCAGAATCATCAGATCTCACTCTGTGCTATACAGTCAACTTACGGCATCTAAGTACAAGTAAGCTGTTGACAGGATTCAATTTGGGTTAGGCTCTCCACTGTATCTGCGTGTCAGTTAAATTAAATAAAATTAAATAATAATAACTGTTCCATAAAATTTCGGCTTGCAGCCGCATAAATTTCACTTCATCCTCTAATATTTCGGCTCTACATCAGAATAGAAGGTAGACAGACGCCCTTCCCTCTCGCCCCCTCCCCTCACCCCTCACTACCACCCCTTCATTCTACCCAATCCTAGGGATAACAGACGCTTGTGGCCACAACATACAGCGGTACAGTGCGAAATCACTCTCCTTCCAGCACTTAATGTTCATGAAAGGAAGGATTACTACAACAAACGCCACAGTGACACTCATTACTGAAGTAAGCATTAGGAAAAATTTTACTTATGTACTACGATTCGCAACATTCCGATGCTCGTGGTCGTACGGTCACGTGTAACTGGTGCGTTTTAGAAATTTTAACAATAGACCTTTTGGTGCTGCACAACTCCTTTCCTGCAATGTTTGCCACTTGAGTTTTACGAACATCTCCATCGTAACCTCGCGCTTGCTGAATGAACCTGTGATAAAACACCTTTCTCGTATTTAGCCGGCCGCTGTGGACGAGTGGTTCTAGGCGCTTCAGTCCGGAACCGCGCTGCTGCTACGGTTGCAAGTTCGAATCCTGCCTCGGGCATGGATGTGCGTGATGTCCTTAGGTTAGTTAGGTTTAAGTAGTTCTAAGTCTAGGGGACTGATGACCTCAGATGTTAAGTCCCATAGTGATCACAGCAATTTGACCATTTTTTGCTCGTATTTAGATATTAATCAAGCCTGGTAAGAGACTCCGACAGACGATTAACAAAACATGTGGAAGAGCGTTCTGTAATTTGACTCCTTCACGGATTAATTAAATTTCTTTAGACTTCTACCAAAAATTTCAGTCTGGCACTTGCAACTACAACTAGTCTTATGTAGTCGCTGCACTTTAAATCACTCCACATACATACTGCTTGTTATTTTCTGGTTGCGACAGTTCCGCATGGTCGATCGCCAAACGTTCATTCAAACAATAATGGGTCTCTTCTTCTGTTGATGAGCAATATGTTATATTTGCTTATGTGAAGATTTAATTACTAGTTCTTGTACCGTGCGTCTACAGGGCTTCATATTTTTCGACACAGTTTCCTGTCTTTACGGCTAGCTTACATTATTATCCTCGAAGAACCCGATGCTATCCTCCAGATCGTTTATGTGTTTGGAGAAGAGTAACCGTATTGTAACAGTTCTTTACGGTACGTCCATAGATATTTTCACGTTAGACTATTCCTTCCCGATGTGAATATGGTCGCTAATAAGTCCTCAGTTCAGTCAAAAACCTGAACTGATACTCCGTGACACCGTAGTTTGTTCACGATGTGACAGCGTGGAATAGTCTGCACTTAGCCCACAGATACATACTCGAGATTCCTTTGGTGTTAACCAGGTGTTTGGGTAGTAGCCAGGTACAAGGCCCGCCAGACCATTTACTCCAGGCTGAAGCTTGAGGCTATTATGCGAATTTTTAGCTTTTCTTTGGAGTTGGTTTGCCGTCCATTGAACCCATCTTTATAGATAATGGATGTTGTAAAACAAAGGAGACAAACAGAATCCTAAGTGCTGATTGACCTTACAAGAAAGACATCGCTTGTCCAGCTGCAAATGAAACTCTGCAACTGGTTGCCGTTTTCACAGGTTCAGCAAGTGTGCTGGAAACACCAGGAACCAGAGGGCTATCCATAAAAATTAGAGAAGCTTCGGTTAAAGGCAACTGAGGAAAGGACGTTGCTTTCTTGGATAAAATTCTCACAGCTGAAGATATTTCCTACAACCTGATCTCATGAAGTGAGTTCTAAAGGATCACGTCTGTATGCATGGAGGGATGAACTGCAGCTCTTTTCCGAATGAGATCAACTACCAATAGAGCTCTTGAACCACTTAGAGGTACCCAATCTACTATTAACTCTTTCATGGTTGATGGGACAAGTGTATCTGAATAAAGTAATACACAGTTTTGAGTGGTGGGACGTCTGTATCCCATATCTCACTGGCGCTGCCATGTAGCGCGGAGCTTCCAGAACATGGAGAAAAATACCAGCGACCGTGTGGTTGATATGTAGAGGGACATGAGTGGTCATGTGGGATGCTGCGTGTTCATAGCTGACAAACTGCGGCTGTTTTACAGAAATCTACTCAAATTAGCATCTTCATAGGATGTCTGAAACGACAAACTGTGTTTCCTTGTATGTTACAGGCATCGTTTTGAAACATCACTACAGTCAGTAGTATTCACACTGGTTTGTACATCAGTTGTATTTGCCGTGAGAGGTATATATCCTAGCAAACTTCACGAGGTGAAAAAAAGGGGTAGGTCAAAGATATCTTTTTAATATTATCTTGTAAATTTATATGTGGTACTTCATATTTTTTGTGGTCTTAAGAATAAACGTGTTTTGGTATTCAATTTTTATACATTTTTTCGTATTTACGATCCTGATCCCTCCACAAACAATAATTTACTTTTGAAAATCCTAGATTCCTGGTTAGTTTCGCCGGTCATATGTGACCCATCTCACTGATTTTAAAAATCGGTCCACTTAAAATTCTTTTCCTAATGAAAGTGTCATGTTGACAATGAAGGCAGACAGTTTCTTACCTTTTATTTTTCAGGTAAGTGTAAGATGAGTTTTAAGCACATAAGGGCTATTAGTTTTGCTGCTGTGGAACTGATTTTTTCGGTCTTCTTCCTTTTTCTTCAGCATGTATCTTCTGTTTGAGAACTTTTGTATTTCGGACGCAGCTGTATGCCAAAAGTCTTGTGATTAGGATTTCCCCTGTTCTGCAACGCTTCCATCATCCTATCCAGGCAATATTCCCCCTGTCTTCACTAGGGTTAGCTTAACAATAGTATTAGAACTGCACGCCACGAATCACCGAGATTTCAAGTATGCCTGCCTTGAAAATCCGGTAAGTTCAGGTACGAAAGTGTCCCATTTCACATTCAAAAGTTGTAAATTAGAGCTATTATAATTAAAGGAATCAAAATAATACACTATTTAAGAAGTATTAACTACTATATCCTCGAAAAAATAGTAATTATTTGAAGTAGGTTATGCCGCGCGGGATTAGCCGAGCGGTCTTGGGCGCTGCAGTCATGGACTGTGCGGATGGTCCCGGCGGAGGTTCGAGTCCTCCCTCGGGCATGGGTGTGTGTGTTTGTCGTTAGGATAATTTAGGTTAAGTAGTGTGTAAGCTTAGGGACTGATGACCTTAGCAGTTAAGTCCCATAAGATTTCACACACATTTGAACATTTGAAAGTAGGTTATTACTTTCTTGAGGAGCGTTCTCGTGTGCGTGCCTGGAATACCGATGATATAGTGAAGCTAACTCCTATTTTGTACATTAAGAATATGCAATGTACCTAAGATTCCTCCTGCGCAAAGATGTGAAAATGATCTTTTTTATCTTCTCAGGTAGACCTCTGTGTATCAGCTGATAAGTCTTAAGCTGTACAGTTCTTCTTCGCAGGTGAAATAAACAGGTCAATAACGACAAATTAAAAACGTGGAAAGCGTTAAGAACAATCTGTTTTATGTGCTACAATTTTCTTAATTATTTTGACAAATAACGGTACTTACACGTCAGTTTGGTATGTATCTGAGACTCTTCCTTCCCACTCAGTAAGTCCTCAAAATTGATACACAGAAAGGCACGCTAAGTCAAATGCAGAAACTCGTTAGAGAAACTGGGAAATCTCGGGATCATTTTATTTCCTCCTCCTTTTTACTGCAGTATTCACGGTCATTTGAGATTCTGGGCAATTTTGCTCGTGCGTACCCGCTACAAGTACCTTCTGATTATGGTGTTTATACGACAATT
This sequence comes from Schistocerca cancellata, assembly GCF_023864275.1. Classification (NCBI taxonomy): domain Eukaryota; kingdom Metazoa; phylum Arthropoda; class Insecta; order Orthoptera; family Acrididae; genus Schistocerca; species Schistocerca cancellata. The sequence goes on along the minus strand of NC_064626.1, from coordinate 497,282,971 downwards.
CGGGTACGGTGGCAGTAGTGCGTAGTAGTGTAAGTATTGGATAAGGCAGAACGAATTATTAAAATTGAGTACCTGCCATGAAGACGACTTAGAGGGAGTCCAGTAGAGGCCAGAGTTATACGATTTGTGAGTGACGCGACAGGCGGTTGGATGCGCAGTTAACGGCTGGGGACGCCGGCGAACGACGCCCTCGCACTGCCCACAGACTCCCACGATCGGAGGACGGACGAGGTTGTCGGAGAACACGCCCGTCAAGCCAGTCGGTCGTGTTCGCCATGCCTTCAGCCGTGCCCAATGAGAACTAATCGGCCACACCAGGCGTGAAACGTTTCAATCCCGCGCCTCAATTTATTCCTCCATGAATATCAATCGCTGCATTCCTTTATCGTACGACGACTCGTGCCGAAGAATTTCTCTGTTCGTCGCTGCCCTCGGTAACTTATTAGAGATCTATTAACCGGAGCCTTCTTGTTTTACTACGCGCGATTTTTTTTCGAAAAGTATTACATTCTTACCAGACATTCGGGATTCCAATAGCTGATGACACTCAGGTAGATGGAGTACTTTTTAAATCACTGACCTCTTATATCGGAGGACCAAACAAGTGAGGAGGTGCAGCGCATAAAATACTGGATTTGCATTCGGCAGTTTCGGTAGGTACTACATTCAAACCTTTTTATTAGTATACAGGAGTGATTCAAATGAAATTTACAATGTAGACGCGGTGATATAGCGGAATTGGCCAGGTGCGATTAGGACTCACACACTGAGGTTCAAATGGTTCAAATGGCTCTGAGCACTATGGGACTTAACATCTGAGGTCATCAGCCTATAACTTAGAACTGCTTAAACCTAACTAACCTAAGGACATCACACCCATCCATGCCCGAGGCACCGAGGCAGGATTTGAACCTGCGACCGTAGCGGTCGCGTGGTTCCAGACTGAGGCACCTACAACCGCTCGGCCACAACGGCCGGCCAGAGTCGAGAATATGGACAATTTTTCCCTGTTATCGGCGTTTACGCCTTGTCTGGGTCCGTCATCACCGATTGGCTGGAATCATGTTGCCTTGTCGGACTAGTCTCATTTCAAATTGTGTCGAGCGGATGAACGTGTACGGGTATGGAGACAACATCATTAATCCATGAACCCTGCATGTCAGCAGGGGACTGTTCAAGCTGGAGGAGACTCTGTAGTGGTAGGGGGGGGGGGGGATGTGCAATTGGAGTGATATGGGACCCCTAAGATGTCTAGAAACGACTCTGACAGTTGACACGTGCGTAAGCATTTTGTCTGTGCAATTCCACAGAAGTGGTCAATTCCAGAAGCATAATGCGACGCCTCACACGTGCAAAATTGCTACAGAGTGACTCCAGGAACACTCTTCTGAGTTTAAACACTTCCGCTGGCTACCAAACTCCCCAGATGTGAACATTACTGAACACATCTGTGATGCCTTGCAACGAGATGTTCTGAAGATATCCCCCCCCCCCTCCTACACTTACGGATTTATCGGCAGTCCTTCAGGATTCACGGTGTCAATTGCCTCCAGCACTACTTCAGACACCAGTCGAGTCCATGCCACACGTCGTGTTGCGGCACTTCTGCGTGGTCACCTACGCGGTACTAGGCGGGTTTACCAGTCTCTTTGGCTCTTTGGTGTAATAATCAGCTGGACTGGTAAAACACCAAGGAATGAATTTGCTACCCACATAAAACGTTTCGAAATTTATCCATCATCTTATATCCGGGAAGGAGTTTGGATGTCTAATGACGGATAAATTCCGAAACGCTTCATGTGAGCAATAAAGTCATTCGTTGCCTGATGTCTGACTTTTACCGTGCGACCCAGTCAGTCTAAATGCCCGACTACTGGTGGGTTCAATTTCAAGTTTGAAGAAATATTTATTTCGTGTGATAAAATTACAAATTAACAACTTTCTGATTTTTTCCTTTACTTGTACTGTTAAACCTTACTTCTTGCCAAATTTCGTGACTATAGGTCAACAGGAAGTACGCTATAGACTTCGAAGAGCGATTTTGCTACTATCAAAACGTGCGACATAAATAATAATGAGCATATGGCATTGGTGGCCGGGAGACCCCTCGCGGGGCGGTTCGGCCGCCGCTCCACAAGTTCTTTAACGCCACTACGGCGACTTGCGAGTGAATGAGGATGAAATGATGATAAAAGACACACAACAACCAGTCATCTCGAGGCAGAGAAAATCCCTGACCCCGCCGGGAAACGAACCCGGGATCCCATGCGCGGGAAGCGAGAACGCTACCGCAAGACCACGAGCCGCGTACTGCGACGTAAATGACCGTACCTTTTGACTGCACTTAGGAGCTAACGTTTATTCTATCGCCAAGGGACCGCAGACCTCGGTATGTGACAAAATGTCAACTGGATACGTCAAACAGTTCCTGAGGAAAAGAGACCTTGACATATAGAAGGATTGTAAGTCTGATAAGAAATGACAAAAAATTGTGTGTGATATGATTACAAATTTAGATTTTCTGGATTTTTTCCCTTTTGTTTTACTGTGAAACCATCGTTTTTTTAAAAAAATCTCATGATTCTAGGCCAGCGGAAAGTACCCTATATATTTTGATGATTGAGTTTGGGATTATCAAAATATGTGACACGAATGGCAGTATCTTTTGATTGCACTGACTTACAAGCTTCACTTTTTCATTGCGCCAAGGAACAATAGGCCTTATTATGTGACAAATTTTATCTTTCTACGTCCATCCGTTCCCGAGAAAAAGGGTTTTTCACAGTCAGAAAGACAGACGGACTACCAAGTGAGCCTATTAGGGTTCCATTTCTACCGTTGAGCAACGGAACTCTAAAAATTATAGATAAACCCTTTTTCGATGCAGTCCCCGTGATGTGTATTGCACGCTTCAGAAATATATTGATACCGTATGAGAAGAATTCTTTTTGTTGCGAATGCAGAACTCGTTCGCCGTTGTTTTCACCTGTTCACCAAAACTGAAGTGTATGTCTCGCAGCGCTTTTGTCAGACGTAAGACCACATGAAAGTCACATAGGGCAAGTTCTGGTACGAAAGGTAGGGTGTTGCAGACACTGAAATTTCATATTTTGAATTTTTACTAGGGTTAAACGCGCAATATGGCGGTGAGCGATGTCGCATTCAGCAAAACAACAGCAATGAAAATACCTTGTCATTTATTCCTGACTGCATGGCCAAGGTGATTTCTTAGCAGTTTTGAGAATCAGTTACTGGCCACTATCAATCCCATTTCCACGTTGTGCTCCAAATTTTCTCTCTTACATGGTAAAAGAGAAGAGATGAATGTGACTTTTTCCGACGATGGTTGAGTGAGCTGTTTTCTTTTATTTTTTCCCTTTCGTTTTGCGAAGAGTTGTGTAGCCATTCTTTGCTCGATCTCTTTTTTAAAGTTGGTGATAGTGTACTAATTCTGTCCCTAAATCCATTAACCTACCTGAAAACGACGCAGTAGTTCCTCAAAGGCAACGACGCAACGATCTCTCAGTTTAGTAGTCAACTGACGTGGCACCCATCTTTTCTGAATCGCAGCCCATCATTGACAACGTTGCGTGCGGTATCAACACTAATATCCACTGCAACAATGTTTTCGTTCATCACTAAGCGGTGTACCTGGCCCGGGAAGCGAGCGTCTTCCTCAGCAGTCACGCCTCTTTTAGACTTTCTTGCTGTAGGGACACATGTAAATCACTGTACCGCGCTTGCATCCCGCGATGCATTTCCACAGGTTTAACAGCTTCACTACCCAAAAAACGTATCAGAGATCGTGGGTCCAAAGAGGTGCCAGTCGACATTGGGACGACCATCTTTGTACTGTTACTGCTTCCGCGAAGCAACAACCGGTTGCTATCTGTTGATCATTTGTCGAAACACAAATATAGCTCCTGTCAACTGACAGATCCGTAATAAAAGTTTTACCGATTTTATTTCGCTTTTGAAGTTTTAATTTGTATCGCATTCGTATATTTCAGCCCAAGGTCACTCAAATGGGGGGTAGTGAAATGCTAGTACTCAGCATTACTAAAATGGGGATAGTAAAATGCTGGTACTTAGTGCTACCAATTTACTATCCCTCTTTCCTCTCTTTTAGAACAGGTCATCTTATTATGTATGACGACAACAGTCAGTTGCCCGGTGGTTCAGTGCTACGTGTGGGATTCGATCACTGATCAGTCCTAAGATTTTATATATCGGTTGTCGTTTGTTTTACTTCTGGATATGTTTGTTAGAGCGAACAATGCCGAGTACCTCGCGGTTTGGAACGTGCGTTAAGGTTTATGTCTCCGTATAACTGACGAGGTATGTCAATTCAAATGTCGGAAAAATGCGACAGCATACCACTTCTAACAGGGCCGTGACTAGTAAGGCAATCTGATGTCCGAACCAACTTTTAGGTTTGTCACAGATATACCTTTTGAGCTGAAATTACGAGGGCGTTCAATAAGTAATGCAACACATTTTTTCTGAAAGCAAGTTGGTCTTATTCAGAATTACAATACACCATATTATACCCCACTTTTTTGGCTACCGAACACTATTTTTCAACATAATCTTCCGTTCACTGCGACGGCCTTACGCCACGTTACTGGAAGGAACTGTATGTCCTCATGGTACCTATCTACTGATCGACGTCGGAGCCTCCCTAACCTCCACGTATTGCTTCCATCGTTCATTGGGTCAAACAGATGGAAATCAGAGGATGCTAGATAGGGACTGTAGGGTGGATGAGGGTGAACAATCCATTTAAATTTTGAGAGCTCGTCTCGAGTTCGCTAACTTCTCTCGTGGTGGAGAAGGAAAAGTTCGTTTGCATTTTTGTGGCGACGAAGGTGCTGAAGTCGTTCCTTCAGTTTTCTGAGTGTAGCACAGTGCTCTTCCGAGTTGGTCGTTGCATTATAAGGGACGGCATCAAACAGAATTAGCCGTTCAGAGTCCAAGAAGACGTAACTCCATGGACTGCCATTTTGCCTCCGGTTCGATGTGGTGAATCCATGTTACATCGCCTGTGACCATGTTCGACAAAAAACTGTCATGATCAGCCTCGCAAGCGTTTTAGAACAGCTGGTCCTTCGTTGTTCTTTACGCTCTTGCGGTTAGGTGACGAGCAATCCGTTGAGTACATACCTTTCGCTACCTCAACTGTTCGACAAGTGTGTCAGCTCTACCAACAAAGCAGTCCAGTTGCGCAGCAAGGTATCTGATTGTGATCTCGTCAAATGAGAGTGTCCACACTTTCCGACATCGCTGGAATCACAGCTGTGTTGGGCCGGCCGGCATGCGCGATATGGGACAGGTTTGCGCCACCTTGTTGCGATGATGACAGACGCATCGCCCAACGAGTCACCGTATTTTTATTCTCTGGCAGGTCTCCGTAGACATTCTGTAAGCGGCTATGGATATCTGCGATGCTCCACCAGAAGAAACTCAACGACAGCTCTGTGCTTGTAACGCACCTTCGCTACAGAAGCCACGTTGGAGGTTCGTATAGTGCCGCCATCCATCGGAAGTTCATAAAACTATATATATACCACAGTGTCCCACAGAACACAGCATGTTGTTCTCAGTGGAGAGACGTCTACAGACGTTAAAGTAACCTCTGGCGTGCCACAGGGGAGTGTTATGGAACCATTACTTTTCACAATATATATAAATGACCTAGTAGATAGTGTCGGAAGTTCCATGCGACTTTTCGCCGATGATGCTGTAGTATACAGAGAAGTTGCAGCATTAGAAAATTGCAGCGAAATGCAGGAAGATCTGCAGTGGATAGGCACTTGGTGCAGGGAGTGGCAACTGACCCTTAACATAGACAAATGTAATGTATTGCGAATACATAGAAAGAAGGCTCCTTTATTGTATGATTATATGATAGCGGAACAAACACTGGTAGCAGTTACTTCATTAAAATATCTGGGAGTATGCGTACGGAACGATTTGAAGTGGAATGATCATATAAAATTATTGTTGGTAAGGCGGGTTCCAGGTTGAGATTCATTGGGAGAGTCCTTAGAAAATGTAGTCCATCAACAAAGGAGGTGGCTTACAAAACACTCATTCGACCTATACTTGAGTATTGATCATCAGTGTGGAATCCGTACCAGGTGGGGTTGACAAAGGAGATAGAGAAGATCCAAAGAAGAGCGGCGCGTTTCGTCACAGGGTTATTTGGTAAGCGCGATAGCTTAACGGAGATGTTTAGCAAACTCAAGTGGCAGACTCTGCAAGAGAGGCGCTCTGCATCGCGGTGTAGCTTGCTGTCCAGGTTTCGAGAGGGTGCGTTTCTGGATGAGGTATCGAATGTATTGCTTCCACCTACTTGTACCTCCCGAGGAGATCACGAATGTACAATCAGAGGGATTCGACCGGTCACGGAGGCTTTCCGGCAGTCGTTCTTCCCGCGAACCATACGCGACTGGAACAGGAAAGGGAGGTAATGACAGTGGCACGTAAAGTGCCCTCCGCCGCACAGTGTTGGGTGGCTTGCGGAGTATAAACGTAAATTTAAATGTAATTCCGCTTTCTTTCAACCGAAAGTTCGGAAGACTAATAAAAGTACTGAAATGGATTGGGGAAAAAGAAATTTATGGCGCAACTTGAGTAAAATAGCTGATCGGTTGATAGCACACATTGAGGCATCAAGGCATCGTCAATTTGGTGACAGATGGGAGGAGTAGAGGGTAAAAATTGTGGAGGGAAACCAAAACTCGACTACAGTAATCAAGTTCAGATAGGTATAGGTTGCAGTGACTACGCAGATATGATAAGGCTTGCAATGGATATACTAACATATACTGCATCAACTGAAGACAAGTATAATAAAAATTCTAAATCCTGTAAACAATACAAATAAACACTGTGAAACAGTAACAGCTTGTGTTTTTCACCATAACTGTGGAGCTCTTCCACAAAGCGACGACGAATGAAACGTTTAATGTTGAAAATTGTCTTTCAGAGTGGTCGATTAAAAAGAAGAGTATGCGGAAGTGGCGGAGGACGAAACATTAGTGGCCATGAGGTGAAGAGCGGCGGGCGTGTCGCGCGGTATGTGTTATACTGTAGGACGGTGTCGGCAACGGCGTGCGTGATGGCCACGTGGAGTGGCACTCGAGTCTGGGCGGCGTGGCGCGTGCTGAACACGCGCTGACGGCTGTAGGTGTCACCCAGGTGAGGCATGGCCACTACACGGCCCCGCTCCTGCATCACTCGCAACACCTTCGTAAGCGGGCGGTGACGTCGGGTGCCGTATGACTCTTGTAACTGGACACTGTTAGCTGCAGGCTGAAACCTTCCAACGCAGGCAAGAGCCATCGGATTCGGTGCCTGGTTAAACTGTCTCATGCGAAGCGTTTCCTATGTTATATCCTTTCCTTTGAATTTTGACATCTGTGTTTCCACATCAACACTTACAATACTGGCCATTAAAATTGCTACACCACGAATATGACGTGCTACAGACGCGAAATTTAACCGACAGGAAGAAGATGCTGTGATATGCAAATGATTAGCTTTTCAGAGTATTCATACAAGGTTGGCGCCGGTGACGACATCTACAACGTGCTGACATGAGGAAAGTTTCCAACCGATTTCTCATACACAAACATCAGTTGACCGGCGTTGCCTGGTGAAACGTTGTTGTGATGCCTCGTGTAAGGAGGATAAATGCGTACCATCACGTTTCCGACATTGATAAAGGTCGGATTGTAGCCTATCGCGATTGCGGTTTATCGTATCGCGACATTGCTGCTCGCGTTTGTCGAGAGACAATGACTCTTAGCAGAATAAGGAATCAGTGGGTTCAGGAGGGTAATACGGAACGCCGTGCTGGATCCCAACGGCCCCGTATCAATAGCAGTCGAGATGACAGGCATCTTATCCGCATGGCTGTAACGGACCGTGCAGCCACGTCTCGATCCCTGAGTCAACAGATGGGGCCGTTTGCAAGACAATAACCATCTGCACGAGCAGCTCGACGAAGTAGTCAGTAGCATGGGCTATCAGCTCGAAGACCATGGCTGCGGTTACCCTTGACGCTGCATCACAGACAGGAGCGCCTGCGATGGTGTACTCAACGACGAACCTGGGTGCACGAATGGAAAAACGTCATATTTTCGGATGAATCCAGGTTCTATTAACAGCATCATGATGGTCGCATCCGTGGTGGCAACATCGCGGTGAACGCACAATGAAAGCGTGTATTTGTCATCGCCATACTGGCGTATCACGCGGCGTGATGGTATGGGGTGCCATTGGTTACACGCCTCTGTCACCTCTTGTTCGCACTGACGGCACTTTCAACAGTGGACGCTACATTTCAGGTGTGTTACGGCCCATGGCTCTACCCTTCATTCAATCCCTGCGAAACCCTACATTTCAGCAGGATAATGCACGACCGCATGTTGCAGGAACTGTACGGGCTTTTCTGGATACAGAAAATGTTTGACTGCTGCCCTGGCCAGCACGTTCTCCAGATTTCTCACCAACTGAAAACTTCTGGTCAATGGTGGCCGAGCAACTGGCTCGTCACAATACGCCAGTAACTACTCTTGATGAACTGTGGTATCGTGTTGAAGCTGCATGGGCAGCTGTACCTGTACACGCCATCCAAGCTCTGTTTGACTCAATGCCCAGGCGTATCAAGGCGGTTATTGCGGCCAGAGGTGGTTGTTCTGGGTACTGATTTCTCAGGATCTATGCACCCAAATTGCGTGAAAATGTAATCACATGTATAATATATTTGTCCAATGAAAACCCATTTATCATCTGCATTTATTCTTGGTGTAGCAATTTTAATGGCCGGTAGTGTATATTCCACAAGTTATAATACGCTGTGTGGGGGACGGTACTTCGTGTACGATTTTCATTTACCGCTTTCTTGTTGCAGTCGCCAAAAGCGGACGGAAAGCGTATAAATTCGGACCTCTTTAACGTCACGTTCGTGGCTTTGTGGCAATACGCAGGATGTCCCAGGAGAAACGGTCTATATTCGTGGGTATGCGAGGACTTGTTCATCTTCGCTCCTGTGAAACACGTCTATTCTTCTGAACAAGTGCTCATAGCTGTTAGGTATGCATTTAAGAGCCCATGTTTACCAGACTTTTTGCTTGGAATAATCGTTCCTGTCCTATCCCTGACTACTGACCACTCTTCCTGGGTCATCCTGTATATTCAGGAGCAAGCGATGTACGCCGCCGGATAAAGCCGCAACACCATATTTAATATAGAATAACGAAATTTTGGGAGTAGATTTTTCTAGGTAGCATATTTAAATGACTGCTGATGGAGAGCAAAGCAATACTTAAGTGCACGATCGATGAGCGTCACGTTTGTATGAAAATTATTTTTCATTGGCAATAGGACAAGGGGCTTGTTTGCGCCCTGAACGTTGGCGTGTGTGACTGGGCTTTGAAGTTCCTGAATTTGACTAGCCCTAACGTTTTGATTGGTTTAAGAATTTAATGTTTTAAAATAGAGATTAAACTGTATAAAATTCATTTTATGTTTGTTGAGACAATACCTTTTAAACGTTGTTATGGCGTTGGCCCCCTTATTTTAGTGCTGATTTCCTGTAGTTCATTTTGAATTTAAATTTTTATGATACGTCTTGATACCTGAGGCACGATTACAGGTAGCTTGTAATGCGTTGTGGTACTCTAATAACTGATTATATTGGACCAAATTGAGTTTACATAAGTTGGAAGCGTTAAAACTCTACCTTAAAGTAATAGATCCTTTCCATTAAAACTCTTTTTTTGGCAGTCCTGGATGTAATATTTTTAGGAAATACTTTCGATTTTGCCAGTATCCAACATGCGTTAATGTATTCCTTGAACGTAGCGACCAACAAGGTCGTAGGGCTATTTGTATGGAGGCTATGCCGTTCATTTCGAGCCAACGCCACAGTCATTTGAAAACTTTGTAAACTAATTTGTGTATGTTCCTCTGTGTTTGTGTCCACGACCCTTCCACAACAGAACTTGAAACGTCGTCCCCTTAGAAAAATTTATGAATAATTGTGTTAATAAACTCCTTACGTTATTTAATTTTCAAACAGCTGAGCAGAGCTGAAAGTATTCAGACATTTAGCTCTTTACTTATTCTGATCAACACTAAATTGACACACAATATTTTTAGCGGAACGCAATCTGACTTTCAAAAATCCCTAAAAAAGAATGGCCCTGACTAACAATAACCTATAGCTTTCATGAATCACTTACCTCACAAAAATCTTCGTTACTCGAACTACTGCAACACAGCGAGCGCCAATACTGCCTGCTAAATAAAAGATTCTAACTACTGAAGTCACTAACTACTGATAGGCATAGTTAGCAACTGAAAGATTTTGATAGACAACAAACAATGTATTTACCTTAATAGTGTTCAAAAGTCATCATATGTATGATAAGTTCATGACATCCAGTCCTACAAATTTCCTTTTTCTGACGGACACACGTCCAGATCGTCTGCTCTCAAAACTGTGCCATCTCTTTCCCCACATCCACCACTGCTGTCGGCTCACCTCCAACTGCGCAACGCTACGCGCTGTTCGCATCCAACTGCCCAACACTACAATAGCGAATATTACAACAATGCCAACCAGCCACAGACTGCACACAGCACTGCCTGTGATTTTCATACAGAGCGGTACGTGGCGTTACCAATATAAAAACCTAAACAGCCTACTTACAAACTGAGCGGGCTTAAGTTTTTGTCCAGGAGTACGACTAGGTTTGCTCACTAGGAAAGCACGCTCTCGGAATTTTAACAGTATACCATATCGCAATGCATGAAGCTTTTTTTTTGTATTGTCTGCCACTGGAATTGGTTGGGCGTTTCCGTGACTTTTTCGCGCTTACGAAGCGGCCCCCTTATAAAACGCGCTGTTACTGTTTTTATTTATTTATTTATTTTACTTTTATTTTTATTTTTTGTCAAGCGTCAACCACCTTAGACATAGGTATTATTGATACTGACACTGAACGTCATTTTACAAGCTCTAAGTTTTGATCCTATAACGTAAGTAGCCGAAATGTCTTAAAAATTAAGACATACGTAAGGCTATCTACGACGGCACTTCAAAAAGTGAGTAACAATTGATGACCCACGCTAAGACCACTGCGCAACAGGAGTGGCGCATTTACGGAAAAGACTTCATGTCCCAGATTTCCTGCACACAGTACCGCTGTGTTACGGATAAGAGGTGCATCACAGTGTGGGAATGAAATGGCGCGGCAACTGGATATTAACCCGAAAGTTGAAGTATGCGAGGTACTACGATTCTTGCGGGCAGAATTTCTAAGGCTGCACACCTTGAAACTGTGGCAGCCGGCGGTAGTGGCCGAGCGGTTCTAGGCGCTACAGTCTGGAACAGCGTGACCGCTACGGTCGCAGGTTCGAATCCTGCCTCGGGCATGGATGTGTGTGATGTTCTTAGGTTAGTTAGGTTTAAGTAGTTCTAACTTCTATGGGACTGATGACCTCAGAAGTTGAGTCCCATAGTGCTCAGAGCCATTTGAACCATTTTTGAAACTGTGGCGATGTACTCACTAAATTCACAGTCGCATCCAGCCATAGTGAAATAGGGCCAACTATTTGAGGAAGGTCGTACAGACGTTGGTGACAGTGATCGGCGGGGAAGGCCGTTGACAGCGGCCACACACGAGAATGTCCAGTCAATCGAGTGACTGTTTCACAGCAATCGCAGATTTTCCGAGGATGCGGGTGTTCGCACAGCCGTTCTTGAAGGGCTTCGTGAGCAAAGAATGGATTTCTACTGTCGAAGAACTGAACGATTGAGAGACTGTTCCGATCGTTGTTTACAGAACGAACAATACTTAAGGATATAAAAAATGGTTCAAATGACTCTGAGCACTATGGGACTTAACATCTGAGGTCATCAGTCCCCTAGAACTTAGAGCTACTTAAACCTAACTAACCTAAGGATATCACACACGCCGGCCGTGGTGGCCGAGCGGTTCTAGGCGCTACAGTCTGGAACCGCGCGACCGCTACGGTCGCAGGTTCGAATCCTGCCACGGGGATGGATGTGTGTGACGTGCTTAGGTTAGTTAGGTTTAAGTAGTTCTAAGTTGTAGGGGACTGATGACGTCAGATATTAAGTCCCATAGTGCTTGGAGCCATTTGATTTTTTTCATCTGCCTCAATGCTCGCGTCGATTTTGCTTGACTGGTATGCCGATTTTGTACTGTACGGTATCCGAACTGAAACTTTTCGACACCCATCGTATATAAATGCACATGTAATATTACAGCAAGGAGGATCGTTGTTACCAACAATCTGAAGAAGTACTTAACCGATTTACTCTAGATTTCTACTCGATTCTCTAATGAAATATTCGGAGGGACATAGTCCATGTAATTGTTGATAAACATAATATATAAATATATAATATTTAATATAAAGAAGGAAACATTGTTGCCAAATACCACGAAAAGTTATTGATCGATATACTTCAAATTTTTACAGGATACCAATAAACATTCGTCTGGGAATGGGCTGCACAATGGGAGATCAGGACATGTATCCAGTCCCCTTAAGCACTGACGTGACAAAATTTGTGGGATAGTGACATTTTTATACACAGATGGCAGTGGTATCACGTACACAATATGTAAAAGGGCAGTGCATTGGAAGAGGTATCATTTTTATTCAGGTGATTCGCGTGAGTTTTCCGACGTGATTATGGCCGCCTGACGGGAACTGACAGTCTTTGAACGCGGAGTGCTGTGTGTGTGTGTGTGTGTGTGTGTGTGTGTGTGTGTGTGTGTGTGTTTGGGGCTTACTGGCGTTCAGCACCGAGGTTATCAGCGCATTTACACACACTGAAAGAAAAGAATGTGTAAAAATGACGAAAATTGTTGTCACACAATGATGAGGAAACATGTAAAATGACACTCAATCACTTAGTCCCACCTCAGTCGCGCCGACCCACACAATAACCCCTACTTATCAACAAGGCACTGTGCAAGCTGGTACAGGCTCCATAATGGTACGGCCTGTATTTACGTGGAATGGATTGGCTGCTCTGGTCCAAGTTCACCTATCATTGACTGGAAATGGCACTCTTCGGCTACTTGGATACCATCTGCAGCAATTCTTAGACCTCACGTTCCCAAACAACAATGAAATTTTTATGGATGACTATGCACCGTGTCACTAGGCCACAGTTGTCGCTATTTGTTCGAAGAACATGCTGGACAATTCGAGCGAATGATTTGGCCACCCAGCTCGGAAGACATGAATCCCAACGAATATTTATGGGACGTGATCGAGAGGTCAGTTCGTGCACAAAAACCTGCATCGGCAATACCTTCGGAATTATGAACGGCTATAGAGACAGACTCTGACCACAATCTATTGGTTATGGACTGTAGATTAAAACTGAAGAAACTGCAAAAATGTGGTAAATTGAGGAGAAGGGACCTGGATAAACTGAAAGAACCAGAGGTTGTAGAGAGCTTCAGGGAGAGCATTAGGGAAAGATTGACAAGGATGGGGGATAGAAATACAGTAGAAGAACAATGGGTAGGTTTGAGAGACGAAATAGTGAAAGCAGCAGAGGATCAAGTAGGTAAAAAGACGAGGGCTAATAGAAATCCTTGGGTAACAGAAGAGATATCGAATATAATTGATGAAAGGATAAAATACAAAAACGCAGTAAATGAGGCAGGCAAGAAAGAATACAAACATCTCAAAAATGAGATCGACAGGGAGTGCAAAATAGCTAAGCAGGGATGGCTAGAGGACAAATGTAAGGATGTAGAGGCTTATCTCACCAAGGGTAAGATAGATACTGCCTACAGGAAAATTAAAGAGATTTTTGGAGGAAAGAGAACGACTTGCATGAATATCAAGAGCTCAGATAGAAATCCAGTAACAAGCAAAGAAGAGAAAGCAGAAAGGTTGAAGAAGTATACAGAGGGTCTATACAAGGGCGATGTTCTTGAAGACAATATTATAGAAATGGAAGAGAATGTAGATGAAGATGGAAAAGGAGATATAATACTGCGTGATGAGTCTGACAGAGCATTGAAAGACCTAAGTTGAAACAAGGCCCCGGGAGTAGACAACATCCCATCAGAACTAATGCCAGCCTTGGGAGAGCCAGGCCTAACAAAACTCTACCATCTGATGAGCGAGATGTATGAGACAGGCGAAATACCCTCAGAGTTCAAGAAGAATATAATAATTCCAATCCCAAAGAAAGCAGATGTTGACAGATGTGAAAATTACCGAACTATCAGTTTAATAAGTCACGGCTGCAAAATACTAACGCGAATTCTTTACAGACGAATGGAAGAACTAGAAGAAGCCGACCTCGGGGTAGTTCAGTTTGGATTCCGTAGAAATGTTGGAACACGTGAGGCAATACTAATCCTCCGACTTATCTTAGAAAATAGATTAAGGAAGGGCAAACCAACTTTTCTAGCCTTTGTAGACTTAGAGAAAGCTTTTGACAATGTTGACTGGAATAAACTCTTTCAAATTCTGATGGTGGCAGGGGTAAAATACAGGGAGCGAAAGGCTATTTACAATTTGTACAGAAACCAGATGGCAGTTATAAGAGTCGAGGGGCATGAAAGGGAAGCAGTGGTTGGGAAGGGAGTGAAACAGGGTTATAGCCTATCCCCGATGTTATTCAATCTGTATATTGAGCGAGCAGTAAAGGAAACAAAAGAAAAATTCGGAGTAGGAATTAAAATCCATGGAGTAGAAATAAAAACTTTGAGGTTCGCCGATGACATTGTAATTCTGTTAGAGACAGGAAAGCACCTGGAAGAGCAGTTGATCGGAATGGACAGTGTCTTGAAAGGAGGATATAAGATGAACAGAAGCAAAACGAGGATAATGGAATGTAGTGGAATTAACTCGGGTGATGGTGCGGGAATTAGATTAGGAAATGAGACGCTTAAAATAGTAAATGAGTTTTGCTGTTTGGGAAGCAAAATAACTGATGATGGTCGGAGTAGAGAGGATATAAAATGTAGACTGGCAATGGCAAGGAAAGCGTTTCTGAAGAAGGGGAATTTGTTAACATCGAGTATAGATTTAAGCGTCAGGGAGTCGTTTCTGAAAGTATTTGTATGGAGTCTAGCCATGTATGGAAGTGAAACATGGACGATAAACAGTTTAGAGAAGAAATGTGGTGCTACAGAAGAATGCTGAAGATTAGATGGGTAGATCACATAACTAATGAGGAGACATTGAATAGAATTGGAGAGTAGCGAATTTGTGGCACAACTTGACTAGAAGGAAGGATTGGTTGGTAGGGCATATTCTGAGACATCAGGGGATCACCAATTTAGTATTGGAGGGCAGCGTGGAGGGTAAAAATCGTAGAGGGAGACCAAGAGATGAATACACTAAGCAGATTCAGAACGATGTAGGTTGCAGAAGGTAGTGTGAGATGAAGAAGCTTGCACACGATAGAGTAGCATGGAGAACTGCATCAAACCAGTCTCTGGACTGAAGACCATAACAACATAGAGACAGAATATTTCAAAATTTATGCAGGGGACGTCCAATGACTCGTTGAGTCCTTACTACGCCCGGAAAAAGGCGGTCCGACACGATATTAGGAAGTATCCCACAACCTTCGTCACCTTAGTGTATATTTAGCCGTCGCGAAGCGTTGCCGGGTCGGTTAGTTTTAAATAAGTTATGGATAGTTCTCAACATTTTCAAGGCATTTGCTCTGCTGGTACTTTCGACTTTCCAGTGAGGAAGGCCGCGTATGTGGCGCCGCCTGGCGCCCTCGTCCGCCCGTCGGCGCCGTACCGGCGGCGGTAATACGACGGGCCGGCGCGGCGGTTCGTCAGCGTCGGCCATTAGCGCGGCCGTCCAGCTGCGCCGTTTAGGAGGTTTTTTATGGGTTCCTCGTGGAAACGGCAGCCGCCCTCCGGAAGGAGCGCCACGTCACGCACCCCCACCGTGTCGCCGCCGTGGCCTCTCTCGGGGTTGCGTCCAAATGAAGATTAACGCGCCCTGACAGTTCGATTTCACGTCCGGGGGCGTGTGTTTCATCCACAAGCACATCAAAAAGAGAGTGACGAATATCCCTCTCCCGCCCCGTTCGTGTATTTGGGACCAGGCGTGTTGGTATTGTTTGACGCCTCTCGTTAATTCTGCTTCAGTTAGCCAAGACTAGGGGCGGGGGAGGGGGAGCAAGAGCTCGTGATCTCAAATGAGAAATGATTCCTACATGGAACTAAAGGGACCGCAAAAAAAAAGCGTGAAGGATCACAAATTTTCATTGTTTCTACCAGAAAATGCTCTACAAATGAACGATTCTGGCCCATTTAGAACATGAAACTGTCGGGAACTGACACTTCAGCAAATTGGTTTGTTTGCCACATGCACAACCAGTGAAATGATGACGTACTTCTCCACATAATGAAGTGACTTTCTTCGTATTCCATAACAATGCCTAAACGTATACTTGGTTGATTCAAAATAGAAATGAAATAGGAATTCCACTATTTAACACCAAAAACCAAGAAAAGAAACGTATAAAAATATATTGTCGTAAATTTTACGGACACAGCGTATTAAAGTGCAATGAAAGTACCTTTCTCCACAATTTGTTGAAATTAACCACCTAACGCTCTTCCCACAACTTGGTATAAGAATAGCAATAGTATTTGTTTGGTCCTGTGGAGACTTGAAAGCTCTCTCTCACACACACAAGGAAACATCGTCAAACAGACCACATATATAGGCGGGGAAAATAGCACATTTGCAAGATATCAAACTCAGCAATCGACCCCGTACGAAAATTTTGCCACAATTATGATATACACAGTTATGTCCTTCTGAAAGTGCAGCGTTTAAACTTTTCCCGTGCAGCGCTTGTCACTTGCCCTGCCGCGTTGCAATCGCCTAATGCTCGAGCGGAAGTACTACGTGGAGGGAGTAAAACTCGGTCCGAGCACGCATCGAGATGTGCAACGCTACCGACCAACCATCGTGTCCTCCTCAGCCGACAGGCGCCAACGGATATGGAGGGGCATGTGGCCAGTTCACCATTGTCCCAGCCTTGTCAGTTTTCGTGACCGGAGCCGCTACTTCCCAGTCCAGTAGCTCCTCAATTGGCCTCAGAAGGGCTGAGTGCACGCCGCTTGCCAGCAGCGCTCGGCAGACCACGGCGGTCACCCATCCAAGTGCTGGCCAAGTCCGACAGCGCTTAACTTCGGCGGCTGATGGTGTCAGCAGAGAGAGGAATTTTTGAAATTTCAGTAGCAGCTTCTGAACCAAGGACAATTTTTACCATTCCTTTATACGCACGCGCATTAACAACGTTTCTACCAATGTGTGTTGTTTTCTGACTTAACGATAAGTTCGGCTACCTTAGAGTTAGCTCTCTATTCTTTTTGCGAAACACGTAGCGACGTAGTCATGAGCTTCATTTTTTTATTGTATTCTAACAACCGACGGAAATAATTCACATCTTTACTTAGCAAAGAGGAATGTTTTGTTTATAGATGTCATTTCGTCTTACTAAGAACCATAGGCTCATAGTTTAGTTTTTCATAACACGATCGGGAATTTGGCATGTTTTGTCACCTTACCAAAAAACGCTTAAAATAAATACTTGTGACTATACTGGCTTTGAATTGTGAGAGAAGATCCATAAGAAAGTTTCGTCATACTTTTTGAAAGAGAAGACCGTACACCAAGTGTGACAAAGAACGCCATGTAAATCCACTGTCGTTATTGGATCCACGACGGAAGGGGGTACAAATCACGATGGTAAACTGGGGTTTGCTGAAAAGTGACAACGTGGTCGCCAATGAAAGTGTGTACTGCTATCCTGTATGAAAGGACATGTATGACTAATGTGTCTGTCGCCTGTGAATGCATACAACCGTGCATGGTGAAGAGGTCATGCCGCGTCAAGTGTTTGGTCACTCATGAAGCATTTTAAGAGAAGGAAGGCAGATTGTGGAGGATGAAGGTCGAAGAGGACATCCCTCCACATCGACGAGTGGAGAATAGGACACCGTGCATCGCACGGTGCCTAGGTTTACCAGAGTCGTTTCTTCAAACTAATTGCTCGCTAATCCATATGTCTCAATGTTGGTGGCGGTGAAGTTGAAAAAGAACGCAAGCTCAAGTTCAAGAGGTCGCGGTGTATTCGTTTTGGTAATATAGAATCCGTGTGAAAAACAGTTACGAAACTTACTATAGGAACATCCCTCATACTTTCTGTTTCTTTTTTCAGACTAGATGCTGTCACTGCTTGCACTTGAGGAGGGACCATTGCGCACAATAAACTTATCCATATCGAAAAAAATAGTTTAATAATACTGTAATAGAAAATACACCCAGTCACAATATTCGCACAGAGCACAGCTGTGATAAAACTAAAGTGAAATAGTCAAACAGTGGAAAGTCTAGGATGGAGTAACAACAATATTGTTGAATTGAAATTCTGTATTGTTGTCTGACAATGTGTGGGTCCTTTGGCAGTGAACGAAGAGTGAAATAAAGTTTAAGAATTAGCTACAAACCGGTAAAAATATCAAAACAAGACAACAAAAATTATAAGAGAGGAACTATTAGATAAGCCCCAGAATGTTAGGGAAAGCACATGCAGGCAGCCATACACAAAAGATGCAGTGTTACAAAGTGCTCTCAACCTAACAGCATAGCCAATGCAATGGTACATGCAAGAATGCAATTAACTTCATGTAAAGAAAGTATAACAACAATACTGTGTAGATAAGTTACATTTAATTTCCATGAAAATATAATGGTTGTCAACACATATTAGGTATTTAAAGAATAAATAAGCACCATCTTAGTTAAAATTAAAGGAAATTACTTATTTAATTTTTTTAAAACATAAGAATTCTCAATATCCCTAAAACCAAAATCTTGTAATTTCTTATAATAACATATAAATGTTCATGTCATAACCTTCACTTTATGGCTGTACACCAGTTTGTCATGGTTGTCCTCTTGACCTGCTTTGCATGGCAGCCTACACGTCAGGGCAAAGAAAAAGTTTTCTGGCCCCTGAGGTGCAGGCTCCCCTTCAAGACAGGCATGATGTGTTGGAGTAATGAAGGACTGCTTTATCGACATATTTTGCAGGGGCTACACATGTTGATGGGCAGGGCTAGGGAAAGATCAAGATGGATAGAGGACGTGATGGACAGAGAGAGGGGTTGGTGGTGGACAGATGGAGGTGTGAGGATGAGTTGGACTGAGAGAGAGATGGGAGAGGTAGACACAGAGAGGGGGAGGAGGAGACATGCACAAGGTATGAGCTGAAAATTTACATGGGTGAAGGAGCAAGGAGTAGGTTAGCATATACATATAAATGTGTCTCTATGTCCAGAATCCCCTCCTAAACAATTTAAGCGATTTCAGCCAAATTTGGTACACATACTACTTGCTATCTGAGCATTAGCAATATGAGATAGAAGCTCCATGCTTCCATAGGAGTGGAGACAGGGGCGAAAAAGTGTTTTCAACTCCTAACATCCTGCTTGATTTGTGTATATATCAGGAGGGATTGCAAAGGCTACACATCCAGATGGGCACAGCTGAGCAGAGAGAGGGAGAAAGAGCAGATGGACAGTGAGAGGGGCAGCATGAAATTGATAGTGAGAGGGGGAGGATCACATGGACAGAGAATGGGGCTGGAGGAGATTGACAGACAGGTGGGAGTAGGAGACAGAGACAAGAGAGGAAGAGGAGGTGCACTAAGTGAGGAGGGGGGGGGAGGAGATGGACAGAGAGAGGCAAGGATGAGATGGCCTCAGAGAAGGGGAGGATGAGATAGACAGAGACAGCAGAAATCGACTCAGGAGGTGGGATGGAGAACATAGGCACTGAGAGAATGGTGGGTAAGATGGAAACAGAGACAGGGATGGAGGAGATAGACCGACAGGCGGCACACGTATTAAACGGGACTTGAATGCGTATACCGCAGTGATAATAGACGCGAATAGTCAATACAGTGTAAGGAACTCGTGTAACAGTTGTGAACGCTTTGGACAGCTTTCAGTCATGAAGCACTATCAAATCAAAAGAGTATTCGTCAACGTAACAGCACCAACACTAAAGTGTTACCCTAGAAACGTCAGCATAGCACCGGCTACGGGGAGGAGTCTCTATAAAGAAGCTGACAAATTCGCAACATCTACTGTCGTGAGGAAGGCGAGCGGGTCAGCGGTTGACAGAGCATTGCATCCCTCCGTATTCATCTCACGCTGCCGCGACAGTATGATTACGTCTAATAATAACAAACGGACAACTTTCGCTTACTTGTTCCTACCAAGTTCCGGCATAGCATTCCTGTACCATCATAAATTTTGTACGTTACTCACAGCCGTGGACGTTGTATACGTACATCACTGTAATGACAGGCAAAAGTCACAACATAGACGTAGCACTGACCATACGAGACCACTGGCCAATGTAATTGAAGCTGTCATATCAAAATGGTTCAAATGGCTCTGAGCACTATGGGACTTAACATCTTAGGTCATAAGTCCCCTAGAACTTAGAACTACTTAAACCTAACTAACCTAAGGACATCACACACACCCATGCCCGAGGCAGGATTCGAACCTGCGACCGTAGCAGTCCCGCGGTTCCGGACTGCAGCGCCAGAACCGCTAGACCACCGCGGCCGGCGGCTGTCATATCAACAAATGTTCAAATGTGTATGAAGTCTTATGAGACTTAACTGCTAAGGTCCTTAGTCCCTAATCTTACACACTACTTAACCTAAATTATCCTAAGGACAAGCACACACACCCATGCCCGAGGGAGGACTTGAACCTCTGCCGGGACTAGCCACGCAGTCCATGACTGCAGCACCTCAGACCGCTCGGCTAATCCCGCGCGGCTGTCATATCAACAGCAAAAGGAGAGAGTTAAAGTGTGTTCATTCCACGAATACCGCCAAGTCCAACAAACCTCCCCTTCACCTTCCGCAGACCGCAATTTCCTGTGCGACTTTTATTTTCGATTGGTTTGTTGGTTGCTTTCGGGGAGGGGACCAAACAGCAAGGTCATTGGTCCCACCCGATTATGGAAGGATGGAGAAGGAGACCGACTGTGGCCTTTCAAAGGAACCATTCGGGCATTTGCCTGAAGTGCTTTACGGAAATCACGTAAATCCTAAATCAGGATGGCCGGACGCGGGTTTGAACCATCGTCGTCCCGAATGCGAGTCCAGTGTGCTAACTACTGCGCTACCTCGTTCGGTTATTTTCGATTAACAGACATAACGCACACGGGCAGTCTGTTACATACTGCGGACTGGATTTGCCATCTCTGTGAATCTCCCAAGGACGTATACACACTATGTGATCAAAAATATCCAGACACTACCAAAAACATACATTTATCATTTCAGGTACATTGTGCTGCCATCTACTGCGTCACCCAATATCAGCGACATCAGTAGTCATTAGACATCGCGAGAGAGCAGAATGGGGCGCTCCGCGGAACTCACGGACATGGAACGTGGTCGGGTGATTGGGTGTCACTTGTATCATACGTCTGTACGCGAGATTTCCACACTCCTAAACATCCCTAGGTCCACTGTTTCCGATGTGATAGTGAAGTGGAAACGTGAAAGGACACGTACAGCACAAAAGCGTACAGGTTGATCTCGTCTGTTAACTGACAGAGACCGTCGCCAGTTGAAGAGGGTTGTAATGTGTATTTGACAGACATCTATCCAGACCATCACACAGGAATTCCAAACTGCATCAGGATCCACTGCAAGTAGTATGACGGTTAAATGGAAGGCGAGGAAACTTTTATTTTATGGTCGAGCGGCTGCTCGGTTTAACATATCACGCCGGTAAATGTCAAATGACCCCTCCTTTGGTGTAAGGAGCGTAAACATTGTACGATTGAACAATGGAGAAACTTTGTGTGGATTGACGAATCAAGGTACACAATGTGGCGATACGATGGCAGGGTGTGGGTATGGCGAATGCCCGGTGAACTTCATATGCCAGCGTGTGCAGTGCCAACAGTAAAATTCGGAGGCGGTGGTGTTATGGTACGATGGTGTTTTTCATGGAGGGGGTTGCACCTGTTGTTGTTTAACGTGGCGCTATCACAGCACAGGCCTACACTGATGTTTTAAGCACCTTCTTGCTTCCCACAGTTCAAGAGCAATTCGGGGATGGTGATTGCGCCTTTCAACAGGATCGAGCACTTGTTCGTAATGCGCGGACTGTGGCGGTGTGGTTACACGACAATAACATATATGCCATGGTCTGGCCTGCACAGAGTCCTGTCCTGAATCCTACAGAACACCTTTGGGATGTTTTGAAACGGCCACTTCGTGCCGGGCCTCACCGACCGACATCGATACCTCTCCTCACTGCAGCCCTCCGTGAAGAATGGGCTGCCATCCCCCAAGAAACCTTCCAGCACCTGTTTGGACGTATGCGTGCGAGAGTGAAAGCTGTCATCAAGGCTACAGGTGGGCCAACAACATACTGAATTCCAGCATTATCGATGGAGGGGGCCATTAACTTGTAAGTCATTTTCAGGCAGGTGTTCGGATACTTTTGATCACATAGTGTACGTCTCATGCTCTTTGGTGTGCTCACCCGAGTATGTACACACCATAGTAAGTGGGGGCGTAATGATAAACATCGTGTGCAGTTAGGTCTTGAATTGGAGGAGGAGGAGAACATTAGTGTTCAATGTCCCGTCGATAAGGAGATCATTAGAGACGGACTACAAGCTCGGGTTCGAGAATGATGGGGAAAGAAAGCGGCGGTGCTCTTTCGAAGCAACCGTCCCGACATCTGCCTTAAGCGATTTTGGGAAATCACGGAAAATCTACATCAAGATGGCCGGACGACGGTTTGAACCGTCGTCCTCCCGAATGCTAGTCCACGGTGTTAACCACTGCATTACCCTTCTCGGTAGTCTTTTCTAAAAGCAGCAGCAACGTTTCCATTCCAACACCCACACACAAATACTTTATCGGTATTGTCAGCATTCGTAAATACCTGCGGTATGCTTAATGGTACAGTAATATTGACCATTTAGTCATAACCACGACCAGAGTTGAAAAATTCAATTATGTAAAATCAAGCACAACTTAATCTTCAAAACAAAAAGTACAGTCGATAAATAACCTTATTAAAACTGGTGCACCAGCACGCGAAATGAAAATTTTGGACCGATAAGACTTGGACACATGCTGCGTGGCATGTTGTATAGGAATTAGACTATGAAATATTTACTATTCCTTCTGCAACATCCTTTACATCGAAATACAATCGAAACCGGTTATAACGACGTCGAAATGATCGACGGTTTACTGTTTTTATAACAAACAGTCGCACAAACCGGATTTTGGCTTTGTTGCTTCATAAAATCTTAGTATCTGTAAATTTGAGTCTGCCCTAGAGTTAATATTTCAAAAAGCAGCAGAAATACAGTGCACCTGCAGTACTTACAGCAGAGCATATGTGGAGGAGGACTGAGAGGAACTTCCTTATGTTTACGCTGTATGCACAGCATTGAAATGCCGGCAGAATTTGAACACTAATGATTAAGTAAATATTACAGTCAGTTTCGTGTACTGAGTACTGATAGTCTAGATGTGGCTATTGTATCTACAGGTATGTTCTTCAATTTATATAATTCTGTCTGTGAATGGTTCGTAATTTCTACGATGTTGTCTCGATTACATGCGAACGACATTTTCTCGATGTGGCACTGCAAAGATAATGTACATTACTTCATTATCAGTTCAGATTAGAAATAGTTCAAATGGCTGTAAGCACTATGGTACTTAACATCTGAGGTCATCAGTCACCTAGACTTAGAACTAGTTAACCTAACTAACCTAAGGACATCACACACATCCATGCCCGAGGCAGAATTCGAACCTGCGACCGTAGCAGTATAGCGGTTCCGGACTGAAGCGCCTAGAACCGCTGTGCCACAGCGGCCAGCTACAGATTAGTATCTTCGGCACAGAGTGACTGGTGGGGGGAGAGGGAAGAGATGGAGGAGACGTGTGCAATATTTTACGTGGGTGAAGTCACGGGGAAAAGGCTAGTAACGTATACTACCACTCTTTTTGTTTACTTACATGTTTGTTCCTGAGGATTTCAAGCGTATTGTACCATTTGACGATGTAGAACGCTTTCTCTAGGTCAACAAACCCTATGAAATTCCACTGAAATTCCTTGACTCCCACTTGTGTTATTAAGACAACGTTGGAACTGCGTCTCTGGTTCTTTTACTCTTCGTAAATCCAAATTGATCGTCGTCTAACTGCCATATTGAACACTTAACACGCGGGTGACGTCGTTATTATATTCTGTAACAACTTCTGCGGATAGGGAAGACTAGAAGATAGTGCGCGACATTCCGTAGCGGTGGAATGCCTTAGTTCTAGGGTGATTTAATACAAAGCCCATCTTCTTCTTGCCCTCGACAAAAATGAAGCATAAAAAAAGGCATAGGTCGAGAGAAAATGTAGATGATTAGCTTTGATAAGGACACTTTTTCTCAAAAAAAAAAAAAAATGGTAGAAGGAGAAAGAGTGTCCGCCGGGGCGGCCGTGAGAAGAGGTGAGCTATTGTACGCGGTGCGGTGCGGTGCGGTCCATTTGCAGCGCAGGTAGTTTGGGATTTATAGAGGCGGCTGGCGGGCCATTACGGCCGGGCCAGCCGCGCGCATTATCCCGTCCCACCGCCGCCGACCGGTACGGGGTACGGGGTACACGCTGCAGCTACAGGTTCCCAGAGCCTTACCGGACACAGCGCCGCTTTTATTTTTACCCCGCGTCGTGGTGAGGACGCGCCAGGCACGCCGCGCTGCACCACTCTGCCTCACCTCTCTCCCGCCGGCACCGTCCTCCTTGTGGCGCCTCACGTTACCCCGGAGGATTTACGGCGTATTCCGCTCTACGTCTACGGTTTGCTTCTTATAAACGTTTAAAAACCTCCGAAGCGACATAGAAGACGCTGAACAAGTAATTTAATGTGAGACACATGGGCTCCCAAATGTCGGGAAATACCCCGAAAGTGGACGACAGACCTTGAACGTGTGACGTCACCAGATGAAGTATCTCGTCGCACGTGCAGCAGTTGTGCCTATCGCACCTGATCATCCCAACCCAAGTCCAGTATTCACGTCGGTGTCACTCCGAGCTTACGAGGGCGACTTTATGTAGTGGGGCTCAGGATTCGAGTCTTGCCTCCGGCAGGAAGTATTTTTTTTTCGTTGCGTCAGACTACTGTGTTTACAGTGAGGTAAGATTTACTATTTTATTTACTGGCCTCGCGGTTCAAATGGTTCAAATGGCTCTGAGCACTATGGGATTTAACATCTGAGATCATCAGTCCCATAGAATTTATATCTACTTAAACCTAACTAACTTAAGGGCATCACACACATCCATGATTGAGGCAGGATTCAAACCTGCTACCGTAGCGGTCGCGCGGTTCCAGACTGAAGCACCTAGAACCGCTCGGCCACACCGGCTGTCGCCTCGCGGTCCCCGCTGGTTTATTACAAAGTAAGTACAACAAAAAGCTACTTCTTGCTTCACACATAGATTATAAACTTCCGAATTGCGTCGTTACCAGAAAAAAAAAAAAACACTTGATTGCCGTGACGACGGTAATTTTGTAACTTCTACGTTTACAATAGATCACCGTTTACAAAAGATGTTCGGAATTGGCACCATTTGCAAGTATCGCTTCGTTCAATCATCCCTTCACGCCCAAGCCCAACCACTGCGCGTACGTTGAGGTACGCAGTCCGGTGACGTCATATGTTCAACATTTCTCATCCATATTTGCGATACTTCCCGACATTTGCGACCCCATGAGTCTTATATTACATTACTTGTCTCGGCGTCATATTTGTAGCTTCGAGAGTTTTTAAACGTTGATAACAATCACCCTGTATATTCAGCAAGTCACTTACGTTATCTCGTCAAAGCTATCCGAGCACACCAGTGTAATGCGGTATTGGCCGCTAGATGTCACCAGAGGCGTAATCGCCGTTACTGGAGGAGGCGGTGAGTATTGTATTGTCAGTAGACAAACAGTAACACTAGTCTGAATCGGTCAGGAGAGCTCACAGACTTCGAACGTGGACTAATATATTGTATGTCCTCTGAGCAACAAACTCATCAGGGATATTTCATTCCGTCTAAAGCTGCCCAAGTCGACTTCTGGTAACGCGACTGTAAAGTCGAACCACGGAGTAACAACCACACCTAAAGGAAGATCAGGCAGACATCATATACTGCAGGCCGTAGGCCGTCCAGCGTCACAGAAAGTGGTTGTAAAAAATCTCACTAAAATAGCGGGAGGAATCAGTCTTGAGTTACAAAGTGCTACCAGCAGTCGAGGTAGCGCAGTGGCTATGGGTAAGGTGTTACAAAGATTTGGTTACAATGGCTGAGCACCTCCCCATAAGCCATACATTTCTGTAGTTAATACCAAGATACGCTTGAAGTGGCGTAAAGATCGACGCCATCGGACAGTGGATGATTGATATCTTTGTGGCGATCCGATGGAAGGGTTTGGCGAATTCTTGAAGAACGTTACCTGCCATCGTGTGTAGTGCCAACAGCGAAGTATGGAGGAGGTGGCGTTAAATTATAGGGGTGTTTCTCGTGGTTGGAATGTGGTCTCCCTTGTTGCACTTAAGAAGACGCTACATGCGGAAGAATATGAACACACTTTACAGCACTGTGTACTTCCTACGGTAGAGGAAGAATTCCAAGGCGGTGACTGTATCAGAGAGACAATTCACGCTCTCATAAGGCAGCATCTGTGAGCCAGTTGACTGCCGACAGGAAGATTCCGGAAATGGGATGAGTTAGGAAGATGACTTGGAGCCGGACTACAGCGTCGAATATCACCTGCTTCTCTGCTTTCGGCTGTTGAAAATGGCTGGAATTTTTCCACATACCCTCACACACTTTATTGCAAGTGTCCCCAGCAGAGTTCAAAATAATTGGTGTGTGGATACTTTTGATCGGCTAATGTGTATGTCTGTGGCGCAGAGTACGTCGTCCTTCACTGTTCTAGTCGCAACTTGTGCATGCGAAGATAGACTGGTGGTAAGCCTCCGCATGATCTCGAACCTTGGTTGACTCCCCAGAAATAGTCGCGCTAATACTTCGCAAGGTATCATTATGTCGTACACTGCGTGTTGTGGTTAACTCTGGAATGGTAAGCCAAACTGAAGGCTTATGACCGTGAAAATACAGAATTTGCACCGGAGAACATTAATGTAACTGGATTTTATGTCATACGTTTCATCAGTACAGCTCACATGTGAACGCAGCCTGTATCCTGTGCAAACCTATATGAATATACACGAAAGCAAACAAAATAAGATACGCCACTGACTGCAAATTACACGAATGTTATTCAGCATCTGAAGATAGGCTACTTGATTCTAAAGCAAAGAATTGTACTGCATGTGGTCTCTGGATGCGCTGCTCACCGGATTGACTTGTAGTGGTGAAACTTAAATGTGATAAAAACAATTACCTACGCAAATACTAGCGCATGACGTTGGAGAGAAAGGTACAGATAAATAATATCACATGCATAGCACCGCCTGTCGTATGCTTTTGAAAGTATGGAATGACAAATCGTCCATGTCGAGCCCAGATGGGAAGAATGGATTGGGTGCGGCCTCGCAGTTAGGCCAGCAAAGAGAAGAGAAGCAGCAGCTTCAACGTCCTCACGTCTCTGCTACGTTCAAATGCTCAGGCATTACATGCCCTTATTCTGAGAAAGATTTAAGATTTAACGCAGGTCGATGATATACCGTCGGGTGATAAGAAATTATATGCCCCCATCTCTCTTCGTTCTTCTCTATAAATATTAGTTCTCTTTCTCCCGCCATTATGATTGTAAAAAGGTAAGAAAGATTTGAGTTTAACGTCCCGTTGACACCGATGTCTTTACGAACGTAGTACGACCTAAGACAGGACAAGGATTTGGAACGAAAATCGACCGTGTCCTTTTCAGAGATGTCGTTCCAGTATGTAGCCTTAATCGATTTAGAGAATCCGCAAAAAATCTAAATCTGCATGGTCAAAAGGAAGTTTCAACTCCCCATTTCACAAACGTGAATGTACCAGTTTCACCACTGCTACTCTTTTGTCGTTCTCAGGATTTAGACTGGCTACCTTTATGATCAACATCACAACTCTGGCGTCTGTCTACAGTTCAGCTGCCGTTCATATCCTCAGAGTGTACATTTTTTTTTCATAATGGCCAGTGCGAGCAAGAGATAAAAAAATTCGATAAGTTACCAACACCTTCACATGTGACGCAGCATGTGAAGGTTGATGTATGTGGACGAGTTACTCCTGTAACCGAAATTGCAGATCTGAAGATGGTACTAGAGGAACCGACACCGGTCATGTGAATAAACATTTCTGCATTGAAGACGGATTATAATTAACGTTGTATAACCAGTGGCTGTGGTTTCCCATCAGACATTATGTCTGTTTTCGCAAAGACATGTATGTCTCGTATAGGTCTTGTCAATTACGTCATGTCCGGCAAAATTTTTAATGGGCTGGTTTTTGCTTTAACACTGTTGGTCTAATTTCGGAGCTGAGCGGACGCAGAACTAGATGGATCCGCATGCTGCTTTAATCGGTAACACTGCACGATGCCCTTGCGTGAAAACGCATTGCTGTTAGAATTTTCTGTTTTTGGTTTATTCTGCCTCTGGCGTTTTTTTACACAATGTGGGGCTAAATTGATTCATTTTATTGACGGCTCACGTGGATCAGAACTCGATGTTTAGCGAATGGATTCGACCTTCGTAACCATGTGGCCAAGGATGTCCACCTAATCTTTCCTCATCTTTTGTACAACACTTACGTAACCTCTCTCCGCTGGAAGCAAATTCTTCTTCTTCTCCTCCTTCTTCTTCTTCTTCTCCTCCGTCACTTTTCGTATTAAGTCAGATGTAGTCTGATACGGTTCCATTTTTTTTCTAAGTCTGCCTGGATATTTTTCCCTTTTGGTTTTAAGTTCTTTATCTGACGTCGTAATCTCTCTGGATTCATCCTTTGTAAATGTTCATTCCATCTCCTTTTGGTTTCATCCAGTTTTTTCTCTTACACTTCAAATCTTCGACTCCTTTCGAATACCTTCATTTCATATTTTATGTATTCTTCAAAATCCTCCCACCACCCTAAGAAATCTCATTTCTGTTCCTTGCATTTGTTTTCCTTGTCCTTTACAGCTACGAATCCTTCCATATAATAGGGTTGACAATGCGATATTTTAAGTCCTATTAATTGGAAGCAAGTTATAACATGTTTTAGTAACTTTCACTCAAGCATTATCTCCAAGTTTTGTGAAATAAGTACAGGATAATTTTCTGTCTTTGTGGACCCGAATCCCACAAGTATGAATAATGGGTACATTTATTTCCTTAGCCCTTACACTAAAGTTTCATGAATAATGTATGCTATTACCTCTTAACATCTTCATTGCTAGTGGGATTTCTCATTCTCTTGCTGAGCTTTGTATGTTATTAATTTGTGAGACCACAATTAATATTAAATGACCAAACTCAGCTCTCTGCTTACTCTCTCCTATTCTTCACGTAAAATGCACATTTCCCTAATTCTTTCCACACTCTCTGTCGCATTCAGTTCCTCCGTTTTCCTCTGCAGCCGGCCGAAGTGGCCGCGCGGTTCTGGCGCTGCAGTCTGGAACCGCGAGACCGCTACGGTCGCAGGTTCGAATCCTGCCTCGGGCATGGATGTGTGTGATGTTCTTAGGTTAGTTAGGTTTAACTAGTTCTAAGTTCTAGGGGACTAATGACCTCAGCAGTTGAGTCCCATAGTGCTCAGAGCCATTTGAACCATTTTTTTTCCCTCTGCATTTGTGATTACCTCCTGGTTTAGTATGTTTTATTATATGTACTTATGCTCTACAGTAAGAGATAATTCTTCATACTACTGATAATTTAACTTGTCTATTTCCTATTACAGTTGACAATTCTGTTTTTCACATTGTTTATGCTTTCCCTTCCGTATGCAATATCAATTTATTTTCCAATAACTGTGCCTTGTATTAGTTTTATACGGCCGGGTTTGTTAATTTAATTCGAATTGTTGTGCTCTATCTTCGCTCCCGCAAGCGCCTTACGACTGCGCTGTGAAAGAAAGATGAAACATACTCTGTGTTTTTACTACACTGACCAAGTGCAACGTTGTTGTCTTCAGTCCAAAGACTGGTTTGCTGCAGCTCTTCATGCTTCTCTATCTTGTGCAAGCCTCTTCATCTCAAAATAACTACTGCAACCTAAATTCTTTTTAATTTGGTTAGTATATTCTTCTCTTGGTCTCCGTCTACAACTTTTACCTCCGACACTTCCCTCCAGTACTAAATTGATTAGCATGGATGCCTCATAACGTGTCCTATCAAACGACACCTTCTTTTAGCCAAGTTGTGCGACAAATTTATTTTTTTCCCTAATTCTATTCTCTTCAGTAGTTACATGATCTTCCAATGTAATCTATTTTTCAACATAATCTCCTTTCAGTGCGACGTCCTCACCCCACCTTATTGGGAGGGCTTGTGTGCCCGCATGGCACCACTGTACTGGTCGACGTCGGAGCCAACGACCTGCTGCATCAATAACCTCCCCATCATCCCCTTACGCGCGGGATTAGCCAAGCGGTCTTTGGCGCTGCAGTCATAGACTGTGCGGCTGGTCCCAACGGAGGTTCGAGTCCTCCCTCGGGCATGGGTGTGTGTGTTTGTCCTTAGGATAATTTAAGTTAAGTAGTGAGTGATGAACTTAGCAGTTAAGTCCCATAAGATTTCACACACATTTGAACATTTTTGAACATCCGCCTACTACTCCCGCGGCGTGCATCCTTCAATGGGTCAAACAGATGGAAGTCGTACGGTACGAGATCTGAGCAGTAGGCTGGATGAGGGAGAACAGTCCAATGAAGCTTTATGAGCTCCTATCGGGTGCGAGAGCACATGGGAGGCCTTGCGTTGTCACGGAGAGGGTTAAGTTCGTTTTCATTTTTGTGGCGACGAGACCCCTGAAGTCTTTCTTCAGTTTCCTGAGGGTAGCACAGTACATTTCAGAGTTGATCGTTGCATTGTGAGGGAGGACATCACATGGAATAACCCCTTCAGAGTCCGAGAAGAATGACTTTACTGGCTGACGCTGTGGGTTTCAACTTTTTCTTCGGAGGAGAGGCCGTTTGGCCCACTGCCGTTTTGTTTCCGGTTCGAAATGATGAACCCATGTTTCATCGCTTGCGACGCTGCTTCGACAAAAATTTGTCAATCAGCCTTGTAACACGCAATAAACTCCTCACAGATGGTCCTTCGTAGCTCTTTATGGTCTTCTGCTAGATGGTGAAGAACCCAACGGGTACATATCTTTCTGTACCCCATCTGGTGGACAAGTGTGTCAGCACTACCAACAGAGACGTGCAGCTGAGCAGCGAGGTGTTTGTTTGTGATCCGTCGGTCGCCTCGAACGAGAGTGTCCGCACGTTCCAACACTGCAGGAATCACAGCTGTGCAGCACGTCGTCAGGCCGGAGGTCGGACAGGTTTGTGCGACCTCGTTGCGATGATGACAGATGGCTCGCTCGGCTTACAGTGCTTTGGTTCACTGCCAGGTCTACACAGACATTCTGCAAGCACTTATGAATACCTACGATGCTGTAGTTTTCCGGCAAAAAAAAAAAAAAAATTAATGACTGCTCTCTCCTTGGAACGCACCTCGGTAACATACGCCATTTTGAAAGTTAAGTACAGCGCCGACATCTGTCGGAGCTTCATGTAACTATAGGGGCTGAAGCAGAAATATTCCACTATGTCACACAACAAATTCTGCATTTTTTTAGCCGAAACTGGCCGAGAAAAAAAATGTAATGCGTTAGTTATTGCACATCCCTTGTATAATCGATAACATCGTGCAGACATGGGTGCAGACGCAAACACGGTTGACGTTGTCTGTTAGTAATATCTAAGGAGTGGGTTAAACTTTAGCCACTGACCAGCAGTTGCCCGAGTGCGTAGTTACGTAGACAGCAGAAAGACAGCAGCAGCAGAAGGGCAATTGCCTGATGGCGTATTACACTACTGGCCATTAAAATTGCTACACCACGAAGATGACGTGCTACAGACGCGAAATTTAACCGACAGGAAGATGTTGTGATATGCAAATGATTAGCTTTTCAGAGCATTCACACAAGGTTGGCGCCGGTGGCGACACCTACAACGTGCTGACATGAGGAAAGTTTCCAACCCATTTCTCATACACAAACAGCAGTTGACCGGCGTTGCCTGGTGAAACGTTGTTCTGATGCCTCGGGTAAGGAGCAGAAATGCGTACCATCACGTTTCCGACTTTGATAAAGGTCGTATTGTAGCCTATCGCGATTGCGGTTTATCGTATCGCGACATCGCTGCTCGCGTTAGTCGAGATCCGATGACTGTTAGCAGAATATGGAATCAGTGGGTTCAGGAGGGTAATACGGAACGCCGTGCTGGATCCCAACGGCCTCCCTCGTATCACTAGCAGTCGAGATGACAGGCATCTTATCCGCTTGGGTGTAACGGATCGTGCAGCCACGTCTCGATCCGTCAGTCAAAAGATGGGGACGTTTGCAAGACAACAACCACCTGCACGAACAGTTCGACGACCTTTGCAGCAGCGTGGATTATCAACTCGGAGACCACGGCTGAGGTTACCCTTGACGCTGCATCACAGACAGGAGCGCCTGCAATGGTGTACTCAACGACGGACCTGGGTGCACGAATGGCAAAACGTCATTTTTTCGGATGAATACATGTTCTGTTTACAGCATCATGATGGTCGCATCCGTGTTTGGCGACATCGCCGTGAACGCACGTTGGAAGCGTGTATTCGTCATGACCATACTGGCGTATCACCCGGCGTGATGGTATGGGGTGCCATTGGTTACACGTCTCTGTCACCTCTTGTTCGCACTGACGGCACTTTGAACAGTGGACGCTACATTTCAGATGTGTTACGACCCATGGCTCTACCCTTCATTCAATCCCTGCGAAACCCTACATTTCAGCAGGATAATGCACGACCGCATGTTGCAGGAACTGTACGGGCCTTTCTGGAAACAGAAAATGTTCGACTGCTGCCCTGGCCAGCACATTCTCCATATCTCTCACCAACTGAAAACGTCTGGTCAATGGTGGCCGAACAACTGGCTCGTCACAATACGCCAGTCACTACTCTTGATGAACTGTGGTATCGTGTTGAAGCTGCATGGGCAGCTGTAGCTGTACACACCATCCAAGCTCTGTTTGACTCAATGCCCAGGCGTATCAGGGCCGTTATTACGTGCAGAGGTGGTTGTTCTGGGTACTGCTTTCTCAGGATCTATGCACCGAAATTGCGTGAAAATGTAATCACATGTCAGTTCTAGTATAATATATTTGTCCAATGAATACCCGTTTATAATCTGCATTTCTTCTTGGTGTAGCAATTTCAATGGTCAGTAGTGTAGTACAGCACCGTTGTACGTACCTGACCACAGGACGGCAGTTAAGATGGGTGGTACGCTCGCCCATGGCGGCTCGGCTCTGTCCAGCCAGCGGAAGTGCCGACTGCCGGTTGGCTGTGGGTGCCCGCGGCGGAGGCGGTGACTCGGAGTACGGCGCTGGCCGTTCCGAAACAATTAGAGTGCCGGCCTAATGCGGGCGAAACGGCGGCGTGTCCGCGGGCGCTGGCGCTGGCGAGTGCTGGGTGCGCGGCGCGCGCAGATAAATCACGGAGGCCGGCAGCGCGGATTGAGCCGTAGCGGGCGCCGCGGCGCCACCCGCCGGCGCTCGGCGGCGTCGTAAAGGCGGTCGTTAAGCCGTCTTATCTGGCCGCGCCGGCCCGCCGGATCGGTAAACACGGCGCCAATTAGAGGCGCTGCCAAATGCCGCTCCGGCCGGCCCAGTCTTACGGGACGCGGGCACGCGCGGTCTGCAGCCCACGTGACGCCCCGCCTCGCCTCGCAGCGACGCCCCCTTACTTATCGCCGAGCCTGATGATGGGCAATAACGATGGAAACGCCTTTCCAGAACACAGACGCTTTCTGAGGTCGTAACGTCGGTCCACATGCGCATCTTTAGTCCAGGAGATAGCTTACTTAGTACCATATACTACATAACGAACCAATATCATTTTTACCTCATTTTTTTACGAGGGTAATCCCAAAAGTACTCTCCTATTTTTTATAAGGAAATAGACCTGTTTATTTCTACAATGATTTACATCAGTTTACAGCTTGAACATTTAGCTATTTTTGGACATAATCAGCATTTCTGTCGGTGCATTTCTGTAGATGCTGTGGCAGTTTTAGAACGCTCAAGTCATACCACCTCGCCGCCATGCTGTTTAGAAAGTTATGAACCGCTTCGCGTCGGAGCTGAATCGCTGGGACCACAATTAACGCTGACAGGTACTGTGAGACCCTGAAAATACTCAAACGGGCAATTCAGAACCGGAGAAGAGGAATGTTGAGCAAGGGCGTACACATTCTCCATGACAACGCTCGCCCCCACATCGCTCGGCAAACCGTTGCTCTTCTGCGACAGTTTCAGTGGAGCATAATCACACACACACACACACACACACACACACACACACACACACACACACACACACACACACACCCTATAGTCCAGACTTGGCTCCCAGTGACTATCATCTGTTCCCTACGTTCAAAAAACATTTGGCCAGAAGGCTATTCAGCTCCGACTGTGAGTTGAAAGAAGAGGTTCACAACTTTCTAAACTGCATAGTGGCGAGCTGGTATGACATGGGCGTACAAAAACTGCCACAGCGTGTACAAAAATGCATCGACAGAAATGGTGATTATATCAAAAAATAGCCAAATGTTCAAGTTGTGAACTGATGTAAACAATTGTAGAAATAAACAGGTCTATGTACTTATAAAAAATAGGAGACCTTACTTTTGGGATTACCCTCGTATCAGCGGATTATGTCCAAAAGAGAATAGGTAGTCTTCATACCAGCTAAACGTCTACTAACACAGTCACTTCCCTTGGTGAAAAATGTTTCTTGACTTCAAGAATGACTTATCTGCTTCTCCCTATGGCAACCCACAACGCCTTCAAATTTTAATATTCTCTAACTCACCACATGAAAACTACAAGTCCAACATAAAAAGTGAGCAGGATCTTTTTGTAGGAAGTTTAACGTAGTAAAATTTTGTACTGGCCTACATTTTCGCTGGAAGCCAACGTTTTTGAGTTACTCAAGAAAAAGGCATTTGAAGGTAACTTATGCACGTTTTTATGGAATAATTCGGTAACTATGGCCTCTAATGAAACCAAATACTAAGTACAAAATTTAGCTGTATTACATTTCGAACAAAAAAGTCCTTCATTTTTCTTGTAGAACTAATAGATTGAACATATCAAGGAAAAGGGTACGAAAATCTTGCGTGTGGTATCTGAATGCGTTGGGGGTTGCATAAAGCCCATGGTTAGGGGCAGCTCAGTACCCTGTATACAAGATGTCCCTAACAAGAGGCATCAGGCGCATTTTGTATGGTGTTTCGGGAGACATTTGGAATTTCGTTTCTGCAATGTGTAGCTGGAGGCAGCCGAAACAAATACTGCTCGCCACTTTTTTCATGCGATGCTCAGTGTTTATGGGAAGCATCGGTTTGCTTTCTGTTACAAATAAATTGTTACTTAAAACGCAATTCTGCGTCCTCA
Organism: Schistocerca cancellata; assembly: GCF_023864275.1. Classification (NCBI taxonomy): domain Eukaryota; kingdom Metazoa; phylum Arthropoda; class Insecta; order Orthoptera; family Acrididae; genus Schistocerca; species Schistocerca cancellata. Next base: position 497,247,159 of record NC_064626.1, on the reverse strand, counting down.
TTCGGTAGAGCTGTCTCACATTAGTCCTTAACGGTATTACGAACAGGGGTAGTAAAACAGCAAGAATAACCAGTACAGCAGCGACTGGGCAGAGCGGTAGCTGCCAGAGCGTTGCTGCCGCTGCCGGACTACTGGTTATTTCTCGTGTGTTACTGTCCCTGTTAGTACACGTCGTAATAGACTAATTCGAGGTCACTCTATCGAAATTCCACGTTGTAAATAATATTGTTTGCAACGGGAAGGAAACCGATTCTCCCCTTCGCCACTGGGAGATGCACGAAAGACGTGATGAGCAGAATTCGTTTGGGCTGACACTATGTACACATTGCAAAAACGAATTATCAAATATCTGTCGAAAAACTAGAGAAAATCAGCTGACGGTTCTTTGGGTGCATACAGATGTTGTTCAGAGGCACCGTCTGAGTATTTTGGTATAAGAGACGCATTGTCTCTGGGTGCTCGTTACAGAGTAGTAATGTAATTATAATTTATTACCACAATTACCTTTGTTTGAGAAAATACGTTTATAAGAGTGATAAAGCATTTAATATGTCATTTCCAAATATATAGAAAACAAAAAAGGTATACGGTTTCTCTCAGCCGACTATGTATAGCTGACGTGGGTGACGTCGCTCCGCGGGGAGCTCAACTGTGTATCTTTGTGGTGCTCTTCCGATGCACTCAGTGAACTCATACACGAGTAGCACATCGGCCAGCCCTTCACAGTAAACCTACCGGTAGTACTACTGTGTGTCACTGTTAACACACAACTAAAACTTCCGAAGACAAAATCCTAGACAGGCCTGAGCAGTAATGAATGCAAAATCGAAGGCAATGAATTAAAGAAAGCATGTCTGTTTTCAACAGCAGGTACCGAGAGCGAATGGAGACAATACAAACAACGCATACCTTCTACATATGCACTGCTGTGTACTGATTTCAGTGCTACACAGATGCAGATCTAATTAACGCAGGAAACCGACGGAAATGCTATAACTCCGTACTGGGGACTGTGGGTTTCTTACATCAAAATACTGAGAACGTATCCGTGAAGAACCTGCGAAAGTCTGCCGTTGGAGTTTTGTTTCAATCTTTATACAGGGTGTAATGGATGTAAGTGCAGGTATTTCTATTGGTGATAGAGGACAGAGTATCGAACGAAGTTACATCAGTATTTACTTCATTTGCATAACAATTATACCTATTATAGCAAATCACAGCTATCAAGAGTGGTATGTTTTTAGATTGGTTAGTACCTCCAAGTACATATGACAAGAGCAAGCAATTAATGCTTATTTTTTCCTGGGCAACAGGTCTGGTTCTGTAGCGTGGAGCCGGCCGCGGTGGCCGAGCGGTTCTAGGCGCTTCAGTCCGGAACCGCGCTGCTGGTACGGTCGCAGGTTAGAATCCTGCTTCGGGCATGGATGTGTGTGATGTCCTTAGGTTAGTTAGGTTTAAGTAGTTCTAAGTCTAGAGGACTTATGACCTCAGATGTTAAGTCCCATAGTGCTTAGAGCCATTTGAATTATTTTGTAGCGTGGACGTAAAACGGCTTGTCTACACTGAAGGGCATAGACCAATTAGTCATGTAGTTACCACAGAGTAGCAAAAATCGTGTAGTAAGAGTTACGTTACGTGTTTGTTCGAGGACTGTTCGAAGCAGAAAAAAAAAACTGATAAATCGATAAGTCCTTGACAGGTTTCGGATAGTATATGGCACCAGACGTCCACGCGCAGGTCACGAAGTTACCATAAATTTGGTCCTTTATAAGCGCTGTGCTGGCACATGATGGCACCCCAGATGACAACCATCCAATTCAATTCAGGTGAATTTCATGGCCATGACATGGGTTCACTATCACGCTCCTCAAACCAGTGTAGCAAAATCCTGGTCTCCAGACAGAAACCACTGGGAAAGGCATTCCCGCGCGGGGTAGCCGTTCGGTCTCAGGCGTCTTTTCACGGTTCACGCGGCTCTCCCCATCGGAGGTTCAAGTCCTCCCTCGGGCGTGGGTGTGTGTGTTGCCCTTAGCCTAAGTTAGTTTAAGTTATATTAAGCAGTGCGTAAGCCTAGGGACCGATGACCTCAGCAGTTTGGTCCCGTAGTACTTACCACAAATGTCCAAAAAGGCAACAAGCGGTGCAGTGAAGCAGTTGATCTGTAATAACGTTCACATAGTTCCTGTCGTGGTGCCTTCGGTTACTAACGCATGTCCCATGGAAGCCCAGGGGAATGTGACCCATAGGATAATACGAGGTGCATTCAAGTTCTAAGGCCTCCGATTTTTTTTTCTAATTAACTACTCACCCGAAATCGATGAAACTGGCATTACTTCTCGACGTAATCGCCCTGCAGATATACACATTTTTCACAACGCTGACGCCATGATTCCATGGCAGCGGCGAAGGCTTCTTTAGGAGTCTGTTTTGACCACTGGAAAATCGCTGAGGCAATAGCAGCACGGCTGGTGAATGTGCGGCCACGGACAGTGTCTTTCGTTGTTGGAAAAAGCCAAAAGTCACTAGGAGCCAGGTCAGGTGAGTAGGGAGCATAAGGAATCACTTCAAAGTTGTTATCACGAAGAAACTGTTGCGTAACGTTAGCTCGATGTGCGGGTGCGTTGTCTTGGTGAAACAGCACACGCACAGCCCTTCCCGGACGTTTTTGTTGCAGTGCAGGAAGGAATTCGTTCTTCAAAACATTTTCGTAGGATGCACCTGTTACCATAGTGCCCTTTGGAAAGCAATGAGTAAGGATTACGCCCTCGCTGTCCCAGAACGTGGACACCATCATTTTTTCAGCACTGGCGGTTACCCGAAATTTTTTTGGTGGCGGTGAATCTGTGTGCTTCCATTGAGCTGACTGGCGCTTTGTTTCTGGATTGAAAAATGGCATCCACGTCTCATCCATTGTCACAACCGACGAAAAGAAAGTCCCATTCATGCTGTCGTTGCGCGTCAACATTGCTTGGCAACATGTCACACGGGCAGCCATGTGGTCGTCCGTCAGCATTCGTGGCACCCACCTGGATGACACTTTCCGCATTTTCAGGTCGTCATGCAGGATTGTGTGCACAGAACCCACAGAAATGCCAACTCTGGAGGCGATCTGTTCAACAGTCATTCGGCGATCCCCCAAAACAATTCTCTCCACTTTCTCGATCGTGTCGTCAGACCGGCTTGTGCGAGCCCGAGGTTGTTTCGGTTTGTTGTCACACGACGTTCTGCCTTCATTAAACTGTCGCACCCACGAACGCACTTTCGACACATCCATAACTCCATCACCACATGTCTCCTTCAACTGTCGATGAATTTCAATTGGTTTCACACCACGCAAATTCAGAAAACGAATGATTGCATGCTGTTCAAGTAAGGAAAATGTCACCATTTTAAGTATTTAAAACAGTTCTCATTCTCGCCACTGGCGGTGAAATTCCATCTGCCGTACGGTGCTGCCATCTCTGGGAGACAATGAACGCGGCCTCATTTTAAAACAATGCGCATGTTTCTATCTCTTTCCAGTCCGGAGAAAAAAAAATCGGAGGCCTTAGAACTTGAATGCACTTCGTACTACTTCTACTGACCACGTCTGCGACGCGATACATTTTTCAAGCAGCAGTTCGCTTGGATGACGGCACCTCCAGACATGACCATCGACCTGGGGTAGCAAGTTATGCGGTATATCCAACCAGGCGACACATTTCCTCTGATCCACGATCCAATCCCGATGGGACCATGCCTACTGCAGTCGTATGTGACAATGTCCTTGGGTCAACACTGGAACACTTTTAGGTGTCGTCTGCTGTGGAGACCCATGTTCATCAATGTGCGCTGAAAAGTGTGCTCTCAAACACTTGTACCTGCACCAGCAGTACTCTGCCGTCAGACTGGCACAAAATGACACGTACTCTACTTTACACAACTCTACGTTTCGTGTTGGGTTGCGAAGGTTTAACATCTTGTCCGCTACTCATGCTTTCAATGTCCTTCAACCATTTTCCATAGATGCTCACGAGAGCAGCACGCAAACAGGCTGACCAGCTTCACCGTATCCAGAACTCGGGCCATAACATTCTTTCCTTTGCGTTATCGTTATGCCAGTGGATTTCCCCATATGCGTTCCATATCGTTACTATAATGATTCTTCATGTGTTGCTGCTCGTCTTATACATTTTTCGTACCGCGTCACGTGTCCACAATGCCACCAGGTAACATTCAGTCCCGCGGTGGGCAGTGGTGGTAATGTTGTGGCTCATGAGTGTGCAATCTGTGAAATAAAGACAAACCAATAGTCAAATAACGGCAGTATTTTCAAACATGCTCGTGTTTACCCATCTGCTACTGGTGAACATTCAGTACCCTTTGTTCCACCTGTCGCACTGTAACAAGCTCGGACACACCGTGGCGTACTATGTCCAAGAGTGCCGGCCGGAGTGGCCGTGCGGTTCTAGGCGCTACAGTCTGGAACAGAGCGACCGCTACGGTCGCAGGTTCGAATCCTGCCTCGGGCATGGGTGTGTGTGACGTCCTTAGGTTAGTTAGGTTAATTAGTTCTAAGTTCTAGGCGACTGATGACCACAGAAGTTAAGTCGAATAGTGCTCAGAGCCATTTTTTGTGTCCAAGACGGTCGCCTCGTTGCTGCTCAACTCCGACCCACTCTCTTATGGCGGCTCATCAGAGGTCTGCCAGTGTGTGAGAGAGGGGTGGTTTCTGTGAGAAGGCTCTGCAAGCTTCTGCTAGTCCCAACAATGGTCTCTCGGTTCCTGCCAGCAGATACCAGAGGCCGTCGGCTGATTCCTGCCTCAAAGAGAGCGGAATCCTCATGCGTTAATGTCTTGAAAGCCGAACCCTTCACCAAAATTTCGACTGCACAATACGCTGGATGGTCCTGTCTCGATACTGTACATCTCTCAAATTAATCTCGGTCTCAGGAGCGATGAGAGGCGTCTAACCCTACTGCATGATACGGCTCCAAGGTGAATGACACAACTTTTGAAACCGTGAGATTGTACACCTGGGGAGTGAATTGGTACCTGGCCGCCGCCTCACTCCTCCACGACAATAACCAGGCGTCAGGAAAATCCTACATTCGTCGCTGAAGAGAACGGATTCGACGGATTCAGCTTCCATTCAGTTGCTCATTTTTCTCGCACAACACCATAGTGACAGGTTTATTTTATTTTCTTTGTAATGGCCACCTAGACACCTCACTGATCGTGTGGAAATGGTTGTATACTAGCTGGATCTAGATCTACATCCATACTCCGCAAGCCACCTGACGGTGTGTGGCGGAGGGTACCTTGAGTACCTCTATCGGTTCTCCCAGTCTCGTATTGTTCTTGGAAAGAAAGATTGTCGGTGTGCCTCTGTGTGGGCTCTAATCTCTCTGATTTTATCCTCATGGTCTCTTCGCGGGATGTATGTATTAGGGAGCAATATACTGCTTGACTCCTCGGTGAAGGTATGTTCTCGAAACTTCAACAACAGACCGTACCGAGCTACTGAGCGTCTCTCCTGCGGAGTCTTCCACTGGAGTTTGTCTATCATCTCCGTAACGCTTTCGCGATTACTAAATGATCCTGTAACGAAGCGTGCTGCTCTCCGTTGGATCTTCTCTATCTCTTCTATCAACCCTATCTGGCACGGATCCCACACTGGTGAGCAATATTCAAGCAGTGGGCGAGCAAGTGTACTGTAACCTACTTCCTTTGTTTTCGGATTGCGTTTCCTTGGAATTCTTCCAATGAATCTCAGTCTGGAATCTGCTTTACCGACGATCAACTTTATATGATCGTTCCATTTTAAATCACTGCTAATGCCTACTCCCAGATAATTTACGGAATTAACTGCTTCCAGTTGCTGACCTGCTATATTGTAGCTAAATGATAAAGGATCTTTCTTTCTATGTATCCGCATCACATTACACTTGTCTACATTGAGATTCAGTTGTCATTCCCTGCACCATGCGTCAATTCGTTGCAGATCCTCCTGCATTTCAGTACAATTTTCCATTGTTACAACTTCTCGATTTACCACAGCATCATCCCCAAAAATCCTCAGTGAACTTCCGAAGTTATCCACAAGGTCATTTATGTATATTTTGAATTTCAACGGTCCTACGACACTCCCCTGCGGCACACCTGAAATCACTCTTCCTTCGGATGACTTCTCTCCATTGAGAATGACATGCTGCGTTCTGTTATCTATGAACTCTTCAATCCAATCACACAATTGGTCTGATAGTCCATATGCTTTTACTTTGTTCATTAAACGACTGAGGGAACTATATCGAACGCTTTGAGGAAGTCAAGAAACACGGTATCTACCTGGGAACCCGAGTCTGTGGCGCTCTGAGTCTCGTGCGGCACACGGCTGCAAGAAGGGGGGCAAGTTCCTTCGCGTACTCTGTGTAAAATCGGACTGGTATGCCGTCAGGTCCAGCGGCCTTTCCTCTTTTGACCGACTTTATTTCTCTATCCCTCTGTCGTCTATTTCGATATCTACCATTTTGTCATCTGTGCGACAATCTAGAGAGGGAACTACAGTGCAGTCTTCTTCTGTGAAACAGCTTTGGAAAAAGACATTTAGTATTTCGGCCTTTAGTCTATCATCCTCTGTTTTAGTACCATTTTGGTCACAGAGTGTCTGGACATTTTGTTTTGAACCACCTACCGCTTTGACATACGACCAAAATTTCTTAGGATTTTCTGCCAAGTCAGTACATAGAACTTTACTTTCGAATTCATTGAACGCCTCTCGCATAGCCCTCCTCACACTACATTTCGCTTCGCGAAACTTTTGTTTATCTGCAAGGCTTTGGCTATGTTTATGTTTGCTGTGAAGTTCCCTTTGCTTCCGCAGCAGTTTTCTAAGTCGGTTGTTGTACCACGGTGGCTCTTTTCCATTTCTTACGATCTTGTTTGGCACATACTCATCTAATGCGTATTGTACGATGGTTTTGAACTTTGTTCACTGATCCTCAACACTATCTGTACTTGAGACAAAACTTTTGTGTTCAGCCGCCAAGTACTCTGAAATATGCTTTTTGTCACTTTTGCTAAACGGAAAAATCTTCCTACCTTTTTTAACATTTCTGTTTACGGCTGAAATCATCGATACAGTTAACCGCTTTATGATCGCTGATTCCCTGTTCTGCGTTAACTGTTTCAGATAGTTCGGGTCTGTTTGTCACCAGAAGGTCTAGTATGTTATTGCCACGAGTAGGTTCTCTGTTTAACTGCTCAAGGTATGATGCACTTTAAAAAAATTTCACTGGATACTTTGTCCCTGCCACCCGTTATAAACTTTTGAGCCTCCCAGTCTATATCCGGCAAATCGACCTAGCATTCTCACTTATATGGAGAAAGGCGTCGTGCAGTTCTATTGCTTTACCGCACGGCGACGTGTGAGCGACAGTTAGTAGAAAGCGATGTTTAGCTGGTGTTGCGAGTTACGGGTGACCACTGCGAGACAGAGCATCAAAGTTCTGTACACAATGATAGTGGTCAAATTTTCGAATGGTGTCGAAGTGTATGTGAGTGTAAGCTTTCCCGGCATATGCTACTGATAACGTGTTCTCAGGCTTCCATCCAGGTAACTGCTTTGAAACTCCGTGACGTTTCGATGAGAGTCACTCTCTCACCTTATGGCGAATTCGCCGGAAGAAGATGATACTGAATCGTCGAAACGTCGCTGAATTTCGAGGCAGCCACCGACATGGTAACCCGAAAGTTTTCATCAAATGTCGCTGTAGTCTATGGGCAACTTCTCGTGCTGGCAGCTCTTCATGTCATAAAGTGAAATAGCGCTTTGTCCAAGCATCAAATGGCCATCCGAGGCAGGTTGTCTGAGTGGAGATTGTCCACAAGCTACATCGTTCCGTTAGTGATGGTGAATATATGGCGCTAAACTGGATGGAAAGTAAACGATAATAGAAGCAAAAATAAATGGTTTAGCAAATGGGTCACTTGTGAAATAATTGGGAATAAATGATTATCAGTCGTCACTGAATCCAGATTGAAATAGTAGCCTAGTTAGTGAAACATCCCCTTAGAAAAATTATAAATGACTGTGTTTAAACTGACACAATATTTTTAGCGCAACGCAATCTGACTTTCAATAATCCCTACAAAAGAATGGCCCTGACTAACAATAACCTATACCTTTCATGAATCACTTACCTCACAAAAATCAACATTATTCGAACTACTGCAATACAGCGTGCGCCAACACTTCCAGCTGAATAAAAGATTGTAACTACTGAAGACACTAACTACTGATAGGCATAGTTAGCAAATGAAAGATTTTGATAGAGAACAAACAATATATTTACCTTAATAGTGTTCAAAAGTCATACTATGTATATCAGTTCATGACATCAAGTAATCAAATTTACTGTCTCTGATGGACACACATCCAGATCATCCGCTCTCAAAACTCCGCCATCTCTCTCCCCACATCCACCAATGCTGGCGGCTCACCTCCAACAGCGCAACGCTACGCACTGTTAACATCTAACTGCCACAGACTGCACACAGCACAGCCAGTGATTTTCGTACAGAGCGCTACGTGGCGTTACCAACATAAAAACCTAAACAGCCTACTTACATTAGTACAACTGTGTTCGAAACGTAAATTTTTCGATTAAGTGATCTTTCAGGGACCAGTCATGTTAATCGTGCAATACCCTCTCACAGACGGCAGGTGCGGCACTAGCAATCGAGGTATATAAAGCGTGTCGGGGATAGGTCTGTGGAAGGGGGAGGGGGGGAGGGGACAGGCGGAAAACAGTGCAGTTGTTGACGTAATGCGGAACCAGAGCGGTTTATCTGGCGCCCAAAAGGGAATGATCATTGGCTGTCAGGTCAAGGGTGGAAGCATTGCTCAAACGGCTACGTTTGTAAGCTATCTACGTGCCATCATGCTTACAGTATATCCTGCGTGACAAAATGGCACTATCCAAAACCGGCGCCGAGGAAACTGTGGTGCGCCACGGACAAGAAATACAGGGGTCAACGACGACTAAGCAAATGTTGAAACGTCCCTTTTGAAAAATTATGAAAGACTGTGCTGGAAAACTTCTACGTTATTTGATTTTCAAACAGCAGAGCCAAACTCAAAGTAATCAAACAGTTTTCTCTTTACTTATTCTGACCATCACTAAACTGACACACAATATTTTTAGCGCAATGCAATCTGGCTTTAAAAAATCTCTGCAAGAGAATGGCCCTGTCCAACAATAACCTATACCTTTCATGAATCACTTACCTCACGAAAATCTTCGTTACTCGAACTACTGCAATACAGCGAGCGCCAATACTGCCGGGTAAATAAAAGATTCTAACTACTGAAGGCACTAGCTACTGATAGGCACAGTTATCAAATGAAAGATTTTGATAGAGAACAAACAATGTATTTACCTTAATAGTGTTCAAAAGTTATCATATATATATATATATATATATATATATATATATATATATATATATATATATATATATATATATCAATTCATGACATCCATTTTTACAAATTACCTTTTTCTGGCGGACACACGTCCAGATAGTTCGCTTACAGTAACTTCTTAAAACTCTGGCATCTCTCTCCACATCCACCACTGCTGGCGGCTCACCTCCAACTGCGCAACGCTACGCGCTGTTCACATCCAACTGCCCAACACTACAATAGCGAATATTACAACAATGTCAACCAGCCACAGACTGCACACAGCACAGCCAGTGATTTTCGTACAGAGCGCTACGTGGCGTTACCAACATAAAAACCTAAACAGCCTACTTACAGTGTGTACGGGCGAGGAAACGTGCAGATATTGAGCAACTGTCCGCCTTCTTAGCTGGGTGGTAACGCGCTCTCCATCCAGGCAAGCAGGCCCGAGTTCGATTCCCGGCCGGGTTGGAGATTTTCTCCGCTCGGGAACTGGTGTTGTCCTCATCATCGTTTCATCCTCATCACCTGCTCGCAAGTCACCCAATGTGGTGTCGACTGAAATAGGATTTGCACTTGGCGGCCGAACTTCCCCGGCCAACGATGCCATACGCTCATTTCCATTTTTATTGAGCAACTGACCATCCAGATGAATCAAGAGACTCAAAACAGGGTTTCCTCAACGATCGTTCAGCGGATGTTGCTGCGTATGGGCCTCCGCAGCAGACAATTGGTTCATACACCCTTTCTGACTGTTGTTCATCGGCGACGAAGGCTGGAATTTGCACGCCAGCACCACAAATGGATGTCCAGAGAGTAGCCTTTTCCGATGAATCACGTTTTATGCTCCATCAGACAGACGGCCTTGGAGTGTGCGGCCGTGGAACACTCGTCGGAGAAAGGAGCATTATGGGCAATGTATTCGTGGAATTCCCTGCGTGACCTCGTCATTCTGGAAGACAGAGTGTATCAACACAAGTAAGCATCTGTTCTTGGGGACCATGTCCACCACTATATGCAGGCTACTTTTCCTCTGCACAAAGGCATCTACGAACAGGTCATTCAACGTCTCAAACAATTCACAGTGTGCATGCGTTGTTTGAAGGTCACCAGGGCGAGTTTACCGTACTCTCCTGGCTACCAAACTCCCCGGATTTAAACCCTGTCGAGAATCTGTGGAACCACCTCGATCGGGCTGTCCGCGAAGTGGATCATCACCGGAGAGACCTAGTGCAGCTGACCACGGCACTGGAGTCACAATGGCTTCACATCCCAGTCAGTACATTCCAGTACCTCACTGGCTCTGTACGTCTCGTGGAGGTCCGCCCTGCAAATGTGGTTATTCGGTCTTTTGACAGTTGGTCTCATTAATATGACTGGACAGTGTATAGTTGGGTTCAAATTTTACCCGTGCCCTATTATAACATAAAATACAATACTAGTTCATGACGTCACATATTTAAATTTACTGTGCACTCAAACCTATTAAAGAAAGTATTCCGCTTGCCGTCCTCGAATTTGGATACAATACTGCTATCGTCCCTTCAGGGGATTACGGATTCTTCCAAACACTCCGAATTATCTCGTAAAGCTTGACGAGAGTACAGGTCGTTAATGGAGGTCTTCAACAGTATCAACGAGATTGATGTTCAATCCATTCCTGACGTGACCGCAGATAGGAAAATCCAGAGGTCTGAGGTTAAGTGAGCTTCGAGGCCAAGGCGTAGGCTCTGCGCAACCTGTCTACCCTGGAGCGTATCGGGACGTTACATTTTGTTCGAAATCAGCAGCGAAATTTGTCTGTGCTCCATCACGCAGATGTGCCACAGTCTACAATGTTGGACAGGGACAACATGCTTGAGCAAGCCTATACAATCCCACGCAAACTTCGCGAAAATATCACTGCCTCCGTTCTCTCAGACTGCATGTCTGGGCAAGCAACGAAACTATAAGAAAAAGTCTTCTATGATATTTGGTTTTGACAGAAACCGAAAAGGAAACAAGTCGTCATGAACGAACCATACGACATGGTTTTAAAAAAATCCATTATGTTAGGTTTTTAGGAAACTACGAAGCACCAGGTTAAAAAGTTGCTTCAGTCAGGCACATTACATTTCGAACGATAATGTAGTCACAGTGATAGTGTGCGAGGAATATTGTGAAATCGAAATGCCTGTCACAGGTTAACACTTAGTCGGTATTTCTCGAGCACACTCCTCTGACTCGTTGGGTAGTTACTCCTAGTGCTGGCCGTCACAGTGGCGACAAGTACTTCGGTAACTCATTAAAACACTTCTTTCGTAATTTTAGCTCCTATTCGCGTCTCGCATTTTCTTGTTGCAATCCGTGACAGTACTTATGCACGACGCCATTCTTTGAATTTACTTCTTGAAATGTGTCACCATTGGACGTGCTGACTATCATGTCTCTCCTGTCCCTCCATTTAATTAACATTTGCTTGTGTCTGTACGCCGTTCCGCGGTGGTCTCGCGGTTCTAGGCGCGCAGTCCGGAACTGCGCGACTGCTACGGTCGCAGGTTCGAATCCTGCCTAGGGCATGGATGTGTGTGTTGTCCTTAGGTTAGTTAGGTTTAAGTAGTTCTAAGTTCTAGGGACTGATGACCACAGCTGTTAAGTCCCATAGTGCTCAGAGCCATTTGAACCATTTTTTTGTACGCCGTTAAGTATTTACCCTTCCTTAGTTCTCCTTTTTCGTGAAGTCTGGAAACTCTTTTCGGTTTTGCCGCATTGTGGCGACAACATCGGAGATGGTAGTAGTTAATTTTGCGAACCAAATATGGACTGTTTTACCAGCTGCCGACGAAGATACGATAAAATATATTACTATCGCTGTGGAGGATAAGAACCACCTACTTGTCAAATGGGTGGAAGGGAGGGGGGGGGGGGGGTGAAAAAGACGCGTAGCCGGTGAATTGCGACTTCACAGACTTTATTGATAACGATTTGAGAATGTGAGCACTTACCGACTTGCAACAAACTTTACACATAATTCAAACCCTTGACGAAATTTTTTCGCGCTGACAATCCGTACAAGATGACGAAAGGAAAAATGTTTGTCCCTTACTACTTTTCCGCTGTTTATGGAGTAAAAGTACCGCATGAGGCATGAAGCTACAGTTGGTTACTTCTTTACTACTAACTGTATTCGCGACACATTTTTAAGGACAATATGCACGAACGCCACTGAATGTAAGTGCAAGATTATATCACTGTGTGACACATACACTCCTGGAAATGGAAAAAAGAACACATTGACACCGGTGTGTCAGACCCACCATACTTGCTCCGTACACTGCGAGAGGGCTGTACAAGCAATGATCACACGCACGGCACAGCGGACACACCAGGCACCGCGGTGTTGGCCGTCGAATGGCGCTAGCTGCGCAGCATTTGTGCACCGCCGCCGTCAGTGTCAGCCAGTTTGCCGTGGCATACGGAGCTCCATCACAGTCTTTAACACTGGTAGCATGCCGCGACAGCGTGGACGTGAACCGTATGTGCAGTTGACGGACTTTGAGCGAGGGCGTATAGTGGGCATGCGGGAGGCCGGGTGGACGTACCGCCGGATTGCACAACACGTGGGGCGTGAGGTCTCCACAGTACATCAATGTAGTCGCCAGTGGTCGGCGGAAGGTGCACGTGCCCGTCGACCTGGGACCGGACCGCAGCGACGCACGGATGCACGCCAAGACCGTAGGATCCTACGCAGTGCCGTAGGGGACCGCACCGCCACTTCCCAGCAAATTAGGGACACTGATGCTCCTGGGATATCGGCGAGGACCATTCGCAGCCGTCTCCATGAAGCTGGGCTACGGTCCCGCACACCGTTAGGCCGTCTTCCGCTCACGCCCCAACATCGTGCAGCCCGCCTCCAGTGGTGTCGCGACAGGCGTGAATGGAGGGACGAATGGAGACGTGTCGTCTTCAGCGATGAGAGTCGCTTCTGCCTTGGTGCCAATGATGGTCGTATGCGTGTTTGGCGCCGTGCAGGTGAGCGCCACAATCAGGACTGCATACGACCGAGGCACACAGGGCCAACACCCGGCATCATGGTGTGGGGAGCGATCTCCTACACTGGCCGTACACCACTGGTGGTCGTCGAGGGGACACTGAATAGTGCACGGTACATCCAAACCGTCATCGAACACATCGTTCTACCATTCCTAGACCGGCAAGGGAACTTGCTGTTCCAACAGGACAATGCACGTCCGCATGTATCCCCTGCCACCCAACGTGCTCTAGAAGGTGTAAGTCAACTACCCTGGCCAGCAAGATCTCCGGATCTGTCCCCCATTGAGCATGTTTGGGACTGGATGAAGCGTCGTCTCACGCGGTCTGCACGTCCAGCACGAACGCTGGTCCAACTGAGGCGCCAGGTGGAAATGGCATGGCAAGCCGTTCCACAGGACTACATCCAGCATCTCTACGATCGTCTCCATGGGAGAATAGCAGCCTGCATTGCTGCGAAAGGTGGATATACACTGTACTAGTGCCGACATTGTGCAGGCTCTGTTGCCTGTGTCTTTGTGCCTGTGGTTCTGTCAGTGTGATCATGTGATGTATCTGACCCCAGGAATGTGTCAATAAAGTTTCCCCTTCCTGGGACAATGAATTCACGGTGTTCTTATTTCAATTTCCAGGAGTGTAGATAAGGAGGAAAGACGTCATAAATAATGAGATGCGTAAAAAACTGCCACATCATTGCGTTTAAATTTGTTACTAATTTGCTACTAACTCCATTCGCAATAAATTTTGTGAGTAGTATCCACATACGTCGCTGAATATACCTACAATATTATATCATTGGACGAGATATAGTTCAGGAGATATGACGTCGTAAACAATGAAATGCATAAAAAATGGCAGCATCGTTTAAATGTATAGCTACGTTGCTACTAACTCCATTCGCAACAGTTTTTTCAGACAGTATCTACAAATGCCGCTGAATGTATCTACAAAATTACATAATTGCACGTCATATAATTCAGGAAGTATGACGTCACAGACATTATGCTCGAGGCACAGGCCGCGGCGCGTACGTCACGAAGGTAGTCCTGCGCTCGCTCAAATCAGCAGACAAACTACGTTTCTGCACCTGTTACCTCGTAACTCGGCGTGTCCGTACAGACGAAAACTGAATCTTCTACTGGAATTCGCTGTTATGGAATCTTACTGTTATTAGTCCTATAATTATGGGAAGTCCATGGGCTTACTTATAATTTGTTATGGCTGTACAGGCGTACAATAAAATAAAATCATGCTAAAATTATTATCAGTTGCATAAGGCACCACTTCCAGCGTGTAATGACTACTGTTAAGCAGAAGACACTAAATGTTATAAACAAGCCGTTATACCATTTATATCGAGTATTGATCTTAAATTAAATTTTGCTGTAGTACTGTTAATCAGTAAGACTTCATAGTAGCAGATTCCAGTGGAAGATGCTCTCGTTAGTACTTACACGCCCAGCTCCGAGTTAACAGGTGTAGAAACGCATTTCGTCTGCTTAGTTGAGCGAGTGAGCGAGTTCAGGACTACCTTCGTGACGTACGCGCCGCGGCCTGTCTTTCTCGTGGGCCTCGATTATGCTGAAGGCGAGAAGTGTGGCATGGGGGTGGACGCACAGCTATAAAGAAATACCTGGGTAACGCCAGGTTTATCCACTATCAATATAATAATTCGAGATACTATTTTCTCTTCAGGATAATGACTACCATAATTTGAGTCCTTACTAGTATGGATGACATTCGAAATCGAATGGTTAGCATCGCTACCTTCTGTGCAAAGGCACTCAGTTCGATCCTCGGACCTCCGTCTGATTTTTCTGAGCTAGGGAAAGCATTGTGAGTCCAAATGAGGAGCTGCTTCGGTAAAGAAGCAGCGGCTTCATCAGGATTCCATCTACTGTCAATGACGGCCGAAGAGATTGCCGCGACGCAGGTCACATGTCTCGCTAACATAGATGGCTCCTAGCACAGCTTTGTAAGCAGCAGTCGGCCAGTCGGAACAAGCCTGAAGCCGCCCCTTTCAAGTGGTGTGAAAACATACGTGGACGGGGGGGGGGGGGGGGGGCTGGTGACGTCACAGCGTGGAACTCTGCGTTTCACTGCACTGAGAAGCGTGGAATGAAGACGCTGGCATGACAGATATTTTTGCGGCGTGGATCGGAACGTGGCCAATGATATGCAGTATCGAGTATGTGCCACAAGCAGAACTTGACGCCATATTCAATCGAGTCGTATTTGGTGAATATTTTTAATATGGCGTGCGTAGCGTGAACAAACTGTTTCAAAGCACAAGCACGTTGAGGACCTCTTGAAAACGTGTCATTTTAGCTACGATTTGTTATAGTAAATGACAGGAAACTACATATCGGTAGTTAAAGGCTTCCCATATTTGACGCTTTTAGTGTTATAACCTGTGTGCAATGAAAGTACACCGTTACCATCCTGCGGGAGAATGATGGTTTGTCAAAAGTGTCTTTTTTCCAATACCATCTATCATAGCTAGATATCAAATAATGGCATTTGTAGGTACAGGGTTGACACCGTCTTAATCTGAGGCGCTGCTGGCATGTTAAAGCTGTGGCGTGGTTGATGTGTCTTAAACTGCAAAAAGAAAGGTAGGAGGTTCACGTCAAGCTACTTCTAAATTATTTTTTTTCATCTTATTTTTTCTAAGAGATCTTGGGCTTTACAAATTAATTTAATAGGAGTATGATCTGCAATAGTCGATGTTATTTATTACAAACAATGTATCTGCTGCAATTCGTGTTCCATAGGCTAACGACTGGATCGTTTCCCAAATGACCAGAAATCTTAAAGTCTGTCAGAAAGTAAACACAAGCTACACACAGGAAGTTCATGCTATTATGAATCTTTATGTAAACTGTATTTACCTATCTCTTGATTTTATGGGGTGCCTTATGCTTGTAACTCGCCGGTAAATATCTTTTTCAGTTATCATGAACGTCCTCACCCATTCGAATGAAATTTCGAGCAGAATCCCGATATTGAAACTTCTGTGATGAAGTACGTTACTACAGAGTGCTGGTAGTCAATACAACCTCGAGACATGGATATTCTGAACGCGCAAACTGACATTCGGCACTATACTTTAACTGTATTCAATTTAAAACCGAAAACGAAATGGAGATTAAAATAAATTAAGGTATAACTTATACTAGTATGTATCTCAGACCGTTGTACAGAATTATATGGTGTTCCTTTACCAGTAATTCGCTGTTCAAGCCACTGACGAGTTCGAAATCTTCTTCGCGATTTTCTCCAGTCTTCTTCCACGATCGCTAATACTGTTATCGCAGCTATTATACGCGCGTCCCTTTTCGTAAAGAAACTGTGTGATTTGAGCGTCAGATGCAGCCGAGAACTGCCGCTGGAGAGCGCTGTAGTCGCGGATCACGATGAGGAGTATGCTACTGATATTGTGAAGGTCGTTTCAGAGAATGTAGGAACCACATGTAGCTTGCTCCGCGACGAGAAACACGTTCTGTGTGAGGGCGGATTAAGGCGTATTCTCTGACTGGTGTTATTGTTGTTACCTCTATGAACAAGGAAAACCTTATAACTGGTCGCGAATACGTTATCTTAACTTACGACATGTGTAACCCCTATTTATTTATTTATTGGAAAATTAAAGACCTGAAGTTTTAAGACAGGCCGTAAACATTAACGGTTATTGATTGTTATCTTTTTTGTAGTTTCTTGTTTTATTTATATCTAGGCCTAAGACATTTGACAAAGAATAAATTTTTTTTAAAACCACAATAATTTAAGGTTAAAATACAAAACATTTTTTTTGTTTTAAGAAGAATGTAAAAAGATGACAGGATAGAGGAGAGATTTGTTAGTGCCATCTCCGATTGTGACTGGCGGTGAATGCCTCGGAATAGTTTAGTTTCTTCGAGCTGTTGACCACCAGTCACAAGAAAAAAGTTTAGTTAGTAGCAGAGAAATAGTATTGCTAATCATGTGCACTAACATTAGGTGCTCATCCATGTACAACATTGGGTGCTTTCTTGGCTAGGTCACTAGCACCTTAGACTTATTTACTGTTACAACTCGTCTCCCTACTCCTCCTGCTCCTCTTCAATGTCACTGTTTTCGCTGTCACTGTGGCTGCCACTGTCCATCTTTTGGATATTGTTGTTACGTTGCATATAGGCATGTTTGTTACGTCCTGTCCCCAGGTACTCTTGATATGGTGTTTTTGAAATACTGTTTGTCAATGCATTTAGTTGTACTTATTGTTCTCAGTCCCTTATTGGCGTATATATGCCTGTCCTCCGTAGCATAAGTATAGTATACGTCTGTCGTTCGCGTATTGCCCGCATAAGAAGACAGTGTGTTCTGGGGAACCTTCTTCCCCGCATGTGCATGCAGTTTTCTGAGACTCGCGCTGTTTAAGTGTGTGGTATAAGATCCGTGTCCGATTGAGAAACGTACTATACCGCGGCTGGTACGTTTCATTCTAAACCGCTCCCCCAGTCCGCAGCTCGTGGTCTCGCGGTCGCGTTCTCACTTCCCGAGCACGGGTTCCCGAGTTCGACACCAATCGAGGTCAGGGATTTTCACCTGCCTCGAGATGACTGGGTGTTTGTGCTGTCCTCATCACTTCATCATCATTCATGAAAGTGGCGAGCAAAGGTTGGCAATTTGTAGGGCGCTGATAACTCGCGCAGCTGAGGGCCCCACAAACCAAACATCATCACCACCACCACCACCACCATCATCATCATCATCATCATCAACAACAACAACAACAACAACGCTCCCTTATGTCAAGGAGGAAGTCGTGTAGTCTATGTCCCTTTTCACTTACATCCTACTCATCTTGCCATGCACCCAAACGCCAACTTTTAAAGTGACGTGTCGTCTGTATCGGTACACCAGTTATTATGTGTACCTTATCTAGTCTCCCCATCTTCAACCAGTACCATGTAGCTCTGTATTTGATCGTGATATCGATCGGGCGTATTCCCAGCACCACTCACAGTGCGTCCACTGAGCTGGTGCCGAAGGCTCCAGATTGCATAAGTAGGACACTTCTCTACCCACGTCTGACTGCTGTTTTGCTGGTGAAAAGGTTCAGTTTGTGTGCCCATGAGCTAGCTGCAAAGCTGAGTACTGATTCGAATAGGGCACAGTAGTATGCCCCGTAAGACCTAGAGGTAATCGGTACTGTTATGGATTTAGTCTCACCATTTTATGTAGTATTCCTTCTGCTTTATCTACCGTTAGCCTTATGTATTCGTGAAAATTCAGTTTCTTATCTACGTGTACCCCAAGGCAGCGCGTAACATGTTGTCGTTTGATGGAAGCATTTTAGCGTCATCTGGCCCGCAATTCACAATTCCCATCAGCTACGAGCCACAAAATGCTGCAGACGTATATATCCACCGAACCCATTGAGAACGACGAGGCCACGGACGGATGTCCACATAAAGGATTAACTGTTGCACTATGCGGAGCGTTGGTGTCTAGATGTGGAACCTGTGGCAACGCTCCACCTGGCATGTTCAGCGTTACTACTTCCCTTACCTTTTTCTCCGACGTAAACGCGATGGATCTACCAGGCTGGACTTGCGGTGACATAGCTTTGACGGGTGATGCCTGTCAACTCTCTCCTCGCCATGCGCGAAGGCAGACTGACGTACCAGATTTATACACCGAAACAAACCGGCGAGTCCACAGCTAATGTGGGGGGTGGGCGGTATTAATAATTACGACGAGAAGCGGTCCTTACACAATTAATTTACGGCGCCAGTACCGGCGGTACGGGCGGTGGAGGCGGCGGGGCAGCTTACCGCCCCCGGAGGCGCGCGCGCGAGCAGGCCGCCCCCGGCTGTGGCCTCCGCCGCCTCCGCCGCCTCCGCGAGCGGCGGCGATGCCCGCCAGATACGCGGGACGCATCGCATCGGGCTTATCAGGCGACTGGCGCCCGCCGCCACAAATTTACTGGCCCTAATTATAGGCCTGGCGATATTTAATTACAGATGCCGGCGGGCCAGTCCGGGCCGAGCCGCGCTAGCATTGTTCCTCCCCTGGCCTGGGCGCCGCTTATTTATTTCTTACTTTTGCTCGCCTGTTTCCTTTTTCCTGCCGCGCCGCGATGGTGATGCTTCTGCCTCCGTGCTGATCGACTGCTCCCCAGATTAACTTTGCAGCGCCTCTCGTCCTCCTCTTTCCTTTTTTTTACCCACCCGCTATCGCTCACCCACTTCTCTGCCACTACTTTCGCCTCCTCGCTTTCCTTTTTTCCTCTGCATCGGGCTCTACTTCGTCCCGCGCCGCAATTATCCACTCCTCTGGTACTGATCGCGTACAACTGGACTCTCTCCCACTCTTCTTCTTTTTCTTCCTACTTTGGCGCGCAATCTGTTCATTAACTTCCACCCTCACCTACACAGCTGTAGCGGAAAGTCCCCCCTTATCAGATGGGAGGTAAATCTTTACGAGGTGATACACGTTTATGTACTAAGTTCATTAACTAAAAACAGCAGAAGCGACTGTGCCTCTGCGATTAGATGTTTATGACGATAATCATAGCGTGCGATATTACGATCCATTCGGCCTCACTGCTAGTTAAGACGGCGTTATCCCCCGCGAACAGTGCGTGATGTACTTCGGTTAACCGTGCTGCTAGAGAAATACCAACAAGGTCGGTGGTCTTAAAGACTGCACTGATCCCCGTCCAGTGATTTATTCATTATCAGATGTCCATGCCAGAAACTGAGATCACCAGTACAGCCAGATATTGTTTCGGGTTCTAGGCGGGAAAGTTGATGTTATCAGCCTAACGCAGAAGTTGTTAAGAATCAAACGGGTGTAATGTGCTCGAGACGCGGTCTCAAAGAAATTTGATTAGCGGCACGATTTCCATGCAAATTGAATGTGTGAAATACGTGTGATTAATTAGCAACGGTCTGCCCTCTTACCCGAGTAGTCAAGCGTGTGCAGGCACTGATACATCGGTAGAAATTGAAAAGGCACGTTAAGCCCCTTTGACACTTGTTTTAGGGCGTAAAATAGCTAAGTTTATAAGCACACATTTAATAGCAGACTGCTACCATTCCCAGGTCTCTTATCATCATCAACAACAGCACAGACATGGTGCCATACACTGAATCTACTCAGTCAGTTAAAGGTGAAGCTGTTTTAATGGGATCGACAGTTTAACTTGCTTCGGACAACGGTACAGTTCGCCACATTTTACACGCGCTAGTCATTGCCAGAGGTGAAAAATAGTTCCCTAAAGGCCTTTAAAATATTTTTCGGTCCAGCTGAGAATCGAACGTCGAATGTTTTGACTTGCTGTCTGACGTTTAACCACCAACCACGAAACGTCTCAGTTATTTATACTATTACGCTAGCGAAACCCGACACGCAAGTTTTGGAAATGGTCTTACATCGTACAGCCAGCCTGTGGGCACAAGAAACAGCTAGGTTGCTGCATTTCTAACATATCTGTACCACTTTCTTTAAGGTCATCATTGGTTGATTCCAATTTTGATATTTCGTTTTTGAAAATGATTTTATTGATACTTGCAGAGGTTTTTTCCTTTCTGAGCTGTTACAATCATGATAGTTCCTAAAAATGGTTCAAATGGCTCTGAGCACTATGGGACTTAACTTCTGAGGTCATCAGTCCCCTAGAACTTATAACTGCTTAAACATAACTAACCTAAGGACATTACACCCATCCATGCCCGAGGCAGGACTCGAACCTGCAACTGTAGCGGTCTCGCGGTTCCAGACTGTAGCGCCTAGAACCGCTCGGCCACCCCAGACGGCGATAGTTCCTAAAAAGAGGCAATAAACATGAGAAATGTACAGTGTTGAAATGCTGTGCACTGTAGGCTTAAAATAATCATGAAAGATTTTTGTTAAAATAAAAAAATGAAAGTAGTCTAAGTAAGGTGATTTTCTGGAATATATTTTTTTATACGTAATCCGAAAAGTGAGAAATTATATAGAATGAAATGATTAGAAATTCCTCAGACAGATTTTGGGAATACTCCAGAAGGTAAACGAACTGAAAAAGTGTCATCATCGCAATTTTATATTCATTGCAAGACAACTATGGACTGTGCAAGTTTTAGTACTGCCGTCAGCAGATTTTTATTTTCATTGATTAATTGGCTCCGCCGGGTAAATTGAACAATGTCGTCAGGAAATGGCGAGATTTGTCTCTGTGACTTACACTTATATTTTGAAGTCTTTTGGTCTAAATTTAAAAAAAAATTATGATTGTAATGTAATGCTACAGAAGAATGCTGACGATTAGATGGGTGGACTAAGGACTCTCGTGGATATGATAGAGTGCCTAGCAAGATATTACAGTACTGTGCTGCACATGTTAGCCCTGTATTTAGCCATATTTTTAATTTTTCCTTTAGGAATGGTCAGTTTCCTGAACGATTAAAGTACTCAGCAGAAAAGCTGCTTTATAAAAAGGGATAATGTAGACAATTGTAGACCTATTTCTATGCCATCAGTGTTTGCTAAAGTTATCGAAAAAACTGTGTATGTAAGGATAATTGATCATTTTATATCACTCGATTTGCTATCAAATGTACAGTTCGACTTTAGAACGCGTTTAACAACTGAAAATGCTGTTTTCTCTTTTCTCTGTGAGGTACTGGATAGGTTAAACAAACGGTTTCAAACGCTCGACATATTTTTTGATTTAACTAACTCCAGAAGTTGGACCATTACGGAATACGGGGAGTAGTTCACAGTTGGTTCACCTATTAGTTTAGCAACACACAGCAAAAAGTCATTATGAACAGTGTTGAGAATGGCTGTGGTGTAGGGTCAGTGCTAATATGGCCTCTAGTATTACGGGTAACTCTAAAACATTTCTGTTTCCCGATGACACTAGCTTGATAGAAAGGATGTTGTGTGCCACATTGGCTCGGTTTGAAATAGTACATTTCATGACATAGGTTCATGGCTTGTAAAAAATAAACTCCCGTAAATCACAGAAAGACTAAGTTGTTACAGTTTCTAACACACAATTCAACAAATTTTACAGTTTTTAACACACAATTCAACAAAACCTGACGTTTTAATTTCACAGAATGGGCATATGATTAGTGGAACTGAACAGTTCAAATTTCTAGGTGTTCAGATTGATAGTAAACTGTCGTGGAAAGCCCACGTTCAGGATCTTGTTCAAAGACCTATTGCTGGCATTTTTGCTATTCGAACGGTATCCGAAGTGAGTGATCGTTCGACACGAAAATTTGTCTACTTCGCTTATTTTCATTTTCTTATGTTGTATGATATTATACACTCCTGGAAATGGAAAAAAGAACACATTGACACCGGTGTGTCAGACCCACCATACTTGCTCCGGACACTGCGAGAGGGCTGTACAAGCAATGATCACACGCACGGCACAGCGGACACACCAGGAACCGCGGTGTTGGCCGTCGAATGGCACTAGCTGCGCAGCATTTGTGCACCGCCGCCGTCAGTGTCAGCCAGTTTGCCGTGGCATACGGAGCTCCATCGCAGTCTTTAACACTGGTAGCATGCCGCGACAGCGTGGACGTGAACCGTATGTGCAGTTGACGGACTTTGAGCGAGGGCGTATAGTGGGCATGCGGGAGGCCGGGTGGACGTACTGCCGAATTGCTCAACACGTGGGGCGTGAGGTCTCCACAGTACATCGATGTTGTCGCCAGTGGTCGGCGGAAGGTGCACGTGCCCGTCGACCTGGGACCGGACCGCAGCGACGCACGGATGCACGCCAAGACCGTAGGATCCTACGCAGTGCCGTAGGGGACCGCACCGCCACTTCCCAGCAAATTAGGGACACTGTTGCTCCTGGGGTATCGGCGAGAACCAATCGCAACCGTCTCCATGAAGCTGGGCTACGGTCCCGCACACCGTTAGGCCGTCTTCCGCTCACGCCCCAACATCGTGCAGCCCGCCTCCAGTGGTGTCGCGACAGGCGTGAATGGAGGGACGAATGGAGACGTGTCGTCTTCAGCGATGAGAGTCGCTTCTGCCTTGGTGCCAATGATGGTCGTATGCGTGTTTGGCGCCGTGCAGGTGAGCGCCACAATCAGGACTGCATACGACCGAGGCACACAGGGCCAACATCCGGCATCATGGTGTGGGGAGCGATCTCCTACACTGGCCGTACACCACTGGTGATCGTCGAGGGGACACTGAATAGTGCACGGTACATCCAAACCGTCATCGAACCCATCGTTCTACCATTCCTAGACCGGCAAGGGAACTTGCTGTTCCAACAGGACACTGCACGTCCGCATGTATCCCGTGCCAACCAACGTGCTCTAGAAGGTGTAAGTCAATTACCCTGGCCAGCAAGATCTCCGGATCTGTCCCCCATTGAGCATGTTTGGGACTGGATGAAGCGTCGTCTCACGCGGTCTGCACGTCCAGCACGAACGCTGGTCCAACTGAGGCGCCAGGTGGAAATGGCATGGCAAGCCGTTCCACAGGACTACATCCAGCATCTCTACGATCGTCTCCATGGGAGAATAGCAGCCTACATTGCTGCGAAAGGTGGATATACACTGTACTAGTGCCGACATTGTGCATGCTCTGTTGCCTGTGTCTATGTGCCTGTGGTTCTGTCAGTGTGATCATGTGATGTATCTGACCCCAGGAATGTGTCAATAAAGTTTCCCCTTCCTGGGACAATGAATTCACGGTGTTCTTATTTCAATTTCCAGGAGTGTATTTTGGGGTAACTCATCCCATTTTAAAAAGTTATTTTTGGCTCAGAAATGGGCGGTTCGGGCAATAAGTGGTGTAAGTTCACGAACCTCTTTTCGATCCCTGTTCACGAAACGGTTCAAATGGTTCTAAGCGCTATTGGACTTAACATCTGAGGTCATCAGTCCCCTAGACTTAGAACTGCTTAAACCTAACTAACCTAAGGATATCACACACATCCATGCCCGAGGCAGGATTCGAACCTGCGACCGTAGCAGCAACGCGGTTCCGGACTGAAGCGCCTAGAACCGCTCGGCCACGATGGCTGGGCCTGTTCAATAGTCTGGGTGTTTTGACACTGGCCGCTCTCTCTCTCTCTCTCTCTCTCTCTCTCTCTCTCTCTCTCTGTCTCTCTCTCTCTCTCTCTCTCTATATATATATATATATATATATATATATATATATATATATATATATATTCCTTACTGTCATTTCTTGTTAACAATTTTAGCTTATTCCCAAGGATAAGCAACTTTCACTCGGTTAATACTCGGCAGAAATCAAACCTGCATTTGAATCGCACTTCCTTAACTCTTGTGCAGAAAGGTGTGCAGTATACTGCTACATCCATTTTAAATAAGCTACAACTTGAATTCAAAAATCTTAGCAGTAATCCAAGTGCTTTAAAATCGAAACGGAAGAGTTTCCTCATGGGTCACTCCTTCTATTCTGTCGAGGAGTTCCTTGAAAGATTAAGCTGATTCTTATTGCATTGTTGATTGCGTTTACTTAAACTTATAGAGTGACTTTTTTCGGGTTCATAAACATTTATTTTTATCTGTTATTACTTTTATGTTGTAATTTCATGTACTGACACGTTCCACGACCTTGGAGATTTGCTCCTCAATTTGATCCTACGGAACTTGACGTGTTAATAAATAAAATAAAATAACGTAACTAATGTGGAGATACTGAATAGAACTGGGGAGAAGAGGACTTTGTGGCACAACCTGACTAAAAGAAGGGATCGGTTGGTAGGACACGTTTTGAGGCATCAAGGTATTTTTATTATTTGGTATTCGAGGGACGCGTGGAGGGTAAAACTCGTAGCGGGAGACCAAGAGAATAAGCATATTCAGAAGATTTAAGTTGCAGTAGTTACTCTGAGATGAAGAAGCTTGCACAGGATAGAGCAGCATGGAGAGCTGCATCAAACCAGTCTCTGGACTGAAGATCACAACAACAACAACTACTGTTTACATGTAGCCGCACGAGGTAGCCGATCGGTCTGTGCCGCCCTGTTACGATCCGCGCGGCTCCCCCCGTCGGAGTTTTGAGTCCTCCCTCGGACTTGTGTGTGTGTGTGTGTGTGTGTGTGTGTGTGTGTGTGTGTTTTGTGTGTGTTGTCCTTAGCATAAGTTAGTTTAAGTTAGATTAAATAGTGCGTAAGCTTAGGGATCGATGACCTCAGCAGTTTGGTGCCATAAGACCTTAAAAAAATTTCCAAAAAATTGTTCACACGTAACTCGGAGATTTTTTATTTAAAATCAAAAAAATTCCCTATCTAAGGGAAAGCGGTGGACGTGAAACTTGCAATTCCATTTTCCTTCACCCTCATGCAGCGGCGACCCAAACAATTAACCCACGTCATATGTGAATGCTTGCGTGAAGTAACCTTGCAGTCTCCTACTTTGTACGCTAGGACCGCCGCATTCGCGTAACATGACCATAATGCGAGTATATAACTTGTCCAACTTTTCCTGAGACGATACAACTTAGTATTTCTCGGAATTGATCGATAAAATTCGGAAGTTTTCTTCATGCATGCCGTCGGAGCTTGCCAGTCTACATGAGCTGACACAAAGTGGCACCGCACTAGCCATTACGCAGTGTACTGCTTGACCGCGATCTGTGGCCTGTGGCATTAGTTTAATTTCATTTCATATTCGTAGCTACTAATAAGCACCAGATGTGAATATGAACATTGCTATAACGCGTTGTCACGAAACCTTGTTACTTCCTTGCGTCATGTCCGACACAGCAAGTGGTCATATTGCAGCGCGATCCTAGGCTTTACTGTTATTGAAAAAGGGCCGCCACACTATATTTACGGATTTTTCCGTATTCATTAGTTTTCAGTATCTTTCATCATATAATCAATTTTTGGTATTTTTCCGATTAGCATAAACTGAAATTATTCTCGCGAAGTACGCTACTATTTGTAAAAAGTGAAACACTCAGAAGCAACGGTCAGCAACATGTCACGATAAGAGGGTGCGTAGAACAACGGACCGTGAGAAGTGATTTAAATGGCGGAGAGGTGGCTTGCACGTAGGCTCAACAGCGTCCTATTTTGTGTGGACGGACAGGTTAGGTTTACAGAACATTCAGAGCTGTCATACGTAGTAGAAACGTGTAACCAAGTGCCACTATGCCTCCTAGACATCACAGGGTAGAATATCGTCATGTGAGTGTTGACTTGTAGTACAGTGATAGCCGTATACGCGCTTGATGCCGCTGTGGTGATTCACATCGGACAGATTGCACTGGTGTGCGGCATAGCGGGCAAACGCCAAGTGTAATGGTTTAGGGCGCCATTGCCGGTAATTCGCGATCTCGCCTCCAACGTCTTGAGGGTAATCTGAGCAACTGCCACTACATCAGGCATAATTTACAACCTGAGGCATCGCTCTTCTACTCTTCTTGCAGGCCGTTCTACACGGCATATTTCAGAAGAACAGCGACCGGCCGCATGTGTTGAGGACTATGCGAGCCTTCTTCGAAGAATGACGGGTACCACCGCTTCTCTGGCCTGCCTGCTCACCTGAATTGTCATCCATGGGACATTTCTGGGATATGGTAGGTCGGTAACTCGTTCGTTCAGGTCCTCCTGCAGCCATAGTTGATGCTTTGTGACCGGTCTACAAACCGCGTGGCAGAGTATTCCCCAGCAGCATTTTTAGGCGCTCTTTGGCTCCATGCCTCGACATCTAGCATCTCCGATTACAGCACATGGAGGCGCTGCTCCGTACCGAATTTCCACAGTCACTGTGCATGTACCTATCTCTAATGCTAGTGGTATGTGGAATGTCATCTCCCTAATTGGTGGAATAAACTTCACTGTAATTACATCTCTTGGTCTTGGTGTTTCACTTTTTTCAAACAGTAGTGTATCAGTAGAAAAAAAATTATGTTCACTATGTGATCAAAAATATCCGGACACCAGGCTGGAAATGACTTACAAGTTCGTGGCGCCTTCCATCGGCAATGCTGGAATTCAGTATGGTGTTGGCTCACCCTCAGTCTTCATGACAGCTTCCACTCTCGCAGGCACACGTTTAATCAGGTGCTGGAAGGTTTCTTGGGGAATGGCAGCCCATTCTTCACGGATTGCTGCACTGAGGAGAGGTATCGATGTCGATCGGTGAGGCCTGGCACTAAGACAGCGTTCCAAAACATCCCAAAGGTGTTCTGTAGGATTCAGGTCAGGACTCTGTGCAGGCCAGTCCATTACATGGATGTTGTTGTTGTGTAACCACTCCGCCACAGGCCGTGCGTTATGAACAGGTGCTCGATCGTGTTGAAAGGTGCACTCGCCATCCCCAAATTGCTCTTCAGCAGTGGGAAGCAAGAAGGAGCTTAAAACATCAATGTAGGCCTGTGCTACGCAAAACAACAAGGGGTGCAAGCCCCCTCCATGAAAAACACGACCACACTATAACACCACCGCCTCCGAATTTTACTGTTGGCACTACACACGCTGGCAGATGACGTTCACCATGCATTCGCCGTACCCACACCCTGCCATCGGATCGCCACATTGCGTACCGTGTTCGTCACTCCACACAACGTTTTTTTGCTGTTCAGCCGTCCATTGTTGACGCTCCTTACACCAAGCGAGGCGTCGTTGGGCATTTACCGGCGTGATGTGTGGCTTATGAGCAGCAGCTCGACCATGAAACCCACGTTTTGTCACCTCCACACATAACTGCCGTAGTATTTGCAGTGGATCCTGATGCAGTCTGGAATTCCTGTGTGATGGCCTGGATAGATGTCTGCCTATTACACATTACGACCCTCTTCAAATCTCGGTCGTCTCTTGTCAATTAACAGACGAGGTCGGACTGTACGCTTTTATGCTGTACGTGTTTCTTCACGTTTCCACTTCACTACCTCAACTGAAACAGTGGACCTAGGGGTGTTAAGGAGTGCGGAAATCTCGCGTACAGACGTAGGACACAAGTGACACACGGGCAAACCGCGTTCGGAATCCGTGAGTTCCGCGGAGCTCCCCATTCTGCTCTTTCACGATGTCTAATGACTACTGAGGTCGCTGATATGGAGTACCTGGCAGTAAGTGGCAGCATAATACACCTAATAAGAAAAACGTATGTTTTGGGGGTTGCCCGGATACTTTTGATCACATAGTGTACTTAGGTATACCAAACCATAGGATGACTTTGTGGCCTTCCCCTTTCTCTACGCAACAGGCACTGTGAACATACAATTACATCCCTGTAATTAAATGAGTAATGAATCATTTTCTGAGCTTTTACGGATACTATTTTGTATATTACAGTAAATATAAAGTCACAATGCCGCTCTTAAAGTGCTTTTACCCGGCATGTCTGTTTGATGGCGCATGACCCTTATTTCTAATGCATTTAAAAGGTCACTAGAAACAGTCTGTTTACATAATTACATCTGCTTCCGTGGCCAGAATCAACTGACATTAAATTTTTCTGGGTGTGGTGTTGCGTCATACTGTGAAAAACTAATACAACGTTTCGACCACTGTGGCCAGTAGACCTAGAAGAAGGCCACTGTACCCGTGACTATAATGTCGGTTTGACCAGTAATAATTTTTTTACAATATGACGCGGTATCATACGTAGAAAACTTTTACGTCAAGAGACTATTTATGGGTTACGTAAATGCAAACCCTCTAAGCTTAATATTTAATAGATGATACAGAAGTTACATTTGTTGTCACGTAAGGTTACTGATTAAATCAATATAATTATTGAAGAAAACTTCACTCTTCCAAACACAGATTAGAAAACTTCTGTGAAATATTACTTCAAATGAAATGGACAGACAACACAATCTGCAAATCCCTTCTTGCTATCAGTGTGACGAAACGTTTTAAAACTTCCGCAAACTTGGTGATTGGTCAGTGACCCTGGACCACAGCTGCCGGGTGTTATTATATATTATGTGTTAGTTATACTACTTTTACATCACTATGAATGAAATCCTGGAACACTCTAAAGTCTAAAGCATTAAAAGTAGTCAAGTTTTAGGTAATCACTGTGTTGTTTAAGCAACGTCTCTTTTATTTCAAATTTTAGTGATCTCAGACGCCATACTTTCGCTCCGTAGATATTGACAGCAGTCGGTGTAAGTTGTCGGTGCTAAGTTAAGCTTCGATCTGAGTGAAGTGTGACGTGCAGAGAAAACAGGAGTGGGAACTTCGTCGTCTCATTGAGGAGGGACGTAAGAGGCAGAATGTTATCTGCCTACTATGCAGTTATGTCGCTTTAAGCATGCGTGTACGCAGTTAATTAGCAGCTATGGTATAATTTGCACATGGAAGAAACAAGGTTATGTGAAAGCATATCACAGAGTTGTCTATTTTCAAATACTCTCATTATTCTGTTTATTTTTCAATTAACACACACAAAAAGAGTTCGTACAGCTATTATAGTACTACAGTTGTTAGATCAATGAAGTTGGGCAGTAAAGATAAACATAACGACATGTACCGATTGCAGGTAGGAAACCGAAGCTTAGCTTAGCATCGACAACTTAGAGAAATCGTCTACCTCTCGCTGCTGCCAAACTTTGCAGTCCAACATTCATTTTTAAGTCTTCATCATGCAACATTTAATCTCATATTCATTAAACTAATAATTTATTTTTATATTTTAACTTGATCGACTTAAAGAAAGATCGTGGCTCTCGGAGGCTTTCGACCACCCCCACCTCACCCTTCCCCCTACCCACACACACACACACACACACACACACACACACACACACACACACACACACGCCCCGTATCTATGTTCACCAGTGCACTCCTCTTGATATTGTCAATTAACTAGTATTGTCTTCGGCCTCTCGCGCGCATTCTAGTTACCATTCCCCCTAGTACATCCTTTCTTATACAGTTCTTTTCAGCCGGTTTCTCAGCCAATTTATTTTCCTCCTGCGATTTCCCGTGTTTATCTTTTCTGGTGCACTTTCTCAACACAGCCTCATTCCTTATTTTATCTGCCCATTGCACACGTTCCATCCTTTTCCAGATACATATCTGTAATCGTACAGGAGAATACGCAAAAAAACACTTCACTAATCTTTCTCTTAATGGCTTATTTAATTGCCACAGAAAATACTCCTTCTGTAAAATACTTTTTTCCAACAGCTGTCCTTGTTGATGTCATTGTACTGGTAATTTTGCACCCACCAACTTGAAGCAGCCACACTTGTATTTGAATTCTACTATGTGGCTACAGTTTAGGTGCAGCTACTCACAAAGGTCCATCGCGGGCTGAAATCATCGTGTGGCAGCGTAACTTTGTAGATATTCTAATGCGTTAATACCGAACCGATTGAGACTGAAAAAAAAAAAAAAATTGGTCCCCGTTTTTGCCGCCAGGTGCAAGTCTGGACTTGTACAGCATCCCATCAATGTCACCGGTACTCATATTGGGGAAATTGTGTAAGCGGCGGTTAATGATAACATCAACATACATTTCTCACTCGCCGGCCGGAGTGGCCGAGAGGTTCTAGGCGCTGCAGTCTGGAGCCGCGCGACCGTTACGGTCGCAGGTTCGAATCCTGCCTCGGGTATGGATGTGTATGTTGTCCTTAGGTTAGTTAGGTTTAAGTAGTTCTAAGTTCTAGGGGACTGATGACCTCAGCAATTAAGTCCCATAGTGTTCAGAGCCATTTGAACCAGTTTTGAACCTTTCTCACTTGTTTGACCTGTTCTGTCCACGCCCCATTCCTAATACTATGCATTTGGAAACATTTCGGTATGTTTTCCCTTCATTCATAGCGCCATATTTGCGCCTGGTGTCCAAATTTGGAAATGATTTAACTATAACCGGTATCTCTTGTTTGTTTCCTCGTACTTTTAATCTTCTGATTTTTTTGTAAATAATTCAGCTTATTTCACTTTCTGTTTAATATTTTTTGCGGAGAACGTAGGTGATTGATTACGGAATTAATTTTTTCATCATATTCAGTTTCAATTCGCCTAACAGTTAATATACAGTTTGCGCTTTCAGAGTAATAGCTTTTTTCAGGTGTTGAGCGCAGGCCAACTCTGTATTGCTCTATGGAGACAAAGTGGCTGTCTTGGCATTTGATCGACATACCTCGTAAACAAACTACATTATGCCGGAACTGTGGCAATGTCTGAAGATTTTGTGATTGGTTGCCTGAGTAGCGCCTAACGCAAGTGGGCCCTTCCTACCGCGATTACAGGTCAGAAGAGCTTTGCTCTGTGCAACTTTGGAACGTGTTGTTGTTGGGCAGTTTTATTGGCCTAGTACTCACTTTCCCAACGACCAGGAGAACAGACTCGAACTAATGTCTCACTTACGTGAATCGTATCATTACTACAACAACTCCTTTCACGAGCGACAAAACTGCGAACCTGACCAAGATCAGAGAGTCTGGCCGCCTCGCCTCCAAATCGTGCCGCGCGAGTGTGCAACGATCGATCGACTGCATTGTAACCTTCGATAATGACTGCTCGCCGAGCGCGTTAATGCTCGGCGAAAACGTGATCCGACCCATCACGACCGCGAGCGCGCCTTCTGGGGGCAGATCTGTGGCTTTCTTGCCGACGTGCGGACTGCAGACTTCCTGGTGCGTAGCTCCAGCCCCTTGCACACCATGGCCCTTCAGCTGAGTCAGAGACAATGCCACACGCCTACACTCCTGTATCCGGAGAGTCAGCATTCAGATGCTCAGCACCGGAGTTTTGCCGTAAACATTTATTGCCCACCAGATCACGTGACTTGGTAGCACGTATCAATGAAAGTTAGCTTCTCTCCTTTAAGGTATTCCGTTTGCACCTGTTGCAGCAGTAATGAATCGCCATTGTAGTTACTAGCAAGTAAATATGTAAAACCAAGAGCCGGCCGGGGTGGCGGAGCGGTTCTAGGCGCTACAGTCTGGAACTGCGCGACCGCTACAGTCGCAGGTTCGAATCCGGCCTCGGGCATGGATGTGTGTGATGTCCTTAGGTTAGTTAGGTTTAAGTAGTTCTAAGCTATAGGGGACTGATGACCTTAGAAGTTAAGTCGCATAGTGCTCAGAGCCATTTGAACCATTTTTTAAAAACAAGACAAAAACGTATATCATTAAAATTTCGGTCTTATCGCTAAACGTAACAGTGCTATACTCAAGTTAAGTGGCAATCCCCGGTTTACATTCCAAGTACGCAATGTTCACTCCATGGATTATTCTACTCTATGCCTATATCACACGATGACAAGTCATTGGCAGCAAGGTTTTGTTTTACAGTGACCTTGAAGTACCGATTTTTCGAAGCGTTTTCTATGAGTCTGGTAAGTTTTGAGAAAGAGCTCGTTATCTGTAGCTTCAGCAGGAGTCGAGCTTGTCACACCGTGCCGTAAGTAACAGACAAGGCCACGAAGATCTTTCTGGAATCTTGACTCAAAATGTGACGCCAAAAATACCACTCTTTGGAAGCAACCGCAGTTAGTTCTGAAGTCGTCGATGTCTCGTGTCTCGTGATGTGTGACATGAAGTCACACGTCATCAGAGAACAACCTAATGAATTGATGTGCATGTATATCAGACGCCAGTGAGTGATCTAGAAAAGTATTGCATTACAGAATAGCAGAATACACATTTTCCGAGAACGACGATGTATTGCTAATTTACAGTGAAAGTGGTCGAAATGCTCGGTTAGCACAACGTCTGTGTCACGAACGATTTACGGGCATACCCGTTCATCACACGGAATTTTTGCAATAATGGAACAACGGCTTTGGGATACTGGCACCTTCAAGGCCAATACGGCCAAGTGTTGTCGTGTCCAGACGCACCGCACTGTTGACGTGGAAGAAGACGTCCTCCAACTGGTCGATCAGAAACAGTCGACGAGTAGGCGCAACATTGCAGGGTACGCGGGCGTATCTTCACCAACAGCAGCTTCACCCACACCGCCTCCAGACGGTGCGGGTACTGGATCCAGTCGATTCTGCTCCACGTGCCGATTACTGCGCACAGTTCTTACACCGTTGTGTCGACTTTTCAGACTTCCCTCGAATCATTCTTTTCACAGACTAACAGGATTTCACAAATTTAGTCTGCTCAACTGGCGTAACAGCCACATTTGGGATGCCTCATGTCCTGATGAATTTAACATAGTTTCAGTGTTAATGTGTGGTCTGTTGTTAGCCATGATAGTCTGATTGGCCTATGTGTTCTACGGTCCTGTCTAACGGGACACAGCTACTTGGCATTCTTGCAAGACGTACTGGTGCAGCATTTGGAGGACGTGCCATTGCATGTCGGTCGGACGATAATGTTCTGGCATGATGGCCCGCCAGTCCGCTTTGCACGCAACGTCCGTCAGCACCTTCACATTCAGGGACAAGCGTATAGGTCGCGGTGGACGATTCGTTGGACACCACGATACACCTCAGGGATGTTGCCTGTATGGCTAAGTGAGGAGTATTATTTACGAGATTCCTGTGGAGACACAGGAAGATCTGCTTACCCTTGTAATGGCTGTACTGGTGGTTACTCAGAATGCCCCAGTATTTTTGATCTGTGTGCAAGAGAACACTGTTCACAGGAACACTTTGCGAACGAAACTCGCGGTCACCACTTCGAGTATATGTTGTATTTAACGCAAGTACGAGTTAAAATCGCTCATTTCCGGACATGCATTTACTTCCAAATATTGCTACCCAGAGTCCGATCTACAACACCTTTAACTGTGCAGTAGGAATTCTGAATCACCCTGTATAAGTCTCTACAAAAGTTTACAATATTGCTATCAGTTGATAACTTGCAAGAACTTCATATTGCTCTCCTGGCGGCTATGCTTAAATCCCAATGCAATGCAAACGTCTGCATTCCACATTAAAGAGCATCTAGCAGACATAACAGTGAATGTTTCAGTTTGCAACAAGCTAATAGGCTATAATGATTTATCGCCTCCGTAGCCGAGATAGCTAACGCACAGCTGTGTGATGGATGGCTATTCAGAGGTAGACGTATCGTATCCTGTTGATGAAAGAAATTTTCAATACTCGTATTTGGCAGCCAAGAGGAGGAGAGATGGTGGCCTGAAGTTCCCGGTCATCAGACATTGCACCAATTCCCTGTATTAAACTCGAAACCTCTCCACGATGTCTCACTGGATGAGGGCGTGTGACATCCACGTCCACATTCATCAGACTGGGATATTAAGCGCACTGGTCCCCATGATACTATTAGAGTGTCCCTGCCTATGTTCCAGGCCCATTATGTGCGTTGGAAGAAAACCGTTACCGATGGCAGATGGACAATCTCTGGTTGGTTGGTTGGTTTTGGGGAAGGAGACCAGACAGCGTGGTCATCGGTCTCATCGGATTAGGGAAGGATTGGGAAGGAAGTCGGCCGTGCCCTTTCAGAGGAACCAACCCGGCATTTGCCTGGAGTGATTTAGGGAAATCACGGAAAACCTAAATCAGGATGGCCGGACGCGGGATTGAACCGTCGTCCTCCCGAATGCGAGTCCAGTGTCTAACCACTGCGCCACCCCGCTCGGTGGACAATCTCTCTCTGGTCTCCTGGTCAACAATTCCGACTCTTTCTTTATTTTTCTCTTTATTACTCTATCAAAAATACTTTACAATCACAACTTATTGTTCCCATACATCCATATAACACGTGCATTTAACTGGTTAACAACTGCAGTCCCGCGACATTGTAACAAGGAAATTGTCATAAACAAACTGGCTTGCACATGAAGATATTCTAAGCAACGTTGCGCTCTGCTGCAAAATATTATGTACCAGTACAATACGTGAGTTGGCGCAAAAAGAAAAAAAAGATTTCTTATTGTACAGAGTCCATCACTCAAACTATTCTCCTGGGAAAGCATGTCAAGAGAGATGGAAGCGATGCAAAAGTTCCCATAATAAAGGGTAGGAGGCCAGCACCACACTAGCTCCAGGGTCAGAGCTATCTGTAGTATTGAGGAAGATTTGGTGCCAGCTAAATGAAATTCAAACAGGTTACACGAGGACTAGGATTATCCTATATATTCTTTCTATTTAATCTTCCATATTCGAAGTGCTTTGATGATACCCGCCACAAAGTCCTCTCTTCCTATACATACGGGGTATCATCATACAATGCTGATTGTGACTGCAACGTTGTGGAACGGACTGTGGTCCAAGTCACCTGACAGTGCTCCAAGAGTGTTGTCCTGGAAGCTACAGCTGACGTTCTCTAGATTTGTAAGTGAAGAATGCTACGTAAAATCAATAATTTTTACTGAATTTGTAACCTGCATTTTTTGCGTTATTTGTAATTTGGAACTTGCAGTCGTTAGTTTCATATATGACAAATAAAAATAAATAGAAATGATTGACTGCGTTTCAGAGGAAAGGCCATGAAGTTAAATATCGCTTTGACATTGGGGTCACTGGAGCATTTGGTCACTCAGATAAGAGTAGAACCACGAACAGGGTCCAGGTAAACCTCAAGAAATCTAAAAATCACTGGCCAGACAAAATTTGAGCGGCGCCACTCCTTAATAGTACGAGCCTAGTGTCTCGATCAGGAGGCACTTCTCTTGATGACTAAATTTAAGTGTTGGTAAGTAGCAAAAGGTGTACAACACTCATCATCAATTTTCTGTGTACTCAAAAGATACACATTACTCATTCTCAAATTTCTGTCCACTTATTGCACATTGAATTGTTATGTTGCATGGCAGAAAAGGGCGAAGAAAGAAATTTTTCTTAAGTTCGTACTAGCACAGCCATACGTGACACCATGCAGAGCAGTTGACATACACTGTGTGACCAAAAGTATCCGGACTCCCCCAAAACATACTTTTTCGTATTAGGTGCATTGTGCTGCCAGGTACTCCATATCAGCGACCTGAGTAGTCATTAGGCATCGTGAGAGAGCAAAATGGGGCGCTCCACGAAACTCACGAACTTCGAACGTGGTCAGGTGATTGGGTGTCACTTCTGTCATACGTCTCTACGTGAGATTTACACATTCCTAGATCCACTGTTTCCGATGAGGTAGTGAAGTGGAAACGTGAAGGGACACATACTGCACAAAAGCGTACAGGCCGACCTCGTGTGTTGACTGACAGAGACCGCCGACAGTTGAAGAGGGTAGTAATGTGTAATAGGCAGACATCCATCCAGATGATCACACAGGAATTTCAAACTGCATCAGCATCCACTGCAAGTACTATGACAGTTAGGCAGGTGGTGAGGAAACTTGGATTTCGTGGTCGAGCCACACATCTCGCCGATAAATGCCAAACTGCTCCTCGCTTGGTGTAAGGAGCGTAAACATTAAACAATTGAACAGTAGAAAAACGTCATGTGGAGTGACTAATCACGGTACACAATGTGGCTATTTGATGGCAGGGTGTGGGTATGGCGAATGCCTGGTGAACGTCATCTCTCAGCGTGTATAGTGCCAACAGTAAAATTCGGAGGCGGCGGTGTTATGGTGTGGTCGTGTTTTTCATGGAGGAGGCTTTGAACCTCTGGTTGTTTTGCGTTGCACTGTCATAACACAAGCCTAATTGACGTTTTAAGCACCTTCTTGCTTCCCACTGTTGAAGAGCAATTCGGGGATGATGACTGTGTCTTTCAAGACGATCGAGCACCTATTCATAATGCACGGCCTGTGTCGGAGTGATTACACAACAATAACATCCATGTAATGCACTTGACTCCACAGAGCCCTGACCTGAATTCTATAGAACACCTCTGTGATGTTTTGGAACGCCGACTTCGTGCCAGGCCTCACCGACTGACATCGATACCTCTCCTCAGTGCAGCACTCTGTAAAGAATGGACTGCCATCCCCCAAGATACCTTCCAGCACCTGACTGAAAGAATGCCTACGACAGTGGAAGACGTCATCAAGGCTAAGAGTGGGCCAAAACCATACGGATTCCAGCATTGGCGGTGGAAGGCGTCACGAACTTGTAGGTCATTTTCAGCCAGGTGTCCAGATACTTTTGATCACATAGTGTAGCTATGCAGGAGGAACTGTGAGTCAGTTTCATGCATTGGCACATGTTGCTACATTGTCACCAATCGCCAAGCACAAGTTACACATTCAGCAAAATATCAGCTGAGGGAGAGCAATGGAGATGTATTCATTAACTCTTGCGATGGGAAGCAACAAGCAATACCTCAATGCAATAACAGACTTCAGAGACCTAACAGAGCAATTAAGAGCTTATAACAAATTGTGAAGCAAACACAGTAGATAGAGGTCTGCTGACAATTTTTGAAGTTCATTCGGTCATAACAAGCATGGCCTCACGTCATTACCTCATGCCAGTCTCCACAAATACTCCAGTTCTCCAGCTCTGAATTCATTTGGTGATTGGGATCGATGGCATTTCTACTGATAGCACACAATTCAATGATTATTATGGTGCAGTGACATCCATGTGTTAGATGTTCCAGCACTTCTTGTGAACATGCTGTTTGTTGCTCCCAAGATGGCAACATCTAATTAACTGTGACCTGCCACTCATGCTGTTTTGCATTGGTCATCATCTGCTGCATCGCTGATGGTGAAGCTGAGAGTCTTTCAACACCAGTATATCTACCATTGCTGATCTTACTAAAATCATTGTCGCTGCTTGGTGAGAAGACCGTGTGCCACCTCTGTTCCTGCTCATCGCTGCAGGCGCTCCCGAATTCCAGTCCCTACCCATCCAATAGGACCAGAATCAGCTGGCTGCACCACATCCAACAGTGCGGTACATCCTAGTGGTTCGTCTTCCAGTGTGAGATCGTGGATGCTGTTAACAGTGCGGTCACACAGTCACAGTGTAGACCCACCTGCAGACTGCCAGATGACAGCTCAGAAGACTTCAGTTCGAGTGCTGGAGTAGCGGCCTCGGCGACTAGCTGAGCTGAGCAGACAATACGAGTTAGCGGAATCCTAACGTGTCCCTGGCAGGAGGTGTCAGCCGAGGCTGGTAAGAAGACACTGAGCTGTAAATCTGAACCAATAAATGTTAACACGCTAATCATGACGCTCCACAGGTCCACATCACCATCCTGATAACATAGAATTATCCCCGCTGAGCACTCCTACAGCATTAAACTTTAAAGTTGTGACTAACATGTATGAAGTTTGATAATGTTTGCAGACCCAATAATCTTTTTTCTGAAATAGGAGGGTTGTTATTTTTTCAAGGTCCATTCGGTTTCTAAATTAAAACTAAAGTGGAAATTTGATGAAGCTTTGTGCCAATGTATTGCATAGTGTCTCTAGTATGCCCTCCGATTGCTCCATGTCACACTTTCCAGTTTTGAGCACAATGATGCCTGTAACACCATTGTCTCCCACTAAGTGTGAAGTGCGTGCTTCCTTTCGTATTCATCATGCTGAGTCGTTCCACTTGATTTCATGCAGCCTGCATAACACAACTGTCGGACATGACAGTAAAGTGCGGCAATGGTGTAGGAACTTCGAAGCAGGACGTACAGATGTTAATAATGTTGGCAGTCAGGGTTGGAAGCGAGCACCAACCGATGACCTTGTTCAGCGAGTGGATCGGACAATTCGAGAAAATCGTCTACGAAGGGGAGTTCAGAACAAGTGATGAGGAATGTTGTCATAGTCATTGTCCTTCATGACAATGCTCGGCCGCACACTGCAGCTGCAAGAAAGACGCTCCTGCAGCGTTTTCGAAGGGGAAGTGGTTGATCATCCACCATACAGCCCGGATTTAGCTCTGAGGACAGCATTTTGGCTCAGACAACGAGATGAAGACCAGCATAGAGAACTGACGGAAAGTACAGGCAGTTGCCCGACGAGGGTACGGAAAAGTTGGTACACGCTACGACAGCTGTATAAGTCTGAGAGGTGACTATGTAGAGAAGTAGCTAGAAGGTGTAACTGAATGTTGCAAATAAAAATTCATTGATTTTCACTGTGGTTTCCACTTAGTGACGGTCCGGATTTTTTTAAAAAAAAAGGAAAAAAGAAGGTGCGCTTTGACAAGTAACTAAACATATTCACCCGAGACTAAAAAAGTGCACTGAAGACAATGATGGACATTTTCCAAATATTTTATGAACTGTTTAAAAGTGCTTGTAACTTTCAAATTTGTAGTAGACTGTTGTAAATCTGGTGAAAACTGTTGTAAAATTGTAAATTCTTAAATAATTTATGATAATTAACGCAGAAAAATACTAACAAAATAAAAATATTTCGTAATAGTAGCTAACACTCACAAGTTTTTCTTTTGGAAGGTATTTGAATAAGCTCATCTGTCTGTTCTTACTTAAGAATACAATTTTCTGCTACCTTTCATAAATCTGATCGTTACTCTTGAAATACACAAATTAAGCTGGCACTATGGTTAACGCACTGGATTCACATTTGGGAGGAGCATGGATCGAATCCCCGTCTAGCCATTGATATTTAGGTTTTCAGTGGTTTGCCTAGATCGATTAAACCCAATAATGGGACGAGTCTTTTGAGGAGGAGACACTCCATTGCCTTCCCCATCCTTGAACAATTCAAGTTTATACGCCGCTTCTTTGTTCTCGTTGTCGACAGGACGTGACGTCAACCTTTCGTCCTTTTTTAAAATATTCTGTCTATTGCGTACATTTTTAAGCACGCTTTATGTACTTTTAAACTGAAAAATGTACGGAATAATGAGAAGAAACTGGCACGAACAAAAATAAACAAAATCATTAGCAAAAGGCAGTTAATTTCAATATTACTCTAGAGAACACTTTTACTTATTCGTAACTTCCTTGACAAATTATTGATTACATTGCAACGTCACCAGCACCAAGCAGTTACTCCGGATATTAGTGGCAAATTACATTTTAATATCTTCGTCGAGTAGCTTAGAACTTCAGCGCAATCAGCGATGAGGACATTACAGGCGCTCCACGTAAAGGTCACCAGGCGTACGTGCAGTTTCGCGCAATATTCGTAGCCTCAGCAGAAACGTTCAGTAAGCTACTGATAGCTATCCTGTGGCGAGAAAATAGAGTTATTATGGGGAGAACATGCGGGAAAGGCGGAAATCAGTAAGCACTGGAGTCTTGGGAGTAAACGCACTTTCTGTCCGCCGGACAACGTATGACAGACAGGGTGTTTCGAACAGAGATCAGTCTTTCAAAAAGTCAATTGCTTAAGATCATATGTAGCGAATCATCGATAATAAAGTAAATTTTAGATTTTATAAATAAACACATATAAGTTAGCCATTCGTAAACTATATACGTGTATTCCTGAAATCACAATTATCATGAATGGTACCTCCTCCTCTGTTACGCGCGCGGATTTGCACGGGAAACAATAACTGCAGTAAAATTATGCATGAACGCAAGTTGATTTAATTTGACCCTTGCTTGAGATGAACTGGTGAAATTAATGCAGAGCAATCCCTGGAGGGTGCCCCAGGGTTCAATGTTGCGGCCACTCCTGTCCCTTATTTATATAAATGATATGCCCTCTAGTATTATGGGTAACTCAAAAATATTTCTGTTTGCTGATGACACTAGCTAGGTAGTAAAGGATGTTGTGTGCAACTTTGGCTCGGTTTCAAAAAGTGCAGTTCATGACTGAAGTTCATGGGTTGTAGGAAATAAACGAACGCTAAGGCACAGTTAGACTCAGTTTTTACAGTTTCTAACACACAATTCAACAAAACATGACGTTTAATTTCACAGAGTGGGCATATGATTAGTGAAACTGAACAGTTCAGATTTGTAGGTGTTCAGATAGATAGTAAACTGTCGTGGAAAACCCTCGTTTAGGACCTTGTTCAAAGACTCAATGCTGTAAATTTTACTATTCGAACGGCATCCGAAGTGAGTGATCGTTCGACACGAAAACTAATCAACTTTGCTTATTATAATTTGCTTATGTCGTATGGTATTATATTTTGTTGTAACTCTTCCCATTCTAAAATAATATTTTTGGCTCAGAAACTTGCGGTTCGCCTAGTAAGTGGCGTAAGTTCACGAACCTCTCGTCGTCTCCTGTTCACGAGTTCGGGTATTTTGACATTGGCCTCTCAGTACATACATAGTCCTTATTGTAATTTCTTGTTAACAATATTGTTGTAACTGCGACCGGGACGGTCGCGGGGTTGAAAAGACGGAAAGCTAGGCGGGACCCGCGGGGAGGCCCGCGAACAAAAACACAACGGGAGAGGACGGACACGACCAACGAAGGACAGAACGAACAACAACAAGATCGAACAACGGAGTCGCAAGGAAACCTAACAAACACGTCCACTCGTACACAGAACAAGTAAGTAATCGGTCTAACGAGAGGCGATGTGTCAACAGACGTACGCGAGGTTAGACTGGTTGGCTGAGCGAGAGGCAGGTGCTTGTGAAAGCAGAGGACCTCCTGTTGGTCAAAGGGCAGGATCGGGGCCTGCTGGGAGACGTGAGACGTGACAAAGCGTCAGCATTAGCATGGTGGGCGGTGGGCTTATATCGGATGGTGTAAGCGTAATTACGTAAAAACAATGCCCAGCGCTGGAGACGTTGAGCCGTCTGCTCTGGAAAGTGAGAGTGGGGTCTGAAAAGTGTAACCAAGGGTTTATGGTCCGTCAGGAGGGTGAACTTTGCCCCAAAGAGATAGGCGTGAAATTTTTGGACGGCGAACACGATCGCCAGGGCCTCCATTTCAATCTGGGAGTAGTTCCGTTGTGCTGGTGTCAACGTCTTAGAGGTATAAGCGATGGGCTTTTCGGAGCCATTGGCATCCCAGTGCGCCAGGACGGACCCAATGCCGTATGCCGACGCATCAGCTGCCACAACCAAGGGGCGGTCCGGAGAGAAGGGAGTAAGGCAAGGGGCGGACTTCAGCATAGCCTTTAAACGGAGAAAAGCCTGGTCACAGGCAGGAGTCCAAACATAAGGCACCCCTTTGCGACGCAAGTGATTGAGGGGTTGAGCAACGGAGGCAGCCTAGGGCAAGAACTTTTAAGTAATAAGTAACCTTGCCCAAAAACACCTGCAGTTCATATAAGTCCTTGGGACGAGGGAGGGCCTCAATGGCAGCGACATTACGACCCGAAGGGCGAATGCCATCTTTGCTAAGCCAGTGGCCTACGTATTCCACTTCCAGTTGAAAAAAACAACACTTGTCCACCCGACAGCGTAGACCAGCAGACTGCAGAGCGTGAAATAAGGTGCTGAGGTTTTGCTAATGTTCCTGGCGGGAACGCCCGGTGACCAAGATGTCATCCAGATAATTCACACAGTCAGGGATAGGCTGTGTAAGCTTCTCCAGGAATCGTTGGAAAATGGCCGGCACCGAAGAGACACCAAAGGGAAGGCGCTTCTACTTATACAATCGGAAAGGCGTGTTGATAACCATGATGTTCTGAGATTCGGCATCCAAGGGCAACTGGTGGTATGCCTCAGCCAGGTCGATCTTGGAAAAATACTCTCCCCCAGCAAGCTTGGCAAGAAGGTCTTCCTGTCGGGGAATGGGGTAAGTGTCAAGGAGGGACTGAGCATTGACTGTAGCGCCGAAGTCCCCACACAGCCGAAGGGACCCATTGGGTTTCCGTATGACCACCAGTGGTGTTGCCCATGCACTGTAAGTTACAGGCTCCAGCACGCCAGCGGCCTGGAGGCGATCAAGTTCCTGCTTCACCGCTGGCCGTAAGGCCACCAGAAGGGACCGGGCCCGGAAAAGCGAGGCTGTGCATCCGGCCATAAGGTGATGTGCGCCTGAAAGCCGGAAGCACATCGGAGATCCGGTGCAAAC
The DNA here is from genome assembly GCF_023864275.1 of Schistocerca cancellata. Taxonomy (NCBI): domain Eukaryota; kingdom Metazoa; phylum Arthropoda; class Insecta; order Orthoptera; family Acrididae; genus Schistocerca; species Schistocerca cancellata. The sequence continues at coordinate 497,203,961 of NC_064626.1, read as the reverse complement.
AACGACGCAAAAGCGGAGCACAGATCGTCCAAGTCCTGAAAGGGGACAGCCGTGGAAACGACCTTAACCTCGTCGGAAATTGAAAAGCCAAACAGTTGAAACGCATCCAGGCCAAAAATATTCGAAGCTGGCGGATGGTCGACGACAAAGAGGGTAAGGAGCCGAGGAACCCGCTTGTACGTCGCCTGGCCGACGAACTGCCCACGAAGGGGAATGGAACCGTCTCCGTAGGCGACCAAACGGCGAGAGGGAGGCGACAACGCAGGAGAGCCCAGCCGGGTATATGTTGCCATATTAATAAGGTAGATGGTGGCCCCAGTGTCGACCTGAAAACTGACATCGTCTGTGAAAATGCGGAGCGTGAGGAAAAGCTTCCGCGCTGATGGGTCGTCCGGTGGGACGACCGATTGCAGAGCATGGACTGTATCTTGAGGCCCAGGAGGGGCAGGACTGGATCGAGTCGAGCGACTACGACAAACCGATAGGATGTGGCCCTCCTTGTTACAGATCGTGCACGTTTTCCAGCGGTGTGGACAATCAGCCCGCGAATGGGCAGTGAAGCACTGTGGGCAAGATGGAAGTGGGCCGCGCGACCGGTGACGAGGGGCGACCGAGGGCGCCGATGCCATAGAGACGTCGGGCAACGAGGAGTACCGATGGCGCTGGCCTCTGTCGCTCGGGAAACGTTGACGTCGCGAGGGCGGAACCCGCCGGGACGCCGCAATCGCCGCCACCTGCAGTCTCACCCTAAGAGGCTCGTTAGCCGCTTGAGGAATTTCAAAGGAGGGGGAAATGCGGAGAATCTCTTCCAAGGAGGGATTGTCGAGTTTCAGCTCGGCAGTAAGGACCTCAGAATCGGGAGCCAGCTGAATCACCACATCCCGGATCAGAGAGTCCGCATACGAAGCCTTACACTGCTAATTGGTGTACGTAAAATCGCATCGACGGCTGAGACCCTGCAAGTCCGTGACCCAGGAACGATACGATTGACCAGGCTGTTTATGGTACTGGTGGAACTCCAGCCGAGAGGCGACCACACGGTAGCGCTGGGAATAATAGTTTGTCAGCAAAAGGCAGATCTCCTGGAAAGAGAGAGCCACAGGATCGGACAACGGTGCCGACTTGCGGAGAAGAAAGAACGTGTCGGGAGAGGCTCAAGACAAACAACGACCGCTGCAAGGAGTCGTCCGTGACTTGAAAAGTCGTGAAATGTTGTTTCAGCCGATGTAAGTAGGTTTCCCAGTCCTCTTTACCGTCATTAAAGGGTGGAAACGACGGCGGACGCGGGAAAGCATCGGACACCCGAGGACTCTGAAGCTGTTGCGGTAACGCGTCCCAGGCATCGACTTTGTCCGTTAGCAACTGCAGAGACTTTTGTAAGATGTCTAACTGGAGCTGCTGCTGCTGCATGAGCTGCTGCTGTTGCTCCAGCAGACAGATCAACTTCGCCTCCATACCAACAACGACCACCGTTTACCTCGTCGCCAAATTGTTGTAACTGCGACCGGGACGGTCGCGGGGTAGAAAAGACGGAAAGCGTAGCGGGACCCGCGAAGAGGCCTGCGAACAACAACACAGCGGGAGAGGACGGACACGACCAACGAAGGACAGAACGACCAACAACATGATCGAACAACGGAGTCACAAGGAAACCTTACAAACACGTCCACTCGAACACAGAACAAGTAAGTAAGCGGGCTAACGAGAGGCGATGTGTCAACAGGCGTACGCGAGATTAGACTCGCTGGCTGAGCTTTTTTATTTTTTTTATTTTTTAAATTTCGATTCCTCCCGATGGCAGCAGCTTAGTATGCCGCTCTTCGCCTACAGATGTTAAAAAGATGAAGAAAATAAATAATAAAAACAGGCGATAAAATCAGAGAATTAAATAGTAACATGGCGAAAAAATCGTGGAAACTTAAAACATAGAACAAAGGGATGATGGTGCTAATAAAAGACAGACGAAGCAGACAGGTAAAACAATAGACAGATAATTAAAAAACACGGCGACAGTCTGGTTTCTGTTCGCAAAAGACATGAAATTCACACCCAGCGACAGCATGGTTTCTGTTCACAACACGAGCAAGACGAACAACACTGAACATTCACTGGAACACTGCACTAAAAAGTTGGCAAATATGACATACCACAGCCGAGAGCAGGTGGGGGGAAACTGGACAGATGATGAGAAAATAAAAAGGGGGTGGAAGGAGAAGAAAAGCGAAGAGGGGGAGGTGGGAAAGGAGCCGATGGAGGATGAGGACCCATAGGAGGGGTGGGGGATGCTGGGCAGACGCTACAGGGAGTGGGGAAGGTAGAGGAGGGGAATACAAAATGACTTGGGGGGGGGAGGTAGGGAGAGGTTTGGTGGGGAGAAAACAGGATGGAAGGGGGGGGAGAGGGAGCCCAGGGAGAGGACAGAGGAAAGGAGACGTGATGAGGATCACAGTTGATAGGAACGATAGATGGAGGGTAAAAGGGCATCATCCGGGATGGGGGTTGATGGAATCCATCTTGGGAAAGGAGATGAAGGGTGTAGAGATGGAGGGTAGGGGAGACACAACAGTGAAGGCATGGTGCGTGGCAGGGGGCGGGGATGGGAGAGGAGTGGAGCAACAAGGGGGTGAGGGGGATCAAGGTGGCGGGAGGTGTAGAGTATGCGGATATGTTCGAGGAACAGGAGCAGATGGGGGAAAGGAATGAGGTCATAGAGGAGGTGTGGAGGATGGTAGAGGGGTGCAACCGCCATGTCCGGCCAGAGAGGGGTTTGAGGAGTCGGAGGCGGTTATGGGCTTTGGATTGGATGAAGCGGAGATGAGGGATCCAGGTGAAGTGACGGTCAATGGTTAGGCCAACGTAGGTGAGGGTGGGGGTGAGGCGGACAGGACGGACGACGACGGTAAGGGAGAAATCCAGGAGCCGGAAGGAGCGAGTGGTACGACCTACGATGATTGCCTGGGTCTTGGAAGGATTGATTTTCAGGAGCCACTGGTTACACCATGCGCCAAAAGGTCAAGGTGATTCTGGAGAAGGCGTTGGGACCGTTGGAGGGTATGAGCGAGGGCGAGGAATGCGGTTCATCGGCATATTGCACGAGGTGTACTGGAGGGGGGGGGGGGGCTGGCTGAGCGAGAGCAGGTGCTTAAGTACGCTATCGGGGGCGCCGCTATTGGCCGCTGGAACCACGTGTTCCACTGTGGCGTCCTCACACTAAAAGCGGTGCAGGAGGCATGCGCCGCCACAGCTTACGGCTCGATGGTGGAGAGACCTCTAGGGGTCTTCGACGTCCATGACGTCTGGAGCGGATTCAAATTCCGCAGCGGGCGGTACCAGAAATATTAGCTTATTCTCAACTTTCACTCAGTTAATACTCGGCAGAAATCAAACCTGCATTTGGATCGGACTTCCTTAACTCTTGTGCAGAAAGGTGTGCAGTATACTGCTGCATCCATTTTGAGTAAGCTACCACTGGAATACAAAAATCTTATCAGTAATCTACGCGCTTTCAAATCGAAACTGAAGAGTTCCCTCCTTCTATTATGTTGAAGAGTTCCTTGAAAAATTAAGCTGATTCTTGTTGTATTGTTGATTGTGTTTACTTAAAGTTATGGATTGACATTTTTTGGGCTCATATACATTTCATTTTGATCTGTTGTTACTTTTATGTTGTAATTTCATGTACTGACACGTTCCATGATCTTGGAGATTTGCTCCTCAATTTGGTCCTACAGAACTTGACGTGTAAATAAATAAAAAAAATCGACGGATATATCGCATTCTTCTGGCATGCCTCAGGGAAGTGTGATGGGATCCTTGCTGTAGGATATTGTTCATGTGTGTGTGGGACCACGCAAAATGGAACAAAATGGAAACATTGAACATAGAAAAAGATGTGGAGTACGAGCGCTTAGAAGTTTGTGTGAACTATGGGAGACCGTCACGAAATGAAATGAAACGATCGTGTGGCACTGTTGGCCGGGAGGCCCCATCCGGGGAAGTTCGGCCGCCGGGTTGAAAGTCTTATTTTAGTCGGCAGCACATTGGGCGACTTGCGTGTCGGTGATGATGGTGAAAGGACGATGAGGACAACACGGCACCGAGTCCACGAGTGACGAAAATCCCCAACCCTGGCGGTAATCGAACCTGGGCCCGCTGCTTGGTAGACAAGCACGTTACCGCTTATCCTGGATGTGGTGTTAGGCGGTTTTTCACATCCCATCACGTGAATACTAAGCAGGTGCCCAAGTCCCGCATAGGTTACATGATTCGCAAATATTTATAAAACCTTCGCCCCTTTTCACATGAACAACACTATACGCAGACAGTTAGGGTACTCATATTACTTCATGGGTGTAACGGTGTGGCGACAGGAAGGACATCCTGTCACTCCGAAAACTAACCATGCCAGATCCGTAAATAAACTAGCTGACCCTGAGCCGATGCGGGGCAAAAGCATAAGAAAAAGGAGAACTTAATGTTAGCGTACGTCGCAAAGACTATTGCCTCTGAACTATAAGATACTACTTAACAGACGTACACTAGCACCGTAACATGATGTACTCAAAGTGTGCACCACGAGCAGCAACGCACGTGCTGCAACGCGTCAGGTGTGGATCTGCGATACCACTAGTTGTTACTTGTGTGCTAATGAGTACCTACACATGCCCCTTGGGTACACTGTTCCAACACATTGACATCTTTAATCGGAGTATTGTCCGTAGTCCACAATTTTCGTGTACCACCACGAGCAAAACCGTGTGGGGCAAGTCCAGTAAATTTGACAGGCGAATACACGCAACCGCTGATTACCATACCGGGTACATCGAAACCGAAGTGCAATGCGGCGCCATCATACACGAACCCTATGTGGTGGTGTACTGCTAGGTGACATTTTTTCCACCGGAATGGGAAGCGTGTCGCTAAAGAGAGGCAACCACTCTAGTCAATCCAATGGTCGGAGTAGCTTGATTTGGTCGGTCAGGTGAGCACGGTAAAAGAGACTTAACTAGCGCATTATTATGAAATATAGAGAGACTTAAGATGTTGATCAGCGACGCTCGATATAAACAAATGTAATGTACGTAATGTACTCCAGGATAAGATGAAGGATGGCGGATAAACTGCACTTATGGTTTCCGCAGGTCTTCCGTTCTCTTATGTAAACGGTAATTCATTGTAGTTGGTCAGAGCCAATCGGGTGATAGTATTCTATAGCCTATGAGAATTTATGAATTTAATCATGTTTTTTTCTGAATAAGTCATCATTCCCGAGATTGTGTTTAGGCTGGAACCTAGCTGCACTGTTTAAATTGTTGTGAGTGATGCAAAATAGGACTATCAGCTAACTGTATCAACAAAGCATAGTAAATTGTGAACGAACGACAAGATTGGTTACCTATATACAGCTGATGATTCGTCGTATTCACCTGTCATCACCGGTCACGGAAACCGTTACCAACAGCAGCATGCAACAGAAAATCTGCAGACACCTTAAGTACAGATTTACACGAGGTGCGATCAGGCAGCCACAGCCGACAAGTATACAGGATGTAAACAGTAACTGTTTACTACGTACCACAGAGGTGTAGGTGAAGTCGAGACAAACTGTTTGATGCAGGAGACTTGCGGTCTATCAAGCCGGCAGCCATCCTCAAATTGGCCTACAGAAACTACCTGAGGTACAGCACTTGCTCATTGTGCAAGATTTTCAAAGTTCTCTCACTCTCTTACGCCACCAGCTTAGTCAGCTATTTCATTAACATTGATAATTAAAACTTTCCCTTAAGGGTAATGAAAGAAAAAAGGCTTTTATAAACGTTATGTAAAAACTAATTACGTTTAAAATTAGATCTAAAATTAACCTGTATAAGCACTGTAGCTTCCTAGTAAGATGATCAGACAAGCTTAATGATGTAATTGTAAAGTTCACAATATTAAGAGGTAAAATTTACACAAACAAAAGTTTTTCTTTTTGTATGTGGAAGAACAAGCTGTTTTCGGTAGTCAAGGACGTTTTAGCCAAAATTCTGCAGGTGTGCGTCTGCTGTAGGTAAGGTGGCTTTTGCAGGCCTCATTGCGACCCACAGCGCTGTAGACATCAGCACCCAGCTTGATGCTCAGTTCCTCGACTCCAGGAAACAATCTGACACTGTTCCACATTGCCATTTAGGGAAAAAAATACGAACTTATCAAATATCGGGTCAGCTTTACAATTTTACCAAACAAAAATCGCCAAACAGCCGTATATTTTCAGAAGTTATTTTATTTAGACGACCAGTTTCGGCATCTCATTAATGCCATCTCCAAGTGATGATGATGATGGTGATGTTTAATTTGTGGGGCGCTCAACTGCGTGGTTATCAGCGCCCGCACAATTACCCAATCTTTGCTCAGTCCAATTTCGCCACTTTCCTGGATGATGATGAAATGATGAGGACAACACAAACACCCAGTCATCTCGAGGCAGGTGAAAATCCCTGACCCCGCCATCTCCAAGCCTCTGAATTTTGAACACGAGTGTACATTAGTGTATATGAAGGTATACTACAGTTGGTATTACAGAAAATGAAGCGTAATAATAAAAGTCCTTAAACATACAAAGTGCAGTTTGAAGCGCTAAGAAACATACCTGTGCAAACAAAGCACAAGGAAACAGAATATGTACACTTACTGGTTACCATTGAAACAACTTCTTTGACAGCACAGATATATATAATAGAACATGCCAAACATTACAAAATACAAAAAATAAACGATGCACAAAATCAGAAGCACAAACGAATAAAATAGTATACAAAATAACAAGCACACGCGAATAATGATTACCTAGTTTTTTCCTTTTTTCATTGTTTTTATTATTACTTTTAATTTATCTTTATTTTTATTTTTGTATATAAGAAACTTGGTAATACATACAGGTAAGAAACATCCTAGTTTTTAGGAAAAGCTATTATCATTCACGTTGCGATATAACCTATGGAGCCGGCCGGTGTGGCCGTGCGGTTCTAGGCGCTTCAGTCTGGAACCGCGTGACCGCTGCGGTCGCAGGTTCGAATCCTGCCTCGGGCATGGATGTGTGTTATGTCCTTCGGTTAGTTAGGTTTAAGTAGTTCTAAGTTATAGGAGACTGATGACCACAGATGTTAAGTCCTATAGTGCTCAGAGTCATTTGAACCATAACATATGGAGTACACAGCAGAGTGCATATCTATCGCCTAAGTATTATCAGCACTAGTGACATATCAGAATTAGTTGTGACAACATCATAAAGCGCAATCATAAGCAAAACCCAACGGCCGACAAACTATTAAGTGAATAACGGTAAGCAAAAATCTTGCGAGGAATACTCATAAAATACTTAAAGTGCATAATGCTATACCAAATCAAAAAATAGCAAGATATGACTTGGCGTTCCTTAAACATAATTAATCGACGGGAAAATGCTAGTGTGGAACAAATAGGGATGCAAAAAAAAAAAAAAAAGATTAACCAAGGGGAGTACTCCGAAAATCTCAGTTGACATGTAATTACTATATAAGATGTCATACAACCGACTTATTTATCAAATGACGAAATCCATCCAAATAGGACATGATACTTGGCAACCCGGGTCGCAATAGGTAGTGTGAGAACGGGACAGGTTAAAAGGGACGCGAGTGTGCGAAACCCAACGAGACAGCAAAGTGTAAGCCCGCTAATTAAAGAATGTACTGGCACAAAGAGGGGCAACATTTTTGAGCAAAAAACGAGTTGTTAAATGACCTGATACTATAAATCAGTCATGGAACGGAAAAATACTAAATCAAATCTTTCTAAATAATAAGGAAAACCATGTTGATAAAACAAGCAGTGGTGTAACACAAGCCGGTATAAGCCACGAGTCTAGAGCCAAACAGTAAATGTTGTGACCCAAACGACTAACACATAACAGACTCAAAACTCACTGCTAGCATCAGGTCGACATCAATCTGAAATTCTTAAAAATCATAAAATTAGAGTATATGGTAAGAACATCATAAAAATCCTCCATAAAGTGAATTGTGAAGTAAAGGTCAAAGCAAAAACTACACTAAACCAACCAAAAAGCAACTCATGCGATGCAGTCAAGAAACACTGAAAACGACACATGTGGCTTGGGGAACATGTCAACTTGGGTCTAAAAATGTAACCGGCTAAATATGCAAACGAACTGATTACAACACATCAAACCACAGGGTAGCAACAACCACATCACCGTCGTAAGTATCAAGGAGACACTACTGCTGTTGTAGTTGTGGTCTTCAGTCCAGAGACTGGTTTGATGCACCTCTCCATGCTACTCTATCCTGTGCAAGCCTCTTCACCTCCGAGTAACTATTGCTACCTACATCCTTCTGAATCTGCTTAGTGTATTCATCTCTTGGTCTCCCTCTACGATTTTTACTCTCCACGCTTGCCTCCAATAAATTGGCTATCCCTTGATGCCACAGAACGTGTCCTACCAACCGATCCCCTCTTCTACTCGAGTTGTGCCACAAATTCCTCTTTTCTCCAATTCTGTTCAGTAGCTCCTCATTAGTTACGTGATCCACTCATCTAATCTTCAGCATTCTTCTGTTCTATTCTTGTCTAAACGGCTTATCGTCCATGTTTCACATCCATACATGACTACAGTCCACACCAACACTTCCCGAACTGACTTCCTGGCACTGAAATCGGTGCTCTATGTTAACAAAATTCTCTTCTTCAGAAACGCTTTCCTTGCCATCGCCAATCACCATTTTATACCCTTTCTACTTCGACCATCCTCAGTTATTTTGCTGTCCAAATAGCAAAACTCATGTACTACTTTAAGTGTCTCATTTCCTAATCTAATTCCCTCGGCATTACCTGATTTAATTATACTACATTCCATCATCCTCGTTTCGCTTTTGTTGATATTCATCCTATATCCTCCTTTCCAGACACTGTCCATTCCGTTCAAATGTTCTTCCATGTCCTTTGCTGTCTTTGACAGAATTACAATGTCCTCGGCAAAGTTCAAGAATGTTATTTATTTTCCCTGAATTTTAATTCCTACTCCAAATGTCTCTTTTGTTTTCTTTACTGCTTGTTCAGTGTACAGACTGAATAACATTGGCGACACTTCCTTTCTAACTATTGCTAATTTTTGCGCTTCTCGGCTCACAACTACCATTTCGTTTCTGTACAAACTGTAAACAGCCTTCCACTCCCTATATTTTACCGCTGCCACCTTCAGAATTGGAAAGAGAGTATTCCAGTCAACATTGTCAAAAGCTTTCTCTAAGTCCACAAATGCCATAAACGTAGGTTCGCCTTTCCTTAACCTAGCTTCTAAAATAAGTCGTGCAGTCAGTATTGCCTCACATGTTCCCACATTTCTACGAAATACAAACTAATCTTCCCCGAGGTCGGTTTCTACCAGTTTTTCCATTCGTCTATAAACAATTCGTGTTAGTATTTTGCAACCGTGACTGCTTCTACATCCTTACATTTGTCATCCAGTCGTTCCCGCTTAACGTTTTGCACTTCCTGTCGATCTCATCTTTCAGACGTTAGTATTCCTTTTCGCCTGCTTCATTTACTGCATTTTTATATTTTCTCCTTTCATCAACTAAATTCAATAACTCTTGCGTTACCCAAGGATTTTTACTAGCCCTCGTCTTTTTACCTACTTGATCCTCTGCTGTCTTCACTATTTAGTCTCTCAAAGCTACCCACTCTTCTTCTACCGCATCCTTTTCCCCTGTTCTTGTCGCTCGTTACCTTATGCTCCCTCTGAAACCCTGGTTCTTTCAGTTTATCCAAGCCCCATCTGATTAAATCTCTACCTTTCTTCAGTTTCAATCTACAGTTCATAACCAATAAATTGTGATCGTAGTCCACATCTGCCCCTGGAAATGTCTTACAATTTAAAACCCGGTCCCTAAATCTCTGTCTTAGTATTATATAATGAATCTAAAACCTTCCAGTGTCTCTTCCACACATACAACCTTCTTTCATGGTTCAAATGGCTCTGAGCACTATGGGACTTAACTGCTACGGTCTTCAGTCCCCTAGAACTTAGAACTACTTAAACCTAACTAACCTAAGGACAGCACACAACACCCAGCCATCACGAGGCAGAGAAAATCCCTGACCCCGCCGGGAATCGAACCCGGGAACCCGGGCGTGGGAAGCGACAACGCTACCGCACGACCACGAGATGCTGGCCTTCTTTCATGATTCTTAAACCAAGCATTAGCGATGTTTAAATTATGCTCTGTGCAAAATTCTACCTGGCGGCTTCCTCTTTCTTTCCTTACCCCCAGTCCATATTCACTTACTACTTTTCCTTCTCTTCCTTTTCATACTGTCGATTCCCAGTCCCCCATGACTATTAAATTTTCGTCTCCCTTGTCTGATTGAATAATTTTTTTATCTCATCATACATTTCTTCAATCTCTTCATCATCTGCGGAGCTAGTTGGCATATAAACTTGTACTACTGTCGTAGGCGTGGATTCCGTGTCTATCTTGTCTACAATAATGCGTTCACTATGCTGTTCATAGTATTTTATCTTCGTTCCTATATTTTTATTCATTATTAAACCTATTTGTGTATTACCCCTATTTGATTTTTGTATTTATAAACGTGTGTTTACATGACCAGAATTGCTGTTCCTCCTGCCACCGAACTTCACTAATTCCCACTATATCTAACTTTGGCCTATCCATTTCCCTTTTTAAATTTTCTAACCCATCTGCCCGATTAAGGGATCTGACATTCCCTTCTCCGATCCGTAGTACGCCAGTTTTGTTTCTCCAGATAACGACATCCTCCTGAGTAGTCCCCGCCCGGAGATCCGAATGGGAGACTATTTTACTTCCGGAATATTTTACCCAAGAGGACGCGATCATTGTTTAACGATACAGTAAAGCTGCATGCCGTAGCCAAAAATTACTGCTGTATTTTCCCCTTGCTTTCAGCCGTTCGCAGTACAGGCATAGCAAATCTTTTTTGATTGATGTTACAAGGCCAGTTCAATCAATCGTCCAGACGGTTGCCCCTTCAACTACTGAAAAGTCTCCTGCCCCTCTTCAGAAACCACTCGTTTTAACGTCTCAGCAGATACCTCTCTGTTATGGTCGCACCTACGGTACAGCTATCTGCATCGCTGAGGCACGCAAGCCTCCCCACCAAAGGCAAGGTCCACGGTTCTTTACTGTCATTGGGAAAATCTCGTCTTAGATTCGTATAAGGTTACAAAGGACCAAAATATGGTCAATACTGAAAACGTACTACAAATCAATAGTATGGAGCATTATAAAGCAGGAATGGGTTTTGAAGAAACATCAAAGGTTTATGAGATATACCAGTACACATAACAAGGGGACAGACCATACGTAAAATCCAGACAAACCAATACATTACCATAATAGTAACATAGCATATGCCTGCTAAAAATCGAACACGAAAAGATTACAGGCAGAAAATGTGTAGAATAGTGGTAAAACAATGGTCAAAGACACAAGAAACTGAGTTAATAAGAAAGTGCGCAAATATAGGTAAACCAAGATAACACCTAAGAGCCTAAGACAGACAACAAAATAAAATATACTTAAATAAAACGCGTAAATGACACACAGTGTCCAGGCAGGAAAGATTCCCCACATCAGTGTAATAAATTGAACCTAAGAATATTTCTTTCTTCTTCTTTCACTGGCGCCTTTTCCCGCAATTGTCGCAGGGTCGGCGTGGTTACAACGGATTTGGCAAGGTTAATTTAAAGGGGTGGCCGGATGCCCTTCCTGCCGCCACTCCACACCCCCCAGGACGGAATCAGTGTACCCCAGCTGTCTGCGTCTAGTGTAAACCATGGAATAGTGCGGAAGTGTTACAAATGTCTGCGTGTCGTGTAACTGAAGCGGGATGTGGGGACCATTCCGGTATTCAACTAGCGGGATGTGGAAAACCGCCTAAAAACCACAACCAGGCTGGCCGACACACCGGCCCACGTCGATAATCCGCTGGGCGGATTCGATCTGGGGCTGGCACGCCTACCCGAGTCCAGGAATGAGCGCATTGGCGATCTCGGCTAACCTGGCGGGTAAATTGAACCTAAGAATGTAGTGCGCCAAATTCATGGGTTATAATAGCCACATGGAATCGATAGTGTAATGTCAGGGACAGAAATCGCCCCAGGGGAATTACATAATATAATACAAAGGCAATAAGCTACATATCCCTCCCCCAGAAACGACTATATCAGGGTGAATTTGCTATAAAACATAGTATCAGTAAATAAGAGTCGTCAAGGTAAGTAATAATGGAAGCGCGACCAGTGACAGCGAGCATATATATTCCCAAACAAAACAGTAAAAACTGCCGCGTCCTATCAAAAATCAAGTTGGTCACTTCACCCTATTACATGACAAGCGCTTATGTAAAACAAAATACCCTTAGACTAGTGGTAGGAAGACCCAACGGACAGACCTATCATGGAAAGTACGAAATCACTCTGTAATCTAACAATATTAGGTCATATGTTTACCGATAAATGTAAAAAAACCATACTACAGCCAACTACACTTTCAGGTCAGATACTCTTCAAAATAGGATGTCCTGTTTTCCAACCAAACGACACTATATTAGTCCATGTATGCAATAAAAAAAAAGCTATACTGCACAACCATTACGAAATCACATCCTCAAAAGTAAACTATCATCAAACTAAGGCAAAACCTACGGTTTATACTAAAACATGTAAAAAGATGACCAAGAAGACCTAAACTTGTGTTCCTCAGCCGTCACACAAACCGTTTTAGCAGAAAGTACACTTTTGTAGTATATACGATTGTGCTGCCGCACTGATTGCTTTATCGACTTTGTTTACCTTTTTACTTAGAAGGCTTTGATTCCGTATGATTCCATTCCATGATTGGCTTATGGTATGATGTCGTGTAACAACTCCTTTTTCGCTCACAAATATTGCCCCTTTTTGTACCATTGTGTTCCTTAATTAGTTGGGTTATATTTCGCCGTCTTGTTGGTTTTCATTTTAACTTGTCCCGTCCTCACACTTCCTATGGTGAGACAGCTTGCTAAGTGTCAGGTACTATTTGGGTGGGTTTCGTCATTTTATAAATAGGTCGGTAGTAATTACATGTTAATTGAGATTTTCGGAGGGCTCACCTTGTTTAATATGGTATTTAGAATTCTTGTTTGTTCCACCCTAATATTTTCGCGACGATTAATTGATGTTTAAGGGACGCCAAGTCATATCCTGTTATTTTTTTATTTGGAATATAACATATGCCCTCTAGGCGATAGAAATGCACATTATTGTGTACTCTGTAGATTATATTGAGAATTAATTTGAATGAGGATAGGTTTTCCTAATAACTAGGATGTTTCTCACCTATAAGAATTATCAAGTTTTTTATATTAAGGAAAATAATGTAAAAAATAAATTAAAAAATATTAAAAAATAAAAAGGAAACGAAAAAACTAGATTCCATATTCGTTTGCGCTTCTGATTTTGTATGTTAACTAGTTTTTGATTGTTTGTAATGTTTGGAATGTTCTGTTACAACTCTGTGATGTCAAAATAGTTAGTTCGATGGTAACTAGCATATGTACATACTCTGTTTCTTGTGCTTTATTTGCACAGGTATTTTTCTTAACGCTCCAAATTGTATTTTATATGTTTACAGACTTTTATTATTACGCTTCATTTTCTGTAATGTCAGCTGTCTATACCTTAAGAGATACAGTGGATGTATACTCGTTTTTAACAAGCAGGGGCATGAAGAAGACATTAACGAGATGCCGAAACTGGTCGTCCAAACAAAATAACCTCTGAAAACATACGGCTGTTTGGCAATTTTTCTTTGATAAATATCTGACCGACCGCTTTACTGTATCCACGATGGATCAGCAGAGGTTTACAAGTGCATTCAGGTTTTCCTTAATACAGAACTCAACACAGCGCTCTTAGCGGAACAAAATCGACAGATGTAAAGGTAATTTCGAGAGTTCACCGAGGAAGCATGATAGAACCCCTACTATTTACAATCTATATTAATGATCTAGTGAAATGAATTGATGTTTAAGGGACGCCTAGTCATATCCTGTTATTTTTTGATTTGGAATATAACATATGCCCTCTAGGCGATGGAAATGCACATTATTGTGTACTCTGTAGATTATATTGCGAATTAATTTGAATGAGGATAGGTTTTCCTAATAACTAGGATGTTTCTCACCTATAAGAATTATCAAGTTTTTTATATTAAGGAAAATAATGTAAAAAATAAATTAAAAAATATTAAAAAATAAAAAGGAAAGAACTAGATTCTATATTCGTTTGCGCTTCTGATTTTGTATGTTAACTAGTTTTTGATTGTTTGTAATTTTTGGGATGTTCTGTTAAAACTCTGTGCTGTCAAAATAGTTAGTTCGATGGTAACAAGTATATGTACTAGTATATGCTCTTAGCATATGATGCAGTTGTCTATAAGAAGGTATCAACGACAGAAGGCATTAACGACCTAAAGAAGGGTCTACAGAGGATTCATGAATTGTCTAGGAACTGGCAATTGAACCTGAGCGTGAATAAATGTAACATATTGCACATACGTAGGAAAACAAATCTACCACTACACAACTACATTATTTTTGACAAATAGCTGGAAACAGTAACTACAATGAAATACCTAGGAGGCGAACTTAAGTAAAATGACGACATAAGACAATTAACTGGAAAAACAGCTGCCAGACTGCGGTTCGTAGGAAGAACCTTAAGGAAACGTAATTAATCCACTAGAGAAAGGGCCTACAATGTGCTTGTTCGACCGATTCTTGAGTACTGCCCATCAATCTGGGACCCCTAGCAGCTGGGAGTCATAGAAGAGAGGGAGAGAGGAGCAAGTTAAGGGCAGCGTGTTTCATCAATGAGTCGTTTAGTCCGCGTGAGAGCTTTGCGGAGACACTACAAACTCCACTGACAGACGCTGTACTAGAGGCGTTGTGTATCGTGGACAGATTTGCTATTGAAATTTCGTGAGAGTACTTTTCGGGAAGACTCTGACAATATACACTCCTGGAAATTGAAATAAGAACACCGTGAATTCATTGTCCCAGGAAGGGGAAACTTTATTGACACATTCCTGGGGTCAGATACATCACATGATCACACTGACAGAACCACAGGCACATAGACACAGGCAACAGAGCATGCACAATGTCGGCACTAGTACAGTGTATATCCACCTTTCGCAGCAATGCAGGCTGCTATTCTCCCATGGAGACGATCGTAGAGATGCTGGATGTAGTCCCGTGGACCGGCTTGCCATGCCATTTCCACCTGGCGCCTCAGTTGGACCAGCGTTCGTGCTGGACGTGCAGACCGCGCGAGACGACGCTTCATCCAGTCCCAAACATGCTCAATGGGGGACAGATCCGGAGATCTTGCTGGCCAGGGTAGTTGACTTACACCTTCTAGAGCACGTTGGGTGGCACGGGATACATGCGGACGTGCATTGTCCTGTTGGAACAGCAAGTTCCCTTGCCGGTCTAGGAATGGTAGAACGATGGGTTCGATGACGGTTTGGATGTACCGTGCACTATTCAGTGTCCCCTCGACGATCACCAGTGGTGTACGGCCAGTGTAGGAGATCGCTCCCCACACCATGATGCCGGGTGTTGGCCCTGTGTGCCTCGGTCGTATGCAGTCCTGATTGTGGCGCTCACCTGCACGGCGCCAAACACGCATACGACCATCATTGGCACCAAGGCAGAAGCGACTCTCATCGCTGAAGACGACACGTCTCCATTCGTCCCTCCATTCACGCCTGTTGCGACACCACTGGAGGCGGGCTGCACGATGTTGGGGCGTGAGCGGAAGACGGCCTAACGGTGTGCGGGACCGTAGCCCAGCTTCATGGAGACGGTTGCGAATGGTCCTCGCCGATACCCCAGGAGCAACAGTGTCCCTAATTTGCTGGGAAGTGTCGGTGCGGTCCCCTACGGCACTGCGTAGGATCCTACGGTCTTGGCGTGCATCCGTGCGTCGCTGCGGTCCGGTCCCAGGTCGACGGGCACGTGCACCTTCCGCCGACCACTGGCGACAACATCGATGTACTGTGGAGACCTCACGCCCCACGTGTTGAGCAATTCGGCGGTACGTCCACCCGGCCTCCCGCATGCCCACTATACGCCCTCGCTCAAAGTCCGTCAACTGCACATACGGTTCACGTCCACGCTGTCGCGGCATGCTACCAGTGTTAAAGACTGCGATGGAGCTCCGTATGCCACGGCAAACTGGCTGACACTGACGGCGGCGGTGCACAAATGCTGCGCAGCTAGCGCCATTCGACGGCCAACACCGCGGTTCCTGGTGTGTCCGCTGTGCCGTGCGTGTGATCATTGCTTGTACAGCCCTCTCGCAGTGTCCGGAGCAAGTATGGTGGGTCTGACACACCGGTGTCAATGTGTTCTTTTTTCCATTTCCAGGAGTGTATAACTTCCTCTCACAAATGTCTCGCGAAATGATTACAACGAGAGAATTCGAGAAATTAAAGCTATTGCAACAGGGAAAGGAGGATAAGTTGGTGTTACCAGAAGTATCCTCCGCCACACATCTTCAGGTAGCTTGATTGATGTAGACGTAGATGCAATTTGAGGCTATTTCCTGGGGTGGTGGATCACGTTTGTTCTATATAAATTTGTTCGCCTTGACGTCACCTACACCACTGTGGTACGTTGTAAACAGTTATCGTTTGAACGCTACATTGTGGTATCTGGTCAGTAAAGCTTAATATGAGACTATTAGCTCAGATTTGTTTTAAGGGTCTCAAGCAAGTGTATATTCACGGCCAACAGATGAGGCTTGCTAAATCGTTACTCAATCAGTGATAAAGTCTGGGATCCTTACCCAGCGGCATTAACCGAAGAGAAAGAGAATAGAATTTCCACAGGAGATCAGAATGGAATAAGAAGGTGGTAGGACATGAGAGGGGGTGGGGAGGGGCTGGTGCTAAATAAAACTGGTATAGAGTGTTCCCTCTGCGATAGCATATAGTATACAGAAGTCAGTGACGTGAAAACTTAGACCAACATTTAAACGCATTCGAAATTACCTGCAGGTACGTCAGATATACTGTAGTATATTTATGCATACGTCCACACTCGCGAGGTTTGTGTGTATACTTTGCTCCAGTAACAAAGTAATATGAGAGAGCGTCAATGTACAGATTTATTTGTTGCTCATTTTGTGTGATGCCACTTATCGATTCTGCGTCTGCTGTTGGAATTTCCACTCATGGCATATTTTACTTGGATGTAGCCCACACGAAGTATTTAATAATACCACAAGTCGTCCGCTTAGATACCATCTCAAATTATGCGGTGCTCTGGATTCACTGAACTAAACCAACATGGAACTTGAGCTGTTGACGTGAACGACGCACTGCTACGTGTAGATCAGCACATACCAAAGGCAAAGAGCAAACTGACGCAACTGCTAGATAGTTGTTTACATTCCGAGCTTAAGAAACGCGTCCACAGCAAAGGCCGTAATAAAATGGTTCAAATGGCTCTGAGCACGTACAGCTATGGTCATCACTCCCCTAGAACTTAGAACTACTTAAACCTAACTAACCTAAGGACAGCACACAACACCCAGCCATCACGAGGCAGAGAAAATTCCTGACCCCGCCGGGAATCGAACCCGGGAACCCGGGCGTGGGAAGCGAGAACGCTACCGCACGACCACGAGATGTGGGCCCCAGTGCCGTGATAAACACATGTGGCGTGGTATAACGGCGAGCAGCAAAGGTGTTTACACAATTATGTACAGAAAACACACGCAACCTACTTGCCACATCACTGTGTCCAGATAAACGAGCACATGTACACGCCACAAATATATGCGGTGTAAAAAAACATCGAACTACACGTATGATGATTGCTTGATAACTGAAACGTGTAGTGGAGTTTTAAAATCAATGAGTCTGAAGCAATAGATCGAAGGTTTTTTGTCCCTTATCTAATCGGTCGCAGACCTTGACGTATAGCCTCTTATACAAAAACTATTCGCTTTAGGTACGAATTCAGTTCTATCACTAAGAAGGGTAAACTTGTTTGCTCGAACAATTTTTAGTCAGATGTTCGAATGGAGCGAGAACAAGACCCCTAGAAATAGCACAATCGATTTTTGTTCGAATTTTCAGAGCCAAACGAGTTGTCGGATATGGACATATGTGGTACAAATTGACCAGTATGAGGTTTAGTTTTGACAAAAAAGAAGACATTTAATTGCAATAAAGTAGTCAGGGTAATTAAGAAAATTTAATTAGTGAAGTTTGAAATATTTCACGAACAGCTGTCGTTAGCTTTTTAAATGCAGTGTCCAAAAGTTCAGCTCTTCAAAGCCTAGTTCTTTGGATATAAAAAAAAACTACGTTGGCGTAGAAATTGTGGAATTCTTTCTTTCACGTTGGAAGAAAAGGGGAAAAACCTTGATTTGTATACTCTTAATAATAGTAGAATACCGATAGATATTTAAATTATTATATTTCATGCATACTGAACAAAACCTGAAAATTAAAAACGAACTGATCAAGAAACGCTAAAATATTTTTTTGGATGCTTAGTCTAAAAGTACAAAAGAAAATGGATTAGAGAAACATTTGAGTCAACCTACAGGGTGTTTCAAAAATGACCGGTATATTTGAAACGGCAATAAAAACTAAACGAGCAGCGATAGAAATACACCGTTTGTTGCAATATGCTTGGGACAACAGTACATTTTCAGGCAGACAAACTTTCGAAATTACAGTAGTTACAATTTTCAACAACAGATGGCGCTGCGGTCTGGGAAACTCTATAGTACGATATTTTCCACATATCCACCATGCGTAGCAATAATATGGCGTAGTCTCTGAATGAAATTACCCGTAACCTTTGACAACGTGTCTGGCGGAATGGCTTCACATGCAGATGAGATGTACTGCTTCAGCCGTTCAATTGTTTCTGGATTCTGGCGGTACACCTGGTCTTTCAAGTGTCCCCACAGAAAGAAGTCACAGGGGTTCATGTCTGGCTAATAGAGAGGCCAATCCACGCCGCCTCCTGTATGTTTCGGATAGCCCAAAGCAATCACACGATCATCGAAATATTCATTCAGGAAATTAAAGACGTCGGCCGTGCGATGTGGCCGGGCACCATCTTGCATAAACCACGAGGTGTTCGCAGTGTCGTCTAAGGCAGTTTGTACCGCCACAAATTCACGAAGAATGTCCAGATAGCGTGATGCAGTAATCGTTTCGGATCTGAAAAATGGGCCAACGATTCCTTTGGAAGAAATGGCGGCTCAGACCAGTACTTTTTGAGGATGCAGGGACGATGGGACTGCAACATGGGGCTTTTCGGTTCCCCATATGCGCCAGTTCTGTTTATTGACGAAGCCGTCCAGGTAAAAATAAGCTTCGTCAGTAAACCAAATGCTGCCCACATGCATATCGCCGTCATCAATCCTGTGCACTATATCGTTAGCGAATGTCTCTCGTGCAGCGTAGCGGCGCTGAGGGGTTGCCGCGTTTGAATTTTGTATGGATAGAGGTGTAAACTCTGGCGCATGAGACGATACGTGGACGTTGGCGTCATTTGGACCGCAGCTGCAACACGGCGAACGGAAACCCGAGGCCGCTGTTGGATCACCTGCTGCACTAGCTGCGCGTTGCCCTCTGTGGTTGCCGTATGCGGTCGCCCTACCTTTCCAGCATGTTCATCCGTCACGTTCCCAGTCCGTTGAAATTTTTTAAACAGATCCTTTATTGTATCGCTTTTCGGTCCTTTGGTTACATTAAACCTCCGTTGAAAACTTCGTCTTGTTGCAACAACACTGTGTTATAGGCGGTGGAATTCCAACACCAGAAAAATCCTCTGTTCTAAGGAATAAACTATGTTGTCTACAGCACACTTGCCCATTGTGAACAGCACACGCTTACAGCAGAAAGACGACGTACAGAATGGCGCACCCACAGACTGCGTTGTCTTCTATATCTTTCACATCACTTGTAGCGCCATCTGTTGTTGAAAATTGCAACTACTGTAATTTCGAAAGTTTGTCCGCCTGAAAATGTACTGTTGTCCCAAGCATATTGCAACAAACGGTGTATTTCTATCGCTGCTCGTTTAGTTTTATTGCCGTTTGAAATATACCGGTCATTTTTGAAACACCCTGTATTTCCTACACATAATTTAGGGTATCATTGAAACGCACGTCAAATGTTTTATTTCTTAGTTTTAGACACCTCATTTCGTAATATTGTGACAGTTTATTTTTCAATTATTTTGCATGTAGCTTCCGATAAATACACATTCAGTACCCAACAGATGTCTCGAATCCAGTATTTACAGGATAATGTACTCATCCTTGTAGCCTGTTATTGTCTTTCACACACTTTATCGCTAGCTGTACAATTATAATTATACATCATACTCAATATATATGATAGCTAATCGAGAAAATTTTTCAGCTTTTCACAGATGTTTTGCTTATACCAACACAATTTTTATTTTTATTATTATGGTTCATGTTACGCTACGCAGTAAATTTGGCGAAAACTTGATCTGCGGAACGTATTGTTTGCAGATTTTTATAGTAGTCGTTTTTTGTATATTTCGTTATAATATTTAAGCTAGAATACTGTACCGCCATAAAGTTGCTGATTTCGGTGCATTATCGGAAGTTGGTGAAGTTTTAATAACGAGTTTGATCAGGAAACTACATAATACAAAACATGATGATTGATGTTTCGCGTTTGTTGAATGCTGAACGAAAGCAATCATGAAAACACATTTTCATCCATCTTAAACTTCGTTAAAATGTTCAATTGATCTTTTATGTCAAATTGTTATTGCTGAGACTTGTGACTATCATTTCACTTCAGGAAAAAGCAGCAATCCAGACGTGGATTGAGGCTGGAGCTTTGAACTCAAAAAGATGAATTCAGTTTCCTGTGTGTCAATGATATAACCAGTGTTTCCTGGGATTTTTCTTAGCAAACCACTTACAAGAGTATTATTAATAATTTCCAAAAAATTACAAATTATGTGAGAAGAGGTCTGGACTGATAAATAAGAAAATCGTTCGCCATCAACAAAATGCACCAGTTTACGGAAGTGGATGAAACCTGCACTGTTAAAAAGTGTTTATCGCAGTCCAATGATCCTATAAGGGACGAAGTAGCAGAATGAATCATTTGCAGCTACCATCAGTGTCTAGAAAGTAATATGAGCATGGCTGCCTGCTCTAAAGTCCGGACAAATGGTTCAAATGGCTCTGAGCACTATGGGGCTTAACATCTGAGGTCATCAGTCCCCTAGACTTAGAACTACTTAAACCTAACTAACCTAAGGACATCACACACATCCATGCCCGAGGCAGGCAGGATTCGAACCTGCGACCATAGCAGCAGCGCGGTTACGGACTGAAGCGCCTAGAACTGCTCGGCCACAGCGGCCGGCCTTGACAAATACTGCAACCGGTCAATCCGTTGTGCTGAAAGCAACGTTAATGCAGTTATATGTCTTGGTTTGAAAGTTCGTTCGTTGGAACAATCCACAACTGGGATAATTCAGGCACATTGGAGATCGTATAAGCTGTTGCCTCGTTACTTACGCCCTTATTATCGCAGACCTAGAAGTAATCTAAACTGGACTCATGAGACAGCGGAAACCCATGTAAAACCCTCGCTGACGTAGATACGTTAGGCACTATAAAAACCTAAAAAAGGAACAGATATCTGGCGAGATCTTAGACACGTTTTATTTTCAACTTTCTCCAGAGCCAGTTCTTCTATGTACTTCTAAAAGGGTTGTCTCTAAGCTAGTGATCGTGCGCAGTAATCTTGACACATGATAATTTTCAGTTCCACGCTAAGTTTATAAGCTGAATACTGCCGCACGGAACAAGAGACAGAGTGCTTCGCCACGAATATGCGAACCCTGGTTTGTTTCGTAACGGAAGAGAAAGCAATCACAACAGCGATCCGTATATGGCGATGAAATTATGGCTCCTGTAATGGCGTCACTATAAAAGGCATTCGCAATAAATGTGTGAGTAGAAAGACCGTGAAAAAGAATGAGCAGTCTTCCAATCAAGAAGACACAAAATTGCAGCCTGTCCTGCATTTTCCAGCCTTGTATGGACTATCCGGTTTCCGCTTTTCTCCGGAGAATAGGCCAATGTTTCTGACAAAAAAGACACTAGGAACTTTCAAAAATTCCACCAAGCTGTTTTACACCCTGAGGCGTAGCGCCGTGTACGGATCCATCCTTGGAGGCGGTTAAGTGGGAGATGTGTCTCAGAGCTGGATAGTGACAGATGGTGACGCGAGACTGGACGCGCACGTAGTTTATGTATCAGCCTATAGAGGACAGTATTGGATAGGGGACTGTGATTTAGTTTCGATTGTGCCCACTAGAGTGCACTAAAGTAATAGAATGTTTTTCATAAACTGTTCTAGTATATTCATAAAGTGTTGTTATGTCTTTTTATGTATGTAAAATGTTATAAATGTGTTTTATCAGTATGAATGTTGCGTGAGTGTGGTTTAAGATTAATATGAAGACAGTTGTTTAACGAGTTGTGTAGTGACATTTAGTATGGGAACATTTCGAAGAAGTATGGATGTGGACAAAGGGGATTTTTATAGAATAGATTTGTAAAGTAAGTTTTTGGTAAAGGAAAAGTTGATTCAGGTATAAATAACAATAGTAAATAACTCTATGCATAAACAAAACTTCAGCATATTAGATAATTACGTAGGTAAAAAGTGCAGTCGTTAGGTTTACTATTTTGCGATTGGTTATTGATGAAAGAACGGA
The DNA here is from genome assembly GCF_023864275.1 of Schistocerca cancellata. NCBI lineage: Eukaryota > Metazoa > Arthropoda > Insecta > Orthoptera > Acrididae > Schistocerca > Schistocerca cancellata. Next base: position 497,181,086 of record NC_064626.1, on the reverse strand, counting down.
CTGACGCTGGAGAATGTTGTTTTGCTATTGGCTGTTGAGTAAACTGACCAATGATAAAGTAATATTCTTCGCACGCCTTTTTCTGCTGCTAGAGAAGACTTAGAGTATTCTAGAGAGGAGTCGGAGACTAGCCATGAAACAGTTCGGACGTGTGTAGTAGTAGTTCCGATGGAAATGATAAGTTGCGGATCTAGCACTGTTTCATACATCAAAAGTGTTGTAAAGTGACGGCATAATTATTCCGATGGGTGTGTAGAAATTTCGGAATTTTTGAGGGAATTTTGTGACGAGAAAAGACATAAATTCCGCGTGGCGTATTGAGCAGGTCGGTGACTAAAAACTGTGACTGCATTAGGTACCGACAGACTTAATATTTGTCGGGCATTCTCAATCAAAAACAGTCCGTATTTTTGTAGCTATTTCGTTTCCGGAAATGCAACACCATAAACTTGCTATCGTGAGTGAAAGGGATTGTGAGTGACTGTGTTAAGACTAGCACGGGCTTGGCAGTGATACTTGTTCACCTAAGTTTCAGAATATATTAACTAAGGACAAGATTTCCAACCTTTCATTTCGTGTGAAAACTTTCTCCCGAAACGTAGATTAGTGACTTTAATTGCAGCCTGGTTCACGTCGAAGTACAGTAGTTTTCGCTCGGCTTCCCTACTGATGATATGCTGAGACAATGTTCATAGGTAGGTGCAGGTTTTTAGTAAAGGGGGTGGAAGGAACCGCGCCGCCGCAACCCTTGTGGCATCACCTCACGAACACCTACCGTGAGCTCTGAGCACTTGCGATAAGAAGACAATACAGATACGAAATTGAACAATTTACAATTTTTAAATGTAAACTCAAGGAAAAAAAAACTTGAAGTCCCTGTAATGATCTGTAACTAACGGACACACGACAAACGCTATAGAAAAGCAGTTGATTGGTTGTCCTGTGATCCACGTCAGTTTATATCCTAGGTAGTACGTGAATGAAATTATAACCAGTAATACCATTATGATAACATCACTATAAACTACCTGATCAAAATTATCTGGAAACCTCTGCATAACGCGGAACTGACCACTAGATGTCACGAGAGGGGGACCCACCAGCATAAAAGGATGCGGGGAGTGCTGAGTTGTCAGCAGCGAAACAGTAATAGCTGAATGGCTCTACAGCAGAGCTTACTGACTTTGATCGTGGCCTAGTTTTGGAAGTCTCCTCAGTAAGAAACGCATCAGAGGCAATCCAGCCTTTCTAAAGCTTCCCAAGTCGATTACTGGTGAGGTGATTGTGAAGTCGAAACGCGAAGGAAGAGCTACAGCTAAACCAAGACCAGGCCGACTTGGTATGGTGATGGACAGGGACGGTCGAGTACTGCGGAGGAAGGTTGGAAAAATCGCCAGAAATCAGAGTAAGTAATCCCTCTTGAATTCCAAAGCGCTACCAGGAGTCCAGCTAGCATAATAACTGCGAGTACAGTGTCAATTAGCAGCGCGGCTTAATCGCGCGGTCTTGAGCGCCTTGTCACGGTCCGCGAGGCTCCCTCCGTCGGAGGTTCAAGTCCTCCCTCGGGCATGGGTGTGTGTGTTGTCCTTGGCATAAGTTAGTTTAAGTTAGACTAAATAGTGTGTAAGAGTAGGGACCGATGATCTCAGCAGTTTGGTCCCATATCTTACTACAAATTTCCAAACAGTGTTAATTGATAAGCCACACATTTCTGTAGTCAATGCTGAGCGAAGTTTTAGGTCGTGTAAAGAGCGAACGTGGGCGCTCGTGTATTTCTCTGATGGGAAGCATGATTTTGTCGCAGGGTGTACATAGCGTTTCAACGATAAAATTTGAGAAACGACGCGTCACACACAAAGGATTACTTTGTGTCTGTTAATTTTTCTCTCTTAATCTACTACGTAGAACACAGTTTACGGTCATTCGTCATTTTGTTACCCATTTATGTATAATCTGATCCATTTGTGAATAAACCAAATCTTTTTCAATGTGCAAAAGAACAATTACAGAAGATTTAACAAGAGTTAACCAAAATAAAACTATAACTACAAACCTTACAATTTACATCATGCAACTACTAACTATACATGTGAAATAATGTAGTATGGAAATGTTTTTTTACTCTCTCCGTGCTACAATAGCTGATAATTTGAGAAACTCTGAACTAGTGTGGTAGCAGAAATCAGAACTGTAATCTCCAATTAAGGCAGATAATTCCCTCGCGGCTTTAAAAGCAGTTAATATGAACGTTGTTAGTTTCCGAGAACGTAACTCTTGAGTGAATACATGTGAAGGTACGGTACACGTGGAACCATAATTTTAACACTGACCAGGGGGGATGAATATAAGGCCGTGGAAATCCGAAATAACGCTCACACGTAAAATAACGTTCAGTAATTATTTTTAACAGTGTGCGAAGAAACAGATATTGTTGACGATCTTGCAGCTGTAGTAAACTTAAGAAATTTATTCGCAGTTGCCGAATCTTTTTGAGTAATATTCATGTGTCACTGATAGCTAATGTCTTCATTGCTAATGCAGCTAATGTCACAAGGATTCCGCAATCACAAATAAATTTCATAAATTTAGTGCAGCTGCGAGATCGTCACCAATGTCTGTTTCTTCAAAAATTGTTGAAAATAAGTTTTACAAGCCTCAACGGCAGTATGATGAGCATAATACTAACACAGAATACGTTTGTCTCCTTCAATCCCTGTGGCGGGAGTCGAAGTAAAGGTGCAAGCCATGGAGTATCATATATAGAAGTTTGGCTGAGTTGTGGAAACGTGCTAGATTAGCCGATGTCGTTTAGGAGACCACTAGCGGCAAGCAGGAGATCGAGGTTCGAGTCCTGGTGTGGCACAAATTTTCATGTACCACCAATAGGCAGTACCTTCACACCTAATGCAGCTAAAGCCAGATTCCCAATTGCCAATAAATTTCATAATTTTCGATCGTTGAATTGAAGATACCATATTTGATATATAGGTCTAACTCCAACTGAACGGACCATATGGCTCTTCATTATGGTCCAGATGCTACAGGTAGAAAAATAATATTATTAAGGCCCTAAATATTATTTGATGAGAGAAAGAGTAGCGATATAATCTACTTGCAAACTACCAGAACGAAGTCAGCTGAATGTGCCCAATTCACAATCAAAAGACAACGCGTCTGTACTACAAGGTAGTATCGCAACGTCGGCATCACGGCAGCAAACGGAAGGCAGGAATGCCTTGACCTTGCGCGTACTGACCTGGCGAACAGATTCTGGTCCCCGATTTTCCCTATTGTCGGAGTCTCGTCAAAGTTCGCTCGTCACGAATACACGGCATATTAGGTGACTAACATCAGACTCTTATCAATGTAAAATTAGAAAGATCTGACTTCACAAAGAAGCTTACCAACAACCTTTCTTTCCACGTGTCATTCGTAACTCGCACAGAAAACGTAGGAGGTACACTCCAAAAAAATGTAGATGAAGATGTGTTTCTGGTGTTCACCATCACGCCTATGACCGCCGTGCTCCATATGAATGACAGAAGTACCATTATATATGCGTCTGTTTCAAAAACGAATGTACAACGCCACGGTTGACGCACATATACAACAGACGCTGATATTGAAGAAACTGACTTCTTCGAACGGACTTTCAGTCGTTAAAAGTGGACAACATAGTCGAAATCGGCTTCTACCCTAAAGGCCAGGGTCACATCACGCTCTCGCAGTAAAGAAAATTTATACCAGTACAGGAGAGCAAAAGGTACAAGTCCAGGAAGTAAACAAGGAGACTCGTGCAGTTTTGGATAGCGAAATTAAACTGTAGGCAGTCAGGTAGTTAGGGAGGTGATGGCGAAGCGGCTTTCTTCGACTGTGTTGCGGACTTTATGGCGTGTCGCTGTCAGCAGGGTCGACCCTCGCCACGTCAAAATTATTTCATGTCATTTTCCGCAATGGGATCAAGCGAAATACTGTTTTGACCTTAATTATGTGTTAATTTATAAAATACACGAACTTGACATGTAAACTATTACAACATACCGTTATTCAGTGTCAGTGTGTTGGCCATCTTTGCCTTGCACTGTTGTTTCGTCGCTATTATTTTCATCAAGAGGTGAAGATGGTGTGCTTGCTACTATTTGACTGATTGCCTCTTGTTAATACGGAACAACTTTCACATTATTCTTTGGTGTTCTACAACGTAAATATGAGTCGGAACTTAGTAACAAACTGTGTAGCACATCTGTATTACAATCCTTAGGTGAAATTTTACGAACAAAATTTATTCTATATTGCCGTATGGGCTTGTTGTGGGACTCAGCTGCTTCATCCGACAACTGGTCTAGAGGTAGAATTGCTGTAGACGTGCTTCGGTACCATGCATTAAAACTTTGTGAAGAATTGGTGGTATAAGATACGAGCCATACAAATCTGTGTACATTTTCGCAGTTTCAGGAGCAAAGGCATCAAATTTCTCAGTATCCGTGTTGTTGCCACTCGAAATCACATCCAGGATCACTTTGAATCGTTTAGATAAATCCATACGGAGGCCACTGACTCGATAACAGCGTTCTGGTTTGGTAAAAAAAATCTTCTGGATGTTCTACATGTTTTCAATAAAACGCTATGTTGCAAAAGTTTAACTAATTCAACATTTCACTCTGAATGAACAAAAAGCAAAATGACGGATGAGCGTGAGACATGTTATTGTGTTACACAATTTTCATCAGTCTAGATTTCATGACTGTAAAATAAAGTTAGCTCGACAAGACCCGACAGCTAACTATAACACTGAAATCTCAAGATTTTGAGGTAGCAAAAATCTGGCGTTAATGAGTTATGGCAGCAGACGACCGACACGAGTGCCATTACTAGCTGCACGACGTCGACTGCAGCAACCCTCCTGGGCTCGCACCCACGTTGGTTGGACCCTAGACGACTGGAACACCGTAGCCTGGTCAGATGAGTCCCGATTTCAATTGGTAAGAGCTGATGGTAAGGTTCCAGTGGGGTGCAGACCGCACGAAGCCATGAACCCAAGTTGTCAACAAGGCACTGTATAAGCTAGTGATGACTGCGGTAATGGTATTGACTCTGTTTACAAGGAATGGACTGGGTTTTCTGGTGCAAATGAACCGACCACTGGCAGGAAACGATTATATTAGGGTACTTGGAGACCATATGCAGCCATTCATGGACTTCGTGTTCCAAAATAACCGAGCAATTTTTATGGATGACAATGTGCCATCTCATCGGGCTGCAATGGTTCGTAATTGGTTTGAAGAACAATCTGGACAGTTCGCGGGAATGGTTTGGTCACCCAAGTCGCCCGAAATGAATCCCGTCGAAATTTTGTGCTAAATATTCGAGAGGTCTGTTCGTAAACAATATCTTGCACTGGCAACACTTCCGCAATTATGGACCGCTATAGAAACAGCATGGCTAAATATTTCTGCAGCGGACTTCCAACGACTTGTGAGTCCATGCCACGTAGAGTTTCTGCACTACGGCGAGGAAAAGGAGATCCGACACGATATGAGGAGGTATCCCATGACTTTTGTTGCATCATTGTTTTTGTTGCAGTATGTAATCAGGTGGCATGTGATCGTCATCTCGAGGCGTTTCTTACTGTTGTGTACCACGCAAGATACACACACATATCCAGCGAGAGACCGCCACTGTACAGGCACTCGCCTGGCGCCTCTCAGCTCTCAGCAGCAGCCTCTAGTGGCGCTCACGAACTTGCACCTCTTCCTGCTTCTGCGCCATTTCCTACAGCGAGCTGTGCACATCCAGCCTCCATAGGCCCACTGTCAACAGTGGATATTTCATTGCCGGCCGCTGTGGCCGAGCGGTTCTAGGCGCTTCAGGCCGGAACCGCGCGACTGCTACGGTCGCAGGTTCGAATCCTGCCTCGGGCATGGATGTGTATGATGTCCTTAGGTTAGTTAGGTTTAAGTAGTTCTAAGTTCTAGGGGACTGATGACCTCAGATGTTAAGTCCCATAGTGCTCAGAGCCATTTGAACCATTTGATATTTCATTACCACCTTGTACTGGCGTATACGCAAATCTTTTTGCTGAGAGGCACCAAAACACAACGTGCTGCAGACACTCAGACCGTTCCTCACAAGGAATTAGTCACGAACCAGGAATTAGACACTTCAGTGTCTGCGCCAGCTCAGTAGTCGGCCAGGGTCGCCGAGCGGTTCTAGGCGCTACAGTCTGGAACCGCGCTACCGCTACGGTCGCAGGTTCTAATCCTGCCTCGGGCATGGATGTGTTTGATGTCCCTAGGTTAGTTAGGTTTAAGTAGTTTTAAGTGCTAGGGGACTGATGACCTCAGAAGCTAAGTCCCATAGTGCTCCGAGCTATTTGAGCCAGCTCAGTACAGTACTCTGAAGCCGCTCTTTACAGAAAACTTAGAAAAGTAGCAGACTGTCTGCACAATTACTATCAGTTATAGCGCTAAGATATAGACTGCCAAGAGACAGCAAAGTTATTTAGACATCGTTGTATTAGGTTTAACACAGCAAGCGACACATGATAATTCGCGTTGAAGTTAAATACTACACGGATCATTCACGTTAATGTGACCACCACCTATATTCGCGGCAATGTTCAGTAATCACTCGTAGACGGCAGGTGGCAGCACCACTTGCGGAAGGCATATAAAACGAGTGGGGAGACACAGAAAACAGTACAGTCGTTGTCGTAAGCCTGAAACAGAGTGATTAATCTGACGTCCAGAAAGCGCATCATTATGAGCTTTCAGGCCAATGATGAAAGATTTTCAGAAATTGCTAAGTTTTTAAACTGTTTGCGTGTCGCCGTCGTTAAAGCACACAATGCATGGCAAACTCGCACTATCCAAAACCGGCGCCTATGCAACTGCTCCACGACGGACCACAGATGACATGGGTGAACGGCGGTTGCGGAGATGTTTACGTGTGAATAGCCATCTGTTAAGCAACTGACCGCCCATGTGAACCAAGGGGCTACCGACACTGCCTAGCCGGCCGCTGTGGCCAAGTGATTCTAGGCGCTTCAGTCCAGAACCGCACTGCTGCTACGGTCGCAGATTCGAATCCTGCATCGGTCATGGATGTGTGTGACGTCCTTAGGTTGGTTAGGTTTAAGTAGTTCTAAGTGTAAGGGACTGATGACATCAGATGTTAAGTCTCATAGTGCTTAGAGCTATTGTTTCGACACTGTCTCCTGAATGACCGTTCAGTGAACGTTCCTCGGTATGGGCCTCTGCACCGGACGCCCTGTTTATGTGCCCATGTTGACTCCTGTTCAAAGGCGACGACAGCTGGTATTTGCATTCTACTACCGCAACTGGACCACTGAGCTGAAGAGTCAAGATTTATGCTCCATCGAACAGATGGCCGTTGGCGTGTGCGGCGTGAAAAGTCTGAAACCAAACACCCTGCGCCCAGAAAGGAGCCTCATGAACTGGGGAACATTTTCGTGGCTTTCTCTGGGTGGTCTCGTCATTCTGGAAGACACAATGGATCTACACAAGTATACATTTATCCTCGTGTTTCATGTCCACCCCTATATGCAGTTTGCTTTTTCTCGGAACGTTGGCATGTACCAGCAGTACAATGCAACATGTCACACAGCTCGAAGTGTATGTGCGTGGTCCGAAGAGCATCAGGATGAGTTAATCTTACCGCCCTGGCCAACAAACTCGCAGGATTTAAACCCAGTTGTGGCTCTGTGGAATCATCTCGATCGGTCTGTTCGCACCATGGATCCTCAACTGAGAAACGTAGCGCAGCTGGTCACGACGCTGGAGTCGACATGGCTTCATATCCTTGACAATGCCTTCCAGAACCACACTGGCACTTTTCTTCCTGTACGTCTCGCACTGGTCCACGCAGCAAAAGGTGCCTACTCAGTCGTTTGACGGATGGTCACATTAATAGGAATGGACAGCGTATACTGTAACGCACTCTTAATAAATGAATAAATGTTGTTTGTTATTTCGTATTGTATTGTATCATTTCTGTTGTTGTACATCCTGTCAAAGCAAGTGTTTCCTTAATAACCTTACTGTGCAATGGCTATCTATAAATAACCACACAAGGCAAACATTTTCCGGCTACTGTGCTTGAAATATATGCTGTGTTACTTCATGAGGATGTCTAGCATGAGGTTGTTACGCAAGTACACGTGTTCCCGTCATATTCTATTCATGCTCTATGAAAGACGAAAAGGGGACTGGGCAGCCAGTGGAGGATCTAAACACTCCTCAAGGTTCTTATGCTGTGAACTGCAGTGTGACGTCCTCCATTGCCCTGCTGGAATATGCCATTTGGTAAACTGGTAATGAAGAGTATGGGAACAAGGCTTATCATTCTTGTCTTATACTGCCAAGGATTCTCCCTTCTTTCAATAAATACCGAAGCAGTCCTGTGTCATATTCTAAAACTCCCAACATCTTGAGTCCAGGAGATGGAGAGGTACGGGTCTCGATAATCACTGCTTCATCTAAGCCTTCATCAAGTCTTCTACGCACACGATGGCGTCAATGCGACCGCCAGAAACAGAAGAGAGACCCACCGCTGAACGCCACGGAATGTCGCTCAGTATCCCAGTTGTCTACGGGTCTACACTACGCAAGTCTCTCTTGTCTGTGGTTGATGTCAGTAGTAATAGATGCATGACAACTCGTGATTGCACCCTACTTTTCATAATTTCTTGCCGGTCGTTAGTGGTAATACAGCCTGTAACCTATGCCCGGATTTCAGCTGTTGTCATCCATCTATTTGTCAGAGAAAGTAGAACAATCTTACGACCTTCCCATGGTGGAGTCCTTCCGGCAGGACTCATACCTTTGTCTTCTTGGTACACTATTGTTCAGAGTCTGACTCGTGACCATTCGTTCAGTAGTCATTCTACTACAGACAACTGCCTGTGCGATTTTTCGATAAGATCGTTCCACCCAGCTATTTGCACGGGGTGACCATTGCAAATACGACTCCCTGATATTTATAGTATGCAAATTTTTTTCGTAGCATGAATGCATAGTCATACATTTTTGAACATTTAATGCAAGATGCCAATCTTTCCACCACTTTAAAATCTTATCAAGATGTGACTGAATATTTGTGCAGCTTCTTCCAGACACTACGTCATTATAGGTAACTCCATCTTCGCGAAAAGTCTGAGTTTACGATTTAGTTAGTTAGTTACATGTTGCATAGATCATTTGAACGATTCTTTCATCGAACTAATGTGGAACTAGTAAGTTTACGGGTATGCATGATACATTATGAAACATCCTCTTATAACAATTTTACATGACTGTGCTTAAACTGACACACAATATTTTTTAGCGCAACGCAATCTGACTTTCAATAATCCCTACAAAACTATGGCCCTGACTAACATTAACCTATACCTTTCACAAATCACTTACCTCACAAAAATCTTCGTTACTCGAACTACTGCAATACAGCGAGCGCCACTACTGCCAGCTAAATAACAGATTCAAACTACGGAAGGCACTAACTACTAGTAGGCATAGTTAGCAAATGAAAGATTTTAATAGAGAACAAACAATGTATTTACCTTAATAGTCATCAAAAGTCTTAATATATACAGCAGTTCATGACATCCATTTTTACAAATTTCAAAACTCCGCCATTTCTCTCCCCACATCCACCATTGCTGGCGGCTCACCTCCAACTGCCCAACGCTATGCGCTGTTAACATCCAGCTGCCGCTGCGCAACACTACAATGGCAGACAACAATGCAAACTAGCACACAGAGCGCTACGTAACGTTGCCAATAAGAAAACATAAACAGCCTGCTTACAATAATTAATGTTAACTATAATGAATGTGCTATCGTTTTAGTCCTAGTCATGCCACAACATTTATAACATTACTGTTTTTAGGCTACCAATTTTAAAGTAGAAATGTGCCCATGGAATAGGAATCGTCCAGGAGAGAGGTTTTTAGGTTTGCTGCTTGCCAGAAATTTTGTGGTCTTGGGGATATCATCAAACATTTTTGCTCTTGCATGTCGAACTCCTCTATGAGCCATTGACAGCCTTTAATAATGGGTAATAAAAGTCTTGTTCTTTCCTCTAGTGTTGTACATGTGATTATCACTATTCTGCTCAAATTGTAATGGATTTTTTATGACCAAATTCATTAGACCATGAATTTACGACATGAACAACAAGGGTCCCAACACACTTCTGCGGGGCACGCTCGACGTTATTTCTGCCTTTATCAACGACTAACTTAGCGATCACTGCTTTGCTCGTGTTGGCTGTATGGTCTGCTCAGACGTTTTTGTTTCCCTTCAATCAAATTTTTATGTTGTTTACAAAATGCAACATCTTCTAAACTTTGCAACCTAACTGAGGCCATAGAAACATGGTCTTTTCCGAATTTACATCTGACAGAAAAGCGATTCTGGCAGCTAGAGTCAAGGATCGTTGTTAATCCTGCCTTTTGAGTTCTTGTGGTGGTGTTTCCATAGAAACTTTCATCCCGTAACACATGTTTACTTATAAGTTAAATACTGATTTTCATAGATTTAGCTTTAAAAATGTGATATAACGAGATATTTTCATAAAAATTTTCGTCCCCTATTTCACCTCCTTAGGGGCTGATCTTCCAAAACATTGAAAGATGTGTTTGTCTTCCCAACCAAGAATCCAAATACAAATTTTCTTAGATGTAGCTTAAAAAATTATTTGATAATGAAATATTTTCATATAAATTTCGATCCCCTATTTCGACGCCTTATGGACTGACTTTCCATAAAGACTGGATTCGCAAAAATGATTTGTTAGCACTTGAGTAATGATATATTTTCCATAAGACCTGTCACCCACTACTGTTCCTCTCTGGTTCGATTTCCGAAAATGCTGAAGCAGATACTTCAATTTCTGACAGAGAATTCAAAAACAAATTTTTGTAGTTCTAGGATCAAAATTGCCGTAATAGTGACATATTTACAATAAACCTGTCATCCTTTACTTCACCTCCTTGAGGTGGAATTTCGAACAATCCCTTAGTAAACGATTCCTATACTACAAGATGAACACTCCTTCCAATTTTCAAGTTTCTGTTCTTAGTGGTTTGGGCTGTGCAGTGATGAGTAAATGAATTAATCTGGCCCTATATCGCCCCCTGATGGGTTGAATTTCCAAAAACTCTGAAAGACGTCATATTTCATTTCTAACCGAGCAGTTAGAATTTTCATACACTTAGCTTCGAAAATACTTTCGCAATGAAGTATTCCCACAAAAACTTCCATCCCTCATTTAACCACATTAGGGGATGTATTTCCAAAAACAGTGAAGTAGGTGTTTTTTTTATTTCTAACCGAAAAGTCAAATACCGATTTTCATAAATGAAGCTTTAAAAGTGCTTAAGCACTTCTTTAATAATGATTTGTTTTCAAAAACAATTGCACCATCTGATTCACCCCCATGGAGGTTCAGTTTCCGAAAACGCTGAAACACGTATTTATTTATTTCTGACCGAAAACCCAAGTACCAATTTTTGTAACTCTAGCATCAAAATTGCATTAACGGCAAAATATTTTCAAAAACCCTTTCGTCCCCTATTTCATCCCCTTAAGGGTGGAATTTCGAAAAGTCCCTTCTTAAACGACGCCTGCAGTATAAGGTAAACACCCTCTGCATATTCCAGTTTCTGTTCTTTGGATCTCGGCTGGACGGTGATGAGTCAGTGAGTGAGGTCTCGGCTGGACGGTGATGAGTCAGTGAGTGAGTAAATCAGTCGGGATATTGCCC